>NC_090268.1:267851411-269051411 GCF_040414725.1 Anabrus simplex
CCATGATGCCGCGTTGTCTAGCGGTAGGGTGCTCCACAGTTACTGCCGGATTTGACCTTTCTCCACGTCGACGCCACACTCGTCTGCGGTGACTATCACTGACAGAACAGAAGCGTGACTCATCGGAGAACACGACGTTCCGCCATTCCCTCATCCAAGTCGCTCTAGCCCGGCACCATGCCAGGCGTGCACGTCTATGCTGTGGAGTCAATGGTAGTCTTCTGAGCGGAGCGGACGCCGGGAGTGCAGGCCTCCTTCAACCAATCGACGGGAAATTGTTCTGGTCGATATTGGCACAGCCAGGGTGTCTTGCACATGCTGAAGAATGGCGGTTGACGTGGCGTGCGGGACTGCCACCGCTTGGCGGCGGATGCGCCGATCCTCGCGTGCTGACGTCACTCGGGCTGCGCCTGGACCCCTCGCACGTGCCACATGTCCCTGCGCCAACCATCTTCGCCACAGGCGCTGCACCGTGGACACATCCCTATGGGTATCGGCTGCGATTTGACGAAGCGACCAACCTGCCCTTCTCAGCCCGATCACCATACCCCCCGTAAAGTCGTCTGTCTGCTGGAAATGCCTCCGTTGACGGCGGCCTGGCATTCTTAGCTATACACGTGTCCTGTGGCACACGACAACACGTTCTACAATGACTATCGGCTGAGAAATCACGGTACGAAGTGGGCCATTCGCCAACGCCGTGTCCCATTTATCGTTCGCTACGTGCGCAGCACAGCGGCGCATTTCACATCATGAGCATACCTCAGTGACGTCAGTCTACCCTGCAATTGGCATAAAGTTCTGACCACGCCTTCTTGGTGTTGCATTTGCTCTGTCAGTCAGTGTATTTGGAGAGCAAACTCCTACAACTGTACCTTCCAAGACCAAAGCATGCTCTTTGTAAAATATTGTACCTGACAAGAGGAATAACGCTCTTTTCTATGTAAATCACCCAAACCGTTAAGTATTGTAAATTTTGTACCTGATTTTCGAACTTTAAGTCCTTGTGATTTCTAGAGTTTACGAGCTCATTAATATTATTATTATTCATTCAGATTTTCTATTCATCAATATTTTAATCCTTGACCGGGCGCGCTGGTTGTTTTTGTCAACAATTGCGCTATTTTACGTCGTCATTCCTAGAAGTGTCAGTCTTTCACCACCTCGCGTCTAATACCTTTGCTCTCCCTCTTGCCCTTCAGTTCAGTCGAGTTTTGACAACAGTGGAAGTGATACGTGTGTAATTATTTCGAGCGAATTCTTGGAACCCGAAGCTGGTTGACAAAGTCAACCGCGCGCCTGGTCATGTAAGTAAAATTTATTTCTTTAAAATATTTTCTTTCCTCTGTACTTTTAGGGTAATTAGGCAAAGTAAGGCGTAATTACACGTAGTATATTTCTACTTTAGGTCTTGTTTTGTCAATGATGAAGACATATCTGACATTTTGAGCCAGTTTACCGATGAAATAGATGACTCTGCCTCGGATTTTTCGGATGGAGAGGAGGAAATTATAAACGTATCGGATCAGGATCATAACAGTGATACGGAGCAGGAGGCTGATTCGGAACGTGAGATCTATGAAGACGGTAACTAAAGAGAATTTATCTTCGGGAGAGATGGAGGAACAATGTGGTCCACGACGGACATTTCAAAACTTACTTCGAAGGTAAAAGCAAGGAATACTGCCAGGACCGGAAAGGGAGGCGAGGAAGGTAACAACAGAAATTGACTGTTTCATGCAGTTGATAAACGCTGAGATGGTTGATGAACTATTATACTGGACTCATTTGTACATTTCTAGGAAGCGGGAGGAAGTGAAATACAGCCGTGAGCGCGATTCTGAATTTGCGAACCGCAGTGAAATTATGGCATTGCTCGGGGATAAGGTGTGAAAGATATTTTGGGCATGGCAACAAAGGTTATTTACCATCCGTCATATTCTTGCTATTATATCTGTTCATTTCATTGTATAATTGTGCAAATATTAAACTATTACAATTACTTTAATTTAATTATGTATCTACTGCTTAACTCGTTTTAAATAGGCGCAGTATTCATGTCCCTATCACGTGTACATAATTATCCATTTTAAGTACATTCGTATTAGTCACTAATACAAGTTTTTGATTTGATTTGGAGAACAACATTGAGGCAAAGATGAAACGCCGTTAAATGAAATGTTTATGCGATTGGAAGCCTGTAAACGACTGACAACGTAACTGGTTGACAAAGTCAACCGTGCGCCCGGTAGTGTGACAGAAATTGGCGCGCCCGGCCTAGGGTTTTAAGGAGAGGAAAAAAAGGAAAAAAATAAAATTTCAAAATTTCATGTGTTAAGTTATGCTCTAGTTAATTCCTTGTCCACCCATTCAACCTTCACGCTTCTTACGCCTCTGTGGTCCACGATATTGCATTAACAATTATTATTATTATTATTATTGTTATTATTATTATTATTATTATTATTATTATTATTATTATTATTATTATTATTATTATTATTATTATTATTATTATTATTATTATTATTATTTAGTGGTATTAATGTTTGATACTTCGCCTTGGAGGTTTTCTACTGTAGGGTAGTGTATTCATTATATAAAAATAGGAGTAATTACAACTTTTTGTCACCAAGTTTAAGGAAGGGGGCGCAAATTTATTTGGGCCCATAGGCGTTGCAGTAGTTAAGTTCGGCCCTGATGGTAGTACAGTATAAAAGAAACATAAAATATTGTTCTACACCAATCATTTATTGCAGCGTAACAAACACTTGCAGGATGCACTTTTTACGGTGTTAGGCCACTTGTTGTATGGAGACAGACAGCGATATGGTGGGGCATCGAAGCATACAGACGTCAGATTTTCTCCCGAGGAAGATCCTGCCACAACTGTCGCAACTGACCCTTCGAAATTGCCGTAGTTGCCGCGGATCGAAATCGCCGTCCTGTCTATTCACAAACGTTCTTGATGTGCAAGGTCTGGCGACCTTGGTGGCCTAGAAATCATTTTAACATAACAAAGGCAGGCCATAGATACATCACGAGTATCTAATCCAGATCATCTCCAAATAACATACCAGCTGATCTGTCCGTGCTTCGCTACGGAATGAGCAGGCCACAGTCAGCCATGAACACTCCTCTGCCGTTCACCAAGTTCTTACAATGTTCATTACAATGAGTGCTTCAGTGTAGGGATCCAAAAGCTGGAATACTACAATGAAACAGTGTGTTACGAGCCAATAGTCATCAGAAAATATATGAACCAGAGGAATAGCATGCTAAGAATGTTATCTAACTCTCCAGCTAGTTTCCGCCAATATTCAGGCAGGCTGTTTTACTCGGGACGCAGCAATAAATCAATCTATAGGAGATGAGTGGCAGCAGAAGAGTCAAAGCTATATCACAACAAAATGGTCAATGTAATGTTCTTGTTGATCAATTTGATGAGATTTTGGATACCGTAATGCTTCACATTTAGTTTTCTTCCGACTATGTGTTGTTAGGTCATCTAATGTAAAGAGAGTTATCCCTTCTTTCAAGATTCCCGGTTCTCTTGTTCCTCAAACGGATTATTATTCTTCAAGGGATCGTTCCTTTACATTTTATTCTCATTTTTATAGTCAATGACCGTGCGGGCTTTGCACCTTTAGACAATCAGGACAGAAACCATCGCAAGCTAACACGACTGAAAAATATTTCGAAGTTAACAATGCATGGTGTTTATATGGCCTAAGCAGCGAAAGTATAAATTCATGAATTATGTTATCATATTCAGTACGGTAAACTGTAATTATACAGAAATGATCGAAAATTGTATTCTATATAACTCGAATTATGTAGTAACTTTTATATATGGTCAATGATATAGGTATTTAAAAATTACATTTTAGGCCCCTTCCCCTAAACTACTATTTCATACAACGTGTACAAAATGATTTATATCCTGGACTGTAGCACCGTATTCTCAGACTTAACATACCGATTTTCGTTAAATTCTGTTCTCCCATTTTCTCCTGACTCGGCGGTGCTATGGACTTAGCAACAGAAATCGAAATTCATGAATTTCTCAGTTATCATATAGCCGGTACGGTAAAAATGTATAAGGCACTAGTGATCGGTAATTTAATTGTTTACAACATTAGTTATGTAGTACTTATCGATAGGGCCACTTATTACATAGATATTTGAAATTAAATTTTAGGCCTTTCTATAAACTATCATTTCACTCAGCGTGAAAAAAAAAAATTATAGCCTAGATTGAAGTGCCTCATACCCTGAATTTACATACCGAATTTCATTAAATTATCTTCAGCCAATCTCTCGTGATGCCCGTACAGACAGACAGACAGACAGACAGACAGACAGACAGACAGACAGACAGACAGACAGACAGACAGACAGACAGACATGACGGAAATGACGGAAAATTCTGAGCAACGAACAGACAAAACTCTTATTATATTATATTATATTATATTATATTATATTATATTATATTATATTATATTATATTATATTATATTATATTATATTATATTATATTATATTATATTATATTATATTATATTATATTTTGCCGGCCCCGTGATGGAGGGGTAGCGTGCCTACCTCTTACCCGGAGACGCCGGGTTCGATTCCCGGCCAGGTCAGGGATTTTTACCTGGACCTGAGAGCTGGTTCGAGGTCTACTCAGCCTACGTAATTAGAATTGAGGAGTTAACTGATGGTGAGATAGCAGCCCTGGTCTAGAAAGCCAGGAGTAACGGCCGAGAGGATTCGTTGTGCTGACCACACGACACCTCTTAATCTGCAGACCTCCGGTCTGAGCAGCGGTCGCTTTGTAGGCCAAGGCCCTTCAAAGACTGTGGTGCCATGAGGGTATATTATATTATATTATATTATATTATATTATATTATATTATATTATATTATATTATATTATATTATATTATATATGCAGGTTTTCTTCAATGTGTGAGGAATGTGTGTTAAATTTGGTCGTACCTTATTGATACACCGTGCATAGGTAGTAAAATGTTTCTTCGATTTTGAGGTACGTTCACACATTTCCTTGAAGACCGTGTTACACTAGTATGGAAAAATAATGCTCAAGTTTCTCATGAGTGTTGAGTTTTGAACTGCTCATGGTGGGGGAGTGGTAAGACGTGTTAAACTCAGTATCGTGACTGACGACCCGTGATGTAATCTAGTGAAGTGTATTGAATCCTGGTTACGGATAACTCACAGGTAGGTACCTCAGTGGGTGTGCTTCAGGGAAGGAGAGAACTTAAGTTGAATTGAAGAAGATGATGTAGAGTGTTTGTTTTGCTGGGTGCGGGGTAAGATGTATCGTCCGTGGACCTCCCTCCTACAGAACAACAAATTGGTGGGCCCGATCGCCAGTCCTGATAGCTATAGCGCCGTACAGTTCCGATCGGTGAAAACGCAACACTATTAGAAAGTGAACTTGTAATGAATTGCCAACAATCAATCTCACATGTACAAGAGGTGACGGTATGTTACAGAGACTGCTTAGCAATGAGTCAGTGACCAATCCGGTATAAGAATATCAGATAGTTCAAACAATCATAGCTGCCAACCGCCAAAATGTTTTCGTTTAAATTTTATTATCGCATCTACAGTGGTGTGAAAATTATTAGACTCACAGGAGAAAATTACCAGTAAAATTGCCTTAGTTTTAGTTTTTACCCTGACTTCTTTTCCTAATTTTTGTCACGCAACACCACATCGTTCAGTCAAAAAGTTATCCGACTGACTAAACTTTGTGAAATATTGTATTATTCGTTATTTAAAAAAATTACATTCAGATTAAATATTTCTGTTTGGTGTATCGACAATTCTACAACAGCATTTTTCAAGAGTTTGCTTAGTAAATAGTACAAAGCACAGCGAGTTATAAAGCGCTGAAGTAAATCAAACTATCACAGAAGTAGTTCACGTAATTCTATTTAATTACTCTCAATAGTGGAATTAAAACTCCTCAACATTGGAATTTAATATTGATACAGAATTCTATTAACTATAATATCATAAATTATGTAATTGAAAGAAAATGTCACTTCTGTTCTATAATTTACTTTAAGCAGACAACGAGTAACATGTAAAGGAGCTTCCCTGCAGCACAAAAACATTTGTGATTATTTTAGGACAGACAAGTAATAGGCAATGTGGCAATGGAAATAATAAAAGAAAATACTGTTGAGGCTAATAAGTTTTTACACCTCTCTCCGTGTATTGTTTTTATTTAATTTCATCTGAACAGCGCACTCGAGCATCTTTATAGTATTTTTGACCTAGATATCAGTTGTCTTCAATAATATATTTAGTCAACATGATGTAAGTCTTGTTCTTCTGCTGAAGCCGAAAACGACATGTTGGCTAGCTGCAGCCCAAAGAGAGAAATCCAACAATATATTTTTGTGGTAAACGTTTTGTTCCCCGAATAGGTTAAAACCAGGCCACAACATAACCAAATCAATTATGTATAGTCCTGGTTATGGTTAACTGAGAGATAGATGGCTACTTAAGTGGGTATGCTTCAGGTAATACCTACATATTTGATTTGGTTTTTATTTATTATCATTAGTCACTTTTATTTGATTTTGTAGTTATTCCCTTAGTTTTTCAACTATCTTCATTTAAGTCGCACCAACACAGAAAGATCTCATGGCGGCGATAGGATAGGAAGGAGCTAGGACTGGAAAGAAAGCTGCTGTGGACTTAATTCATGTGCAGCCCCAGCATTTGCCTGCTGCGAAAATGGGAAAACACGGGAAATCATTTTCAGAGCTGCCGACAGTGGGGTCCGAACCCACTATCTCCCGAATGAAAGCTCATAGCTGCGCGAAATCTAGTCAATATGGTCACTTTAAATAGCATTGAACTTCATGGCACCAGAAAGTGACATTATTCATAAAATCGTTAGCAGGCCTACGCGATTTTATTTCAACTCAAAGAACGTGGGCATAATTATATGGCAATATTATTTCAAATAATTATTAGAATTTTCCAGAAGATCTCTGGGGTGATTCGTACGCCATAAATATTTGATTTCTTGGTGTATTGTGTTCGCATTATAAGTTTGGAATGATTATAATAATGAAAACATTAGAACTTTAATATTTAATAATACCTTTTAGGTATACACCGTTCAAAAACATCAAGGGAACATGTTTTTGAACATATGCCATGCTACACGAAACAATGTCTAACACCCAGGTATATTACCAACTAAACCTTTATTCTTTACCGTTGATACAAAAGAACATCGATGGATTCGTGTTCATTTTCAGAACACAAACGGAAATGTTCAAATAGGGGTGAAAACAAAGTGGTAACAGTCCTCCGGAGTGGATTTTTATCACAGTTTAGTATGGTGCATGTACTCAACGAGTATTTATCACAGCTTGGCACCTACGTGGCATGCTCCGTATAAGTCGACGGAGGTCACGTTGCGGTATCAGGTCCCATTCTTCAATGAGACCCTGTTCGAGGTCTTGGAGAGTCTGTGGGGGGACAGGACCCCCACGAACACTTCTATCAAGCCTATCCCACACATGATCGATGGGATTAAGGTCGGGGCTCACTGCTGAACATTCCATCTCTTGATTGTCCAGTTCTCGCAAGACAGATCTGGTGATGCGCGCTACATGAGCCCTGGCATTGTCGTGTATGAGTATGAATTCAGCGCCAACACCGCATGCAGCAACCAACACATGCTGTAGCAGTATCTGCTCGATATACCCCGCAGCGATAAGATTACCACGGACGACGACATGATCCGTACGGCCATGAATACTGATGCCACCCCACACCATCACAGAACTTTGTCCGAATCGGTCGCCTTCCTGGACAACATTTAGCGTGTACTGCTCACCACGGCGTCTCCATACGTGTTGATGTCCATCACGCTGTATCAGGGGAAATCTGGACTCGTCTGTGAACAACACAGGTCTCCATAGGCGAAATTGCGAGTTAACATAGGTACGGGCAAATAGAAGGCGAACTGCGCGATGTTCCTGCGTTAAACGGTGCACTCGAACAGGACGTCTGGGTCATTAGGACACTTCTCATAACCTGATCATTACGGTCTGGTCAGACACCGTGACGTCATTCACCCTCCTGAAGTCTTGTTGCAGTTCTCTGGCAGTTGCTGAACGATGCCGCAACGCACAGATGATCAGATCCGGTCATCCTGTAGGGTTGTCATGCGTCCATGAGCTTGTCCAACCATCCTTGTAAACTGGCCTGTCTCAGTGTAGCGATTCCAAAAGCATTGAATAACTGCTGGAGGTACATTGAGATCCACAGCAATACGACGGAAAGTATATCCTTCCTGGATCAATTTTACGGTCCTTGCGACTTGTACCGCGTTAAGAGGTCTCATGGGTTGTTGGTTGGTTAACGTACAACGTGCTCAAATGAGCGCAGTAGTCTGTGTACCTCACAACGACACTGCTGTTCACTTTGTTTTGAGGGGTCACCTGGCAGTTTAATGCATGGCTACGCCCACAGATAGAGTATAACTTCGATTTTAAATACTCTGAGTAGCTAAGGTATCACGGTATGCTGTACGACCATTGGAAACCCATCCACCAAATTAACGTTCACATACCAGACTTACAAAGCATGTTCCCCTATTTTTTTGAACTGTGTATTTTAATGTGTGCTGAAATCATTTGAGGGTCCATACGGATTGAAACCGTTCAATACCATGCTAATAGACATGTTATGATGCCCAGCAAGACGTATATGTGCCGTTTTCCGCATCATCTATGAACTATTTGGTTGTAACAGTATTTTATGCCCGCTCCTGGATATGAACGACACTGCGCAAGCTCAGAGGCAGAATCTCTAAGTACGCGTTAAGAGAGGGAGAGCTCTCAGTACAGCATGGCGCTGTAATTGCTGTCTCTGTTGTGGAATCTAGCGCGAGATAGGACGCTGCGCTCAACTGATGCCTATGTCATGAGGCGGAGTTAAATTTACAGGGTTCTAACTTAAGAAATAGATATTCACACCGATTTAACTGCATGTTATTAGATACCAATCCACAAATTTCGCGCGTCAAGTAATAATAAAAATTCGTCACAAGCTTAAGAAATTTACAAGTAAGGCATCAATGAACTATGCATAATTTGTAGTATTTGATAAAGTAAGAAGATGAATCATTTATCAAGCTCATTCTTAACGATGCACTTCAGATAGACGTGCGGTAACGAAAGCCAGATAAGTCCGGGAGTCCCCGTACACGGCTCCTTCGTGCGCTAAAATGTAAGATGACGCTTTCGAGATTACCAGTAAACCTGTAGTGCGATTTAAACGAAAATATATCAGTAAATAGTGGACGTCAAGATATATTAAATGAATATCAACTCCGAGAGACAACTATTAGTGGAGCGATTTTTCCATGTGGGATGAGTTTCCCTCTCCATAGCTAACGACCCGAGTCGTGTATAAAATGCTAACCCCGATTGGTATCGACGCCCTTGGATCTGCACCAGGAGACCTGAAAGGAGTCACATATTTTCGGGGAGCATTAAAGTGTGTGTAGTGAATATTTTATTTTTGTATTTTCAGGAATAATACTCCATCGTTAAAAAATTTGCATATGTTTGTGTGCATTGTGTCAATGTACGTCGATATCTGTGAAGTTACAGGCTAACCAACGTTGTGTGTCTGCTTTGTAAATGTTAGAATAAGTTAATACCCCGTAGTAACACGTATATTCGATAGTATGATGATAATTAATATGATAATGTAGACCTTATTGGCGACAAGCGACGACAAGATTTTCATGACTAGGTAAATATGGGGGAATAAAATTTTATAAATCTCCTAAACACAACGACGATGATGTAAGATATTATTGTTTCCTCACGAGAATGCCATCTTTGCCATATTTGTTATGTTATAATACAGTAGATACCCACGGTGTATCAGTTTTAAGGTAAAGAGACAAATCCCTATCGAGTAATAATGAAAGTGTATACATGCAGTCTTTATGATTTGATTTGGGAATGCCAGAATAAGATTCAGGAGTGATCAACGAACTGGCAAAGACATTTAAACGGCGTTACCCATATGATAAAGTTAAATGTAATATTTGCCGCGCAGGCAATAATATGGCATTTCTCGTGTGTGTAAATGTTTTCATACGACTCTCTGTGTAATTAAAATTATGCTTTTGAATTGGTAACAATCCATTCGTATCATTTTGTAGATTAGCGTATTCCTCTTACTAAAGTCATTGACCCTTGTGTTCTTGAAAGTCATTGTGCTAGTTGAAAGTAGGGAGGATGGGACTTCGATGCCCGGGCTCGGTTTTCGGAAGACCCTCACCCTTAAGATTTCCATCCGATGATATATTTGTGAAGTTAGATTATATATTCAGCACTCTGTCGGGCATGGGGCAGGTGCAGTATGGATGTTTGTATTATTTGTGATTGCCATTCTCGAAACATGTACGTTTGGTGTAGACAAATTTGTTTGCCATTGTATGTGCTGAGTATTGACAGGGCGGAAACAATGAAGAACCTTCAGTATTATGATTGTCATCAATATGGACCATGTAGGACCAAAAATATGGTCAAACTTGGACCATGTAGGACCAAAAATATGGTAAAATTTGTCGATCGTTTCAAATACTCAAAGCAAGATTAAAATGCATCAATGGACCTAAAATCGAGAGGTAGGTACACACTACCATTGTATCATGTGACACCTTCTTGTATAGGGTACATAGCATACAATCTTACACTCTGGTTTCATTGACGTATTTCCGCGCGGAAGTCTACACGTGTGACATTTTGCTTCATAGATTACTCATAAGAACTGATAGTCTCGAAAAAAACAAAAATTACGACGTTAAACATAATAATAATAATAATAATAATAATAATAATAATAATAATAATAATAATAATAATAATAATAATAATAATCCTAGGACCAAAGTTCGAACATGGAATGTGGATGAAAACGAAACCACACGAAATTTTTCAATTCACAGAAAAAATCACAGATACCATCAGAAAGAGACGACTAAAATTCTACGAACACCTACACAGAATGGATAACAACAGGCTGACAAAGAAAATTCTAAATCTAGCTCTAACCCTGAAAATCCGCAACAATTGGTTAGCAGAAATTCATGAAGATCTACAAGAAATGGGTATTGAGGACGAAACCATTCAAGATAGAATGAAATTTAGAAGCTTAGTACACAAATATAAATTTGCAGAGAAACCAACAAGAAAATATACAGGCCGGACAGAAACACGCTGAAAGGAACACAGTGAAAAATATTGGGAAGAAGAGAAGAAGAAACATTGTGCAAAATAAGTTGAAACGCGTTCCATAGTTGGGCACAACGAATCAAAATAATAATAATAATAATAATAATAATAATAATAATAATAATAATAATAATAATAATAATAATAATAATAAGTAGAAGAAGCTACCATGTCCAGGGATCTTTTATTTGACTTCATTTAGGCGGCCTGCGTGTGAATTTCCACATTATGTTTTACTCCTCCAGATGACGAAGGACTCTATTGGGTACTATGATGAGATGATGATGATAATATTTCCTTACTATTCTATACTGTAATACCGTAAGATCGCTCCACTGAAATTAAAGTCGTCTGAGTTGAAACCACTTGCGTGACTTGTTCTTGCTAACAGTTTGTGCGTAACAGATAACACCTGGCTTCTTATGTGTATTGGCATGGACGATATGGCATGCTGCTGATTTTACCGTCTTGAAAAATCGTCGAACTCACCTTGACAAAATATGGGTAATGTAACATCTCATCTACCAGATATCTTTTGCTAGTTGCTTTACGTCGCACCGACACAGATAGGTCTTATGGCGACGATAGGACAGGGAAGGGCTAGGAGTGGGAAGGAAGCGGCCGTGGCCTTAATTAAGGTACAGCCCCAGCATTTGCCTGCTGTGAAAATGGGAAACCACGGAAAACCATTTTCAGGGCTGCCGACAGTGGGGTTCGAACCTACTATCTCCCGAATACTGGATACTGACCGCACTTAAGCGACTGCAGCTATCGAGCTCGGTCTACCAGATATCAAAGAAAATACTGAAGTGTTATATTTCTGAAGGCTACGGCCAACTCTTCATCAATCCAGCTAAAAGCAACCAAGTCAGCCTATCTGCCCTCCGAATTTCGTCACTTTACTGGCTAAGTAGTATTTACTGCATTATAGTTCATTTTGAAAAAATAATCTCGTGATTTCAGCATAGTCCGCCTCTCTAGTGTGGTGGTTAGTGTGATTAGCTGCCACTCCCGGAGGCCGAGTTCGATTCCCGGCTCTGCCACGAAATTTGAAAAGTGATACTAGGGCTGGAACGGGGTCCACTCAGCCTCGGGAGGTCAATTGAGTAGAGATGGGTTCGATTCCCACCTCAGCCATTCTGGAAATGTTTTTCCGTGGTTTCCCACTTCTCCTCCAGGCAAATGCTGGGATGATACCTAACATGAGGCCACGGCCGCTTCCTTCCCTCTTCCTTGCCTGTTACGTTCAATCTTCCCATCCCTTCACAAGTTCTCTGTTCAGCATAGCAGATGAGGCCGCCTGGGCGAGGTACTTCCTCGTTCTCCCCAATTGTATCACCCGAGCCAAAGTCTGAAGTTCCAGGCCACTGCCCGTGAGGCGGTAGAGGTGTGATCCCTTGCTGAGTCCGAGGAAAAATCGACCCTGGAGGGTAAACAGACGAAGAAGAAGAAGATTTCAGCATAAAAGTATTTAAAAACAATACACCGCTTCTATTGATGGATGCAATTGATTGGACACCGCACTGGGTATACCTTAACAAAAGGTTTTGGAATAATTTACGGTAAGTGACAGCCCATGCTAATAATAATAACATATTACAGTATATTAGATACGACTGCGTTCTCTGCGAATGGGTGAAATAATTATGAATATGTGTATGGAATTCTGCCGGGCCCGCGGTGTAGAGGTAGCGAGCCTGCCTCTTACACGGAAGCCCCGGATTCGATTCCCAGGAAATTTTACCTAGATCTGAGAGCTTGTTCGAGGTCCACTCAGCCTACGTGATTAGAATTGAGGAGATAGTGACCTCAGTCTAGAAAGCCAAGAACAACAACCGAGAGAATTCGTCGCGCCGACCGCATGACGTCTCGTAATCTGTAGGCCTTCGGGATGGACAGCAGTCGCTTGAGAGGCCATGGCCCTTCGAGGCTGTTGCGCCACGGGGTTTGGTTTGGTATATGTAATTCTACAATGTATGGAAATGATTGTTGTTGTAATTGTGTTACGAAATGATATATTTTTAGGGACTTCTTAGCCGAGGTGGTACAGCTGTTCAACCGAAGGAACGTTCACCGTCAGGGGATTGAAAAAATTAAAATTAATACTTCCACTTCTAGAGAACCACATGGTCTTAGGTTTCTCTCAGCCAATACCAGAACCGAGCGCAGAGGTAACCACTCTTAATGCCGAGGTTACGCGGATCGAAGTCATAACTTCAGGGCCTGTGTGGAGATGGCTTTGAGTTGCGTTTGATTTGATGTGTAGTAGTCGAGGTTTAGCCTACATGAAACATCAAGTTTTCCACCTATTTCCGCACGTTCATCAGGATACATTATTATGCCCAGTATTATTGGGCAGTGAGAGCGTAAACCAGAACATTCTACAACCTTGATAATAAAGTGAATGTCCTCGTCTGCTTTCTAGCCGCCCACTTTACAGCCCTGGTTAATTAGTGATTTGTAGCACATATTCGCTTAGATTGTGTTCATCACAATCCAGGAACACGCCTTCCCTTCGTTACTCGTTATGCAGATAATTAACTGCACTTAGTCAACGCCTTCATGTAACCATTTATTGGAACACGGGCGTAATAAGAGCATGGGTACTTAACACTAGTGATTTGGATCATTGTACAGACCTAGTCATGTACATAAACCTGGGTAATATCTCAACAGTCATGGTTCAGTGAATTATTTCCCTGCTGTGAGGCATGGAATGAGTTATGTCTCACCTCAGATAATAGAGCCGATGACAAGTCCATCATAAAACCACTGTAATGAATTATTGCACACAAGCAGTGGGGAAGGTAAAAGTTCAGGTCTCATACTTGTAAATTTGCGAAAATTTTCTTGTAGACTTGTGGGAGTGGAACAGAAATCTAATAAATTTCTGCAAGTCTTTTCCAAAAAATAAATGAAAATAGAATATGTTCTGACATTTCATTTTCTTAAGTAGAAATTATATCTCGTAAATTTCGCTTTCGGAGATGGTATACGCTGATACTCTGAGCTTAGTGCATGTGATGAGAGCAAGAACATGGAGTCATTGGAACGAGAACAAATGAACCACAAAAGCGCATTCCCTGTAAGAGAGCTCGATGATACAGCCAAGACCAAACGACATGCAACACTCCATACATATCAAGATATTAACAATAAACAAATGCATGGTACTAAACTTTCCCATTGGTGCAACTCCAAAACTACTCAAGAAGTTTCGTCACGTATAGAGCCCTGCACAGATGCGAATATCCGGAGATTTTTCCGCGGATATCCGCGAAGTTAGGGTCTTGGCGGATACAAACTGAATGGCAGTGCGGATAAATTTCCTGATAATTTCTAAATGATAGATAGATAGATAGATAGATAGATAGATAGATAGATTGATAGATGATAGATTCCAGACTGGAAATCGACCAGTCTTCATTGAAATCCATTTCTAAAATTGTTTCTCTTGTGCATACTCTGGTATACTCTTAATTTAGCTCGTGGGTGGGTGACCCTTGATAGTGGTATGGGAGAATGGTGATGTATACAGAACCATGGCACCAAGAAGCCGTAAATATGACCTGACTGGCTCCTATCCGTAATTAATGGAAGGAAGGAACAGATGTCAATATGTCGGTAGTTGTCGCAAAAGAAATCCCTCATAAACGTGTGATTGTCGGGAGCCTGGTGCTAGGTATCAGGACTATTGTATTATGTTAACAGATCTATTTCAATATCTTGGGCACCGAGCTCGATAGCTGCAGTCGCTTAAGTGCGGCCAGTATCCAGTAATCGGGAGATACTGTCGGCAGCTCTGAAGATGGTTTTCCGAGGTTTCCCATTTTCACACCAGGCAAATGCTGGGGCTGTACCTTAATTAAGGCCACGGCCGCTTTCTTCCCATTCCTAGGCCTTTCCCATCCAATCGTCGCCATAAGACATATCTGTGTCGGTTCGACATAAAGCAAATAGCAAAAAAAAAAAAGCTCAATATCTTCGGTGCAATATATTGTAGTTAAATATTTACAATATTCGCGGATAATCATTCGCGGATTTGGATGCGGGTGCGGGTGAAGGAAGTGCGGAGGAGGATAATATATTTTATATCCACGCAGGGCTCTACTACCTAAGTGCCTCAGAGATGATATCATCAGTCTTGTCCTCAAGATGTTAAGTCAGATTTTATTTCACAAATTCAATTCTCACTCAAATGTCTATTGACACTGATCGACGCACACTTTTTTACAACGTTCTTTACGTCGCACCAACACTGATAGGTCTTATGGCGATGATAGGATAGAAAAGGCCTAGGCCTAGGAGTGGGAAGGGGTTCTAGGACATTTCGTACCACCGGACGTTTCGTACCACTTGACCGTCTTATTACCTGCAAAGTATCACCCGATGACTTTAAAATAATTAGGAGAGGACATTCCGTACCACTTGAAATAGTGGGAAATATTGAGAAGTAAGAACAGTATCCTAATGAATGTATTTCATATGTATATTCATTGTCCACTACTGGCGCAGAAGCCTCCGCACGGTGAGACCACTACTGGTGTTAACATTCCGTCGAGTACAACTGATCTGACTGGCACATGTGTTAATTCTCATCTCGTGTTCGTCATTCGCGGGGGCGGGGCTACATACGAGCTACTTCCACCTTCCAGTAGTATCCTGCTTCCGCGTGACCATCAAGCCCATATCGGCGAGTTCATCAGAAACTTTTATTTGATTTACTTGATAATGAAATAATGCAGTAATTTATAAATATTCACAATAATGGTAATATTATCCATCCTTATGCTCGTCAGGCACATTGCGCCCGAACACGATGTGTACCTATTTCTATTGCATTGTTTTTTTTTCCAGGATTTATACTTCAAAAATTCGACTTTCTTGTGATAATAAGGCCTATTTACGTTAACATAAGTGATAAGTATAGTCCAACTCGTTGGCTGAATGGTCAGTGTACTGGTCTTTGGTTCAGAGAGCCCCGAGTTCGATTCCCGGCCGGGTCGAGGATTTTAATCGCTTCTAATTAATTCTTCTGACTCGGGGACTGGGCGTAT
Organism: Anabrus simplex; assembly: GCF_040414725.1. Taxonomy (NCBI): domain Eukaryota; kingdom Metazoa; phylum Arthropoda; class Insecta; order Orthoptera; family Tettigoniidae; genus Anabrus; species Anabrus simplex. The sequence continues at coordinate 267,867,787 of NC_090268.1, forward strand.
ATGTACGTCCTAACACACTCCTCCTCAGACAACATACCACACTACCAAGCACCACAGAAACACACATTAGTGATTACATCCCTCCATATAGGGTTGGCGTCAGAAAGGGTATCCAGCCTAAAACAGGGCCAAATCCACATGTGCAACGCAGATCGCACCCGCGACCCCACAGGTGTGGGAAAAAGCGGCAGGAAAAGAAGAATAATTGATAAGTATAGTTCAAAGGACTATTATTAAAATCGTATAGAAATTTTCTTCAGCAAATGTTGTAAATTATATTTGTTTCTGATTTTTAAAGTGTATCTGTTTGGCTCATTACGCACGCTGGCGTGGAAATGGAGTTCCAATTTGACATCAAGCGATACGGATTGTCCTGGCGTAAATATTTGGAGATTACGTGAAAACCGTTCGCAGGTAGATAACGACCTAGGTGGAACGAAGTGTCCTCAAAAATCAAGTGGTACGAAATGTCCGGACACCGTGGGAAGGAAGCAGCCGTGCCTTAATTAAGTTCATTTCCCGGTCTGAAAATGGGATACCATTGAAAACCACTTTCAGTGGGGTTCGAACTCACTGTCTCCCGGGCAAGAGCTCACAGCTGCGTGCTCCTAACCGCACGGTCAACTCGCCCGGTAACTTATTTTCTTGGCTACTTATTCATTAATATTATACCAGTGTTAAAATTGAAGGCACAAATTTCAAATACCTTAGAGCAACCATGTTGAGAGCAAAAGCAAAGCAAATTCATCTCCGTACAGGCCATGAAGGCTCATGGAGGGGTGGAAGGTAAAGGCTTCCACCATCCGTAACCTCGACACTTGGTGGGGTGGAGTGGTTAGCTCTACCCCGGCTGCCTTTTCCCCCAGGAAAGAACATGGTACTCATTTTTGGTGTAGGCTGAGTGAACCTCACGGAAGTGGAAATCTTCTTTCTTAATTTTTACGACTTCCTGACGGGGAATCGAACCCACGTCCTTCAGGGTGAACCAAACACGCCTTTACCACATCGGCCAGGCTGCCCCTACCATGTTGAGAGATTGTAGTATAATATTAATCCAACAATCCAACCGGTTCTCGAAGGGGTCGGGTATGAAGTGAGATTAATCTTTCTAGATATTTCTTATCATCGGATGCCCTTCTTGACGTCATCTTCATCAGAGGAGTTCATGCGACGAAATGAAAGGACAGGTTGGAACGTGGTAGCAGCACACAGCCTACTCTTGTCGAATAACACCGAGGGGTATGTTCAAGGCTTAATGTCTCCATCCGATGGACGAATCGCCATCAACAGCGTTATATGCCGTCACTCCATACGACACTGAGGAGAAATTTTGGAATTGAATCCAGGCTCCTGCCAAGCAGTCTAGTGATTAGAAAGGGTGTACTGCCATTTCTCCTACGCTACCGGCCAACTTTTTAATGGTGGAAATATTTTCGAACAACGGGACTCGAACCGGCTAACCACGGTGTCAGACCACATAGACGTGACGGCTTAACAATCATGGCCATCAGGCCATACTCTGAGGAAATAATAATAATTCTATTTATATTCTCTTAAATTGCCACAGATTTCAAAAAATCTTCGAGTGTCAAAATTTTCCACCGTAAACGAAAATCTGCCGAGCGGTCCCTCGTACGCTTAAAATACAACCAACTTCACCAGAATTCGATTCCGTAACATTGATCATCAAAGACCAATCTTTAATCGAGTGCTTTACCAGCCAACTCTGAAGAACAAGCTGGCTGAAATTTTAAGTTATGTCAGTAGACCATATTTACGGCAACGAGATTGTTTTAGAACTGACTTCGATGGTAAGATTCGATATAAATGTACTGAGCGAACGAGGGTAACGTGACCAAAGGGAGATCTAGAAGTTACCAATTTTTATAATTTCAAGGTAAGGAGTATGGAAGAAGAAAAAATAACGCAGATAGTTCGAAATAGAGGATTAATTAAGTCCTTACGTCATTCACAAAGGCCTGCAGACTGGAAGCTGTAGAGACGGTGGTGGTGATTGTTGTTTTCAGGTGTAGTCGATCAAAAGTAGAATGAGCTATCAGTATTGTATATTCTCCGAATTCAATTTTATCAGACTTAATAATTATCAAAATATACATTTCTTGCACTCTTAATCTGTTTACCCTATTCGGTTGGTTTTTCCCTCGGCTTCAGCGAGGGACCCCACCTCTACCGCCTCAAGGGCGGTGTCCTGGAGCGTGAGACACTAGGTCGGGGGATACAACTGGGGAGAAGAACGAGTACCTCCACAGGCGGGCTCACTTTCTATGCTGAACAGGGGCCTCGTGGGAGGGATGGGAAGATTGGAAGGGATAGACAAGGAAGAGGGAAGGGAACGGCCGGGGCCTTAAGTTAGGTACCAACCCGGCATTCGCCTGGAGGAGAAGTGGGAAACCACGGAAAACCACTTCCAGGATGGTTGAGGTGGGAATCGAGCTCATTTGACCTCCCGAGGCTGAGTGGGCCCCGTTCCAGCCCTCGTACCTCTTTTCAAATTTCGTGGCAGAGCCTGGAATCCAACCCGGGCCTCCGGGTGTAGAAGCTAATCACACTAACTACTACACCATAGAGGCGGACTACAAAATATAATTTACCTGCCATTAACACTCAAACCATGCGGATACCCAAAACAAACATTATATTTATAGGGTCAATTGCATCTGAGGATCTGAGAGAAATGTGCCTATGTGGAACTGAATGCCATGTGCTTATTTAAGAATACACTCACGGTATCACCTGCCTGTCGTAAGAGGCGATTAAAAGGGGCGACCAAGGGTTGATCGAATTCGAACCACTTGTAATTACAGTAAACACCACGTGGAGAACACCATGGGTCGCCTTCACTTGCGCGTAGTACCACTGTGTTAGTTAGACAATAGTTTTGTGATTAGTAGCGACAGCGTGTGAATCAGCGTGAGTTTTGCAGTACCTGTGATTAGTACCCACTATGTGAGGAACACCACGGGATAGTACGAGTCCCTGTGATTAGCACACCTATGCGAGGAACATCATAGGTTTACGTTGACTGTAAATGGCGCCGTATTGTGAGAAACACCATACGTCTGCAATTACATGTGCTTATTACATTACCTGTCAATAGTACCATAATGTGTGGAATACCGCGAGTCTACGCTACTTTTGATTAGTACCGCAACATGACAAATACCATGGTACTACAGTACTTTCTTAGCGATAAGTACCATTATGGGGGGAAGATGACCTGGATTTTGGACCCCTTTAGACTACAAGCATCATCGATTCAGGACTGTGCTTTAGAAGCAGTCCCTTGGTCAGCACTACTATTGTTTAACGTTCGTTTCTGGGAATGTGGGGCATTGCGGGTCGGATCCACTGATTGCTTTAAATTCATATCCATCCATTCATTCTTCGTCATCACGTTTTGAATTGTGGTCAGTGGATGATTTTTTTTACTTTTACATTTCCATTCATTACATTTCGTCTCATTTCGTGCCATTATTGGCCGATGACCTAGATGTTAGGCTTCTTTAACAACAAGCATGATCATCATGTGCTTATTTTTTCTTTTGACATAAAACTGAGCGGACTTTCGCATGGAAGAACCAGTGAAATGAAATGAAATGAAATGTCGTATGGCTTTTAGTGCCGGGATATCCCAGGATGGATTCGGCTCGCCAGGTACAGGTCTTTCTATTTGACACCTGTAGGTGACCTGCGCGTCGTGATGAAGATGAAATGATGATGAGGACAACACATACACCCAACCCTCGTGCCATTGAAATTAACCAATTAAGGTTAAAATCCCGGCCCGGCCAGGTATCGAACCCGGGACCCTCTGAACCGAAGGCCATTACGCTGAACGTTCAGCCAACGAGTCGGACGGAAGAACCAGTGTTGTTTTTGCATACTTCGTCCCGAGCTCTGGTCTTTCGTAATAAAATATTTCCAGTGTGATATTATAACAGAACATGCCATAGGCCTTCTAAATAAAAAATTCGTAACGATAAAACTGAAAGAATGTAGTTACACTAAATTTAATCATGAAGGTGTATTAAACTGCTTTAAATTGCTTTTTCGGTTTTTCGAGATATTGACCTGTCGGAATTCTGTCCCACAGGACTTCTTTTACGTGACGATAAACATACCGGTACAAGGGTGGCACAGTTGAGCACCTTCCAATATCACTCCGATGAATTGGAATTGCACCAGAGACTTGGGTTCACAAGGCCAGTATCCACTGCCGTAGCTTCTTAGCACGGCAAGGTATTACAGTATGTATACGCCTCCTGAATAAACTTTCCTTAGATCTCTTAAAATCAATTATTAGCACAATTTTTTATTAATTTTACTATTAGGATTATATCATGAATGAAATCAAGGCGCCTTGGAATGAGCATATTAGGGTTGTAGTTAATTATAAGATTTGATTTGCACTCAAAAAGTATTGATCTCTCAATTTACCTTAAATAAGAAGCGATAAATTGCAATCAGTTCCGACCTGATCTTAGATGATTACATCCTTATTTATCTTTTATTGAAACCAAAGCAGAGGTATATTACTGTTAATAATAATATTGAAATTTATTTAAAATTAAAGAAATGTGTTCATCAAATTAAAGCTGCTAACTTTTTATTTTAATGGTTTAATCCCATTAACATTTCTCAATTTATATAATTTAAATAAAACAATACATTTTCATTGTATAAATAATATATTATATGTTTATAAATACCTAAAAGTCAGTAGACTTCCCCCAACATCTTCAGTGTTGTGCTCTATATAAGCTATCTAAGTATAAGATCAATATACTGTACTTTGTATAATCATCCATAAAACAAAACTAATTAAATAAATGTTAATACTATTATTCTGTCAGTTCTGAATCACCCGAGAATACTGGGCAGACTGATTATAAATTATCTGGCCTCCTCAATCCTCGTTTCAACCCTGATCCATAGTTTTAAAAATTTGCTTCCCCTAAAAATAAAGGTAAATAACTTACTCCATAAGTTCTAATAAAAGGTATAAATCATATTGATCCTAAAAAGTTAGATATCATGAATCTCCTTAGTGATAATAGGTTATAAGACAAAGGTCTACATTTGAAAAAAAAGATGGCGGAAAAAGTGGCGGATAAGAACAGTGTAGAGCAGGGGGAAGCGGGAAGGAAAGAAGAAGAAGAAGAAGAAGAAGAAGAGAGTGGGGAAAATACTTTTTAGCCGTATGACTTTAGCTAATAAATTAATCACTCAGTGTTCATTGTCCTTCTGTGTAAACACGTTTCAACACAATACAAGTAGACATTACCCTGACGTCCACTAGCAGAAGATTGCGGAATTGAACTGCAGCACATGCTGGGGCTGTGCCTTAATTAAGGCCACGGCCGCTTCCTTCCAACTTCTAGGCCTTTCCTATCCCATCGTCACCATAAGACCTATGTAAAGCAAATAGCAAAAAAAAAAAAGAAAAAAAAAGAAAAAAAGAATAAAGAAGAAAGAAGAACTGCAGCAAGAGTCAAATTCTTTCTAAGCGTCGGCGACGGGGGTGGGGAAGAGAAACAAAGGGTTTTTTGACATTGGGTATTTTATCGTGGTTTTCGGCGTATTTGAATTCACGTATTTGAATGTGTGATATGGTCGGAGTACTGAGGTCCACTGAAACATTTGGTGCAATTATTATGTTCGTACTGCAGTTTCTGTACCGAGACTTTAGAAATCTCGGCCGACTAAGGTCGTGGCAGTGTATTCTCAAGAATAAGAATGCGAACTTCCTGCCCTGCGAGATCCCACCCGTGCGAGGCCAGGTAATGCAGCACAGCATCCTGGAGCCGAATCACTTAACTCAGACCGTGCGAGATAGGTTCCTGAGATAAGAAAAACCAACAACAATAAACCAGAAACCTTTCAATTACAGAGATAACTGGGCTCCGGGAAGATTCACGCCTGATTTATTAATTTCATAATTATAGCATTTCACTCTATTCAGGTTTCGTATAGTCAATAGGAGAAATATATTGACCTCCCCTCTACTTTATGACTCTCGCCTCAACCTTTCACCCTCCTTCACCAAGAGATGAGCTGGTGAAAGCTTTAAAGAGAGATTTAGTTCACACCAATTCCCTTCGGCATTTCACCAACATCAAACCGTTCAGGTACTATTAACGAAGATCAGACCGACATATGTTGCCATTTCTGTATATAACGTCCTTAGATCCTACGCACACTAATATACACTTCCACTTCTGAACTCTTTGATCAATGGTTGCCGATATTACGTGAATTATGTCTATACGAACACACTTGTAATACCATGAATTCATGAAATTTACAAAAGTAGGACCTTCTTGACCGAGATCCCTGCCAAATTTCCTGAAATAATAATAATAATAATGATAAGAAGAAGAAGGAAATTAAGATACTGATTTTGAAGTAACACGTTGATGGATGGCAACTTCGTAACTTACGTCAGTCAGATTCAGAATGAATATTTTTGTTTTCGGCGCTAATCCACATTTGAATCCATTAGGAGCGGAATGTTTTAATAATACAGTATGCTGCAGAACAAACAGTAATGAAATTATAAACAAGCTCGGAACATCAAACAATACTGAATGTCACTAGAAATCTGCCACTGCAACAACAATGGATGCAGCAAAGTAGAAATACAGCTCACACCACCCTTCTACAGCAACATTTCGGTGATCGTTTAAATTCCCGTAGGCTTCCCTCTTTCCGGATCTCACGACCCTAGATGCTTACATATAGAATACGCTGAAAGAATCCGTTTTCTGGTCAAATGACCCACCTAGAAATGTTCCCGAATTACAAAAGGAATTACAGCCACTTTGTATGTCTTTGTGGCAACCTCCATTCATTAATATGTCCAGCAATCTACAGGACCGTTATGAACAATACGTGAAACGTGAGGGTAAACATTTTGAATGTATGCTGTTTTGAAGCTGTCAGATACGATGATGATGCTTGTTGTTTAAAGGGGCCTAACATCGAAGGTCATCGGCCCATATCAGATAGGTGCTGATATTGTCATCTTGGATGATAAATTGGCGTACTTTAATGTTCAGAGCATGGTTTAAATTTGAATACTGTTTGTCTTGCCGCATACTCTAGTTAACATTTCACATGTTTGCTGCTATCTTATGTTCTAGGTCTTCGTACGTCGAAAGAGTTAGGAAGGATGAATATATTTCCTAGAGTTTCAAGCCCCATTAACTGGGACATAAAAGCTACCATCATGTGAAAATGTGAAATGTTTAACTTTCTATGTCTACGCCAAACGGCTTGGGAGAAATGAATACTTTTGTCACCCCTCTTCAAACTTATTCAGAAGTGAACATTTTATGACTATTTATTATTTGATATCAAAGACATAGCCGAACAACCACCGTGCAAAAATTTCAACCTCTTTCGTCAATTGCAGAGGAATGAATATGTTTGTTTTCCTAGCTAACCCCCATTAAAACTACTTCGGGGAGGAATATTTGAAAATACTCCTTAAGTAATATCCAGGACACAAAACAGCACACATCATGTGAAATTTCTAGTTCGTAAGTCAAACGATTTTGAAAGAATCAATTTTTTTTCGGAACTTACCCCCATTTAACCATCTGAGGAGCTTTTGTTTTCCAAACCTTGTCTTATGTTACATCTAGGACATAGATAATAGAGCGAGCATTGTTTAAAATGTCGTCTTTGTACGGGGAACGGTTTCGGAGGAAAATATATTTTGGTTGTCGGGCTTTAAGTTCATTTCGCCCCCTTGGGGATGGAAATATTAGTTGAAATGTACGACTGCCTGAATTCAAAGTGAGTGCGAAGGTTGGTCAGGATGGAATGTAGTGTTTGCGAGTCGTGGCTGATAGTACGGACCGAGGTAGGCAAGGCGGAAGTAGTTGTTAAATGAAGCCATTCGTTCATCTATACCGCTTCAAGAAAGCTACTCGGGCATCGGCCGCGAGTGATGTCACCGAGTTGGGGCCAAGCCCGCTCGTCCCTCTAGCTACTAATCAGAAACGAGCCAGGCGCGCAAAGTCAGCCCCTCTGTCACTGTAACGTTGTCTCGCTGTAGGCCTCCTTGACGGGCGAGAAAGGACTAGAAGGTGAATCCAGAGGTTTAGGATTCTAGAGGACTCTTGATGGTTCTCCTTTCATGAAGTATCTGGAAGGGCCGGCCTCCCTACTTAATGCAGACCGAACGGGCTTCAGTAGTTCAGTTCCGCTAGCTATCGAGACGGTTACGTTCTCTCAGCGGAGCACAGTTTCAGTCAGGGGACAGTGATCGACTGAGTAATGTTAGCGCTGTGTGTGTGAACTGACGGCAAGTGTGGGATAGTGCAGCTGGGCGGCAAGGAACAGTGAACGAAGAATGGCGCGTGTGTACGGATAGTGCATCACATACAGCACTGTAAGACTGTGTTGCACGAAGAGTGTCAGGGTAAATAAATAGTGGGACTAAATTAGCGAAAGCAGAGGGAGAGCAATAACTGGTGTAATTGTGGCCCTGTGTAGTTGTGTAGGCAATTCAGTCAATAAATCCTAGAGTGAAAGTTACCAATTGTGAGTGTTTAATTACCTACTCCCCGGCCAAGTTACAATACGTTGCTAGAATTCTAAGGGTTGCTCAGTGTGCAGACATTCATAAACAGGCTTCAAGAGGCCAGTTTCAGATACCAACGGCCCGCTCAATTACCTGTACTGGAGAGACGGCATCCTGGCACAAGACTGCAGTTTGCTAGAGATTAACTGCACTGGTGTTCTGTGTTATTCTAGAATTAATCCCGTTTCAGACCATCGTCTGCCAGTCGGGAGAAGATGTGGCTAGGTTATGGCAAGGTTGCCAAGTTCGTGAATACGTGAAAATCACGAAATTCTGTTTAACAGCTTCCCTGTGACGTCGAGACGAACATCCAGTGAGACAGATAAAATCGAGTTGAACCTATTTTCGATTCTTCTGTATCTGAACAAACTAGTATCAGAGCCTCGCAGGATAATCACAAACCACTTGAGACAATTACGAAGAAAATTAAGCAACTTGTGGAGGGCACATATGATTACAGGGTGCATGAAATTCCCCAGATTTCGGATGTACTATCGTCAGGGATTAAGGGTGCCTGCAGTGGCTGTCCTTTCCACAGACAGCATGTTCAAATTCGGAATTAGTTGCATTTTGTGGACAATTTAGGAGTTTCAGATGAAGAAAAAGAGGAAAATAAATGGTGGAAGGTACAGCCGATACTTGATACTGTTCGTAGAAAGTGCTTGACTCATCCGGTTTCACGCAGTCTGTCAGTAGATGAGCAGATGATTCCATTTACTGGAACTGTGTCACGGAGACAGTTTGTAAAAAAAAAAAAAACAACCAAATCCAATTGGTATTAAAAATTTTGCTCTTGCAATACCACATGGACTGGTACTGTACCTTTCCGTCTATCAAGGAGCCAAAATGGGGCCTAATAGCAAGCCTTCCACTTATTTGGGTTGGAAGGTCAGTTGTAGTTCACTGCGAGAAATGCAACAGATACTTCAACTTGGTCACAGATGTAAAGAATTTAGGATCTCCCGGAGTTCAAGATCTACATTGGAGCATCACTCAGCTTTGCTGCTACTTCTAGAATACAGACAATTCATTCTTCTGATGAGGACGATGAGAGCCCTGAACCACCAAGGAAGAAAAATTCCCCAGCTCTAATTCCCAACGACAACGTAAGAAAATCAGGAAATAACCATTTACCTCTCTGCAAAATTAATGACAAAAACAAATGGCTAAGATGTCCAAACAAGGACTGTAAATCTGAAACGAAATTCAAGTGTGTTAAGTGTAATGTATTTCTGTGTATTTCGAGTGAGAGGCAGTTTTTCCTCCAGTTTCACAGCTGAATGTTACATTGTTAACAACAGATGCATAAGGTGTGAAAACAACTGATGCTCGATAGTTAGAATCGTAACTTATGTTTACTTTTTTCTCATTGTTTACAACAATTGAGTCCCAGTGTCCAGCCTGCTGGACACTTAGTTATGTAATGAAAGATCTATGATGAAAGAAAAGTATTACTTTTCACGTGTTATTTGATACCTAACTGAATTCAGGATGCAAAAAACAAACTTGTAACAAACTTCATTTCCTCTCGGGACTGAGGAGGATAAACAAAATCGTAACGACCGTGTGTCTGTTCAAATTTTGGCGAAATTTTCGTACAAATATCCGCTTAAGGTTTAATAACGACCATTCGATTTTTTAGCTTTGGTGTCTGTTTGTTTGTTTGTTTGTCTGTCTGTTTGTCTATAACTTGAAAACTGCTGTATAAATTTCTACCAAACGTCATATTTGGAAACCGCCTACACTTGGGTAGGTTTTAAGGTCAATAATGTTTCTAAATCCCTGAACTGACTGGGGGTTTATACGAAACCGAAACCGTGATTTTGAACTCCCACAAAATATCACAACCAAACTTAATGGAAATCTACCTGCTTTGACTGAAATCAATTCATAAGCCTTTTTCTCATGTGCATCATGTCGATACGAGGACTAATAAGGGAGATATCATTGATGGACCGCTTTTTGGTACAAGTCCATCGGAATTAACTCAAGAGCGGGCGTGTGTTATGCCTATTTCTTACAACTTGAAAACTACTGGAGATATTTCAACCAAACTTCATATTCAGCATCCACCTGTAAAAGGGTACATTTTTAGGTCCATACCATGTCAGATATCTGGAATGGACTGGGGGTTTATAGGGAACTGAAACAGTGATTTTCCTCTCCCACAATATATTCAATACCAGCCTGACTGGAAACTGCCCAATCTTGATGGAAATCCATTTCAATTTTTTCTCACGTGCATTTTATCGACAACAAGATTAATAACGGATATATCATGAAAGGTCGGTTTTGTAGGCTGTCTAGCGGACATATCCCAAAATGTGTTGTTACGTAACGACTGTGTGTCTGTGCATTGACTATTTTATCGAAATTTTCGTACAGATAATCGTTTAAGGTGTAATAATGATCATCTGCATATTTTTTAGCTATAGTTTCCTGAAAATCCTAAATATTAACACCCTCGCCCAAAATCAAGATTGCGGCACAATCAGCCAAACAAGCTAGAAAATTGAAATTACGCAAAATTTTACATTTTAGCCCGTAAGTGACGGAAAACTTCCAAGATCTTTAAATTTTTCACATTTTATCCCCGAGGAATACCGAAATATGGAGGCAATTTTCATGACGGTGCAGATCTTCGTTTCGAAGTATTTCGAGGCTAAACGGTAAGTCCTAAAGCAAAACGGATGGCGCAATCTCCGTTCAATTTGGCGTGATCTACCACTTTGGTCTTACGACATTTTGTCGCCTCTCCCTCTCTCTCTCTCTCTCTCTCTCTCTCTCTCTCTCTCTCTCTCTCTCTCTCTCTCCCTCTCCCTTGTACGCTAGATTTGGGTGTATTTCTCGATTGTTCGTAAATTCGTATATTACACATTTTGACACACTTATGGGAAAGAACGAGCCATGGAATTTGACACGCACGTTCACACGACCAATGGCTATATGCGAACAAAATTTCACGATTATAGCTTCCACATTAAGTCTGTGAAAATAATGTAAAATACTAAAAATGTACCGAAATTTCACTCCATTCAAACATCGTAACTTAATCGAACCCATAAATATGGGAGAAAGAAGGAAATACATATAGAGCGATAAAAGGGGCGTCTGGTAGTACAAACCGTTTGTTGATATGATGTACATTTTAGGAGCAGTAAATCTCGAAATGAAGATCTGCACTTACTTATGTATTAGATTTATCTCTATTTCTCGATTATACCTACATTTTGCTCTTTGTACACGTATAAATCGTAGTTCGAATCTCTTATACGATGGATAGGATTATCTAATTCTACACGAACATTGGCCCACCCATTATTCATACATGAGCCAAATTCTATCTTTGTAGCTGTCATATTAGTACCCAAAAGTAATGCACTGTGAGAAATCCTGACCCAAATTTCACCGTATTCAACGTATCTAACTAAATTTTACCCATAAATAAAAGAGACAGGAGAAAATATCTTAAGACCAGCCATTTAGACCGCTAAATGAAGCGTCTTATGGTACAATCCGTTTATCGATATGATGTATCGTTTAGCAGCAGTTAATCCGTAAATGAAGGTTTGGAATATTGTAAACATGCATTTACTTCGTATGTCGATCTATATATATATTCAATGAAGTCGATTTATAGTGATGTAGAAAAGGTATGTTTGCCATTATAATTAATATTTTTCATTGATAGTGACTCTCAGTAGCAGGGCGTCTGCTATTGCAATCATTACTCTCCACATCGACTCTGACTGAGGCTAGAAATGGGATTCTTCTCCAACTCCTTTGTACCGGGCGAGTTGGCCGTGCAGTTAGGGGCACGCAGCTGTGAGCTTGCATCAGAGAGATAGTGGGTTCGGGGGCCACTCTCCGCAGCTCTGAAAATGGTTTTTCGTAGTTTCCCATTTTCACACCAGGCAAATGTTGGGGCTGTACCTTAAGGCCACGACCGCTTCCTTCCCACTCCTAGCCCTTTCCTATCCCATCGTCGCCATAAGACCAATCTTTGCCGGTGCGACGTAAAGCTGCTTGTTTGCAATTTCTTTGCAACTAGCATTAGTAAGGAGGGACTACCATTGTAATTAATATTTGCCTTCTCGATTAGACTGGCAGAAGTCAAGGGAGCATTTAATTTTGTTCCATACTCCCCTAACTGAGCATCCGTGGCTCAGGCGGCAGCGCGTCGGCCTCTCACCGCTGGATACCGTGGTTCAAAACCCGGTGACTCCATGTGAGATTTGTGCTGGACACAGCGGAGGCGGGACAGGTTTTTCTCCGCGAATTCCGGTTTTCCCTGTCATCTTTCATTCCAGCAACACTCTCCATTATCATTTCATAGCATTTATCACTCATTAATAAATCACCTTGGGAGTGGCGACCCCATTGTATTAACAGCCTATATATGTTTCATTCATTACATCCCTGACCCGGTCACTGACTGGAAAACAGGTTGTAGGTTTTCATTTTCACTCCCCTAACTCATTGTGTTTGGGAGCAGGCAAGTGAGCCCGCCATTATAAACAAATTTACCCATCTAAAATGTGACGGGCATTAGGCATAGTGGCCTTGCTATTATAATGGAAACTCACCAACTCGGTGTGACTTTCATTAAGAAAAGGGGCCTGTCATATAATGATAACAGCGCAACTCAATTTTGACTGGCAGTATCATAATAAAAACTCCTCTCCTTTAATCTGTGTGGAAGTAGAAAAAGGCGCCTACCATTGTAACAAAAACTCCCCAAATCGATTGTGTCCGCGAAGTAGGTAATGGGGCCTCCCATAATAATGAAAACTTACATACTAGATTTTCAATGGCAGTAGGCAAGTGAGCCTGCCGTTATCATCACAACTCCACAACTCGCACTTTGCATTGGAAACAACGTATGGAACTTTCCCCTGCTGTTTCTGGATAACGCTAAAGGACAAGCAATTTAAAAACAAATTCTTCTTCACTTCATGTACAGTAATTTACTTCAAAATCCGTATACAATGTAGAATACCGTAGCGAAGCACGGGTACATTTGCTAGTTCCAAATAAACACGAAGCATGAGGCCAAAATTTGAAGTATAAAAACAACATTTTCATTTTATTTATTCAGATATTTTGTACCGCCTGTTTCTATTTCTTGATGGATGTAGTACTTTTGCTTCTATTTCATGGTACCGGTCAGAGAAAATGTAGCTTCCAATGAAGTCCTAGTCTCAATCATGGATGTGAGAGTACGGAAGTTGCTGCGGTGTAGGTGGTGACAGTCCGAGGATGATTAGTGCTCTGTATGTTATGAAGTGTGCTACTCTTAGAGCCGGCCGTTCTGCAATAGCAATTTTTGACCCAGCGAGGAAGGCAATGGCAAACTACTTCTCTCTTCTCATTGCCAGTTACACCTCATTTTAATCCTGCCATGGGTTTTTGCGGCTTCCCTATAATCGTATTATCGTCTGGTGGTGCTATATAAGGATCCAGCCAGGATCTGGGCTGATAATAACAGACAGATACTTATTTTGTAGTGCTTCAAGTACCGTAGAATTTGTTTTTTGCTAGTGGCTTTAGGTTGCACGGACACCGATATGTCTTATGGCGACGATGGGATAGGGAAGGGCTAGGAGTCGGAAGGATGCGGCCGTGGGCTTAATTAAGGTACAGCCCCAACATTTTCCTGGTGTGAAAATGGGAAACCATGGAAAACCATCTTCAGGGCTGCCGAGAGTGGGGTTCGAACCCACTATCTCCCGATTACTGAATACTGGCGGCACTTAAGCGACTACAGCTATCAAGCTCGGTTCGTAGAAATTTAGAAATGCTAATATACTTTCAAAGACTCATTATTCCATTCTTCAGAAACTCTTCATTATTGATATATAATGCACCTAATAACATTGATGTTATTTTAATGAAAGTGACTAACTCGTACCTCAGCACCGAAGTACAATGTTTAATAGCGGTTTTTCTTTGTCTAACCAGAGTTATAAAACGGTAAGTTCTTTCCAAAACTGTCTCCATGACTGAATAGTCAGCTTAAAGCCTTTGTTGTTGGGTGTTTCTGGTTCGATTCTTGTCCGGATCGAGGATTTTAGCCGTGACTAATTCCTCTAGCTCTGAAATTGTGTGTTTGTTTTTGTCCCAATACAGTGGGCTATATCAAATTACTAACCATCATACGATCAGGGTTGACGTCAGGAAGGACATCCTGCCATAAAACAGCAATAAGTTTTCATATGTGACTCAGAAGGAGAAGAAGATACTAAGTTCCTCAATGCATCTTCATAAAATACATTGCATCAAGTTATATTGAAGTTATGTAACATTTTAGCCGGCCCGTGTTATCATTGAATTTTTTGTTTCTCCATTTTTTAAAAGCGTGGGACGTCCAGTGGCCACCTCGTTTGGAGTTTCTTTAAAAACGCTCTCAGAAACAACACGCTGGAAGGATATACTCAATAATATCAAAATGAGGGATACATACACTACGCGTAAATGCTTTATGATTATGGCTTTCGTACGGATTCTCTTACTACCTGACTACTGCATTATTCACACCTTTGTTTCATATCTACACCTCAAAATATTGCAATCCCATGCAAAAATGGGGGTACACTCACGCGCGTATCTGACCGAACAGTTATATGATAGTAATGTTCTTTCTGATCGTATGAAAATAAATAATAATAATAATTCTTACGGAGCTTTCCGTGGTAGGTAGAGGTGAAAGAAGGTGCGGGTGTGAACGGGTCTCAAGCTACGAAAGTAAAATTAATTTAAAATTTAACAAGGTTATATTTTCTTTTCAAAATAAGGAAATAACAAGCATGGCAGGTACAAAGTAGCAAGTCAAAAGGGTAGTTACAATATTTACAGGATTTGGGCTTCGCGTCCTGACTTCACAATGCTTGGGCAATCAGCTCAGTTTTACCCCAAACACAAGTTTCAACAGAGGGGCAGAAAACCCCATTCATGCCTAGGAGCCCTTGCTCCAAATTACACTGAAAAGCCTCCACGAGGCATACAACACTCAATTTTCAAAAAAAGCCACTCGCTCTCAACTTTAAGCCTCTCAAAGGCCACACCAAACTCCACCTTCGAGTTGTCCTCACTGGACATAGACACAGGGGTAAAATACCCAACCTACTGAGGTCTATTAAATGAAAAGAAGGTTGATTACATGACCTCCAAAATAACAATTTGAGAGGAGGCGATCGGCACTCCTAATACACTTTGTTTTTAAAACCTAATTTGGCTCTTAGGCCACTGATGCAAGGGCTAATCCCATACTACGGAGGTGACTTTAGAAAAGAAACAAATTTACATAATGTTAAGGAAGAATAGGTTGAGAAAAAAGTTCACCTCAAAACAATATGAGTGGGAGATCGAGAGGGTTAAGCACTCTCTATCCCAATACGTAGTTTAAAAGGTAAAATAGATACCAGATTCTTTACATTATTAAGGAAGGTTACATAACGGAAAAACTTCGGACCCGCCCCGAGAGTTAAACTGCTGAGCTAGCAAAGAAAGAAGTTATTAATTGGCCATTACCTTGTTGTTGACCGCTGCCGAAGAAAGAGGCGCTTCCCGCCCCCTGCTATGTACTTTACACACTGAAAGATGGAACAGAAGTGGCGCAGAGACCCTAAAATCAGCAGTTTATATACTCTCGCGGAAGGTTCTAGGCGTTAGGGGAATGAGAACACCCGCCCACAATCACTTTATTGGAGAATAAAGAGAAACCCCTACACAAGATGAAGAAGAAACACATTATTGGTGGAAAATTAAGTTAAGAAATTCGGGATTGGTTGAATACAAAACAAGGAGAAAGAGAGGGGTATACAGCCAACTTAAACCATAACAGAAGGAAATTTAACAAGAAACAAACTTTTGAAATAAAAATTTCTCCAAAGAACAGTTCTTTTTCTTCGCACTAGGGTGCACTATTGTAGTTCTTCAGTAGTGTCCTCTAGAAGAGAAAGTTCACACTTCTTACTTCAAGCAAAACAAAAACACATCAAAAATGACACAGTTCTAAAACTCCGAAATTTACAGGTAGTGACATCTTCTGAGAAAGTAGAAAATTAATACCGTCAATAAAGTTCAGGTTTCCTCCAGCAGAGGAGTTTCAACTGGCGCACCTTTTGAATTAGCGGCGTGGAGGTGTACCGCCCGGTACAATAATAATAATAATAATAATAATAATAATAATAATAATAATAATGATAATAATAATAATAATAAATTATTATTATTATTATTCTCCTTCTTATTCTTATTCTCCTTCTCCTTATTATATATCTGCACGACAAAATATTGCAATCCAATATCAAGATGACGGTACACTCACGCATAATATCTCGCCGAATACATTATATATTATTTTTTATTATTTTTATTTTTATTAGACCCTATTATTATTAGTTTTAGGTCCCAATAACTACTTTTGCGGTTTTTATCGAGTGCCTTTCTACCTCCCTTTGTCCATCCTCTATATATCCTTTTGGGTTTCTTTGCAAATTTATGTTTTCTTTAGGGATCAACCATAACATACGTTCGCAAAATTGCCATAAAATTTAATCCTCTCTCCCCATTGTAACACGTTGCAGCATTTTTCATAATACCCCCACCTACAAGTGAATGCCCATATTAATACCCCTGTCCCTTGACTGGAAAAAGTAAAAACGTAAAACATTCAATCAGGAAACCCTTTCAAACAGTTCGAATTGGGACACGATGACTTTGTTGATGTAAAGGATTTCACAGATAGGAGTTGTCACAGTTTTGGTGTAAACAATAACGATGACAAAGTCCTTTTCTAGAACATTTCTGTAATTTTGATAAACAATCAATGGATTGCTTCTTTACAAAACATCTTTCAAATAATTATATTTTTAAAATGAACACCAAAGCCTCAAACTCCAGAGAGAGTTTGCAGTCGTTCCGCGAAGAAACACTGAAAAAAGGTTACATCAAACCTCCTCCTATATCTAAGAATAAATTTGACCATCCACAAGCTTTGATCAGCAGCAATGCTGTACCAAGATATTATTCAATATTTTACAATAATCTAAAATTTCAGTCCCAAAAAATCAATGTAATGTAAAGTTATGTATTTCTTTGATACTGTTTCCCCTTTTCTAGTAATAACCTAGTATTGAAACATTAATAACACACTGAAAAATAATTATAGCAAAACTCATCCAATATCTATGAACGATTTGGACTGTCTTCAGAGTTTAATTTTTATTTCTTATTGTTTTTTGTGTTGTGCCATGGTTATGTATTACGAGTGAAACATTAAGAATACTGTATTAATAATTTGTTTACTTTATTAATAAAGCTTACGTTCTTTGCATATTTCCTTCATTACTTAAGCCACAAAGTTCCAAGATAGGTCAACTCTGTGTATTAAAATAATTCAACAACAGTGGCACGTCTCACAAAAATGGTAATGGCAACAACAACAATGAGTTTGAGCGGTACAGTTTTTATGACATTATTATTAACTGAACCCTTACTTAGAACCGTTTGATACTTAGTCCATTAATGAATTGTCTGACTTTTGCATTTCAGTAAAAAAGGGAAACATTGCACTCATTTATCTCAGAAGTAGATTTTTATTGTGCCACTATTTTAGCCCTTGAGAGATATATCAACATTTAAATTTAAAATTGAGTTCAGAAGATTTGTCGCTTTGAGACGACCCTTCATCCCCTACTCAGTCATCTCTACTGGACAGCATTTCAGCAACAGTTCACAACAGACCGCCGTTGTTGCAGGTTTAATTCTCTCACAGAGCTGCCGTGGTTCTCCATTTAAAACTTCAAATGAAATAATGCTCGCATAAAGTGTTCTGCACTTCTTTACTATTTCACTGATCAGAGCTAATCCACGAACATAAACTGGAGTAGGTTCATATACGAGGTGTACTATATTTTATTGAATTTTCTACTATGAGGCTATTTTGTTTGGATGTCATGATAATTTTTTTAATTATTGGGAAATACAAGGACAGAGATAAGGAAAAGCTGCTGCAGTATATAGAAAAGAATGAGATAGGATTGAAATTCTTCCTCGCTTGTAGTGTTCGTATAGAGCAGCTGGTAAATTCAAATGAAAGGACATTTCGAGAAGAGTAAACCAAAACCTGCAGGTTTCCTTATGATATTGTCAATTTATGTATGTAGCACGCAGCCGTTGTTAGAAGCAGCACCATGGGCCCGTTCTTTCTCTGAAATTTTCGTTAACAGTATGCCGAAAAACGAACAGTACTGAAATTACAAACATGCTTGAGCATCATTATCGTTGCCGCACTCATCGTTACAGTGGCAGTTTTCTTGAGGCATTCAATACAGTACTGGAAGCATTCAGGAAATCAGTACAAAGCATGCAAGGTAAGGATTGCAATGCGTAGGCTATCTACCGGCGCCGGTACAGCATGTGTTCAAAATGTGCACTTTCACGCATTGTTCATAACGGACGCAACAATGATTATTTCCTCTCGTAATTCGCAAACATTCCTAGGCGGGTCATCTGACCGGAAAACTGATTCTTTCAGCATGCCCCACATGTAGGCATCGCGGGAAAAGCGTGTGTTAGACCAGGGGAATGAGAAGGCTACGAGAATTACGATCCTCTCGAATGCAATCGATTTGCAACGTGTTGTTGCCGAAGGGCATGTGATACCCTCGCGGCGTGGGCTGTAGTATAAATTTGATGTACGCATTATCGCTCAAGTGGCAGGTTTCTGGAGGCATTCAGTACTTATTCATGTCCTGAGCATGTTTGTAATTTCAGTACTGCATATTTTGACGCATACTGCATTTATCTGATGAGCAGTGGCGTGTGGTGAACATATTCATTACCCCAGCTCAAAGAAAGGTGTCTAAAGTATAAACTATCGTAGCCCCACTACACTCTCTAAAGTCAACATTACCAGTTTATAAGGCTGCATTTTTCGTGAAGAGGTCAATCTGAGGAATATTTTTCGAGAATATTTTCAACCACACGCTCGCAAACGAAAACCTACAACCTGTTTTCCAGTATTTGACCGGGTCAGGGATGTAATGAATGAACCATATAGGCTATTATTACAATGGGGTCGCCATTCCCAAGGTGATATTAATGAGTGATACATGCTATGAAATAATAATGGAGAGTGTTGCTGGAATGAAAGATGACAGGGAAAACCGGAGTACCCGGAGAAAAACCTGTCCCGCCGCCGATTTGTCCAGCACAAATCTCACATGGAGTGACCGGGATTTGAACCACGGTATCCAGCGGTGAGCGGCCGACGCGCTGCCGCCTGAACCACGGAAGCTCACACACGCTCGCACATACTTCCAAATTGATACTCACGGCAGTGACGACACCATCATAACTTAATCTACAGAAGATTTTAAACTATGTACTTACAGTTTTATCCGGTGACGCTTCGTGATAGTACAGTCATGGCTTTCAAAAAAATTCACCGGGACTATTTGTTTTTTACTTAAAAATCCTAATCTAAACTAATCAGCAAAATTTAGCTGTTATTTTACCGTCGTTGAAGTTTTATAGTTTCAATCGTATACTGAATGTACGTGAATCAACGACGAACGAGGGAAAAGATTTGTAACGACGTATAACACACGTTATATTCATGAAGATTGCCACAGAACTGGTGAAACCTTCACATATAATCCAAGAGGAACACTACAAAAATTCACTATATACCACCATCAAAGACAACCATTCGCGCTTTAACTCTGTGTTCATGCTGGACAACCTAAATATTTTTTGCGGCTATCGGAACACATACTCTGCACGTGCCAACAATGAATTGCTCCGAAACCAAAGACTAAAATATATTCTTCTATATTACAATTGATTTCTTATACTGGCTCTAGTTTATTAGAAAGACGATGTGCAAGTGGCTATTCTGTTAGGATGCTGCATTTTTCTTGCAGTCTCTAATGTGTGGCGCTAAAGACATCCAGTGTTAAGTATTAAAACTAACACCCCTTAACTAAGCTATCTGGCCTGTCGCCGTAAATTGCTGTCGGGGGAGGGGCCACAGCTCCGCCTCGAGGAAGCTTCCAGTGCATGCGTCACCCAAGCGACCTTAAATTTCGCTGGGGGTAGCTCTCTATCGCGCCGGCAAGAAAACCCAGCTCTCTGGAGAAGCTGAACTGCGGTAGTGCGAGTGGATTTTTGACATAGATGTACTTTGCCTTGGCTTAAATGTTCCCTACTTTTTAAACATTATAAAACGCGTTCTAAGAAATAATTAGAAAATGTTAATACAAAGTTCTTTACCCCAGCAGCACTGCGGTAAATGGGGTTCAGGATTATAGAGATGAAATTTCCAGAGAATTATTTCCAATTACATTTTCTGTTACCTATTTATCATCAAACTAACATTTTAAGTAGGAAAGGACTGGGACTAGAAAGACCACGACTACATTCTTATTTAAGTTACAGCCCTCAGATTTTCTTGATGTAAAATGGCAAACCCATCATATCCGGAATGCTAAGTTATAGACATACGATGTGTAGAATTAAATAATTCGCTCGATAGGAAGCAATCTCTTACAGGGATTATGAAAATACTTCTACGAAAGTACAGAAAACTACGTCTGCGAGAGGTAGTTAGCAATAAAGTACACTTCTGGACATAATAATGATCGGATGAAAATTTTGCGTCCTCGAGTCATTTCCAAACTCATCCGTCCATTGAACAACATGGCAATGCATGTTGTCAAAATGCTGCTCCTGTTAGGGAATTGTTGGTACGGTTGACGTGGGTAGTACTGGAGCATCCACCCTATCTAACGGACATGAGGCCCTGTGATTTCGAATTTATTGTTCTGCAAACTAAAGGAACCAATCTGAGGGAAACGTATCCGTATTCGGGACGCTGTACATCCGTCGCGGATATCAACAAAGGCGGCACTACTAGTTTTATCCTGCAACATGTTCCAGGAGAATATACTGCATCCCTGTAGAGGTAGGCTATATTGGTTCTACAACAAAATGCTTTCGTATATATGTATGCATACGTTACCACTACTTTCTCTCCAGCTCTCGCATTATTATTATTATTATTATTATTATTATTATTATTATTATTTTCGTTTCAGCCATCTATGGGCCACGATTACGCAACTTCCATTGTTTTCTCAAGTTCTTTCTCCTTCCTCTTTCGCCAGTATTTCTTCATCCGTTGGCTTGCACGTGCTCGTTCTTCTGCTGAGAATACTCTATTCTTCCTCGTTTTCTCATCAGCTAGGTTCTTCACCTCCGCAACTCTCTGCCTGAAGATTTTTCTGTTTGTTATATCTTCTACCGTGATCCCACATTTTTCTAAATCTCGGTGGACTTCTTTAACCCATGCGACTTGTGTCTTCCTGTTCTCCTGGAAGGTGAGGATCCTGTTGGCGAGTCTCTCCGATCCCATCCTTTTAATATGTCAGTAGAACGTCAATCTCCTCCTTTTCATCGTGGTGGTGATGTTTTCAAATTGTTGGTATAGTTCTCGGTTTGGTCTCATGCGAAACATAAACTTGTCTGATGATTTTATGGGTCAAAGTATCTTTCTAAGGAACCTCCTTTCTTTCTTTTCCTAATCTGAGAGTCCCTTCGTGGCTATTGTCTCAGCTGCGTATAAACATTCAGATTTGACTATCGTGCTGTAGTGCTTGAATTTGACATGGTAGGAGAGTGACTTAGATTTGTAGGTGTTATTATTATTATTATTATTATTATTATTATTATTATTATTATTATTATTATTATTATTATTATTATTATTATTATTATTATTATTATTATTATTATTATTATTATTATTATTATTATGCTAGTTGCTTTGCCGGCCCCCGTGGTGTAGGGGTAGCGTGCCTGCCTCTTACCCGGAGGCCCCGGGTTCGATTCCCGGCCAGGTCAGGGATTTTTACCTGGACCTGAGGGCTGGTTCGAGGTCCACTCAGCCTACGTGATTAGAATTGAGGAGCTATCTAACGGTGAGATAGCGGCCCCGGTCTAGAAAGCCAAGAATAACGGCCGAGAGGATTCGTCGTGCTGACCACACGACACCTCATAACCTGCAGGCCTTCGGGCTGAGCAGCGGTCGCTTGGTAGGCCAAGACCCTTCAAGGGCTGTGGTGCCATGGGGTTTGGTTTGGTTTTTATGCTAGTTGCTTTACGTCGTACCGACACAGATAGGTCTTACGGCAACGATGGGATAGGAAATAGCTAGGAGTTGGAAGGAAGCGACCGTGGCTTTAATTAACTTACAACCCCAGCATTTGCCTGGTGTGAAAATGGGTAACCACGGAAAACCATCTTCAGGGCTGCCGACAGTGGGACTCGAGCCCACTATCTCCCGGATGAGAGCTCACAGTCGCACGCCCCTAACCGCAAGGCTAACTCGCCCGGTATTATTATTATTATTATTATTATTATTATTATTATTATTATTATTATTATTATTATTATTATTCGCTAGTTGCTTTACGTCGCACCGACACAGACAGGTCTTATGTCAACCTTGGGACAGGGAAGGGCTAGGAGTGGGAAGGAAGCGGCCGTGGCCTTAATTAAGGTACAGCCCCAGCATTTGCCTGGTGTGAAAATGGGAAACCACGGAACACCATTTTCAGGGCTGCCGACAGCGGGGTTCGAACCCACTATCTCCCGAATACTGGATACTGGTCGCACATAAGCGACTGCAGCTATCGAGCTCGGTATATTATTATTATTATTATTATTATTATTATTATTATTATTATTATTATTATTATTATTATTATTATTATTATTATTATTATTATTATTACAATGGTTTCCGGTATCTTGCAATTTGCAGAACACATTAGCATAGGAAAATGAAAACAACGAAAATTGTTCTGATGGACTGCATACCTATATGTGGCTAGGAGGCGTCTTCAATCTAAAGGAAAATAACGAATGGGAAGAGTATTGTCAGATACGTGGTATTGTTTCTTAACGGTTATAATGGTTATAATTCCAACTTATGTTTACTTCTGTGTTTAGATGGTTGTCACGGAATGAGTTTAAGAACTATTCTGCATTCTGCGAGGAAAATAACATATCATGACTCTTGAGTAGAATTAATGAAATATTGCACTTACGTCGCTAATAGTTATGGAATAAGTCGATGAAAGGGATGAAAATAGTGTATTACTGGAGTGCCAGATATGATGTTGCCTCGAAGAATTACCAAGACTTTTCCATTTGTGAGAGTAAATGGATGTTGTTTCCTCACTTCACATGGACAAGCGAACACTCTGCTTACACATAATAAATCTAAAGAACAAGGAAATGAATTACGTTGCAGAAGTGCACGAATATCTTTCGTCAAATGAAATACTAAAGAATTACAACAACAGCTATAGTGTAACTGATGAATGTTCCTACACGGGGCTTGGTGGAGACGTGACAACACGTAGATGGTGTGACCACGAGGTCATGAGGTCGTGGGGTCAGAACCAGTAAAGTGTGCAATAGACCCACTAATTCCACGCTTTTAATGTTCCACTGATGTGATCAGAATTAAAACAGACTTTTATGGTAATTCCAAGTATATTTCAAGATCCAACTATAATCGCACTAAGAAATGTTATGATTTACCTGTCCTGTTCTTCATAATCTTTTAACGACAATCTTCACATTTACTTAGTTTTCGAGGACTTTGTGCCAGACAGCAGAAGAGATTACTTGATTGTATGTCCTCGTTTCGCTCTCTCTCTCTCTCTCTCTCTTCAATACGATGAATCCAGACGTAATGAATGCATAATACTGTATAAATATATAAAACTTCACCAACGTCGGGAGGTCTCACTAATTGTTACTATGCACAGATTTTTAAATACACAGCCATCATTCTGCCTTTAACGCACATTTAAACCTACTCAACATTTTCATAACACAGGTGATGGATTCACAGATATTATTCTTCAAATTCTCATCCATCGTAGTGGTAATGGTTTTAAGGGAAAGTACTCTCATCAATCATAGCACTGAATTTAAAAAAATATATTTTCATTGTACGGCAACATGTTCTTTAAACTCCTCGATGGGTTATTGTATTGTTACCGACACATTATTCAATATTCGTGGGTTTCTATCGCGGCTGCGGTAATGGATGTTTGAAGGGTAGTAAAAAATCTCGCCACTTCGTAGGTCAATCGTTGTTATTGGCATATTAAATATCTTTGCTGGAGCACTCTTTGCTATCGGGAAAAATTAAATTAACTCAGCGATAGAAATTCTGGAGATCAACATACATGGAATGTCGAAATTCGTTGGCAGGTCGCCTAGATGACAACTTCAGAAGGTCTACAATTTGATAGCTGAGGCCATAGGATTATTATTATTATTATTATTATTATTATTATTATTATTATTATTATTATTATTATTATTATTATTATTATTTATGCTTTTGAAAATACATAAAAATAATTATTACTCTGTTTTTTTTAGTTTTAAATTTAGTTACAAATCTCTCTCCAAGTCATTATTTTATAGGCTTGTTATAGTTTTAAAACCTTTAGGCAAATAAAAGAGCTCCCCTACAAAAAATACATGCCACGATACTCAAAATTTCCAACATTTCTAGGAGTCTTCTATACTTTCGCCCACCCATGTGAAAGAGCGCCCAGCCTCGGCCTTCTGAAGTTCTGAAATCTAAAGCTGCCACTGTTAACAACTTTCCTGGAGAGGTACTAAGATCCGTTCTAAAGAACTACTTGTGATTCTTCTTCTTCTCCTTCTTTTATCTGCTTACCCTCCAGGGTGGGTTTTTCCCTCGGACTCAGGGGTCCTACCGCTACCGCACCAAGGGCAGTGTCCTGGAGCTTCAGACTCAGAGTCGGGGGATACAACTGGAGAGGATGACCATTACCTCGCCCAGGTTGCTTCACCTGCTATCCTGAAGATTGGAAGGGACAGACGAGGAAGAGGGAAGGAAGCGGCCGTGGCCTTAAGTTAGGTACCATACCGGCATTTGCCTAGAGGAGAAGTGGAACCCACGAAAAACCACTTCCAGGATGGCTGAGTTGGGAATCGAACCCACCTATACTCAGTTGACCTCACGAGGCCGAGTGGACTCCGTTCTATCCCTCGTACTACTTTTCAAATTTCGTGGCATAGCCGGGAATCGAACCTGCGCCTCCGGGGATGGCAGCTAATCACAATAACCACTTCACCACAGAGGCGGACACTATTTGTGACAGGATGCAAAACTGATGTTTCTCATGAAAGAACTCAGATATGTAGTTTCATCAGTAGATTTAATTTTTAACAAGTTGCTTTACGTCACACCGAGACAGATAGGTCCTATGGTGACGAAGGGATAGAAAAGCGTTAGGAGTGGGAAGGAAGTGGCCGTGGCCTTAATTATCGCCAGGAAAGTAGAACCATGGTGTTTGTCATGTTGCGGTAATAATCTTAAGTGGCGTAGACTCGCGGTATTACACACATTATGGTACTACTCACAGGTAATGGAATGCGCACATGTAACACAGACCTAAGGTGTTTCTCACATTGCGGCGCCATTTATAGGCAACGCAAACCTATGGTGTTCCTTACATAAATGTCGTACTAACCACCGGGACTCGTACTATCCCGTGGTGTTCCTCATATAGTGGGTACTAACCATAGGCAAGGCAGACCCATGGTGTCCCTCACCCATGGTGTCGCTCATATAGTGGTACTAATCACAGGTACCGTAAAACCCAGCCGGAAGCACACACTGTCGCTACTTATCACAAACCTATTTTGTACCTAACATAGTGGTACTACGCGCAAGTAAAAGCGACCCATGGTTTTCCCTGCGTGATGGTACTAATTACAAGTAATCTCATGGTTCTAATTCGATCATCCCATGTTCGCCCCTTTTTCTCGCCTCTTACGACGGGCAGGGGACACCGTGGGTGTATTCTTCGTCTGCGTCCACCACCCACCGTAGGTCTCAGCTTTTCGAAACGCCCAGTTCACAGCTTTCAGGTGCATCCGATTGTTAATATTATGGTTAAGGCCATGGAATACCAGGTTTTAGTGGAATCTGATGGTGGTGATAAATATTGTTTATAGGGATATAATACGTAGATCATCAGCGGCTGATGGTTCAAAATGAAGTGATAATTCAACATTTACCCACTGACGTGGAATCCGAATCGTGGGGACGTGACTTTCTGTTTCATAATTCCATATGTACTGTCTGGGGCCTCAACGACCTAGGTATAGCGAGCCTGCTTCATACCCAGAAGACAGGACAGATATTCTTACCTGGACCTGAGGGCTGATTAGGGGTCACCTCAGCCTTCTTGAGAATATTTGAGGAGCTATCTGACGTTGAGATAGATGCCCCTGACTAGAAAGCCGAAAATAACGGTCTAGAGGATTCATCGCGCTGACCACACGTAATCTCATAATCTGTAGGTATTTCCAGGTTTTAATGTTCGTGTTTATTACCTAGTTGTTGTAAGCATATTACTTTGTTTTATCACAATTGAGATCGAAGAGATAGCGTTGAAATATTCAATTGCATCTGCATGTACCATTGACAGTTCTGCATGACAACTTCACTTGTATTGGTAAGTATCTTTCGCCAGGCCGATCCGCTGTCTCTTATATCAGACAAGTATGCAATGGTTCGAGCTAAATGGTGAGTGAGTAATGAATTAGTCGCAGCTATGATGTAGACTACGTTTCACCCTGGTAGTCCCTAGAGGAAAATGCCTGCCAGGATTTTATGAAAGGTTTGAAATGCTAATATCTCTGTCGATATGCGTCTCACTCACACATGCACCGTGCACATTGTTTCTTTCCTCAGGATATGCTCTTTTCTTTGAGACCACTCCCCTTCTCCCGTAACGTTATATGACGTTAACAGAGCATGATCGAAGAACGTGTCAAAATGGTTGCTCGCCGTAAATAAGTAACTATTTCCATTATCAAAACATGAAAGGGGGATATAAGTCCTGCTCCATGACTAAATGGTTGGCGTGCTGGCCTTTGATCACTGGGGTCCCGGGTTCGATTCCCGGCCGGGTCGGGGATATTAACTTCGCCTAATTAATTTCACCAGCTCGGGGCCTGGCTTTTTGTGTTCGTCTTAAAGGTATGAGTTCAATTCATCAAAGTCAATTCACAATTAATAATCAGAAACATACAAAAAATGTCAATTCATAATTAATAATCATACAAAATTGTAGCTGGCTAAATGGTCGTTAAGACCGAAAGCCAACATTTAAAAAAGGTGAGGTGGGGGGGGGGGAGCTATTAGGTACCGTTATAAATCAGTCATACACCTACATTGCGTCTGAATGCCACATATGCCCAACTTTCTGTTTAAGGCTATCTGAACTGAACAGTGCAGTAGTGCTGCTACTAGGGTGTTATGTGCACAGTGTGATACACGCTGCATGTCCTGGAAGTGAATAATATATATTCTCGGATATCAGTGTCTGGGTAAGGAAAGCCCTCACTTGTCTCAAGAAGAGAAGTGCCTCGGAATGTATGCCAGTGAACTGGCTGGCCTAGGTTAACCAAGTGCAAGCGCGGCTTCGCATGCTCAAATATTACAGCGTGAACGTGAAAAAGAAACGGAAGAAACGAACAGTGATTCTGTTGGATGTGCTCAATTTATTTGAAATTAGCGTGGAACATTTTCAAATTTGTACAGTGTGTTATTTGACAATGTTTACAATTTCTGTTTACAGGTCTTGCGCAGGGTAATTGTGCTGTTTCAACATCACTTGAATAAGATTTGTTTAATATAATTATTTATAATTTATGAAATGCCGCCTCTGTGGTGTAGTGGTTAGCGTGATTAGCTGCCACCCCCGGAGGCCCGGGTTCGATTCCCGGCTCTGCCACAAAATTTGAAAAGTGGTACGAGGGCTGGAACGGGGTCCACTCAGCCTCGGGAGGTCAACTGAGTAGAGGTAGGTTCGATTCCCGCCTCAGCCATCCTGGAAGTGGTTTTCCGTGGTTTCCCACTTCTCCAGGCGAATGCCGGGATGGTACATAACTTAAGGCCACGGCCGGTTCCTTCCCTCTTCCTTGCCTATCCCATCCAATCTTCCCATCCCTCCCCAAGGCCCCTGTTCAGCATAGCAGGTGAGGCCGCCTGGGAGAGGTACTGGTCATACTCCCCAGTTGTATCCCCCGACCAAGAGTCTGAAGCTCCAGGACACTGCCCTTGAGGCAGTCCGAGGGAAAAACCGAACCTGGAGGGTAAACAGATGATGATGATGATAATTTATGAAGGTATTTATTGTTTTATTTCTCATAAAAGGATATTTTTTAAATTTAAAAATAGCTCTTATAACTCAGTTCTCGTTTCACTAGGTCCCTGTTGTTTGTTTGGAATAGCTGCGTCGATTGAAACCTAAATAAAATTGTGAAATACAGGATTCGCCAAATATCGCACAAGTAGACCTAGTTCATAGTTCGCGAAATAAATTCTTAAACATTTTAGATCACCCGCAAAAATGATAACATATACCTCCAATAGAGCAGCTCGTAGCGTTCCACAAAGCCGCCTATGACTGCTGCAGAGCGGAAACGAGCAGACCGGGAACTAGTCAAAGTCCAGTGCAGGAAAGGCCTAGGAGTGGGAAGGAAGCGACCGTGGCCTTAATTAAGGTACAGTCCAAGCATTTGCCTGGTGTGAAAATTGGAAACCACGGAAAACCATGTTCAGGGCTGCGTACAGTGGAGTTCGATCCCACTACCTCTTGGATGCAAGCTTACATCTGCGCGTCCGTAACCGCATAGCCAACTCGCCCAGTAATATTAAGAAAAGGATCCCATGCAAAACTTGAATATTTGAATATCCATAGGAAATGTATAGAATTCATCACAATAGTATCTTACTTTTGTAACGTGCCTAGTTTGTAAAAATTCCCGATTGCAATTTGCCCACTTTGTAATGCTCCCAAACTGTGCAATTTAAAATAACATAATAATATATGAACTCTACATTCAAGATTCAAACATTAAATTCTTTCATTTCACACTCGAATGTTCTACTAGATAAGTAAACGCATTCTATACTTAAAACCCCTGCGGCTACGTCCCGACGCAGCCCTGTGAAAGCGGTTTTCTTTTTTGCTAGTTGTTTAACGTCGCAGAAACACATCGAATGTTTTGCCCGACTCGTTGGCTGAACGGTCAGCGTACTGGTATTCGGTTCAGACGATCCCAGGTTCGATTCCCGGCCGGGTCGGGAATTTTAACCTTAATTAGTTAATTGAAATGGCACGGGGACTGGGTGTATGTGTTGTCTTCATCCTCATCATGACGCGCAGGTCGCCTACGGGGGTCAAATTGAAAGACCTGCACCTGGCGAGCCGAAGCCGTTCTGGGATATCCCGGTATTAAAAGCCGTACGACATTTCATTTTCATCGAATGCTTTGAGCGACGTGACGCAAAGATGGAACAGGGCTAGAATTGAGAAGGTAGCGGCTATGGCCTTACATTTGCACGGTGTGCAGATGAGCACAGTAAACCATCTCTAGTGCTGCCAACAGTGGGATTCAATCCCACCATTTCCCCAACGCAAGCTGACAGCTAGGTGACCCAAACCTTACAGCCACTTCCTTGGTAGTATTAGGAGCTGAACTAGTTCACATGTTCACAGGTGTCACTGTCCAACAACTAGAGGAATTACAAATCGACCGGAAAACGAGGGAAATGATCAAACAAACTCTAACCAACAATAGCTGATTTTAATTTTCTGAACCGTTTGAAATCCGAACCGGCCTTCAAATCCTTTCCAAAAATAGACAACACGCAATCCAGTCCATAGAAAAACTCCCTCAGTCGCAGTTTGTTCTGAGGAAATGGAGCGAATGTTTCACGAAGTTTTTCTAACAGTGATATATCCTGCCACACGACATAATCTTGAAGGATAGCTGTTAAACTACAAAACAATTCTAACGGGGCTGTGTCAAGGTTACGGCCGCAAGTTTCCACGTTGATACGTACTGTCGAAATAAAGTACTTTGTCAACATGAATTTGAAGTATTTTTGTTGATAATTATTTTTAACCCTAAACAAATTTACACAACTTCCAAATCAGTTTCTAACAGTGGGACAGTAGATATACTCCATAGCGCGGAAATCGCCTCAGAAAGCTCAGGTGCATTAACTTTCAGAGGACCGGGCGAGTTGGCCGTGCGCGTAGAGGCGCGCGGCTGTGAGCTTGCATCCGGGAGATAGTAGGTTCGAATCCCACTATCGGCAGCCCTGAAGATGGTTTTCCGTGGTTTCCCATTTTCACACCAGGCAAATTCTGGGGCTGTACCTTAATTAAGGCTACGGCCGATTCCTTCCAACTCCTAGGCCTTTCCCATCCCATCGTCGCCATAAGACCTATCTGTGTCGGTGCGACGTAAAGCCCCTAGCAAAAAAAAAAAAAAAAAACTTTCAGAGGTTCCCGATAAGACTTTTGAAGCTCGACATTGGTTATTTTGGACGTTTTGGAATTCTGACAAGTATTCTGAAGTATCCAATTATATAATACACATTTATGAGTAGAAAAGTGGTAAGTGCCAAGTTTTTAAAATACTTGGAAATTTTGCTAGAAAGGTGCAAAGGGCCAAGGAGTATTGAATAACTTCAGGGCCACGTCCAAAGAAGATAGTAAGGAGTTCTTATGGCCACCAAATAATGACAGTGGTGCTAAGTCCCCAAGCTCTCTCATATGAAAGTTGCACTATGCCACTCATTTCTCTTGTTTTGTGTTCATCTTCAGAATGAAAGCTGATAGCAACGTGACCCAAACCACGCAGCCACTTGCTCGGTCATTTGTCCGTCTGAAAGGATGGTATAATGAGACTGAAACTGGCAGTAAAGTAAAAGTTCTGGAAAAAAAAAAGGGAAGGAAAAATCGTACGCATAGAAAATAATGATTTGAAGGCCATGATTCTATTTGGCCAAGGAAGAGCGTAAATTATATTATTTGCAGATCTGCGACGTAAGTGTAACAAACTGCGTATGAAATATTGGCAGTAATTTGCGCCTTTCATAACTTATGATTTTTGTGTGTGTCTCAGTGTATTAATGATAAAAATATCAATCTATTGTTAAAAATCGAGCAAAAGTTGTCACTTGTCCTTTTAATTCTCATAGGCTTAAAAAAAACCTTCAATTCTTTGTCAGAAACAATTTCTTATCAATAAATTCGTAAATTTGACACTTTACACCTTTCCACTGATAACAATCAAATTGTTGAATCCATTTATTGTCCATAAATAGCGACAGTGTGAAAACAAATGTGGTAGGAAGAAATGTATTTCCTATACAAATTTTGACTGTTTAATTCTGTTCTGACGTATAACTGGGGAACTCATTTAGACGAATCAAACGACACATCACACGACGTGCTAGCATACAGGAGTCCACTAAGCGCTAGCTGCGCGGCACGGCGCATGAAGTATTTCAATTGGCAGCACTACTGCATCACTCAGTGACACCATTCTGAAGTCGGATTCTTGTTGCTTGGTACACTGCTCCTTCATCTTTACAACGCTATGCTGAGCACTGTGGTTGCACGTCTTGTCTAGAAATTATATCGATTCAAAAGCTTAAATTTTAATTAATGATAATGTTATTGTCTTTACGTCCCACTAACTACTTTTGATGGTTTTTGCAGATGCCAAGTTGCCTGAATTCTGTCCCGCAGGAGTTCTTTTAGGTGCCAGTAAAACTAACGACACGAGGTTGACGTATTAGGGCACTTTCAAATACCACAGGACTGAGCCAGGATCGAACCAGCCATCTTGGAGTCAGAAGGCCAGCGCCTCATCCGTCTGAGTCACTCAGCCCGACTTTCATGTTCTTGTAGTACTCACTGGCCCAAGAACGGTTTCTGGGCTATTCTATATCAAAATAAGACATAAGGACTGTAATTAATGCAATCAATGCCCCACTGTATAAAACACTTGCATTAAAACGAATTAGAAACCACAACCTGTGACACACAGAGTTCATTATGCGTCTGAGCTTGTCAATACGACGGCTGTCCGGCCAGATGGGGTACAGATATTAGAATGGTAAGTATCCAGTGTGACACAGTCCTCAGTAATATTGATTGAATTTCTTGACCGGATCCGCTGTCCCTCGTATCAAAAATTCCTCATTTGGTCTCAGGAGATTTCGTGAACTACATTATAGCTCTTTTATCTGGAAATAGAGATCTTAGACAAGCCTGGAATCGATTCTGAATCCTTTGGCTAAGATGTAAACCCAAACCCTTACACCAGTACATTAAAATTAATGTTCCGGGCGAGTTAGCCATGCGATTAGGGGCGCGCGGTTGTGAGCTTGCATCCGGGAGATAGTGGGTTCGAATCCTGTCGGCAGCCCTGAAGATGATTTTCCGTGGTTTCCCATTTTCACACCAGGCAAATGCTGGAACTGTACCTTAATTAAGGCCACGGCAGCTTCCTTCCAACTTCTAGGCGTCTTCCATCCCATCGTCGCCATAAGACTTATCTCTGAGTGCGACGTAAAGCACTAGCAACAACATGTAAGTTTGAATGATGCCTTTGCTGGTGAGAATTAGTGTTTACAGCGCGCAATGTCTTATGGTGTGGGCAAGAACATTCTTTTCGTTTTTACTTTCATTGTCCTGTCTCAGTTTCACCCTTGGTTTTGACAATATGAAAGTGACTGGGGTATGAACAGTACCATACCTTAGGCAGCCAGTCTCTGTTATGAATAGAGTGAAAATGTCGCTGATAGGGTTATTTCAGTGGGCATGGTGAACTGATATGTAACAGCAACGTCTGGCTCAGTGAGATAAGCAACGGAAAACTACCTCACTCCTTATTTCCCAAATACGTCTATTCCGTGACGCCTAGCCCGTTTAAGACAGCTGATGGCGGAGCTGTTGAGGATCAAATCAGCCTACGGGCTGAATATTCAAGAAACTTTTAATTATAATCTACGTAGGTAAATTTGCTATGCACATCTCAAGCCTGAAGCTATCAGCATTCAGTTGTCAGCTATGATATCAGATACTGTACAATATAGTATTTGCTGACATAAGCCTATAAATTTAGATCTGGGAGATAACATTTCTTGTATTCCATTAGAGGAATCCGTACATTCTTCTTCTGCTATTCATTATTACTATACATCAAGTCTCCGTAAATGGTGTTAAGTTCAGTAACGTGACATTTCTCAACACGATTAAAGCGAAAGTGATGCAGCAGTCGGTATTCTTAATGTGCATTCAAGAGTAGGTGACATGCATCAGTTTAGCTAATCTTTTATTGACGAGGAAGCAGTATATTGCAAGAGACTTAGTCCTGTAGGATGACATAACAGTAAATGTCATGATACTGTCCTCCATCATATATTAAGTGACTACCATTAAAGGTATGATATGTCTGTACCTTTATGTAAACATACAATCGGCATACCGTAGCTCCTCTCCAATGACAACCACGAATTAACCTGTTGATGTGTACTACGAACACTGGGTGACGCAATGTTAACCTATGTATATATTAAATGCAATCTTTGCATGATCCTGAAATTGCTCACTCGAAGCCGGTTTCTGACTCTTTGGTTACTAACTCATACTCATACTCATACTCATACTCCAGTCACGTGTAGTGCTCGTGCTATAACTTGGCGGTTTCGGAAAGTTTGTAGACGCCCACTCTTTGTTAAGCACCCCGATCCAGGGCACCTGGCAACACTTTTAACTTAGAATCACATGGAAACGTTTCCACAGACACAAAATCGCATTCTGAGTAACCCCTGGCATTCTGGCAACGTTAAATCAGCGAATCATTTTCTTCAAGAAGGGTAAGTGCACGAGCGGCTTCATTCGACAACTGCTTCTTCCGTTGTGTACCTCGGTCTGCACGATCAGCAATGACTTGTACACACTACACTCCAGACAGACCAACTTTGCACACACTTTCAATTGATACACATTTACCTTTCAACTAACACCTCCCAAACATCCGAATGGCAGTAGAGCCCTGTGTTATGTAAGCAGGACGTGGTATTGCCGTAATAATCCAACCCCTGTCCCACAATGCATTCGTTAAAACATCTCAAGATGTGACCAAATTACTTTTTGCGCAGTGTATAGCTAGTTTATTCCAAGTACTTGAGGTATATAATCGCAGTGTAGTTTCCGTCCTAGTATTCGTTTTCCAGTTTTAGTCGTTATAAGCCCGAAGCAGGTATAAAAAAACACAGTCCTATGTACACACTCAGAGGGAAGATGATAGGCTATTATCATGTTTTCGTTTAAATTCGGGGGATCAATTTTGGTGAAATCAGACACCGATATATATATTGGCAAGTCGCTTTACGTCGCAGAGACACAGATATATCTTACGGCGACGATGGGAAAGGAAAGGGCTAGGAATGGGAAGGTACAGCCCCAGCATCTGCCTGGCGTAAAAATGGAAAACCCATTATCTCCCGAATACTGGATACTGACCGCACTTAAGCGACTGCAGCTATCGAGCTCGGTAACACCGATATTTACGGATATTTTGATTATGGTAATTTTTTCTATTCTATTAATTCCTTTGTCAATATTAGTTTAAATTCAAGTACAGTTAAAATTATGTCCCCTTCACTGACCGTTTCAAACCTATAGTTTAATCTAACTTATTGTTTTGTTTAGGGTGAGGGTTTTATCACCAAGATGGCCAATTCAGGAGGGATTTCTGACTTGAAAAATCATGTCCCTGCTGTTCGTAAAATTGGAGGTCCCATGGCTATGACCATGTTATCAGCAGTCATGTAAAACTAAAAACTTGTTTGTAATCTAAATTATAAAGTACTCTGCCGATAATTTAACTTTTCAAAATAGGAACTTACAAATTCGGAACTCCATTGTATGCAGACGATAAGCTTCTCGCGATATTATTAAGTCCACCACATCCTTCTCAGTGACTGAACAGAATTTATTTGATTCTCCCTCTTAGCTTATTTAAAGATAAGCTTCAATGGGAATAGACCAGGAGAATCTACATCTTATTTTGTAACGTAGGTCTAGTAAATGGATGACACTCTCTTGAAGATATTTGGCTATATATTGGCTCATGTATCTTCCAGTCTACTGAAGAAATGTTGTTGCATTATCCACTTGTGAGTGAAGGCGGTAATACACCCATGCTCTTCCCCTGGCTCTCGTAGTAAGAGGCGATTAGTGGCTCCCAACTTGGGAGCATGGGTTGATGACAACGGTCATCAGCAAAATAGCGAAAACAATAAATTTAATAAGTCTAGGGAACCCTCTAAACCCTGCGGCCGTGACAGCCTACCGCCATAATTTTACAATTTATTTTATGTCACACTGACATATGTCTTATGGAGATAATGAAATAGGAAGGGGAAAGGAAGCGGCCATGACATTAATTAATGAACATTTTCTTTTTTTGCTATTTGCTTTACGTCGCACCGACACAGATATGTCTTATGGCGACGATGGGATAGGGAAGGCCTAGGAATGGGAAGGAAGCGGCCGTGGCCTTAATTAAGGTACAGCCCCAGCATTTGCCTGGTGTGAAAATGGGAAACCACGGAAAACCATCTTCAGGGCTGCCGACAGTGGGGCTCGAACCCACTATCTCCCGATTACTGGATACTGGGCGCACTTAAGCGACTGCAGCTATCGAGCTCGGTAATTATTGAACAGCGCCAGCATTTGTCTGGTGTGAAAATGAGAAACAACAACAAAAACCATCTTCAGAGCTGCTGTCAGTGGGGTTCGAACCGACTATCTCCCGAATACAAGCTCACAGCTACGTGACTCAAATTGCCCAGCAACTTGCTTGGTTGACCACTCTTGGTCAACGTTTGTTCTCTTCCGTCGCCTGAAGTATTAGGTTTGCGAAGCCTGATATTTCACGGCTCTACCCTTCTTATGCCGATCCCTTTGTTCTTTGAAGTAACTGGCCACTTCCATTTTACCTCTGATCAGTGTTAAGAGAGAATGGTTACCCAGTTGTACTTCCCCTTTAAACAATAATCACCACCAATTTACATAACTGAGAATATTACACGATTGCCCGACTCGTTGGCTGAACGGTTAGCGTACTGGCCTTCGGTTCAGAGGGTCCCGGGTTCGATTCCCGGCCGGGTCGGGGATTTTAACCTTAATTGGTTAATTCCAATGGCACGGGGGCTGGGTGTATGTGTTATCTTCATCATCATTTCATCCTCATCACGACGCGCAGGTCGCCTACGGGAGTCAAATAGAAATACCTGCACCTGGCGAGCCGAACCCCTCCTGGGATATACCGGCACTAAAAGCCATACGACATTTCATTTCATTACACGATTGTTTTAATATGTGCAAAATAATTATTTATGTTAGTTATGGACCTGATGAGATATATCGGTATAGCAATTCTAGTAATACGACAGTTCACCTTTAGCTTTCATGACTACTGCTCTGCGAGTATTTTTGGGCACGAGATAGGCGATTGCTGAGACCAACATTTCGCTGCAGTTTCAATATAAAAAAACTCCTTTCAAGTAACTAGAGTTTAGTATTGATATTACGTTCTTCATTAGTTTATCGTTTCACACATTGGAGGATATTTTTCATTAGATTTAACTAGGGTAAATTACCAGACCAGGCTAGAAGATTTATATCTATAAAATCACACTTTCGTTGTATAAAATTTAACACGAAGTTTTTGCTAAGACTTGTATTCCAGACATGAAAGTTACCAAAATGTAGATCTACGGTTGTCCTGCTGGTTGTTCATGGTCGTAAAATGCTGAAGAGAGGATTTTTAACGAAATCTTCTGGCGTGAGGAGGAGTGTGCAAATTGCTAAACCTACATTTTCCACATGATAAAATATGTCATTTATATTGTCTTACTGTCAATCGCATTCTAATGAAGTTATTTGTTGAAAAATAATTTAAATCCGCTTATCCTTTTATCGAAGTTTCTTATATTTTTTCAACCGTCTTGGTTCAAGATCATGGAATCTAATCCTGGCGAAGTCGGTTGTCGTTTGAAATTTCCTAATTGCGAGAGGCTTGTACTTTACTTCAGCGTATCTTCATATTAATTGTAGTTTTAGGAACGTTAAATCACAATATTATATAATCTTCCCGCAACAGCTGCAGGTTACACAAGGACAAAGAGTACCTGAACAACAATAATAGATACAGATGAACTGATTAGCCCTACATGAGAAAGTATGAAGTTTACATGAGTAAGCAAAACATTGAGGAACGTCCAACATTTATCTGAGGTCCGCAAGCAAATTTCTTGAAGGTCATGATGGACTTCCTTAGAATAGTAATAGCAGTGTTATAGACGAAATCTCTATTCATCCCAAAGGCATTGCAAAAGTTGACCAATAATTTTGGAATGGTTCCTCGAGCACCTAACATCAAGCCGATTTCAGAGATGGATGAGAGCTTGTACTTTTCCTTATAGATGTCCACCGTTTCTTCATAAATTCTTCTTTTTGTTCGCATCGACCTCTTCTGGCTGGTACCGTAATATCTTCACGAGTTAAAATACATTTTTACCTTGTGTTGCTGATGGTTGTTTCATGAGACAAAAGTAACTGATCACAACCCTCTCATCGTTTATTTTTACAGAAAATTTATACTGGGTTCACTCACTAAAGCAGTGGTTATATCCCGTCTTCATCAACATAATAATAATAATAATAATAATAATAATAATAATAATAATAATAATAATAATAATAATAATAATAATAATAATAATAATAATAATAATAATAATAATCAAATGACCTCATCTGCAGTGTGTAGAAATTTTTATTTGACTCAATTTAGACTGTACTTTTGTCAATTTTACGTTATGTTTTGCTCTACCAGATGGCAGGAAAATCCGGGTATCTGCTGGATAACCTGTGGCTGAGTTTCAAATAATTCTGTCGGGTGAACGCCAAACGTGCCCCCCGTGACATTTGAAATGCCAGCAACGTAAAAATGGAGAGTTGAATGGACTTATAAATTCGATTACTTCTGCTTATTTTACAACCGCGATCTTGGGATCTGGAGGCCCACGGCACTGTTACTACTCCACAGAGGGATCCTAATTAAAAAGAGTCCCTGATGTTGTATCACTGGTACGCCTGAGTGCATGTTCCTTAAGAGATCACATGTGTTAGTGATTTTCTACGTGCAACTGGTTGCAGCAGAAGGATTGAAAAATACAGAATCGACCATTCATGACAAAAAATGTAGCTGCACCTAATTTTGTAGCAGTATATTCACGTGTTGAGCAGATAATACTAACATATAAATATAGATAGAAGAGTGAGATAAAGCCATCGTATGTGTCATTTGGTCAAGGTAAGCCTAATGGTGTTAATATGAGCTAGAAATGGCTGGAACGGAAGGTAAAATGGTCATTAGGACAGTTTTATGACCAGGGCCGTTTTCGGTAACAGCTAACCCGTCACCATGGGCCCGTTTCTTTGGTTGGTTAGTGAGGGGAGGAGGTGGTATTGCCTTTTAAAAATGAACATGCCAAACGAACTGTCAGTTTTTGACATGGGCCAATTATCTATACTTCTATACTAATATTATAAAGAGGAAAAATTTGTTTGTTTGTAACGATTAGAGTCAAGAACTACTGAACCGATTTTAAAAATTACTTCACCTATAGAAAGCTACATTGCGAGCGAGTAACATGGGCTGTATTTTATTTTCAAAACAATTCGAGGTGGGGGGCACGGGGGGGGGAGATATAAAAATAATAGGCTAATATAGGAAAGATATCGAATTTGTCGTATAAGGACGAGACAAAGCTCAATTTAATCCTCTTGACGCAAAGAACGTAACTCGGTAAGCCCTATGGGCCCGAAAACCATGTTTTAAGGCCCTAAAACCAACCGTTACGGAGATATTGGCACCACACTACCCCTGCTCTAGGAATCGGATAAAGAAACGAACGGAAGTAACCATGGCAACGTCAGCTCCAGGATTCTACAGCAGCTAGACTATGCATGTACGTTTGGGCATAGCTGCCAACCAAAATTGATACATATAAAACTTACTATCTGGAAAAAATAAACTCCTTTGGGCGGGGATGGAAAGGGAGTGAAGTATAAAATTAATAAACTCAGAGATCTCCGTAGTACAGCGACCAGCTGTTGCCGACGGGCCTCCATTTTTACGTACTGGCTTAGGTTTTAGCATTTTGCGGAGTCTGTTACCTGTAGTTTAAACTATTTTCTATCAAATCATGGAGTAGTAGGATCACTGATGTTATTAGTGCCGATATTTTGGTCCGCTTTTACGATCATTGTAACGATGAAAACAACCTATATACTGCACACAATTGGTGCGCCCATGACTTGAAAAAATTTCTCAACATTTATACTCAGATTCATTATATGATGTGCGGCATGAGTGACAAGCCCTGAGAATTATATTTCTCTATAATTATAGTAGTTTCTTTTATGCATCGTATATTTCCTTGATCATTTTTAAGTTACCAGATGTCGGATCAAACAAATAGATTCAATAATATTTATATTTGTGGTACTATCTAGCGGAAGTATACTTACACTAAACCTGCAGCTTTGTGAAGGAGGCAGGTATATCTAGGTGGGAATGAAGGAAAAACATGGTAGCAAAAGATCTTAGAGGTCGACGCTAATTAGAAACTAATATTTAGTGGCCCCCATGAAAAAAAGAAGAAGGTACACTATAATTCCAAACATGACAAATAATTTCTACGTACCTAAGTAAATACACCAGTGATATAAATATCTAATGAAGTCAGTCACACCGATAGTATGAGTAACTAAAGCCAGTTTCTGATAACCCGTACGAAGAACGGGTACTTCTGCTAGTTATACATAAACCTAATACAACATGAAAATGCTTTGAGAAAAGCTTAATTTAGTTCATTTGTTTTCAAACTGCGGTTAAACAGAAATGCCATTAAACTGGTTTTATTTCAGTATTAAGCTATGAGTTATTAACTTTTGTTGAATTAACATTAAAATATTTTGGTGCAACCTGCATAACCAGTCACAAGTTTCTGAGTAACGTATTGTTTACCATGTTTACTTGCAATCGTTTCCAGCACCAAAGCTGACATAACGAAAATTAAACCTAGGAAAGTATACAAGCACTTCTAAATTTATATTTAAAACGCTGGAAATTGTTGTACATAAATGAACATAACATTTTTGAAATCCCGAATGATTTTCATAGGTAGAATGCTACAACAAAACCATGAACGGATCTCTTCGTGCAGACCGCAGGCAATTGTTGAACACCGACAGCCTAAAATTAGTTCAATATTTTGTCTCGTCAAAATTTAGAGAAAAATCACATATAATGTTAGCTATTTTTAATTTTAGTGTTAGTTTTGTTTTTAATATCATCATCTTCACATCCACGTATAGAAATTAGTTTGGACTTGAAAATCGATCAGATTATTATTGATATTATTATCGAATACGGTATTAGGAGATAGGGGTTTCACAATTTTCTTTCTTTCAGTTATTACGACAGTTATGGCAGTTTGCAGAGAATAGAAGTACCACCGGCTTTGAATGAGTATTTATGCACTGGATAGGTTTAACTCAATCCTTAGGCAGAAATCGTAATTCGTCCCGTGTCAGTAACACCGTATCGCTAGCCGGAAGAACCTGAAGGTTCACATGCTGTCAACATGAGGGCGCTAATGACAACTTTGTGTGTAACCTGTCGACCCTCACGTTCAGCTGGGACACGACATCGCACATTACAGTACACTGCCATGACCAATATGTACTTATCCAGCAACACGGCATAACTCATCGGTTATTACAGAGTTGTTATGCATGGGGGACTTAGGATGGTCGCATGTATTAATACGGCGATTAGTTACATGTAATGAAGGTAATGGATCGTGTTAGTTAAATGTGAAGCTATCTTTGACGGATCGCCGATAAGTGTGCCGACATCTTCTTCCGCTATAACCTACCAATTACCTTTCTGTCTTTAATCATTGATGGACCGCCAACAAGCATACGTCATTTGATGTTATTTTCATAATCCTTGTTGAAGAATACTTAAGTATCATGACAGAGTAATTATATCTCAAGGATGAGTTCAAACTCAATAAATTGACGTAAGAGGTAATATGATGCTAGATAGACTGGATTTCATCACAAAATACCCGTAAATTAAAGCGTTTCTGCGGAGACTGTAAAAAAATCATTCTCGATACCTCTAAATTCTCCAGTAATGCGAATACAAGGAGGATAATTGTAAATTATGAACATTCCTCCTTTTCTTTAAATCATCCTGTGGTCTCAACAAGCGTAGCCTATATCATTTGATGTTCAGGTTGCCATCCCTCCAACATTTTTCGACATGTCCTGTTGTTTTAAATTATTTGTCCGAACATACGACAGGAATTTAAATTTGTTTTTAATTGTCCAGCATGAAAAAATAATACTCATGTTTCTTGTGTCTTTTGAAGTTATGATGTTGAACATATCGATAGCAGCAAAAGTTATTAAACAGGTGTGTCATATGATCCTTCGGCAAATTGATCACTAAGCAGCATGGCTGGGGTTCTCGCTCGGGGATTAATCACCTCGATCTCTTGGTTCATGATTCGTATTTCAAAATGACATCAGGACCACACTCATTAGCATACACACGGTGCAAATCAAAGAGATGTGATTTGTTGTGTGTTTTCCGTATACAGCATGGGCGCCCATATGACAGTTTGTAGAGGGGGCCCTAGACCTGGGCGTTTGTAGAATTTTTAAAATTTTGGAAGATGAATGGCGACTTGTATTCCGCAGTAGAATAACACCCATGATATCCTCTTCCTGTTGGTGAGGTCGGTACTACAACTTCTTCGTAATACCGACTTTTAAATCATTTTATTGAAAGAAAAACAGCTGAATACATTAGATTTTAGCCTTTCCCTGAGAGCTAGAGGGGGGCCGCTGCCCCCCCTTCCTTGCTCCCGGGCATGGGCGCCCTTGGTATACAGTACTGTTTTTGTTACCTACTAGTTTTCAAATTTCTTTTGAAATTTTCTAGTAAGAAAATAATGCGAATATATATAAAACTGTAAGCAGTGAAAGTGAAAATTGGGAAAAAGTATATATTCATGTTCCGAAAAACCTACGTTTTTAAAAGTAGGACGTGATGCAAGTGAGGACAAATATGACTGTTTCATAGCAGTTGGGTATAGAGGTGCTGATGATTTTAAAATATACAGTATATTAAGTACGAAAAATCATTTTGAAAGAAAAAAGAAACAGAAAGGCAGCTCGTGCCATCGCTGAGTCATAAGATATTGACTTAATTACGTCCCTAAATATTCTTCCTCAAACTAGAAATTTCAAGTAACAGAGGCAATAGTAGCATTTGATAGAGTGAGTCATCATTGCTCTTAAAGTTCTATGGGTTGCAAATCAAAATGAGCTGAAGTTGTATTTTAAATATGAGCCTAAGTCAATCGTGCTGGTTTTTAAAATGAAACGTCCAATACTTCCTGAAATATTATCCTACGTTTGAAAATGCTGGCATGTCAAAGCTGTTTGATGTTATTTTCATAATCCATCATGGGACAGCCAAGAAAACCGTTGCAGTCACTGCAACGAGATAGAAACCCTCCCTCATGTTCTTGGTTTCTGCTCGAGAGGGGAACTATTGAGAAATAACAGGCACCATAGGGTCAGAAGCAGTATTGCAGAACTTCTCAAACAATCTGGCAGATCTGAAGTCTTTGAAGAAGTGCACTGTATCTCTAGTGATGGATCCAGTAAACGTGCAGACAGAGTAACATCGGTGTTGTTACTGATCCAACAATAAGGTTTGATAGTAACAGTTCACAGGCCAAAAAAGTTGATTCTGAAAAGAAGAGACACTACAAACCCTGTTTTAAATACTTTTAAGAAAAGTATCACATACCCGCCAGTTGCTGGGAAGTGATTGTGTTACTCTTCGGTGCGCGAGGATCTGTCACAAAATTTTCAATGAATTTCTTCCTTCGTTTTGGTATTCCCGTTTCGTATCTAAAAGATATTTGTTTAGATGTTTTACGAGATTCTTTGGCAATGGTAAATCATCATTTGTACGGTATGTGTAAAGAAAAATAAATTTTTCCTGATCGGGGATAGCTGTAGGGCTACAACAGGGGAAATTCAAAATTTAAAAAAATATAAGCTCATTTTATCCTAAGATAAATAGTGCAAAAATAGATAATAATTTGATGCTGTTACCGTACGGTACCCCTTGTTCTAGGGCAGCTATCCCTTGTGAATTCTCTCTCTCTCTCTCTCTATCCCGTGAACGAATTCGAACCGAATAAACTGACGCGGGAGGAAGTATTATACAAGAGAAACAGAATTCCATATCATAACACACGTGGAGTAAATGTTTCTGCTGACATTATCAAACCTCACTTTCCTACACTATTCTGGACGCATCCACATGGTCCAAATATACGTATAGGAAAAAAATAATAAGTGAGATGAACATTATGTTCTTTCTTTAGATC
This sequence comes from Anabrus simplex, assembly GCF_040414725.1. Taxonomy (NCBI): domain Eukaryota; kingdom Metazoa; phylum Arthropoda; class Insecta; order Orthoptera; family Tettigoniidae; genus Anabrus; species Anabrus simplex. The sequence goes on from NC_090268.1 coordinate 267,911,901, forward strand.
ATCGAGGGGTGTCAACAAGCATGCATCGTATATTGTTATTTTCATAATTCTGGTTGAAGTATACTTAAGTAACACGACAAAATAATTATATCCCAAGGATGTGTTCAAACCAAATACATCGAAACAAGAGAAAATATGATAATATAAATACCGGATTTAATAGCAAAGCACCGGGCGAGTCGGCCGTGCGGGTAGAGGCATACGGCTGCGAGCTTGCATCCGGCAGATAGTGGGTTCGAATCCCAGTGTCAGCAGCCCCGAAGATGGCTTTCCGTGGTTTCCCATTTTCACACCAGGCAAATACTGGGGCTGTACCTTAATTAAGACAACGGCCGCTTCCTTCAAACTCCTAGGCTTTTCCTATCCCATCGTTGCCATAAGACCTATCTGTGTCGTTGCGACATAAAGCCACTTGCAAAAAAAAATAAAAGGATATTCAATAAATGAATAAATGTATACACGTGACAATTTATAAGCAATATGTGATAATACCCGTGTTTTATCCGGTGACATGCTGTATACTGTACTAAGTTTTCTGATTCATAATTCATGTCAAAAACAACAACAGCTGCTACAGTAGTAATAGGCGTGAGAGCAGAGGCAATTGGTCAGTGGGTTCTCACCGAGGAGGACGTAACAGTTATCCCAGGCAATGCACAAGGATTTTTTTGAAATTAAAACTTACGTCTTTGTGTTTTACGTTCCTCGCAAAATTGGAGGAATTTTGACCGTGAACAAGAGATTGGATTCCTTGCTTGCTTATTTTAATAACAACAAAACCGTCGGAAATAGAAGTGGATGCCGACAGCTTTCCTCAGACTGTTTCATTCAAATTATTTCCCGAAATGTCGTATTAGTTTCTCTACGATTGCTTGTAATCATTATGTTACACTACACCTATGGCATTATTAATCTTCAGGTGTTTTTTGTTTATTTTCTTAACTTACTTCCTTTCTATTATTTTATCGTGAAATGTTTTGCTTCGATGTAATTTCTTGTATTATTCCTAACAGAACAAATGTCCTATGAACAAATGTCAATAATGAACATTAGGCCCTACTCTTTTCTTTAATTCTTCTAAGAATAAAATATGCAAGATTAAAAAATAGAAAAGAAATTACTGTCAGGTTTTCTTTTTCCTGACATTTTGTGCCCAATTTATTAATGACCGGTCCCCTTAGATTTCGGTTCCTTTTCATGGAATAGATGGTTGTATGATATAATTCCCATTTTAATTTGACTTTGTTGTCATGCTACTGCAAGCATTATCACTAGATATCCATTATTTGTTAATAATAATAATAATAATAATAATAATAATAATAATAATAATAATAATAATAATTAATATTATTGTTTTTACTACTTTTGACGGTTTTATAAGACGCCGAGGTGTCAGAATTTTGTCCCTCGGGAGTTCTTTTACGTGCCAGTAAATTTACTGACGCGAGATTGACATATCTGAGCACCTTCAAATACCACCGGATTGAGCCAGGACCGATCCTCCAAAGTTGGGGTCAGAACGCCAGCACCTCAACCATCTGAGCAACTCATCCCGGCAATAATAATAATAATAATAATAATAATAATAATAATAATAATAATAATAATAATAATAATAATAATAATAATAAATAATCGTATGGCCTCAGCTACCGTGTGCAGACATTTCAATTTGACGCCATCTGGCTGTCTGCTCGTCGATTTCGACGTTCCGTTTTACTCTAGGCCCACTAGATTATAGACCGAGTAATCTGAAACTCTCTTGGGTGTCTATGGCTGAGATTTAATGAATTTTGTAGGGTAAACACCAAATGTGTCACCAGGGATCTTTTACATGCCGACATCGTACGACATGGAGTGTCGAATGGACTTTTTTCCCCCCTTTAAAAATCCGACTACTTCTGCCGGGTTTGAACCCGCTATCTTGGGATCCGGAGGCCGACACTCTACCACTGATCTACAGAGGCAATAATAATAATAATAATAATAATAATAATAATAATAATAATAATAATAATAATAATAATAATAATAATAATAATAATAATAATATCACTTTATCGATGGTCTGTCTTCTCACACTTCTTTCTTTATGTTCGAGTTGATAGAGTTATAAAATGTAGCACCGTATGTAGGCTAATGTTCAATATCTGAGGAGATTTATAGTGCTATTGTTATGCCCTAGGCGAGACACTTACTGCTGTAGCTTATTAAAGCTTTCTTTCGGTAGCTCACGGACGTATTGCATCAATGAGTAATTATCCATGACGAAGGTAACTAAAATATGCAGGAAACTAAATTTACTATTCTATGTTGTTTGTTGTATTCCCTGAATGACTAAATATGGCACTACAGCATATTCTAATTGAATAACCCGTCTCTGATGTGTAATGAACAACTTGCAACCAAAGTTTTAGCAGGAAGTTACTTGCTTTACGTCTCACCGACACAGATAGGTTTTATGGCGACGATGGGACAAGAAGGACCAAGGAATGGGAAGGAAGCAGCCGTGGCCTTAATTAAGGCACAGCCCCAGCATTTGCATGGTGCGAAAATGGGAAACCACGGAAAACCATATTCAAGGCTGCCGACATTGGGGTTGGAACGCACTATCTCCCGGGTGCGAGCTCAGAGCTGCGCGCCCTTTACCGCACGGCCAACTCGCCCGGGAATAGTGGAAACAGAGACGGCACCAGTTGGGAATTTCTGGAAGAACATCAAGACAGTGGTAGGAAATCGAGTCACATGGAAAGCTCTTGTATGTGCCCTATGCTCCACCAGGAGTGTCAGGAAAGAAGTAAGTCAAGGTTGTATACCGTCGATGCTAGTACAGGGCAAGAAGTCTGAATGGCCATGAGAGACGGAAGAATAAAAATCGTATACAACTCCATTACTGTAGCTAGCATTTGATATGGTAATGATGATGATGATGATAATGATGATGATGATAATGCTTATTATTTGAAGAGGTCTAACATCTACAGTAGGTCTCGGCCCTAATTGTATGAGATGAAATGAAGTTATAATTTAACATTCAAAATTGCCCATTGACTAGGATTTGAAAACTGATGGAAAGGAATATGATTATGAATTTAAAATAATCAACGGATCTAATTCACATTGCCTAATTCTCTTATAAAATGATATAAAATAGATGAATATGTAATAAAATTAAATAAGGTATTGTGTTCAAAGTAATTTCGTATATTTCATTCAAAATTAAGAACAGAACATATTAAAAGTGCGCACAGATGAATAAAACATAGTCAATAGAATAAAAACGTAGTTAACAATAAAATAAATATCAAAAGCAAATAGAAATTTCACTTTTAAACACGATGAAGAGGACATTAGCTCTCATAAAATGGATGAAGAGGCCTGCTGGACTGCTCGTCAACTTCTGGAATGAGGGAGATGGTATTCTGAAATTTTAGACTACGGCGCAGATCGGCCAGGTCCGCGCACGCCGCAAGGAATTTGACATGGTTTGTTCCTGTTTGCGGCCAGATGCCCTTCACGCAGAGAGATGTATTACAATAGTTAACTTCTTTTTTCCCTTTTGCTATTGGTTGAACGTCGCACTAACATGTCGAAGGTTTTCAAAGACGCAAGGATAGGAAAGGGTGAGGATTAGGAAGGAAGCAGCCGTGCGTGGCCTTCATCACGGTACAGAAACATGCATTTGCCAAGTGTGAAAATGGGAAACCACCATCAGTTTTTCCGACTGTGGGATTCGAACCCACTATCTCCCTAATATAAGCTCACAGCTACGCGACTTTAACCGCATTGGCAAATCGTATAGTTATTTAAGTTATGGCTGGTAGTATGATGTGGTATGGTGTGTTGTGTGTAGAAAGAGAAGTGTGTCAAGGCGAACACAAAAATCCAGTCCCCAAGCCATAGGAATCAACAATACGCACTTAAAATATTTCACCCGGCTGCAAATTAAAACCTGGGGCCTTCTGAATCAAATGCAAATACGCTCATCATTTAGCCAAGAAGTCAGACTTAAATGAAATTATTGTCAGTAGTTTTAGCAGAAGCTCTTCTTTCTCGGTACACAAGGAGGAGATTACGTACTCACTTCACCAGTTAGCAAGTCCTCTCTTCAAGGTAAATCATCTGTAAATGTCCGACTCGTTGGCTGAATGATCAGCGTACTGGCCTTCAGTTCAGAGGGTCCCGGCTGGCTCGGGGATTTTAATCTTCATTGGTTAATTCCAACGGACCGGGGGCTGGGTGTTTGTGCTGTTCCCAACATCCCTGCAACTCACACACCACACATAACACTATCATCCACCACAATACAGCAACACGCAGTTACCTACACATGGCAGAAGCCGCCCAACTTCATCGGAGGGTCTGCCTTACAAGGGCTGCACCCGGCTAGAAATAGCCACACGAAATTAAATTTAAAAATCTGTAAATGTAATTTCTTCCTCATACAAGTCCATTTTATATTAAATTCCAATTATCCACTCGTTTTCATCTTTCCTTCCGTGCCAAACCACACCGAAAAATGCTATAATATTCGATTATATATAAACACTTAATATGATCCATTATTCATGTACAAATGAACAAAACCTTATTTACTTGCTTAGAGCACATATAAACACATGGGCCGTTAACGACCCGCTAAGCACTTGCTCGGGAAATAGGGAGAGAGGATATTCTGACCATCAACCTTCACCACCACTTATTTCTACAGACTTACAGTTCACTTACCTTTAGAAATGAGTATTATAATGACACAAAAAACAATAATTGTCATTGTTCTGTTTAATTATAATAATATTTAGTACCCAAAACACGCAACTTCAGATTCCATAAGTGACAGTGGAACTAAGACTCACTCATGGCAGTTTACAAAACACCTGCCATGAAGGGGAACATAACACCTCGCAGAGACCTTCACTGTTTTATTGCGACAAATCTTACATCGGCGCCTAGGTTGTTGACTTATCAGCAGGTGCGCTCGATGGTCCTTCCTCTGGCGTTCCTTGATAAAAAGGAACGTAAACTCGTGTCCTCATCCTGAGGTAGTGCAGCTCTTTTCAGACACATCCCCAATGAAGGTGAGCTGCATGTACCATTTTAACCACGTACCAGCCCTCCTGCTATTCTTAAATTTCTGGCAGTACCGGGAATCGAACCCGGGCCCCCAAGGACGGCAGCTAAAACACCAAACGTCACGCTACGGAGGCGAACGGCGTTCATTGATAATGTCAAGCGATGTAAGTTGACCTCTTCCCTTAGGAGCTGCCCCATAGTTGTAGAGTGCCTTGGTTGCTTGCCAACTGAAAGTTACGACATCAAGAGACATACCATAGCTTCTGCTAAGAATCCAGGCAGTGTTCATGCATAAATCGAGCAACCAAAACAAAATTGGAATGTACCATTTTTGTCACGAATTGAAATTCGTATATCTGACACGTGTCCGCCTCTGTGGTGTAGTGGTTAGTATGATTAGCTGCCACTCCCGGAGACGCGGGTTCGATTCCCGGCTCTGCCACGAAATTTGAAAAAATGGTACGAGGGCTGGAACGGGGTCTACTCAGCCTCGGGAGGTCAACTGAGTTGAGGTGGGTTCGATTCCCACCTCAGCCATCCTGGAAGTGGTTTTCCGTGGTTTCCCACCTCTCCTCCAGACAAATGCCGGGATGGTACCTAACTTAAGGCAACGGACGCTTCCTTCCCTCTTCCTAGTCTATCCCTTCCAATCTTCCCATCCCCCACAAGGCCCCTGTTCAGCATAGCAGGTGAGGTCGCCTCGGCGAAGTACTTGTCCTCCTCCCAGGTTGTATCCACCGACCCAGATTCTGAAGCTCCAGGGCACTCTACTTGAGGCGGTAGAGGTGGGATCCCTCGCTGAATCCGAGGGAAAAGCCAATCCTGGTGGGTAAACATATTAAGAAAGAAAGAAAGAAATCTGACAGGTTATTGTTCATGAGATCAACTCCACCCATGCTTTGGTTGTACTTACGGAAAACATTTGGCTGTTTGATTTTGATTTTCCCCCGTTGGCTGACTGAGTATCTTATGACCTCCTGAGGAGGAGCTGCACCAAACTGATTTGACATAATGTTCACTACACCATTGTCTGTTTAAGACAACTATCACACACGCTCTTTGCCAAAACAAGATTCAAAGTAACCGCGGTCTTTGTTTTCAATGACAGGCTTACCAGAAATAGGGCACTTGCTTCTGAAAGTTCCTGTAGCATGATGGCCTTTTTCAGAGATCCTACGTAGAAGCTTAGCTGACGTGTAAAAGTTGTTGAAATAGAAAGGAAAAGTAGTCCCAGGAAATACTTCAGAAAGAATATCCACAAATGTCATATAGATGTTGATTGGTATTATAAATTTACTCATTCGGAACAAATATTTCAGGTTCCCTATGGGAATTAACATCTATATCATCTGATGGGCAAGCAGGCATCAATTTTTGGTAATGATAAAAAGTCGTCCGCCTCTGTGGTGTAGTGGTTAGTGTGATTAGCTGCCACCCCCGGAGGCCCGGGTTCGTTTCCCGGCTCTGCCACGAAATTTGAAAGTGGTACGAGGGCTGGAACGGGGTCCACTCAGCCTCGGGAGGTCAACTGAGTAGAGGTGGGTTCGATTCCCACCTCAGCCATCCTGGAAGTGGTTTTCCGTGGTTTCCCACTTCTCCTCCAGGCAAATGCCGGGATGGTACCTAACTTAAGGCCACGGCCGCTTCCTTTCCTCTTCCTTGTCTATCCCTTCCAATCTTCCCATCCCCCACCAAGGCCCCTGTTCAGTATAGCAGGTGAGGCCGCCTGGGCGAGGTACTGATCATTCTCCGCAGTTGTATCCCCCGATCCGATGTCTGAAGCTCCAGGACACTGCCCTTGAGGCGGTAGAGGTGGGATCCCTCGCTAAGTCCGAGGGAAAAGCCAACCCTGAACAATAAACAGATTAAGAAAGAAAGAAAGAAAGAAAGAAAAAGTCTCTCATAGTGCATTGACACTGCCGGTGGCTCCAAGTAGCCTGCTCAGTGGCTTCCACGGTACGCATTAGCCATGCGTCTTGGTGGGTGTAAGTACCAACTGATGAGTCCAACTTAGCACACGGGGGCGAAACGCTGGCAACTAGGAATGAGTTAGCTGGAAAATTTAAAATGTCCAATAACGGACCGTTTATATCGGTATTAATGTAATCACTACTGCTTCACCTAATTCCACTCATTTCTCCCTCCTTTCTCCTCCTTTCTATCCTTGGTAAATGTCGGCCTGGAGACAGTAACCTGTCCGCTGCGCGGCTACCCAAATCATAAACAAAAATAATTTACAACATTTGCTGAGGAAAATTTCTATATTACTGTAATAAGTGCCATTTGAACTACACTTATCACTTACGTTTACATAAATATTATCATAAGACAGTCGATTTTTAGAAGTATAAACATTGTGAAATACAATTCAACAGAGATATACTGTCCGTGTTCGGGTGCAATATTCCTGACGAGCACAAGGATGGGTTCTGATGAACATGTCGATGTGGGCTTGGGAAACAGGAAGCTACTGAAAGCTGGAAGTAGCTAGGTCACCACGATGACGAATTGACGTGTGTGCCAGTCAGATCAGTTGCGCCCGATGGAAGGTTAACATCAGTAGTGGTCACACCGTACGGCTTTTAAATTTTTGGAAATGTAATATGGAGTTGTGTACTACGACTAAGGGCGGTTCGTGTGCGCACTTCGAGGGATATTGCATATAGAAAGAAGCGTCAGGCAAAGGACGATACAGTTGTTGGGATTTCTGTAAAGCAACAATCGGACAAGTGTTGTGTGATTATAAAATCAAGAGGAAATGAAGTTATTAGTAGCCCTTCAAGCAGTCACGTCTGTGAATTTCCGAACGACGCGCAGCTAGAAGTAAAAATACGGACTCAATTGGCGAAGAAATGGGTGCGGTAGGAAGAAACTCCTATTTCAAAAATTTACACCCAGGCTCTCGGCGATCTTCACGACATAGGTTAGTGTAGTTTTTCATTCTGTAGCTTCTTACAGAAATGATCACTAACATTTTCTATTTTCTTTCTTTCTTTCTTAATCTGCTTACCCTGCAGGGTTGGTTTTCCCCTCAGACTCAGCAAGGGTCCCCATCTCTACCGCCTCAAGGGCAGTGTCCTGGAGCGTGAGACATTGGGTCGGGGGATTCAACTGGGGAGAATGACAAGTAGCTCGCCTAGGTGGCCTCACCTGCAATGCTGAACAGGGGCCTTGGTGGGGGATGGGAAAATTGGAAGGAATAGGCAAGGAAAAGGGAAGGTAGCTACCGTGGCCTTAAGTTAGGTACCATCCCGGCGTTTGCATGGAGGAGAAGAGGTAAACCACGGAAAACCACTTCCAGGATGGCTGAGATGGAAATCGAACCTACTTCTACTCAGTTGACCTCCCGAGGCTGAGTGGACCCCGTTCCAGCCCTCGTACCACTTTTCAAATTTCGTGGCAGAGCCGGGAATCGAACCCGGGCCTCCGGGGGTAGCAGCTAATCACACTAACCACTGCACCGCACAGCCGGATATTTTCTATTTTACTTTATTTTAAAACACAGTACACACGAGTATGTATCTTTCTACTGCGTTAAAAAATGAAGATAGATAATTCAGGGAACCCTGATGTAATGTATCAAAATACGAAGCTTCGATCCTCTATTAATATCGTACATTTAGGCCTAAATGTGTACTATATCTACTACGCGGGCTATCCACTCTCTGCTCTTTATATCACATGCTGTATGAAACAGATCTTTTGGTACATCAAGACCTTTATATGGGCGTTTATGTTTGTTTATGGCCACAAGATTCGACATAATGGGCCAAATAGCTGTCGGAAGTTGTAGAAGGTTTTTAGTTATGGCATTACTATTAACTCTGGAGTCCTCTTGAAGTATAGATTCCCATTTTTGGGTTTATTTTCATGTCATACATAACTATTTTCATGCCAAGATAAAAATGAGAAAAATGTTTATTATGTTATAATTTAGCTGAGGATATTTAGGTATTCAACATAATATTTTAAGTATTTTCAATAGGCACTAAAAGTAGGCCCAATCAGCATTTGTAAAAATTGTTGAATAGGGGTTTTACTGCTTTTGGAAGCCCAGGTGGGGACTGATCTTAATTTTGTGAGGATAGAGAGAAACTATGTGAAAAAAAGTACTCTCCATCTACATTAGAGTTGATTACTGTGTATCTTTCAAGGATTTTTTGTGTAAATTTATATGTATTGTATGTATGTTTGTTGGGTATTCAGCCCGAAGGCTGGTTTGATTCTCTACAGCTCCACCAACAGATGTCATAAATAATCTACGTGTCACTGAAGAGGCATACTAGGGAAATGAGGAGTGATATAGTTTCCCGTTGCTTTCCTCACTGAGCCAGAAGTTGCTATCACATATCAGTTTGCCAAGCCCACTGAAATGCATGCACCAACTGGCCCTATGAGCGATATTTTCTCACCATATATAACAGGGACTGGCTGTATAAGGAATGATATCCCTAGCATCGTTCAAATCTCAGTCACTTTCATATTGTCAAAGCCAAGGACGAGACTGAGACAGCCCATACCAGACGACATAGTGCACCGTGAACACTACATCCCACCAGCAAAGGCATGTAAATTTATATATTATTTAATATTTATAAATTGAAAGAAATTCCTCTCAAGTCTGATTCATTGGCTGAATAGTCAGTGTGGAAACCTTCTGTTAAGAGGGTCCCGGGTGCGATTCCCGGCCGGGTCTGATTAATTCTTCTGGCCCGGGGACTAGGTGTTTCTGTTTGTCCCAACACTTTCCTCTTCATGTTCAGACAACAGACTACACTGCTAACGACCACACAAACACGCAATAGCGATTACTTCCATCCATATAGGGTTGGCATCAAGAAGAGCAACCGACCGTGAAACAGGACCAAATCCACATGTGCGACGCAATTCGCACCAGCTACACCACAGATGTGGGAAAAGCGGTGGATTAAAAAGAAGAATAGAAGTTCCTCCCAAACTCAACCTCAGTATTTGACAATACTGAAATGAGGCCATTTCCAAACCTTTAATGTCGTCGTTGAAGATCATTCACAGAAGACACTTGTTTCCAAACAGAATTTTGTAAAACATTCTTGAATTTGACCTGGTGGTTTGCCCATATCTCCAGGAATTACTTATCAGCCATTTTCTATAACGGACACCTTCTGTACTTGGTCGTTTGTTGTAAAATTGCGATCACCATTAATCCGAATAGAAATGACTTCGATTCTTTTTATTTGGCCATTCTGAGTGAACTTTGGAGAACTGCAGTTGTGCTAGGTCGAAAACTCACAACAAAAATGTCGCCACTCTGTTTAAAACACAACCACCTTCCAATACCGCTGAAGAAGAAAAGAGAACTCATCATTGAGTTGCGGCTTCTGTAGTCGGCGCAGGAAGTTGCCACATGTTTGGTCATGTGACCACTGGTTTTCATACTGATCGGACGTAGTCAAACATAAGGAGTACCACATCGTCTGCTGTCTGTTCTGACGATCATAAGTGACCTGCTACTCCCTGTCAACCAATGCCATACATCTAAGCACAAATAAAATAAATATTAAAAATGTAATAAAACAAAAAAATAAAAATAATGTTTTGGCGTTTACACGGGCATTGTCCGGCTCCATGGCTAAATGGGTAATGTGCTGGCCTTTGGTCACAGGAGTTCCGGGTTCGATTCCCAGCAGGGTCGGGAATTTTAACCATAATCGGTTAATTTCGCTGGCACGGGGGCTGGGTGTATGTGTCGTTCTTATCATCATTTCATCCTCATCACAACGTGCAGGTCGCCTACGGGAGTCAAATCAAAAGACCTGCATTTGGCGAGGCGAACTTGTCCTCGGACACTCCCGGCACTAAAAGCTATACGCTATTTCAACGGGCATTAATCACAAAATAAGCACTAATGGAGAAAATATACTTTTGCAGACGGTAACAAATGGCTTTCATTCTTCACTTTGACCCCAAACGGATTTTTAACTTTATTCTGCACGTTTAGTAGTTACGGGAAGGAATAGGCATTCTAAAAATAAAATCAGCTTAGTTATAGTGAATAAATTATAATATATGTATTTTTCAGCCTATGTTTTGCTTTTCTATTCATTCATTTTACTTTTCTCTTCATTCATTTTACTGCCTCACGGCATCATTCCAGCATTGTCAAAGATTGAGGTTGAATTTGGGAGAAATTTCTATTCTTCTTTTTATTCTACCGCTTTTTCCACATCTGTCGTGTAACTGGTGCGAATTGTGTCGCACATGTGGATTTGGCCCTGTTTCACGGTCGATGCTCGTCTTGACGCCAACCCTATATGGAGGGATGTAATCACTATTGCGTGTTTCTGTGGTGGTTCCTATTTTGAAACAGCGTCAAGACTTCCAGTTTCAAACGACTGCTGTGTGCTGTTCCACCGCACTGACCGTTCGCTGAAGAATGCTATCATTTTAATCTAAACAATTTACAAGGGCAATATTTAATACGTTTCAAATAGTTTGCGGTAAACGGAATTTAATTCAAGAATATTTCAGGAGATAATAAATTGGTTATTTCTTAATAGTCAACATCAACTCATAAGAATCCCTATTTTGAATTCCATAAGTGTCCCTTGGTCTGTGTTATTTTACACAAATATGATCCCATAAACAACGGTGACTTTTAATCAGACGGAGGATGTTTTTACAAGCCCCACGTGCGTTAAATGCTAGGAATGAACATAAATCCCAAGTGTTCCACTCTGTCTTCAAATAACTGCACATCATGGAATGCGGTTACTTCATGCTGTAAAAAATGAAGAGATACTTTTTGAGAAAATGAATGGCCGAGGATTTAAATTGAAAGCACTACCGTATGGCGGAACATCATTGACCTTTGAAGAACCGTAGCTTATGAGTTAGAAGGAGATAGCACGATGTAGATCCTTAATATGTGATGTCGGTCCGGGTCAACAACAATCCTTCGGGGTCAAACTCATCCTAGCGAACCTTGATCACACAGATCGGATCTACAGGCTAGCTGGCTTGCTGGCAAAACTTGGTACAGCAAGGTCAGGAGGTCGTAACTTTACAAAAAGGTCAACTGACATTGTCCAACAAGTAGTTTTTGTTCTGAAGATTCCAGTATAATACAAGCACTTTTCTCACTGTGTCTTCTCGAGAACAATATTCTCCCCGTCCCTTTTTTCGTCTTGACTTCCTTCACAATGTTCTACTTCCTCCTAGTCACATTCTCTTACCTTCGACCTCATGAATCCATTCATAAATTATTTCCTCATACGATACCTTAAAAGTGATTTCTAGAACGTGGGTAAGGTAATTAACTTTCATACCATGTGAAAAAGTATATGTCCTAAATAGAACTATTTTATATTAACATATTTATATTAACGCATTTATATTAACACATGCAGTACTCGTTTCACTATGTTGAAATGTAGTGACGTATAGAATTTGTTTACGTCTAATGGTGTGTTTAATAATCATTTTCCACGATACATTAGAATTTATTCACTACACTAAACTAAGGTCCGACTCGCTGGCTGAATGGTCAGCGTACTGGCCTTCGGTTCAGAGGGTCTCGGGTTCGATTCCCGGCCGGGTTGGGGATTTTAACCTTCATTGGTTAATTTCAATGGCCATGGGGCTGGGTATTTGTGCTGTCTCCAACACCTTTGCAACTCACACACCACACTTAACACTATCCTCCACCACAATAACACGCAGTTACCCACACATGGCAGATGTCGCACACCCTCGTTGGAGGGTCTGCATTACAATGGCAGCACCCGCCAAGAAATAGCCACACGATTTTCTTTTACCAAATTAAGGTCCACTATTAAAATATTATAACAAGCTATAAGGGAGGCTATATGCAAGAATTCAATATTTTATGAAACTTAAATCCAAAAGTTAGAGATAATAGACTATTTTAGATTTTAGTCCTACAAAATCTTTTAAATTTTCTTCATAAGGTTGGTGTATCAACTCTCAAGAAAATATAAAAGTGTCTGGTGTTTACTAACTTGAATTAGAATTAATTCTTTCACGTGGTTCTATTGCAACTTATACCTTTTCTAAAGTAATCGTTTAAAAAGGTTTTAGTTTTCACAAATTCGTAGAAAAATCTCCCATTCCTTACTATAGTACGGCAAGTATGTCCGCCAAGATTGCAGTAGGCCTATTTGCTATTTGCTTTACGTCGCACCGACACAGATAGGTTTTATGGCGACGATGGAATAGGAAAAGCCTAGGAATGGGAAGGAAGCGGCCGTGGCCTTAATTAATGTACAGCCCCAGCATTTTCCTGGTGTGAAAATGAGAAACCACGGAAAACCATCTTCTGATTGGTGGTTGGTTCAGACACCCGGGAACCCCAGTATTAATATGGCGTCACCGAAGCCTCCTCAATAACCCTAGCTCTGGAGAGCGTCACTCTGTGTTAAATGCTTGGATAGTGCGGAAGCACAAACTCTGAATTGGCGATTGTTATTCCAGTAACAGTAACTGTTCTAAATAATCTTTTAAATTGTGCAGTTGGAAGATTTTACTGTTCTTGAGTAAATGGAATAGTATATTTTAGCAGAGTTTACTTTCAATATATAAAGACGGTGCTTAGTGACCGATGTGTAGCAAGTGTAGTGGAGACGTGCTATTGTTTCACTACTTCGCGACGGGCGCGTTTCGCGAGGAACTTCCGTAACGAACCGTGTGCTGCTTTTCAAACTGTATTCTCACCCTTTAAGTGAAGTGTATTATAATTACATCAGTGTGTTTAGCTGATCTTGTAAAGAGAAAGGGTATTTCGGCTCGTAGCATTAAGCAGCGAAGATATTGTCAATCATAGTCTTCTGTGTTCCAGTGGACTATTTTCCAGCAAGATGATGGCGATGCATGCAGAAGAAAGAAGTGCATTCCCACATGTAAATGCTGTGATTAACATGGAGTAAATCCCTCAATCAGCGGGGATGTAAGCTTCTATCCTGGTATTTCGAGAGTCGTCGGATGGAATTCAGTTAAGACGCATATGTTTTTTCTGGCATGATATGTACATTATGTTAAAGTACTAGGGCGGTGTAGATAGAATTTTTAATTTTCATGTAAAGTAAGCCTGAAGGCATGTGTTTGTTTGATTTTGTTACTATGATAGATTCGGATACGAGAATAATGCATGTTTATTTTATTTTCATTTTGCTTTATGATTAGATGATTGGGAAAATGAGGGATTGATAGGATTAGTTGTTGTTTATTTACGCATGTTACTTAGTATAGGGTATTCCAAGTTTTCCTTATATATATGCTAGAAGGGCTAGATTGACAGGTTCATCTTTATGAAACGTTCCATACGTATTAGTTCATTTCATTTCGGTTATTCAGAGAGACAGGTATAGATATTCTGCATGACGCATAATTTTACGGAAGCTGACTGAAGGAGCTGCAGAACGTCGTTGTTAAAATAAGATCTTTGAGTTAAGTTGGATTCTGTTTTACCTGATGGTCTGTAAAGGACATGAACTGAGTCTCATAATGTGGAAGGCCAATGGGATTTATGAGAAATAATGAGATAAAGATTGCATGCCGAATTATAATGTATTGACGCAGGCTGATTGTATGCCTGACAAGAGAAAGAATATTGTGCAGATGTGTGTGCCTGCTAAGTGTCTTCTGAGTGTATTTTGTGATCAGAATGGACAGTATTAATTCCAAACTATTGAGTCTGATGATATTCAATGGTAAAAGCATGCTAAGAAGGTATGAATATACGTGAGTTTCCGTGTAGCCGGCGAAAGGCGTTATCTCATGGCAAGCTGATTTCTGGCCTGTGCTTATCTGTAGGTGTGAAGGAGACGAAACTTCCTAGTGACAGCCTCGGGAGACAGAATCTAAACTTTAGCATAGTGTTGCGATCAACATTTCTTTTCAGCTCGTAATCTACCCGGAAGTACATGACGGATGACCGCGCAGTTGAGCGCCCAAATGCAGCAGAAGGAGGCAATGTTGCCCATTGCTTTCTTCGTGATATCAAGGGTTATTTATATGTCTTTCCCTTACAGGATGATGTTTTACATTGTTATTTGTGGTTGTATACTTGTCTCGTTGTTTTAAAAGGGAACAGCCCGAATGCTAAAGTATTGGTGGTTTGTCTAGTTCTGTCTAGATCTTTTGCAGTGAACCGGGTTTCACATTAGAATCCGTGTAGCAATTAAGACTTTACTCGATATCCGATGTATATAGATGTGTTTAGTTTGATTATTTGAATTGGTGTAAATATAGTGTAGGGTATGCCCCTAGTATTTTGCATAACTTACATAGCGTCCATTGCGTCTTAATTATTTTCCTTTTCGTCGTAAATTTTCTTTATAATGTAACTTTTATTTAACGGTAGTATTTCGACGACTCTCGGATTTAACTTAAATTTGGAAACCGTATTGTTATGATGCGATAGTGTGTAACTCCATACGGAAATACCACATGTCAGTGTTTGCGTGCACTTGTTGCCAGACAATATAAACATTGGACTATTAGAAGCAGCTCAGTCTTGATGTATATAGTGTTCTTTGTTGAACTTGATTTTTCTTGATTTCAAATTTTGTCTTATCATTCAAGTAACGTTTTGGTTTCCATTTATTTTCTACATTTTTGAGTTCATTTTGACATATTAATTTTTCTTGATTTTATTGTTTTCTCGTAATATGATTGGGGATATTTATCAATAAATCCATCTTACCCCCTATGATTGTTTCTCATTCGTGTTATACCTCCATTTCCTGTTATTGATTGATATTTTAGAGTAGAACTTCGACTTTTTATCCTGACCCAACCGACAACCTACCCACACTCTGCCCAACCCTGAGTTAGTCGGATGGTCATACAGGAATGGAGGCATCGTCCTAGAGGGTATTTACCCCTGGGTACGGTACAGTATTATCCAAAGAGGTCCAACATCCAGATCACTGGCCCCTCATAACGTGTTAATCACTGATAAACCAGAACCATGGTGTTCGTCCTATAGTGGTCACTAATCACAGGTAACGTTAACTCGTGGATTTTCTCGCATGGTGATACTAATCACAGGTAATATAGACCCCTGGTAAGTCACACATAATGGCACCACTCGTAGGTAACACAAGCCCATGGTGTTTCGCGCGCAAGAGTACTACTCACAAGCTACGCAGACCCATGGTGCTCCTCACATAGTGGGACTAATCATGGGCGCTGTAAGGCCCTATTCCCCTGGTGTCCTTCACTTGTTGGAACCAATCACAGGCCACGCATACTCTTGGTGTCGCTCACATAGTGGTACTAATCATAGGAAATGTAGACCCTCGGTGAATCGCCCATTATGGTAACGTCCACAGGCAACACAAACCTATGGTGTTCCTCACATAACGGTACTAGTCTCAGGCAACGCAGACTCATAGTGGTACTAACTACGGAAGCCAGCCAAACCCGTGGTGATTCTCAAATTGTAGTACTAATCACAGGCAACGTAGACCCATGATAATGAACATAATGTGGTACTACTCATAGGTAACGCAGACCCATTAAGAACACAGTGGAACTGACCAGTGGAATATACACTATGAGCCTTACCACAAGCAACTCCCAGGCCCGTATTGTTCCTCACATAATGGTACTGCTCCTACATAATGTAGACCCATGCTTTTCCTCGCTAGTTGGCACTAGTCGTAAGTAACGTCGACCCATGGTTTTCCGCACGTAATGGTACTAATCACGAGTAGTTTCATGGTTCTAATATCATCCTTTGGTCGCCCCTTTTAGTCGCCTCTTACAACAGGCAGGGGATACCGTGAGTGTAGTCTTCGTCTACGTCCCCAACCCACAGGGATGTAAAGAGAGAGAAAAAGAAGGGCACTGACAATTCCAAAAATGAACTACCGGACAATGAAATACAAGGGCCACGAAGGGCGTGAAAATGAAAGACTCCCTAAGCCTCGAATGCTCTAATACCGTAGGGGTCGGAAAAGAACAAGGGCAAGGGAGGACAGACAGGATAGATGAAAGTGATGGTAAGGGTTGTACTGCCCGAAGGCAGTTCCGAACCTCCGCAGAGGTGTTCCTGAGCCGGAGTTTACGTGCGGTAGGGTGGCCAGTTCCTTTCCGCTCCTCCATTCCCTTACCCCCCACCAACAGCGCGTGGCAACCCATCCAACTCCTGACCACGCCCAATGTTGCTTAACTTCGGAGATCTCACGGGATCCGGTGTTTCAACACGGCTACGGCCGTTGGCGATGAAAGTGAGGAGTCTCACAAAAGTAAGTGGAAGCAATTCCAGGACTCAGCTAAGCGCCCGTGGTCACCAACCCGCGTTCTCAAGTTGAAAGCCCCTGGGGCCTCTTTGAGTCGCCTCTTACGACAGGAAGGGGATACCATGTGTGCATTCTTCACTTGCGTCCCCACCCACGAGAGTTACAAGACCTTTTCCTCTTGAGAGTCACATGGCTCTGAAGTTCACTCAGCTCACACCAGATAATTCCTGGGGCAAAAACGGCAAGACCTTGATTAATTTCTTTTTCTCAGTTGGGCCAAGTGGCTCAGGCAGCAGAATTGCTGCCCTTCTAAGCTCATCTTGGCGGGGTTAATTTCCTACTCAGTTAGGTGGAACTTGTAGGTGCTCAGTTACGCTAGTACCGTGTCGACAGATTTACGGGCAGTAAGAGAACTCGTGCAGGAGAAAATTCCGGCAGCTCGGCGTCTCTAGAAACCGTGAAATTAATTCGTTGGAAGTACCATACAATAAAACACTACTACTACTACTAATAATAATAATAATAATAATAATAATAATAATAATAATAATAATAATAATATTTCAGAGATTTCTTCGGGTTTCCCCTGTGTTCAGTTACACTAGACAGGATTACTAAAGAAGCCTAGTGAAGCATTATTCATCTTCTGAGTGCCTGAATAAATTTATGGATCCGTCATTTCTCTATTCACGATGCTTGCAGGTTTCTTGTATGTGTTCTTGTTAAGCTTTAGCTAATGAAGTGCATCATGCATCTGGTGGGGAATTTGTTCTACTGCTCCCACCACTATTGGAAATTTGAACAATGACAAGTTTAATCTTGTGCCAGATCTTTCTATTTCATTTTCCAGAGGCAGATATTTGTAGACATTTTCTTTTGCATCTTCTGAGGAGTAGAGATTGCAATATCGATCAGATATGTGACTTTTGATGCCTTGTCTGTCAGTACAATATCAAGCTTGTTGAGACTCGCGGTTCCTTCAGTCTGTACTTTCCTGTTCCAGCACACATTCCACTCCTGATTGTCGTAAACCTGTTGCGTAAAGTATCGGCACTGTATAGTAGGGTGTACGATCAGTGATAAGAAATTTGTACAAACATATCTACTGATGAATGATTTAGCCAACGATGTCATATCGCTTGAGTGTACTCAGCAGGCTCTACTGTAGAACAGCCAGTTATGATGTGTTCTACATTTCCTTCCCCCGCCCCTCGGTCGTTACACATTATATAGAAGTCCTTTGGTAGCTCTAGTTCTTTGACGATGTACTTTAGGTAGTTCTTTGAGACTACCACTTGGGCTTGTATAGTCATCATGAATTCTTGTGTTTAACCGAAAAAGTTCTCTACTTGCAACCATTTACGTGACGCATCGAAGTCAACATTCGGTTGGTTCAAGGAGGCTGGATATATGTAACGGAACTGTTTGCTATTCCACCTTTGCTGTTTTGCCGTGTCGTGGTAGTCGTGGATCCTGCTGTCTGTCTGGCCTGTTAACCTGTGAGGCGTGGCCCATTCATCGAATTTATAAATTGTATTATTATTGTTACGGAGATATCCGTGGTAGGTAGAGGTGAAAGAAGGTGCGGGTGTGAATGGGTTTCAAGCTACGAAATTAACGTGCAATGTAAAATTAATTTAAAATTTAACTAGGTTATATTTTCTTTTCAAAACAAGAGATAACAATCATAACAGGTACAGAGTAGCAAAAATGTAGGTACAATATTACTGGATTCGGGCTCAGTGCCCTTACTTCATAACTCTTGGGCAATCAGCCCCGCCTTACTCCAAAAAAAATTTTAGCCAAGGGGCAGAAAACCCCATTCATGCCCAGGAGCACTGGCTCCAAACATTACACATAAAGCCTGCACGAGGCATACAGAAACAAATTTCAAAGAGCGATCCGCTCTCAAAATTGTAAGCCTATCACAAGGCCACACCAAACTCTACCTTCAAGCTGTCCTCTAAGGACGTATTCACAGGGGTAAAATACCCAACCTACGGAGGTCTATTACATGAAAAGAAGGTTGATTACATGACCTCTAAAATAACAATTTGAGAGGAGGCGATCTTGCACTCCTAATACACTTTGTTTTTAAAACCTAATCTGGCTCTGGGCCGCTAACGCAAGGGCTAATCCCATACTACAGAGGTGACTTAGAGAAGAACACTTTACATTACATAAACGAAGAATAGTTTGAGAAAATAAGTTCACCTCAAAACAAATGTGAGTGGGAGCTCGAGAGGGTTAGCACTCTCTATCCCAATATGTAGCTTTACAAGAAAAAGATGAAAAGAGTAATTACATTTTAGGAAAAGGTTACATGATGGAAATGCTTCGAACCCGCCGCGAGTGTTAAACTGCCGACCTAGCAAGAAAAGAAGTTATTAATAGGCCATTACCTGGTGTTGAACGGCTGAAGAAGAAAGAGGCGCTTCCCGCCTCCTGCTATGTACTTAATACACTGAAAGATGGAACAGAAGTGGCCCGGAGACCCCAAAATCAGCAGTTTATATACTCTCGCGGAAGTTTCTAGGCGTTAGGGGAATGAAAACACCCGCCCACAATGTTTTTATTGGATAGGACCCCGCAACAGATACAAGTTGGGGGAAGATACACCAGATTGGTCAGAAATTACTAAAAGAAATTCGGGATTGGATAAATCTAAAACAAGGGGAAAAAGAGGGGTATACAGCCAACTTAAACAATAACAGAAAGAAATTTAACAAGAAATAAACTTTTGAAATAAAAATTTCTCCAACAAAATAGTTCTTTGACTCCGCACTAGGGTGCGCTATTGTTGATCTTCAGTAGTGTCCTCTAGAAGAGAAAGTTCACACTTCTTACTTCAAGCGAAACAAAAACACATCAAAAGTGACACAGTTCAAAAACTCAAAATTTTCCACGTGGTGACATCTTCTGAGAAAGTAGAGAATTAATAGAATAGATAAAGTTCAACCTTCCTCCAGAAGTGGAGTTTCAACTGGCGCAACTTTTAAATAAACGGTGTAGAGGTGTACCGCCCGGTACAGACCTCCCCCCCCAAAAGTTCCTCCAGGGGTGACACATGAAATCAGTTTGAAACAAAGTCCAAGTAATGATGTTGATACGAAGATAGATAGCAGAAGCATTTACAAGATTTCTTAATTCAGTTTCAAAATGTTGTTGTTGCAGGTGAATGAAAGTCTTTATGTTTGTAGAATTTGAATTTCTGAAGATAAACTTTTAATACTTAAAGGTGAAGAAAAATTTTGGCAATGTCCACCAAATATTGTTGTTGAATTCCCAAGTGTAGTTATTGCTTATGGTGACTGTCCATGTAGTTGATGTAGATTGAGTCGGATGGCCAGACCGGCCGTTGCAGCTTGCGTCCAACGGAGGCCGCTCGGACCCCTCAAGTACCCTGAGATACCGCTCGCCCGCACTATGAGGGGAGCAGAGGTGTTGAAGTACGCCGCGCCCGCGGTGAACAGATACAGGCTGCGGGCATGTAGCAGGTCGTGCGCCGCACATCAGCCTTGGTCGGGAGGAGAGCTCCGCCTCGCCGTGCACATGTCGTCCTCGCTGGAGAGGAGGGGGCCCATCCCCCTCCCCAGTCGCTGCACGGCGCTGCGCGGCTGCGGGGGCGCTGAAACATTAAAGCTAGGCGGCAGAATTGTGTTGGACTATCATCTTCTTTGAGGGTACAGGCTTGTGGAGAGGTTGAGGGGCCAGCGGCGTGTAGATATCCATGGCATTTACTATTATGAAGCCACAGTGTAAGGTGGAGCAGGAGACGGGAGCGTGGTAATGGCCGTGGCAAGAACAGGATGGCAGTTTAACGGGTCGGGGCAGGTTTTACACAAGGCTTACATCTAAAACCAAAATATTACAGAAGGGGCAGAATGCCTTAAAAGTGAAACTCAAAAAAAAATATAACCTTCATATCCTTTCAAAATAATATGAAGCAAGTTAACACAGAAATTACACCGGTTTCACCTGGGACAGGTGAACTCTAAATATCCTCTCGGTGGCTGGATTACTTAGCAATAAGGTAACCGGCGTAAGAAAATCGAGAATGATACAAGGCCCATGAAATCTGGGGGCAAGCTTGCCCGCGGGAACAAAATTTTTGACCATAACCTGGTCACCTACCTTCAAAGTGGTGGGTCTCCGTCCACGATCATACCTTTCCCTAACCTTTTCATGAGATACTTTAAGATTAGCTTTAGCCTTCTTCCAAAGATCTTTAATGTTGTCCGGATCTATTGTCTCGGGCAGAATGTCATTCAGAGACCAGAGGTTAGAGAGCGGCGTGTTGGGAACGAACTTAAACATCAAAGAAGCTGGAGTAAATTTGTGTGATTCATGAACCGCCGAATTCAAAGCAAAAGCTAACCAATGCAGGGACGTGTCCCACCTAGAATGATCTTCATGATGATAGGCAATAAGTGCGGACCTGAGATTACGGTTAACCCGTTCAGCCAGAGATGGTTGAGGGTAATAAGCAGATGTAGTTACATGAGAGATGGACAAGTCAAAACAGAATTTACGAAACAGATTTGATGTAAAAGCTTTAGCATTATCAGATACAATGTATTGGCACGGACCAAAAGAAGCAAAAATAGAATTTAGGCAAGTAATGGTGGACTGAGCGGTAGCCAGCTTAGTCGGAAATAACCAAGAAAATCTAGTAAAGCCATCTACGCACACAAAGATGAACTTGTTAGCATTACCCTTTGACTGGGGGAAGGGTCCTACATAATCGATATACAGGCGTTCCATGGGGCGCGACGCTTGATGCGAAGACAAAAGGCCTACCTTGGTGGACATGGTGGGTTTACTAAGCAAACAAGATTTACAAGCTTTTACAAGTTCACGGATTTCACCGTCCATACCTTTCCAAATGAACATTTCACGAATTTTTTCACGGGTTTTAAAGATTCCAAGATGCCCTCCTAATGGGGTCTCATGATAATACTTGAAGATCATAGGCACAAGAACCGCTGGCACGACAACCTTCATCATCTTATCATGCCTCGATGGGCAACATAAAACACCATTCCTCAGAACGTAAGGGACGACATGTTCCCCAGAAGAAAGGGTTTCCATTATCGGACCCAGCGTCGGATCTTCACGTTGGTATTTCTCGATATCCCTAAAGAGCATGGGAGCATCTGTTAGGATGGCATTAACCTCAGATAGTATGGACTCGGAAGGTGATGAACTGTCGACAGGTTCATGGGTCTCGACGTCGTTAGAAAACATACGGCTGAGTCCATCAGCAACAACATTTTCAGTACCTCTGATATGTCGTACATCGAATTGGAAGGCAGAAATACGGATGGCCCAACGGGCTATACGACCAGTACGACGCGGCCTACCTAAGACCCAGCTTAAGGCTTGATTATCTGTCTCCAGGTCGAATTTGACATGTTCCAGATAGAGACGGAACTTTTCTAAGGCAAATAAAACTGCCAAACCTTCAAGCTCGTATATGGAGTACTTTGCTTCTTGAGCCGAGAGAGTCCTAGATGCATAGGCGATGGGGCGCCTCCCTAGTTCAGTCTCTTGAAGAAGGACTGCAGCTACCGCCGACGACGACGCGTCGGTTTGGACGATGAATTTCTTCGAGAAATCAGGCATAGCAAGTACAGGGGCATTACAGAGAGCTAATTTAAGGTCTTCAAAAGCGGCTTGTTGAGACGGTCCCCACTCGAATTTGATGCCTTTCCTACGGAGAAGGTTTAAGGGCGCCGCTCTATTAGCAAAATTAGGAATGAACTTCCTGAAGAAATTCACCATGCCAATGAACCTGGCGATACCTTTAATGTCGTTGGGAGGTTTAAAATCACGGATGGCCTGTGTTCTAGAATGATCGACTGCTACACCATCAGGTGACACAATATGCCCTAGGAATGACATAGAGGGCTTAGCAAAGGCAACCTTGGACAACTTAACAGTTAACCCAGCCTTACGAAGGCGATTGAGAACTTCTCGCAGATGATCTAGATGTTCTTCAAAGGTTTCGGAAAATACGACGACATCATCCAAGTAGTGATATAAGTACTCAAATTTGATGTCGGAAAAGACCCTATCTAGTAGCCTAGTGAGCACAGCTGCCCCCGTGGGGAGCCCGAAAGGCACGCGGTTGTATTCATATAAATTCCAGTCCGTGGCAAACGCTGTAAGATGTTTAGACTCTTCGGCAAGGGGAATTTGGTTGTAGGCCTGATTCAAATCCAAGATCGTGAAGAAGTTGGCCTTACGAAACCATGAAAAACAAGAATGAAGGTCGGGAAGGGGCACAGATTGCAACACCACCTTCCGATTGAGAGCCCTGTAATCAATGACAGGCCTGAAGCCTCCTTGGGGTTTCGGGACTAGAAAAATAGGCGAAGAATACGCTGACTTAGAGGGCCTAATAATACCATCCTTCAACATCTGATCGATGATTTCTTTCAGAGCCTTCATTTTAGGTGGAGATAGCCTATACGGTGGAAAACGGACAGGAATCGAATCCGTGACCTCAATTTTGTATTCAATAAGGTCAGTAACACCAAGAGTATCAGAGAACACCTCGGGAAACGACTGACACAGTTTCCGAATACTATCAGCCTGCTCCTCAGGTAGATGTCTAAGGTCTAACAACATCTCATCCTGGGTAGGCGAAATAGATGAACATGATACAGAATTACACTTTAACAAGGGAATTCTACAATTGGACGCAAATTTGAATGTGCACGACCTACTCTGGAGATCGAGCACAAGACCAGTGTGAGAAATGAAGTCCGCTCCCAATATGATGGGGCAAGACAAACGCTTGGCCACAAACAATTTGATCTTCCATGTAAATTTAAAAACCCGAATTTTGACATGTAAGGAACCTAGAATTTCTAATGGAGATGACTTAGCCGAAACATATTTAACAGGAGATGAGTCATAGTCAGGGAGTTTACAAACAGATTTCAATTTAGAATACCAATCAGCCGAAATAATGGAACAAACACTGCCTGAATCTAAGAGAGCTGTTATAGGCTCGTTATTTAACTCAATCTTAAGAAAAGGAACAGGTGCGGGGGTATCCGCCGCAATCCTAAGACACTCTTTAGGGCATTCAAAAGATGAATTTGAAGGCTGGTCGTTCTCTGCATTTACAACCTGTTTACTAGGGGCTAAGTCTCGGGAAGATGGATTAGTCGGCTCAGCCGACGCCACTAGTCACTTTTTATTATTGGCATAGCTGGAATTTGCACCAGAAGTTGAGCAGGAGGGGGTGCTATTTGAGTTTGGGCAATTCTTGGCGATATGTGAGAAGGCCCCACACTTAAAACAGCCTTGTGATGACCCTGCTCCATTCCTTGTCCCACTTGACTTGATCAGAGGACACTTATTCCGCAGATGGTCAGGCGACCCGCAAGCATAACATTTACGGGGATTGACTGGTCGGCGAGGTGGAGGCCGAGTGTTACTAAAAGAAGGCGGGGGTTCTTTCGCGACACGCAAAGAATCGGCGTATCTAACTCCTTCCGCTGAGACGGCCAATGCTTCAAGTTCAGAGAAGGTTTGCGGACACGCCGCGAAACACAAATATGACCTGTAGGATGGCGAAATACCTTCTACAATAGCCTGCACAATCTGATCTTCAGGAAAGTGCAGAGCAAACACCCTAGTGTAGAATTTGATATCTTGAATGAAATCAGCCAAGTTTTCATCCAAGCGCTGTACACGGTAATAGCACTTCTGAATCAGGGAGGACCTGGCCCTAGCCGGGATGAAGTTAGCTAGCAAATGGGCATGGAAATCCTCAATAGATGATTGCTCGGCAATGGCTCTTACGATTTTATCAGAGAGAATACCAATAGCATACGGATAGATAATTTGCAAAATTTGACATGGCGAAAGAGAAAAAACAAGAGCATGATCCTGAAATTCCACTAGAAATCTTAAAAATGAAATTACATCACTGGTGGTGTTGACGGAAAACTTAGAGATACCTCTAAGCAACATTGCCAATGGATGAGGCAAGCTACTGAACCCAGGTGACATAGTCGTTAAAGGTTTCAATGGCAAAGAAGTTAATTCAGAGCGGATGTTACCCAATGACGCACGGCGTTCAGATTCGTTGTTCGATGGGGCAGAGATAGTTTGAGCAGCAACGGTTATCCTATTGACTTCTCCCTGAGGAGGCTCTTCCTCGTTACCTACATTCACCGTGGCGGGTTGATCAGTTTTGGGAGGAACTTCGCCGGTTAGCAATTGAGTGACCTTATTAGACAATTCAGAAATAGTTTCAAGGAGCGTATTAGCGTCCTTCCTCTGAACGTCATTCACCTTTAGAGACAACAGATCATTAACTCTATTTGCAAAGTGATACAGCCTGCCTTGCACACGCTTAATTTGATTAGGAGACGGATCGTTTTCATAAAAAAAGCTGACTACAGATGCTAGCCCAGTAATATTCTCGACGATCGTGGAAAGAGAGTCATCAATTTCTTTCTCTCCCAAATTGGGGATGGAAATGGGCAAATCAAGGGACTCTCTAAGCTTGTTGGTGTCGATTGCAACCGTGCCTCCAGATTTCACATTTCTGATAGTTAACTCGTATATCAACTCCTCTTTGCGCAAGTAGTTAAGGAGGAGAACATCGCGAGGGCCGGGCATGATGACAGAACAATTTTGAAAAACTCAAAAAATTCCAGCAACTGAGAAAATTGTTAGAGTTCGAATCAAAGCAATGTTTAGCCGTCAAAAGGGGCTAAATTGAGACCCATTCAACCACGCTCTGCTACCACTTGTTACGGAGATATCCGTGGTAGGTAGAGGTGAAAGAAGGTGCGGGTGTGAATGGGTTTCAAGCTACGAAATTAACGTGCAATGTAAAATTAATTTAAAATTTAACTAGGTTATATTTTCTTTTCAAAACAAGAGATAACAATCATAACAGGTACAGAGTAGCAAAAATGTAGGTACAATATTACTGGATTCGGGCTCAGTGCCCTTACTTCATAACTCTTGGGCAATCAGCCCCGCCTTACTCCAAAAAAAAATTAGCCAAGGGGCAGAAAACCCCATTCATGCCCAGGAGCACTGGCTCCAAACATTACACATAAAGCCTGCACGAGGCATACAGAAACAAATTTCAAAGAGCGATCCGCTCTCAAAATTGTAAGCCTATCACAAGGCCACACCAAACTCTACCTTCAAGCTGTCCTCTAAGGACGTATTCACAGGGGTAAAATACCCAACCTACGGAGGTCTATTACATGAAAAGAAGGTTGATTACATGACCTCTAAAATAACAATTTGAGAGGAGGCGATCTTGCACTCCTAATACACTTTGTTTTTAAAACCTAATCTGGCTCTGGGCCGCTAACGCAAGGGCTAATCCCATACTACAGAGGTGACTTAGAGAAGAACACTTTACATTACATAAACGAAGAATAGTTTGAGAAAATAAGTTCACCTCAAAACAAATGTGAGTGGGAGCTCGAGAGGGTTAGCACTCTCTATCCCAATATGTAGCTTTACAAGAAAAAGATGAAAAGAGTAATTACATTTTAGGAAAAGGTTACATGATGGAAATGCTTCGAACCCGCCGCGAGTGTTAAACTGCCGACCTAGCAAGAAAAGAAGTTATTAATAGGCCATTACCTGGTGTTGAACGGCTGAAGAAGAAAGAGGCGCTTCCCGCCTCCTGCTATGTACTTAATACACTGAAAGATGGAACAGAAGTGGCCCGGAGACCCCAAAATCAGCAGTTTATATACTCTCGCGGAAGTTTCTAGGCGTTAGGGGAATGAAAACACCCGCCCACAATGTTTTTATTGGATAGGACCCCGCAACAGATACAAGTTGGGGGAAGATACACCAGATTGGTCAGAAATTACTAAAAGAAATTCGGGATTGGATAAATCTAAAACAAGGGGAAAAAGAGGGGTATACAGCCAACTTAAACAATAACAGAAAGAAATTTAACAAGAAACAAACTTTTGAAATAAAAATTTCTCCAACAAAATAGTTCTTTGACTCCGCACTAGGGTGCGCTATTGTTGATCTTCAGTAGTGTCCTCTAGAAGAGAAAGTTCACACTTCTTACTTCAAGCGAAACAAAAACACATCAAAAGTGACACAGTTCAAAAACTCAAAATTTTCCACGTGGTGACATCTTCTGAGAAAGTAGAGAATTAATAGAATAGATAAAGTTCAACCTTCCTCCAGAAGAGGAGTTTCAACTGGCGCAACTTTTAAATAAACGGTGTAGAGGTGTACCGCCCGGTACAATTATTATTATTATTATTATTATTATTATTATTATTATTATTATTATTATTATTATTATTATTATTATTATTATTATTATTATTATTATTATTATTATTATGTCCGCCTCTGAGGTATAGTGGTTAATGTGATTAGCTGCGACCCCCCGTAGGCCAGGGTTCGATTTCGGGCTCTGCGACGAACTTTAAAATGTGGTACAAGCGCTGGAACGGGATCCACTTAGCGTCGGGAGGTTAGCTGAGTAGAGAGGGTTTCAAATCCCACCTCAGCCATCCTCGAAGTGGCTTTCCGTGGCTTCCAACTTCTTCTCCAGGAAAATGCCGGAATGGTACCTAACATAATGTTTCCTTTCCTCTTCCTTGTCTATCTCTTCTGATCTTCCCATCCCCCAACATGGCCTCTGTTCAGCATAGTAGGTGACGCCGCCTGGGCGAGGTACTTGTCCTCTTGGAGTTGTATCTCCACGACCTAAAGTCTCACGCTCCAGGACACTGCCCTTGGGGCGGTAAAAGGGGGATCCCTCGCTGAGTCTGAGGGAAAAAGCAACGCAGGACGGTAAACGGAATAAGAAAGGAAGATTATTATTATTATTATTATTATTATTATTATTATTATTATTATTATTATTATTATTATTATTATTTCATTCAACTTAGTACTGTATCTTTATCATCCACTCATCCAAAAACCTTCATGGCTTGTGCTGAGATAGCCTAGTTTTATATATTATATAGAAAAACAGCATGTCTTTTTAGACCAACTATAGTACTAAAATTGGGTTTCCCCACAAAAAAAAACATTTCCGCTGAAGCAATGACACGTAGAAGCCGTTATAATATTCCAATCCAAAGTAATGTTGAAGGTGAGAAAATTACATATGTTGCTTACTTCTCTGGCTTGGACGTGACGAAGCGTGGGTATATTATTGTAACCATCTCGTAACACACGTACGGTACCTCTGAAATCACAGGACTGGTGCGCGCGCGACTCCGCTAGTCTGATGTATGCCCCTAAGGTTGACAGGTCCACGAAACTGGCCGTCGCCCGTGTGAAATGACCGCATACAAATGTTAACTTTACTGTCGTCATTTCCATAAGCTATACTTGCACGCAAATCACGATTATAATCGTCTTTAAGACAGACCTAGAGGTTCTGACCTTACCTTCATATTTCACTGGGAAAGAAAGTAATTTTATAATAGCAAGTGGTTATGGGAATTAGGTCCATAAATATTCCTCTGCGATGATGATACGATTAAGATGACAAACACAATTTGAAATATATATTCTCTCTCTCTGTGTCTCTCTCTCCGGGTATAGACACTTAAGCTGCCTTTCTGAACCAGTCTATAAAGTTCTGTTCTACGAAGTATGTCCACAATATTTGCTGTCCTTATTGTAATATTGTTACTTTTTACGTCCCACAAACTACCAGAGACGATTTTCGAAGACACTGAGGTCCCGGAATTTTGTTACGCAGGAGTTTTTTTACGTGCCAGTAAATCTGCCGACACGACAGTGACGTATTTGAGCTGTGTTTATTCCCTTCGTGTCTAATCATTAATATATGTAAGTTACCAGAAATATTGTATTTTTCTCTTTTCAACTTAGGTTTATGATAATAATATGTGAAATAATTTGTAAAATATTTAAAAAACACGGAATGTTTCAGAACGAACATAAAATTCCTTACAACTCTTCAGATGTTGGTATTAATTATATATCTGAAACAAACTGGAAAATAGTTTTGCTGATGAATGATTAAAAATAATTGAGTATGGCCTATGGGGTGACCTGGTGCAGCTCTTTCTAATTGACTCCTATGGACAACTTGCGCGTCTGTGAGGATAGAACCCTACCTAGGGGAAAATGTTCAAGACATCCAGTCTCAGAACCAGAGCCAGAGGAAGTAATGAATCTTCGATCCGGCTTGGAATCGAAACCAGGACCCTATGCACCAATAAAATAGCCACGGAACTGAACATGAATCACTATAAAGCAGGGCGATAGTTTTGCCTACCTTATCACATACTCCTTCCTGACTTGAAGCAATAAGGTTAATTGCTGGCAATGAGTTCCAGATTTCTACTGTTATTTCAGAGTTTCAGATAAACCGATTGGAAGAAACGGTGCAATATTACTTAATAATAATAATAATAATAATAATAATAATGATAATAATAATAATAATAATAATAATAATCATATTCGCCTCTATGAGGTAGTGGTTAGTATGATTAGCTACCACCCCCGGAGGTCCGAGTTCGATTCCCGGCTCTGTCACGAAATTTGAAATTTATTATTATTATTATTATTATTATTATTATTATTATTATTATTATTATTATTATTATTATTATTATTGTAGTTTATTATATATAATTCACAATTTTATAATTGGGTTTATGAGCTTCTTCGGTACAAGTACATGGAAGAAGTGCTATTTAGTACATACGCACATGTGCTTCATACATATTGGTATGTACTTACATTGTTGATAAATAAACATGACAGATATTTATGAGATACTTAGTATACATAAAAGGTCAAAATTATTAGTGGACGACTTCCATTAGTCCTCTGTATTTGGTGGATGGTTCATGCCAATAAACTTCAATACTATATGTCAAGTGGATACCGTCCAGTAAGAGGGTGGAGATTAAGAGCTTCAATGCTCCTGCGTGGTGTCTTTGGTTTAATACCATTACATCCAATCACTACTGGAATTATGATAACATTGTTGAGTTTCCACATGGTTCTTATTTTTGTGGCCAGACCTGTGTATTTGGAAATATTCTCTGTATGTGTTGATTGGAGGTTGTATTAGGGCATGCTATGTCCATTATTATGAAGCAGATTTTCTTGTTTTTATCTACAAAAGTTATATCTGGTCTATTGCAGGTAATAGTTTTATCAGTAATGATACTTCTATCCCAGTAAATTTTGTAATTTTCACTTTCCAAGACAGATTGGGGTTTGTACTTCCAATATGCTGTGGTACAATGGATTAGGTTATTTTGTCGGGCTAATTTCTGGTGAATGATTTTTGCAATTTGGTCATGTCTGTACTTGTAGTCTGTGTTTGCCATTGATTGACAACCTGAGGTTATGTGCTGGATGGTTTCTGGAGATGAATTACATCGTCGGCACAGATCTGAATAGACAGACGGATCGTGCAGTATAGGCTTTCTGTAGTTCCTTGTAGCAATGAATTGATCTTGTATGGCGAACATGAAGCCCTCTGTTTCTGGGTATATATCCGAGTGTGTCAGCCACTTATGCGACGCTTGTTTGTCAATATATGGCTGATTTAACTCATTTGGATACCGTCCATGAAGAGGTTTCTATTTCCACAGAACGATCTTTTCCTCATTTGTGGAGAACGACATTGTAAGTGAAGCTGGGGCGTTCAGTTTGAGGGGTGTAAAACCGTTATCTGCTACAACCATTGCACTATGTCGGGAAGAGGTTTCTGATGTATGTTTGAAGTAGCACTTTCGTGATGTAATTTGTTCATTGTGTAATTTCTCAAGGTCTATTAGTCCACGACCACCATCAGAACGAGGCAGAATGAGTCTTTCTAAGGCTGATTTTGGATGATGCATGTTGTGTTTTGTCAGTAACACATTCACTTTCGTATGAAGATCCTTCAATTCAGTTTTAGTCCACTTAATGACTCCCAATGAGTATGTAAGAACAGGTAGAGCAAATGTGTTGATGGCCTTAACGATGCTTTTTCATGTGAGCTTAGAAAGCACGATTCGTCGTACTCGTTCAATATATGTCAGTCTCAATGCCTGTTTTGTGTCCTTGTGTTGAATTCTTGCTGATAGGTTATATTATTATTATTATTATTATTATTATTATTATTATTATTATTATTATTATTATTATTATTATTATTATTATTATTATTATTATTATTATTATTATGCTTCATGCTGTGGGTTACTGTAGTCACGTCCTAGTTAGTGAACCATGGGCAACGTCTGAGTGGCCTAGTAAGTGGTCCTGAGAGTCGGGATACCAGTTGCTATGGAATGGGAGTGGGTATCTCGGACATATTCTGAGTTATGGCCCTCCTTGTGCTCAGACGGCTAGGACTATACAATTCAACGGCGGTCCATAACCCGTTAGAGGAGACGTCCTCACTTGGACTATGTGCAAGTAGGGTAGCATCCTGCTTCATGAATTCACCGAGCTCAGAACATTTTAAGCAAGCCTCGGACCTATGGGAGTAACGGAGTCCCACTCCCATTTGACAGGCGAGGGACTCCTTGGAAACAACTTGGCGAACGAAATGGAATTCGATGGGGAGCTATCAATAATAATGGGGCTTATGGAAGAAAGAAAGTAGAACTGGCCGAGTCATGTGGAAAAAAGTGGCAAACAATGACACCCCTGACGTCATACGCGACAATCACCGTCAATTTGACTGGGGAAGGATTCTGACGGACCTTCTGCCTCCTTGGTGATCCAGCATGTCGCCACTCCGCGGACTGACGTTTCAGTTCTGGTTCGTATGCCCTGGCCCAAAATTCATCGATGGCGATTATACGTGACAAGAATTGATCGCCGTCCTGTTGCCAGCGTGCAAGGTGGTTAGAGCATATTGCATAGCGTACCGACCTTTGAACTTCCGTCAGTGCATGTATACGATATGTATACTCAGAAACATACCGTATAATACCCAAGTCAAGATCAAGGCAGGATTTATCCCCTAACATTAAGCATAGAAAATATATAATTCAATTTATAGACCTTTATGTCGGGGCTATTGACTTCTTTGTACCAAGCCTTTTGCAAAGTCCGCTGATGAGATTTTAAGGTATTTTAGAACATATCCGAGATACCTATTACATTCACGCATGTCTGCACTGTGGTATTGGAAATATTGAGCACATTTATTATTTTATGATCTTCCATATGATTACTGCTGCATTGTCACGTGGCTAACTTGATGACTCCCTTGAATTTTATAGTTGGTTTTACTGTCCCCAGTATTAGACAGCCCCCCAGTTGTTTCCGTGAGCCTGAGTGATCTCCAGCCCAAGCCTCAGATCAGGATTTAAATGTTTGGACTGACCAGGAATCAAACCCGTGCCTCCGGGACTGGCAGTATATGATTAGATATTTATACTCAGATACATACCGTATAATACCCAAGTCAAGATCAAGGCAGGATTCATCCCCGAACATTAAGCATAGAAAAAATATAATTCAATTTATAGACCTTTATGTCGGGGCCATTGACTTCTGTGTACCAAGCCTTTTGCAAAACAGTAATTCATGCCACAACGTCTGCATTCTCTGCGCCTTCGACGGTCCACGCAGAATCTGTCTTGACAGATCCAAGGCTTTTAATTTTGTATTTAAATACTGTCAGGATGAATATTTAATACGCTGACTAACTGGGAAGTGTATTTACGATGTGGGATCAAAATAATGAAACCTGTCAGAGCCTCATTGTTCCCTCCTGCGCGTGCATCAATGAATTGTCGTACGAGATGGATAGAGGCAACTATATATGGTGCAATCATTCCCCAGGACCAGTCGATGTAAGTGAAGGCGGTGAGCAACTAATGTGGTATTCCAAACCTGTAAAAATATAATGTGCCATGATTCAGTTTCCGGCAGCAGGAGGAAGCGTCCCAATATCCTGTCCTCTCTCATTACTGTTATTCACGAAAACGTGCGTCAACATGTGAGGATCATACAAGAGATGTCACTAAGGAAACGGTGGAAGGGTCTTGAGCACTTTGTGACTTTCATTTGTTCGGGTCTACCAACACATTTTTCGAGGAGAAACACCTCCACAACGATGATAATTCCGAGGCTGAGGTGCTGGTTCAAGCAGTAAATATGACCTCCTTTCTGGACGATATTCGACTTCAATGAAGCACTGGGAAACGTGACTGAAAGTACAAAGTGCCTTTTACTTCTCTGACAATGAAGTTTGATTCCTTAAATGTTGCTATTTCTGTTGGTATTTAATTTATAATTTCATTGTGTAAGTTCGTATTTATAAATGGGACAACGTTGGTTGACCGCGCCACACGGTTAAATGCTTGCCTTCTGCGCTCGAGACTGCGGGGTCGAAACAGAAACAGTCCATTCGCAATTTGGTTGCTTGGTGACAGTAGATTCGGGGCTTAAGAACTAATAACATGATAAAGAAATCATTTATAGGGCAAACTTATCATTTTACATCGTATCTAAAAGGCCATTAGTGGCCTACTTAAAGATAATATAAAGGCGTGCTCGATCCACAATGACAAAGAGTAGGAACGCAAATACTACCCCTGAAGACGTACAAGAGATCTGCCGAAAAACTGAGTAGTAGGTGAACATATAGGGTAAAGATGTTGGAAGTTGATAGAGCTAACCACTGTACCCCACAAAGCCTGATAATATTTGACGAAAGTGAAGAAATGTATTATTATTATTATTATTATTATTATTATTATTATTATTATTATTATTATTATTATTATTATTATTATTATTATTATTATTATTACGGTGTTTTGAACTCAAGTCTGTTATTCCTTGTTCATTCCGAACGCTTTCTTTATTACAGTGAGTTTAAATTGAATGCCTATGGCATAGCCATTTCATGCATTGGAGGCAGTGTTTAGGACAAAATCTGCAGGACAGGAACGCTAATGAGAATAAATAAATAGATAAATAAATAAATAAATAAATAAATAAATAAATAAATAAATAAATAAATAAATAAATAAATAAATAAATAAATAAATAAATAAATAAATAAATAAATAAATAAATAAATAAATAATGTGTTCCCTTTCACTAACTACATTCACGGCATTTCGGAAGCACAGATGAGCTCAAATTCTTTTACCGCAGAACATTTACGTACCTGTAAATCTGTCGACATGAGGTTGTCGCATTTGAACTCCTTCCAACGTCGCCAGACTCCTAATTCTTTGAAATAGACAATTTATCACCGTATTGCGCCTAGAAAGTTAGCGACCCACCATTTGACCCACCGGGTTGGCAAATGAGAAGAAAGGAGAAGGTTCTATAAAACTTGCAATTAAACCTTAATTTCACTTTTTTATTACTGACCGCCAGGTACAGTAATTGTTAAAGCGTCAAACCTATATGATCTGACACAGTGGTTTGCCGGTTCGAACTCCATTGGTGGAAACATTTTGCCACCAGAATATTGGCCGGCAGGGAGGAGAGGTGGTATTGTACAATTTATAATTATTAGTTTGTCTGACAGTCTCGACAATAAAACCTCTACGGCAAATAAATGCATATTCATTCTTGTGAGTTTCTGAGTGATAGTCATGTAAAAGAAAATTAAGAATTGTAGTCTCCTGTTTGTGATGCGTCCCTTGGATTTATCTTAATATCTGTGTTTTGGCTAATTCCTGTTTCTCTAATTGGCCATTGTGTTAACGCTCGGGTGATTTGTATGTCGATCCATTGTTCATTGAAAGTGTGTTGAAGAGCTGAAACTTGAAACCTGACGTCATGGAACCAAGCTTAAAGACGCCTTTTTATTATTTTGTATTTTTTAAACCGTTCGACCAAGATAGTGCATCAGCTGATATTGAAATCCTCCGATGAGGGCAGCTATTGTATATTGTGTAAGACTCGTGATGATTGGAACTAATAACCCACAAGTTTATTGTGAGAAAATTTTCAACATTACCTATTTAACTTCCAGACGAGAAGTATAAATTAGATTTATCTGTTTACTGAACTCTTGTAATAGTGATTTTGCATGAAATATTTCTTTACCCAAGCAATATTTAATACTGAGACGATGACTACTAATTCTTTGTAATATACAATTTTTGACTCATCAGTCACTGAAAGTACATAACTCAACAACATTGTCCACTCGAAATGACGTGTGGATTAGTTTTAAGAATCGGGTAGGTTTTTAACGTCAGTTACTTTTCTTATTTCGTATAGTTGTTAAAAAGTAATGAACATATGGCATTTGTATGTTCATCGCACTTTATGTTTTATAAAACTTAATTTTAATTATTACCAGAATATAATTCTCTTCTCATGTAGATACAAACCCTGTGAACACCCAGAACAAACATTGTACCTATAGTTTCAATTGTTTCTGAGGAACGCGTACCCGCGAGGAAATTACATAATACTATGCGCTCACTGTTTTGCGCTGCATTACATACTGTTATGAGTTCCACGATGATAATAATCATAATTTTATTTAATGACTATTCAATTGGTATATATTTTAAGAGCCACAAGGCTGTCTGAATTTTCTTTGGCTGGAGTTCATTAACTTGCCGGGAGTCAACGACGTGCTTAGCAAAGGTCGAACCAGCTATCATTGTGAAGAGAAGGCAAACGACTAAACTGTTGTCACCAAGATCAGTAAAATAATATGTGATTAATGATCAGGGGAGGGCTCTTGAAAATTCAATGAGAAATTAAGAAAAAGGATATATCTACTTCTTTATGGTTATATGTCCACATAGACGGCTAACTATCTTACTTCACTTATTGCCAAATCTACCGATAGAAGAACACTTGAAGTTTAAAGTGGTTTTTGGTTTTGTGATTATAGGCGTGAGATTTCCAGAATCCAAATCTCAATAAAATTATTTTCCATTTCAAAAATATAATTTGTAAACCGCAGCCGCCTTCGTGAGAAGCCACGGAAGATGTCGCTCGGCTATCCCGCCCCCTTACAGATGAAAGGTGACGGGTACTACACTCATTATTTTCTTAACAATGGTAGGTAACGTTGTATATGAGTTTTTACACAAATCTAAATATACCGGAAGGGGAAATAAATAACAATTGTTGATCCTTCGAAGAATAAGATGAGCAGTGAGGAAAAAGGATACATCACTGTAACTGGAACCCAGTCCTGGAGGGATAGTCAAGTTCTGTACCGGGATGGCTTTAATTTATGCCTAAACCTAAAAATAGGGTAATCAGTTTTTAAATGGTAATCGTTACTCATGTATTGATCTGAATATTGGGCTGTTTATCTGTTTGTCTTTCTTTCACGTTGAAGAGTGGTGCTCACGCTGGGCGTTCCGTCCCGCGGGCGCCTGGCATTGTAAGTGGGCGGGCTGGCAGGCAGCCTCACAGTGACGTTGTGGCTACGTCACAGGACGTGAAGACTGGGCGATGTTCTCCCAGTCACAGCTGCTATAGCCGAGTTTGTAATGGTGGCAGAAAATAATGAAAGAAAGAGGGCGAATTTCCACGTCATTTTCAATTTAGCTGGAAGAAATAAGTTATTTACGTCCATCGCAGTTTATGTATTTTGACTGGATACAATAAAGAGTTGGACCTACAACTTCAAATATTTTTAGAATGTACGTAATGAATTACAATTTTCACTATTACATTTTAAGAGATGCCTTAAAAACAGGTCTGACATAATACAGAGTTAAGGTAGATAAGCTATGGTTATGTATATGGATTAAAATTATCTGATAGACTCACCAACAATCCAACCATGCTTACCGGGAACAAAATCAGTGAGTTTTTTTTTCTATTGGCTTTACGTCGCAGCGACACAGATATGTCATATGCCGACGATGGGACAGGAAGGGGCTAGGACTGGGAAGGAAGCGGCCGTGGCCTTAATTAAGGTACATCCCCAGCATATTTGCCTGGTGTGAAAATGGGAAACCACGGAAAACCTTCACCAGGGCTGCCGACAGTGGGGTTCGAACCTACTATCTCCCGAATACTGAATACTGGCCGCACTTAAGCGACTGCAGCTATCGAGCTCGGTAGTGAGGTTATTTATTTGAAAGCATACTGTACATTTAGGGGCTGCCTGGCCCAGGCGGTAAAGGCGTGCTCGGTTTGCCCGGAATGACGTGGGTTCGAATCCCCGTCAGGAATTCGTAAAATTCAAGAAACGAGATTTCCACTTCCGGAGTGCATATGGCCCTGAGGTTAACTCAACCTACACAAAAAATGAGTACCAGGTTAATTCCTGGGGGCAAAGGCGGCCGGGCGTAGAGATAACCACTCCAACCCCTTCACGTGCCGAGGTTAACAATGGTGGACTCCTTTACCTTCCACTCCTCCAAGGGTCTTCATTGCCTATGCGGAGGTGACTTTGCTTTGCTATACTGTACATTTATCTGGTAGATATATTTACATTGTTGTTGTACTTTAATCTTGGACAGTAAATATCAATGTCCACACTCGTAATGAAACTCCTTCTCGCCATTTCGAGGCTAGCTATTATCACCGGATGCCTGGCAAATTTTAAAAAGTATTTTCTTTAATTCAGTGAACAGGGAAAGCCACACAGCACCACAACACTCTGCAAAATTATTGTTGCATTATGTAATTACGTTACTTTTTGCCTAATGAATACCATGAATTTTACTTTAAAAAACAAATGCAAATATTTTCATTCACATCCAAGGAATTGTAAATTGTAGCTTGTGCGCTTAAACCCTGTACCTTTGTAGATTCTAACACAAAAGACATAACGGGTCAGTTTTCCTTGAATGTATAAATATAAAAAAATACACCTGACTGTTTATATCGAGCGCAGTATATAATCAAACCGGAATATCTTGAAAAGATTAGTTTTTCTTGTTGTGATTATAGAGTTTACTTTTAAATAATGTACCCCAATCAGCACTTCGCAGGGTAGTAGAGGAGAGCTTCGTAATCACAATCGAACATCAATGCTCCCTGGGTTCCCTCCAAAGTGCGTTCGCTCTCTCACTTAATTGTGACGTATGCTTGCTACGTAAGCTGCCCGCATTTACGTCACGCCAGAGCGGCCGCACTGGGCTAGCATCAATTGGCGTCCAGCTGAGCACCTCTGACGTAGAATCTACTGGAGTGACGAAGTTCCCCGTTAGGGAAGCTTATAGCTGGTAACTTACTATGCCTTTGCTGGCAGGACCTAGTGTTTACACTGCACTATGTCTTCTGGTATAGGCTAGAGCAATTTTGTTACTTTCATAGATTTGTCTCTGTCTTATCCTTGGCTTTGACGATATGAAAGTGACTGAGGTATGAGCGATGCTAGTAATGCCAATCCTTATGCAGCCAGTCCTTGCTATGAAAGGTGTGAAAATGTTGCTCATAGGGTCGGTTGATGTATGCATTTCAGTGGGCTTGGCAGACTGATATGTAATAGCAACTCTCTCTCTCTCTCTCTCTCTCTCTCTCTCGGTGAGGAAAGCAACGGGAAACTACCTCACTCCTCATTTCCCTAGTACGCCTCTTCAGTGATGCCTAGGCCATCTATGACAGCTGATGGCAGAGCTGTTGAGGATCCCACCAGCGACATCGCTGACGGACTGAACATACATAGCTGGTACCTTCGATTAGTATAAAGGCTACTTACTGTCACGGTGTCTCTTAAGGGGTACATGCTGCGAAATAATACATGATGCATATCATAGGAAAATGCACATCTACGATCCTTAAAAGTAAATACCCTGCCTGAACGATTGCCCTTAATAAAAACATTGAGATCATCTAGTGTACTTAGTATTCAGTTTACCAGAAAACATTAATAATTGTGTATTTTCTTCCTAACTCTTAACAGTTTTCCAGGTTTTGATTTGATAAACACTTTGATTAAAACCAAAATAACGGGCAAACTGTTAGTCTTACAAACAAAAAGATACTACATTCTGAATTTAGAATTTAATTTCCCATATACAAATGCTCATATCGTCTTCTTTTGTAATTAAATCAATTGTTAGAAAATTGCTCTGATTTACCTGTTTAAGGAGAATTTCAAGCATGAGGCCTAAGACGCTCACGTCTAGCATGTAGATGAAACATTTGTCAGTAAAATGCATGAACCAATGTTGTTAAAACTTCCCAGATATTCTGAACTTGAAATACGCAGTACAGAAAAGAGCTGAATAACGATTAGTAAAAATAATGCAATATGTATCATCGTTTTACTGAAATTACTATT
The DNA here is from genome assembly GCF_040414725.1 of Anabrus simplex. Lineage (NCBI taxonomy): Eukaryota > Metazoa > Arthropoda > Insecta > Orthoptera > Tettigoniidae > Anabrus > Anabrus simplex. Next base: position 267,951,426 of record NC_090268.1, read on the forward strand.
AAAAATTTGTTTACCAAAGGATACAGAAGTTGAAAGCTAGAATAGCAGCTGGGATTCATACGATGTCTGGGGATATAATACATGAAATGCGTTGGGTATAGCGCCATTTCTGGAATATTTACCTGATTACTGTTTGCATGAATGAGCTATATCAAATTAAAAGAGTTGCTCTAGTAGCCCCAGTGCACAAGAGAATGGCTGATAAACATAAAGCGGGTAATTACAAGCTAGTCAACTCCACACACATTGCATGTAAGGTCTAGGAAAGCATTGTTTCTGGTTATATTAGACAAGTTCGCGAAATTACTAATTGGTTTGATAGAAAGCAATTTGGGTTTCGGAAATGTTACTCGAGTGAGGCTCAACTTGTGGGATTCCAGTATAATATAGCAGACAGTTTTGACTGAGGAAGGAAAATGAATTGTATCGCCATTGACCCATCGAAGGCTTTTGATGGGGTAGATCATGGGAGAATTCTGATGAAAATGAGGGTTATTGGACTCGGCAAAAGATTTGTTGCGTTGGTGGCTGACTTTCTAGAAAATAGAACTCAGATAATTAGAGTAGGTGAAGCATTATCTGATTCTGTAACGATTAAAATAGGGGTTCCACAACGCGGTACTTTACGACCTTTATCTTGTGGAATGCATATCGTCGCTGCCGGGACAAAACCTCCTATGTGAAATATTTTAGCTTACAACGTTGGCCTGTAAGGTTCTGTCATCTAATGTGCAATAATGTGTGAATATTGTCGAAGCATTCTCGCTCTTCATAATGTATGTGCTGCGGGTCAGTATATCTCCTAAAATATTATCACGTGGGAGGTTTTGTCCCGGCTACGACGATAAGCATGATATGAGTAAGGGACTGTAATCTCATGTAAGGCATTTATCAGATGATGTACTGTATAATAGAGAATAGTAAATAAGTTACAAGCTTGTGAGCGACCTCAAAATGTTGTGAGATATACAGCAGCTAATGGAATAATGCTAAATGGGATGAAAAATCGGGTTGTAAGTTTCACAGAGAGGAAAAGGCCTATCAGTTTTAATTACCATCCTGATGGGTTGTAAGTACCTTACAGGATTCACTGTATGAAGGTACTTAGGTGTTAATATAAGGAAATATATTCATTGTGGTAATCACATTAACAAGGTTGTAAATAAAGCTTACCGATCTCTTCGTATGGTTATGAGAGTGCTTAAGGGTTGTTGTAAGGATATAAAGGAGAGGGCGTATAAGTCTCCGGTTAGAACCTCACTTAGAGTATGATCCGAGGTTGTGGGTCCGACACTAGCGTACTCGATATGAGAACTGCAACAGATCCAAAGGAAACCAGCACAATTTGTTCTGGGTGACTCCAAACAAAAGATTAATGTTAGGAAAATGTTGTAAACTTCGTGTTGGGAATATTTGGGGGCAAGCAGACGAGCTTTTAAAGCTAAGAAAGATCATAATATTATGATAAATTTGGAATTAAAGACACCAGATTGGAACAAATATTCATTTATGGAAAGATATATTACGGAACTGAAAAAATTATCAAGGGGAATTTTCGATAAATTTTCAAGTTCTTTAAAATCACTGAAGAGAATACTAGGTAGACAAGTGATAGGGAGTCTACCACCTGGGCGGCAGTCCTAAATACAGATCAATTGATTGATTTTGAATTTGCTACAGAAATCACACGCGCTGCTTCATCGGAGATTCACCTCGCTTGCGGGCGTGACACTCCCTCTCTCTTGCACTGTAACGAAACTTAAGACTGATGAAAGCTAACCCACTGCCGCAAGGTTCAGATTTCCTCAGTTTCTTTGAGTCTGATCGCCGCACTCTCGCAGGTGTTGCTGCCGCCAGCTACACTCATACTGACAAGTTTCACACAACGTTCGCATGGAGCGTTGCGGCACTGCCACTGTCTCACAGGACACTAGGCGCGAGCTACTATTGGTAGATTATAAAATCTAACCGGAAACAAACACACGTGTAAAGTGGCAGTTAAAAACTATTAAGTCTTAAGAAATGCGGTGGGGAGAAATGGATAGTTTTAAGAGCTCACCTAAATGTTAATGGACATGGAGATATATCGTAGCTACCAATTCGTGATCAGAACAGCCATGAGACCCAGAATTAGAAAAAAATATTCAGATTTTGTATTACAAAGAAGTGAATGTGTCTATTGTTATTTTATGGGAAATAATGACACCTTTTCTCACATACTAATGTACGTGCCAAAATATAGGGCACAAAAATTAACGTCGTACATGCACAATGGTACACCCAAATATATATTACATTTTCAAACAATTCTTACTCATTGAAGTACACAAAGATGCTGACCAACATTTCGTCTTTACAATTACCAGCACCGGAACCATCGTAAGAAGACTCGTAAAAAGTATATTGCGGCGGGGGAAAGAGGATATTGAAGAACTAGACCAAATGTTCCCCACTCACTACATTTTTCCGCTTCTTGCAACTTTTGAACATTGTGGTGGGCGATCTTGATCACACACCTATAAGCAGAAGGAGGGAAAAAGGAGCAATTTCTGATTCTTCGAAAGATGAATGTAACTGTTAAAGAGAAGAGAAGTGTCACGTTCGTGACTGGATCTACTGAAGTAACGCCCTACGTTAGAAATGCGATGACGGACAATCGAAAGATCTGTGGCTCGTTTATCGATATCCTGAGGTCAGTTTGAAGCGGTTGTTTATCACTGTCACAGTAAGAACACATTTTCTCACGTAATAATATATTTGCCCGATACTGGGCACAAAACTAAAAGTCGTACATGCGCACTAACAGACCCAAGTTAGCATTAGATTTTAAAACTATTTTAGTCCCTGACGTACATGATATGTTGACCAAAATTTTCCCTTTACAATTAACAGCACCGGAGGCGGAGAAATAGGGGGAAATACTAACGAAAGTATGATTAAAGTGAAAATTAAAGTGGAATTATGAGTGAGACTGCCCATATCTATCTCTGGTGAGATACAGAGAACAGAGTACAATGTCTCTCCTGTTGTGTACAAGTTTGTTACTTTGATTGATCTGACTCGGTTTCATCCTCCACTATGACAATATGAAACTGACTGAGCCATGAGTGATGCTAGCTAGTCCCTGTGTTGAAAGCTGTGAAAGTGTTGCTCATAAGATTGGTTGGCTTATGCATTTCAGTGGACTTGGCAGATTTATCTGTACGACACTTCTGGATCGGCGTGAAAAGCAATCGGAAACTACCTCAATTCTCATTTTCGAAGTATTTACACCTATTCCGGGACATCTAGGCAACGCGTGACAGCTGATTTGGATCTGCTGAAGAATTTTTGTTACAAGTTACAGTGGGATAGGCGTGGAAAGGAACCAATCGTGGCCTTTATTAAGGTACAGCCCCAGCATTTACCTGGTGTGAAAATGGGAAACCAGGGCTGCTGACAATGGGGTTCAAACCCACTATCTCCGGAATGAAAGCTCACAGCTGCGCGTCCCTAACCACAAGACCAACTCGCTCGGTGTGTTGAAGATTCAAATAGCCTTCGGGCTGAGGACTCTACATACATTACGCCTGAGACGATGATTGCGAGGATTACTGAGATACGGTTATTGTTGTGTTTAGGGCAAACACCAAGGTGATGTCATGATATGTAAATCATTAATATTTACCACGGACAAAGATGGATATACCGAGCAAGTTAGGTGTGCAATTCGGGGCTCGCAGTTTTGAGCTTGTATCTGGGGGATGGTGGTTCGAAACTCACCATCGGAAAACTGAAGATGTTTTCTCCCGTAGTTTCTCATTGTCACACCAAGAATATGCTGGGACTATGCCTCAATTAAGACTGGCTGCCTACCTCAAGCGGTATAACAGCGCTTGGTTCATCCAGAAGTACGTGGGTTTAATTCTCCGTCAGCAAGTCGAAATATTTAAGAAATTATATTTCTACAATTGATGCCCTTTGGTTCTCTCAGCTGACACCAAAAATAAGTAACAGGCTAATATCTGGAGGAATGTGAGGCCAGGCATAGAACTAACCACTCTCTCACTTTGTGCTGGGGTTACGGATGATGGAACATTCGTGTTCTGATCCTGTATGGGCCTTTATAGCCTATACAAAGATGGCTTTGGCTGGTTTTGTACTGTAATTAAACCGACGGTCGAAACATTCCAAATCGTAGCCCCTTTTCCTCCTTGCATCACCGAAAACCTTTCGTGTGTTAGTGGGAGAGTAAACCGCTAGCACAAAAAAAAAAAAAAAAAAGAAAGAAAGATTTTGGACAGGATGATAAAATAATGTTTCGCTGATTATAAATGATTCTAAATTAATTATGGAATAATACAACTGTCTACATACATAAAATGCTAGCCTGTGTAACTCGGATGGAAGAGCGCTGGCTTTCTGAGCACAACTTGGCAGGTTCGATCCTGGCTCAGTCCAGTGGTACGTCAGCCTCGTGTCGGTAGGTCTCTTGCATCTAAAAAACTCCTGCGGGACAAAATTCCGGCATCTCGGTGTCTCTTAAAATTAGTAAAAGGGACGTAAATCCATTATTATTATTATTATTATTATTATTATTATTATTATTATTATTATTGAAAGAATTATTGTCGTCAAGGTAGACACCAAACCAATGCCCACAATAATAGTGCAGGTCTATATGCCTACTAGTTCAGCATATGATGAAGAAATTGAAAGAATATATGAGGAGATAGAAGATTTAATACAATATGTAAAAGGTGATTGGGACAAAGGAACGAAAGAGGAAGTCGGCTGGTTGAATTCTGCACTGATCATAATTTAGTCCTTGCCAATACTTGGTTCAAACACCACAAACGACGGCTGTATACGTGGACGAGACCTGGAGACACTGGAAGGTATCAAATAGACTTCATTATGATTAGGCAGAGATTCAGAAACCAGGTGTTGGATTGCAAAACTTTCCCAGGAGCAGATGTGGACTCTGACCACAACTTGTTGGTCATGAAATGCCATCTGAAGTTGAAGAAATTGAAGAAAGGAAAGAATGCAAAAAGATGGGATCTAGACAAGTTGAAAGAAAAGAGTGTGAGGGATTGTTTCACGGAACATGTTGCACAAGGACTAAATGAAAAGGCTGAAGGAAACACTATAGAGGAAGAGTGGAGAGTCATGAAAAATGAACTCAGTAGGGCTGCTGAAGAAATGTTAGGAAGGAAGAAAAGATCAACTAAGAATCAGTGGATAACTCAGGAGATACTAGACCTGATTGATGAACGAAGAAAATACAAGAATGCTAGAAATGAAGAGGGCAGAAAAGAATACAGGCGATTAAAGAATCAAGTGGATAGAAAGTGCAAGGTAGCTAAGGAAGAATGGCTGAAGGAGAAGTGCAAGGACGTTGAAGGCTGTATGGTCCTGGGAAAGGTAGATGCTGCATACAGGAAAATCAAGGAAACCTTTGGAGAAAGGAAATCTAGGTGCATGAATATTAAGAGCTCAGATGGAATGCCACTTCTAGGGAAAGAAGACAAAGTAGAAAGATGGCAGGAGCGTATCCAACAGTTGTATCAAGGTAAAGATGTAGATACTTTGGTTCTGGAACATGAAGAGGTTGTTGGTGCTGATGAAATGGGAGACCCAATTTTGAGGTCAGAGTTTGACAGAGCTGTTAGTGACCTAAATAGGAACAAGGCACCTGGAATTGATGATATTCCCTCTGAATTACTGACTGCCTTAGGAGAAACCAGCATGGCAATGTTATTTCATTTAGTGTGCAAGATGTATGAGACAGGAGAAGTCCCATCCGATTTTCGGCAGAATGTTGTTATACCTATTCCCAAGGAAGCCAGTGCTGACAGGTGTGAAAACTACCGCATCATTAGTTTAGTATCTCATGCCTGCAAAATTTTAACACGTATTATTTACAGAAGAATGGAAAGACAAGTTAAGCTGAGTTGGGAGAAGATCAATTTGGCTTCAGAAGAAATGTAGGAACACGTGAAGCAATCCTGACTGTACGTCTGATCTTAGAGGATCGAATCAAGAAGGACAAGCCAACGTACATGGCATTCGTAGATCTAGAAAAGGCATTCGATAATGTTGATTGGACCAAGCTATTTATGATTCTGAAGATGATAGGGATCAGATACCGAGAACGAAGAATTATCTACTATCTGTATAAAAATCAGTCTGCAGTGATAAGAATCGAGGGCTTTGAAAAAGAAGCAGCAATCCAGAAAGGAGTGAGGCAAGGCTACAGTTTGTCCCCTCTCCTTTGCAATGTTTACATAGAACAGGCAGTAAAGGAAATCAAAGAGAAATTTGGAAAGGGAATCACAGTCCAAGGAGAGGAAATCAAAACCTTGAGATTTGTCGATGATATTGTTATTTTATCTGAGACTGCAGAAGATCTCGAGGAGTTGCTGAATGGTATGGATGAAGTCTTGGGTAAGAAGTACAAGATGAAAATAAATAAGTCCAAAACAAAAGTAATGGAGTGGAGTCGAACGAAGGCAGGTGATGTAGGAAATATTAGATTAGGAAACGAAGTAAAATAACTAACAATGGCAGAAGTAAGGAGGACATAAAATGCAGACTAGCACAAGCAAGGAAGAGCTTTCTCAAGAAAAGAAATTTGCTCACTTCAAACATTGATATCGGAAATAGAAAGATGTTTTTGAAGACTTTCGTTTGGAGCATGGCATTGTATAGAAGTGAAACATGGACTATAACTAGCTCAGAAAGAAAGAGAATAGAAGCTTTTGAAATGTGGTGTTACAGAAGAATGCTGAAGGTGAGATGGATAGATCTAATCAGGAATGAAGAGATACTGAATCGAATTGGTGAGAGGAGATCGATTTGGCTAAATTTGACGAGAAGAAGAGATAGAATGATAGGACACATCTTAAGACACCCAGGACTTGTTCAGTTGGTTTTTGAAGGAAGTGTAGGTGGTAAGAACGGTAGGGATAGACCAAGGTATGAATATGACAAGCAGATTAGAGCAGATGTAGGAAGAAATGAAAAGGTTATCACAGGATAGGGTGGCATGGAGAGATGCATCAAACCAGTCTATGGACTGATGACTCAAACACATTATTATTATTATTAATATTATTATTGTTGTTATTATTATTATTACATAACCACAATCAATTTATAATAAAACTCACTATATCAGAGCGGAAGGTGATAAGTTTCAAATCATATAAAAGGAAATTTGTTGAAACTTTAATATCGTTAAAAATACCAATATGATTTAAATTTCTGGTTAAGAGTGATGAAACAGACATCTAAGCCGCATAAGACAGATGACATGTCTATGGATTGTTGATCATCTTGACGTAAGAGGGACGTGTTGATAGACAAGTTTAGATTACGACAAGCTTGTATTTTTACGTGACTGGTGATATCATGATCAAAGCCTCCAAGTTGACGTGGAATGCAAACCACAAGAACGTGATATTATATTTTTAAAATTCTACATACTTTGGTCGGGAATCGAACCGCGGCCACTTTGATGAGAAGCCAGCGGCGATGGCACTCGGTTATTACTCCCACTTTAAGTCAGGGATTTAGTAACATTGGCATCAGACGTGAAAAAACGTTGACTGGGAAATATTGGATATTGGACACGGAAAATAAATAATTATTAATGCCCCAGAAGTCCGTGAAAGCAAATTCATACCTGTCTTGGCACCATGTGCTCACGGTATGCACTTCGCAAGATGTGAGGTACTGGCGGTACTTTTTGAAAATGCCAAGTTTAATTTCCGTCGAGTCATTATTCCAGAATCTCTATAGCCCGATCCTTTATTGCTGAAGCGGAATAAATTTCCGTTAAAAGCATTGTGATTCTAGTTTGACCTCTGTTGTATGACCTTGTAGTCTTCCCCTCTAAATTTATAAATCGTTACTGCAGTGAAGAAACATCTGGTCATCATTTAACGCCTGCGCAGAACACTTCTAATAAAATGGTAAAGTTACGCTAAATGGCGGTAAGCATTACTTGTTTTCACCGTTAAAACATATCAGTTACATCTATACAGTATGATGTGAATTGCTAGATTTCTATTGTAAGTAATTCGTGCCAATGTATAATTTTCTTTCCAGACAAGTTATTAAAAAAAACCACTAATAGGGCTACTTCTTAACGGCATGTACACAAGTTAAGCGTAACAGGAAGACGGTTATATGCCGTGTTGAAGGCATAACGGTCAATGAAGAGTAGGTAATATTTAATAGGATATTGCAAGTGTATCTCGTTTATGGGCAAATGTTTTCTTACAGCATCGATGCGCGCGTTAAAAGAGCTTTAACACTTTGTAGTTGTAACAAATGATCCAGGATGATTACCGTGCCTGTAGAGAACTATCTAGTTTCTCCTTCAGTCTTGATTTCAATAATGTTCTTGTACCTGAGCATTTCATCTTGCCAGTGGAGTCATTTATCAAATACCAAACACATGCGTTTTGTGTCACAGAGATGAATGCTGAGATACACAAATTCCACCCTTACTTTATACCACAAGCTGTATCGCATAAAACTACATATTATCACACATTTTCTCAAAGTGTAACGTAAACATGTATTACTGTCACAAATGTGTCTCCCCATAAACACAAAAATGCTGGCAAAATAGAGTGCTTGTCACTGTTTTATTGCATTCATTGCCTTTCATTTCAAGAGCACCATACAAACAGGAAGTAGTGGCGAAGTCAGAAAAGACTGAACTGTTGCGAATTTTCACAGCAAAGACGTAACTCTGGAACCTCAACGACTTTTACGTACAATATTGAAAGTTACGTGACTCATAACTTTGTGTAATATTGCTTCCTCTTATTCGTGCTGGATTCTTCTCTGTCACTGATTGTGAATGGTTTATTGTGTTCATTGTCTGTTCTTAGACTTATTTCATACACTTGGTAGTGTCTTCCATAATTCACCTCCTCTCATATTGTGACAGTTGTTGTTCCTGTATTCTTTCTCGCCGTCCTGGCATGCTTGGCATACACCTCTTCAACCAAGACTGATGATGATGATGATGATGATGATGATGCTTGTTGCTTAAAGTAGTCTAACATCTAGGTCATCGGCCCCTAATGGTACGAATTGAGACGACATGTAATGGAAATTTAAAGGCCCAAAATCATCCACTGAACAGAATTCAAAATATGATGACGAAGAATGTATGGATGGATATAAATTTAAAACAAGCAGTGGATCTGACCCGTAATGCCTCAGATTCCCAGAAACCAGCATTAAACAACAGTACTACTGACCAAGGGACTGCTTCTAAAGCACAATCCTGAACCGAGGATGCTTGCTGTCTATAAGGGTCTAAATTCCAGGCCATTGGCTCCTCATTATGGTACTTATCGCTAGGAAAGTAGAGCCACGGTATTTGTCATGTTGCGGTACTAATCAAAAGTATCGTAGTAATTTAACCCGTTCTTTTAAATGAAGGACCGGTAATATGGGTACTCGATACCCCTGTATTATTTCTTAAAATACAACTGCTACAGTCTTATTAAATGTAGGTTGTGCCTAGAGAGGCCAGAAATTGTAACGTTCATTGAGCAAATGTTAAAGGTTGCCTTGAGTAGGCCGTAAGAGTTTGCGAGCGCAGTCTCCTTGGTAGAATTTGTAGAGCATAAGGCTCTTTCTTGTAATGTAAACTGGGTGCCTTTTGAAGACCATAACATGTAATATTTTGGAATAAAAGTGCTTTTGATTATTAATATCCTGTAAAAGAAACTTGGGAGGTCTTTCTCCTTGAATGTGAGCCTCAGTGCCCCGTTTAAATCATCAGCTTAAAGAGCGACAGGCTCAGGTTCCTAATGTATATGTTTTTTGATGTTACGTACTTTGCACCTGATCTAACTAATTAGTTCTGTAACCCTGTTCTCGCAAAGCGAATCGATTGTTAAAATTTTTACTTCTGAAAATAAATCAAAAGAAATATAACCTTTATTTTCAAATTTTCAAATGAGTCTTCTGATTTTCAAAGATAGATCCATTCAAGCCCGCACCTTCTTTCACCTCTGCGTTCCACAGAATACCCCGGAATAATAATAATAATTTTCACACCATTATTATTATTATTATTATTATTATTATTATTATTATTATTATTATTATTATTATTATTAGCAAATGTACCCGTGCTTCGCTACGGTATTCTACATGGTATTCGAATATCGAAGTAAATACTGTACATACAGTAAATAAGATTGTTTTGAAATGGCATGTCTCTTAGCGTTATCCGAGAAAGAGCATAGGAGGTTCCCAATACGGTGTTTCCTATGTAAAGTGTTACGGATTTGTGATGATAACGGCAGGCTCACTTGCCTACTCCCATTCACAATCGAGTGTGGAAGTTTTCATTATAATTGCAGGCCCCATCGCCTACTGCGCTGTCACAATCGATTTGCGAGTTTTCGTTACAATGGCAGGCCCCCTTTCCTACTTCCAGACAGATTACAGTTTTCATTAGAATGTATGGCAACTTCCCTACTACCAGTCGAAATTGAGTTGTGCAGTTATAATTATAATCACAGGCCCCTTTTCCTACAGCCAGCCAGCTTACTACCAGTCACACCAAGTTGGTGAGTTTCCATCAAAATAGCAGGCCACTATGCCTAATACAAGTCACATTTTAGATGGATACATTTGTTTATAAGGGCGGGTACCCTTGCCTATAGCCAAACACAATCGGGTAGGGAACTTTTAAACAACAATGCACGCTCCCTTGCCTTCTGCAAGTCAAATCGAGAAGTGAATTATTCACTACAATGGTAGGCCTTCCTTACTAATGCCAGTTACACAGGTGTTGGAGAAGGACCCCATTCCTACTGCCAGTCAAAGTCCGTATGGGGTGTACTGATTACAATAGCAGACACACCCTTTCTCGATCGCTACAACACGACATCAGTGAATATATATAGGTCGACATACGAAAGTATATGCATGCTTAAAATATTGCAGACCTTCATTTACAGATTGACTGCTGCAAAACGGTACGTCATATCGACAAAGGATTGTACCATAAGACGTCAGATTTAGCGGCCTAAACGGCTGGTCGTATGATATCTGATCTATTCTTGGGTCAGATTGAGTTAGAAACGTTGAATAGGGTAAAATGTTTATAAGATTATCTCACATTGCATTACTTTTCAGATAATTATGTGACAGCTACATACATAGCATTTGGCTCACATATGGCCACTGGCTGGGCCGATTTTCGTGTAGGGTTTGATGATTCTATCTTTCTTATAAATGATTGAAAGTATGAATTATGCATGTGAAAAGTCCAAATTTACTTAACATCGAGAAATAGACAAAAATCAAAAGTAAAAGGGATACAGATACAACAAAAAATCATACGACCAAGGTTGTAGATCACTCCAAATTGAACGGAGATTGTGCCTTCCCTTATGTGATAGGATTTCGCGAAGATCTGCACCATCATTAAAATTGCCTCCATATTTCGATATTCTTCGGCAGAAAAAGTGAAAAATTTAAAGCTCTTGGAAATGTTCTGTCCGTTACAGGCTAAAACGTATAATTTTGCCAAATTTCTGTTTTCTTGTTCGTCTGGCAGATTATGCCGCAATGTGGATTTTGGGCGAGGAGGATTAAAATTAGGACTTTCAGGAAACTAAACCAAAAAATTATGCAGATGGTTGTTATTATAACCCCTTAAACGCGTAGCTGTGCGAACATTTCGCCAAAATAGTCAATGTACTGGCACACAGTCTTTAGGATTTAACTTATATAAGATAAATAAGGAATCTGCTCCACGTACAACACCTTTTGGTCTATGTCTGCTGGACTTACCCTGCAAAACCGACGATTCATGATATCTCCCTTATTAATCTTTCTGTCGAGAAAACACACATGAAAAATGTTTTAGAAATGGCTTTGCAACAAATTTGGTCGATTTCCAGTCAGGTTGGTCATATACTGTATATATTGTGGAAGAGTAAATTCACCATTTCGGTTCACTATAAACCGCCAGTCCATTCCAGGAACAGGAAATGCTATTGACCTTTAAAATCTACCTTGGAGAAGGTGAATGCTAAATATAAAGTTTGGTTCAAATATCTTCAATAGTTTTCAAGTTGTAAGAAATACGCTCAACACGCGCCCGTTCTTAAGTTAAGTCCGGTTAATGATATCTCCCTTATAAATCCTCTTACCGAAATGATGCACATGAGAAAAAAGGTTTAAAAATTAATTTCCATTAAGGTATGTAGATATCTATTAAGTTTGGTTGTGTATATTTGTGGGAGTGCAAAATCACGGATTCGGTTTCGTATAAACCCCCCAGTCATTTCATGGATTTAGAAACAGTATTTGCCCTGAAACCTACCCAAGGACAGGTGGATTCTAAATATGAATTTTGGTGGAAATATATCCAGTAGTTTCCACGTTATAGACAAACAGATAAACAGAAAAACAGACACCAAAGCTAAACGTATGCATATGGTCATTATTACATCTGAAACGGAAAACTGCACAGAAATGTCGCCAAAATAGTCAATGTGCAGACACACTCTAGGAGTGCAGACCTTTATTTCGAGAGTTACTGCTTTGAAACTCTGCGACATATCTGCAAACGGACCTCACCATCAGACGCTTCTTTCAGTGTTCTACATGGTTGGTCCCATGACATCTTCTCGTATCTCCTATATTTATGGGTTAGATTGAGTTAGAATCATAGGGTGTGAAATTTTGTACAGTTTTCTCACACTACTTTATATTTGTGATACTCATGTGACAGATAGAATAATAAAATGTGGCTATCACATTGCCACTGGTCATGCCAATGTGCGTGCCGAATGTCATGATTCTATCTTTCCTATAAGTGTGCCAAATTAATGTTAACATATACGTGTGAAAGTACAAAATTAACTCGAAATCGAGAAATACAGCTGTATTTAACGTATAAGGAATAGAAATACGATAAAAAGTCATGGCACCAAAGTTGTAGATCTCTCCAAAATGAAAGGCGACTGTGCTTTCTGATTTGTGATAAGACTTACAGATTAGCCACCGACTATCCCGAAACGAAGGTGTGCACCGTCGTTAAAATTGCATCCATATTTCGATATTTTCCGGGGCCGAAAGTTATACATTTGCATAGCTTAGAATATTTCCTCAACAGGAAAGAGTGTCAAGCATTCGGGATTAGCTCTCGCATACATACGATGTAATTAAGGAGGAATATAATTCAGTTAAGAAAGTTGAAATTAATAGAAAATGGATTAAAACTGAGGACAGCCGGATTACGACAAATATGTAAATACCAAATGAATGTATTGGAAAATCAAATGACCCTCAATAAAATATGCTGGTGTGAGTTATGGATATAAGAAAGAGGTAACAGAGGAGAAATTTAGGCGCAGGAATTCTTAGGTCAACAGATAAGATGACTAATGGTGTTATTACTTAAGCTATTCGAGGACGGTTATAAACTCCAACGATATTACGCCAATATCCCGCAGAATGGCCGATTGACGCCCTCTCTTGCCTTCTACCCAAGGAACAACCATGAATTTAAAGGTATGATGAGGAAAATGGCAATACGTTACTTCCCTGCTGGCAAGCAAAGACGTTGCCATGGTAACCTGTAGGTTCGTTGTCGGTCTGTCGGTCACACACGCAGACCATGATACCCGCAGAAAATATTAAATTTCTCCGTCATTTGAATAGTAAGGTAAATTATGAACATAACGAAAGTTGTTTATAATGAAGAGACGTTTCACATACGGTCCACGGAGTTTACAGGAAATCAATAGTATAAGAGAAAATGGAGGAAAACCGGAAAACCGTCCTGGTTTTCCTATAAATCCCCGTCTAATCAAAGATTTTAAAATGAAACGCATATAGAAACCTTCCTCTGGGTGAGTATACTCCAAATATGAAGTTTGGTTGAAATCTTCCAGCCATTTTGCCGTGATGGTGGAACAAAAAACAAACAGACAGACACGAAAAGTAAAAACCACCGATTCGGTCTTGAGTTGACCTAAAACGGATAAATATCTGAAAAATTGGCAAATCAAACGAAATTACAGACAGCGGACCCCCTACAACTTTATTTATAAGATTATAATGTTTGTTGTTTAAAGGGGCCTAACTCTAGGTCATCGGCCGCTAATGGTACATGATGAAGCGCAATGATATGATTATTTAAATTCCAATATCCATCGACAGAATGGAATTCAAAAAGACGACGATGAAAAATGATTATGAACTTAAAACACTCCGTGGATCCGTACCCGCAATATATCATCTTCCCGTAAAATAACTTAAAGAAATAGTATATACGGAACAAGCGACTGCTTTCAAAGCAAAATCATTATCAATGATGGTTGTTGTCCGAAGCGGTCCATAGTACTAATCACAGGTAATGTAGATACATGGTATTTCTCACATAATGGTACTAATCACAGGTAATGCAGACCTATGGTGTTTCTCACATAGTGGTACTAATCACAGACATCGCCTAGACCCGTGGTTTTCCTCACATAGTGGTTCTAATCACAGGTAACGTAGACCCATGGTGTTCCACACGTAATGATACTAATCACAGATAATCTCATGGTTCCAAAACCATCATCCCTTGGTCGCCCCTTTTAGTCACATCTTACGACAGGCAGGGAATGCCGTGGGAATATTCTTCATCCGCGTCCCTCAAACGGGGGTTTAGGGGTTAAATTCCAATGCTGTAATCTATTTTGGCACCAACGCTGCCAAGTTTCGTCACCTTGTATGACAGAAATAATATACCGTGGGTAAATTCGAATCCCACACTAGCAAGGTGGACTTCGATAACTTTGGTTTATATTAGCCATTTAGTTTCATCTAAGCCGAAACCGAGGTACCTTGTGAGGTCAGATCGTTTATATTCTATCTCCTGACTAAGTACAAATTTGGATTTTTCTTTTGTAATATTCCTACTTTGGAAGAGGATATTAAATACGAACGGAAGTCAGATTATAAGATTTGTAAGTGGCCAGAGGCAGTAAAAGTCTAATATCACCAACCATATTCGTCAGATCAGTGGCCTTTGATTCAGAGAAACGCGGGTGCATTTTCCGAACGGGCTGCAGCATTTGTTTAATTTCTCTGCATGGAGGGCTAGGTGTTTGTGTTTGTTCTAATATGAACTTACACACTCAACCAACAAACAAGGAAACATCCTTCCACATAGGTTTCAGGAAGAGCAACCGACTGTAACGACGGAACAAACGCTAATATGCGACGCAGGTTGCTTCCGCAAGCTCATGAGAATATCGGAAAAGCGTCGGAGAATGGGGAAAAAACCCATTAAAATTATGACTGTAGTTTTACGTGAATCCTAAAATTGAGATAGTAGCCGCGGCATCTCCAGTTTTACACGGAATCCGAACCTTAGGGACAAGACTTTTCATTTTAAAAACTTTACATGCACCGGCTCGGATTCATACCGCAAAAAATTGACGTGATTAATCAACAGAAATGAATTTTATTTTACGTATCGTTCCTCTATTCGTGAATTATACTTCAATACAATTTTATCTCATGCAAAAAGTACTTTTGAAGTCAGGCCATCCCCCTGAAGAATGGCAATATGAACGTAATATCGTCTACTAAATCATTTTATTTTGAATATAATATTTCTCTTCTGAAGAATGAGACTTTAGACGGATGGGACCTCACACATTGATTATTCTGAGAGATGAAATTTCAGGTATAGTATTCCTTACCTAAGGTAAAACGGAATTTATTATCGGTCTTCTGGAAAGTAGAATTTAGTAGAATTTCAAACTCATTATTGTTCTTCTGGGCAGTGCATGTTAGACAGAATAATGGAATGCTCTTCTGGGGAATTATCTTGTGAGGACGATTGTTTAAACGTAATTTATGGTTAGTCATCTGAGAAAGCAAGTTCTGGTATACGATGTAGAATGCGCATTCTGGCATGGCGTTATCAGAATCAGAGAATATTTCAGTGAAAATTCTGTTCGATATTTTTTACATTGTTTCGTTTATTTTATGAAAACTGAGTGAGGCAGTATTATTAGACATTTATGTTTTCATATCATGTACTGTATATTATAATGTACAGAACTGAAATTAAAAATAAGGCTTTTTTCGGATGATGTTATATTATATAGAGTAATAAATAAAGTACAGGATTTTGAACAATTGCAAAGAGTCCTCGACAATGGTATGATGGTAAGGGGGGTGAAAAGTCAGATAGTAAGATTCACCAAGAGGAAAGGTCATTTGAGGTTTAATTACTGTGTTGATGTAGTGGATGTTCCTTATGACGATCACTGTAAGTACATATATGAAAAAAGATCTTCATTGGGATATTTCCATTAACGGGATAGAAAATGTAAGGTTACAGATACAGTATCTTCAGATGGTTAGGAGGATATTTAGGGGTTGTAGTAAGGATGTGAATGAGAGGTAAGATCGCAATTAAATTGGTTTCCAGTGTATGGGACCCTCACGAGGACTACTTGATTCGGTAGTTGGAAAAGATCCAAAGGAAATGAGCAGGAAAGTTTGGGCTGGGAAGACTAGGGACTAAGGGGACGGGCTGCTCGACTAAGCATATGCAAATACAGTCGGAATTCCAGGGGGCAAATTGGGGCAAATTTTCTTTACTAGGAAGAGAAATAAAGGTTGGAATAATTTACAAAGTGATGAATTTCCAACTTCTTTGAAATCATTTAAAAAAATACTAGGTAAAAAACTGATGGGGAATCTGCCACATGGGTACAGTAAATAGAAAGTTGGATGACCCGCCTAATCAATACTATGTGTTAATTTTTTAATATTTACCTTTCATATTTACATGTTTCGAGAATATTCGCATTCTCTTCTTCAGCTAGTTAAGTTACAATTCCTGTTTACAATAAGACCTAGTGAAAATGAGGGCCCCCTTTAAGAAATCTAACACTATGACAAGTACAATGTAACATGTTAAAAATTGACGGATGGTGTACTTGTCATAGTGTTAGATTTCCTCATTTTCACTAGGTCTTATTGTATACAGGAATTCCAACTCAACTAGCTGAAGAAGATAATGTGCATATTCTCGAAACATGTACTAGATATAATGTAAATGTGAAAGGTAAATATTTAAAAAAGATTAACACATAGTATTGACCAGGAGGATCATCCATCTCTCTATTTACTGTGATTAAGTCAATACGGACCCAACACTGGCCATTATGGTGAAGGTTATTAATATATGAGTACAGCACTAAATGCAGATCGGTGGTGACTGACTGATGATAGATTATTTATTGTGACTGACGAGATATATTTATAATACCATATATGAAATTCGAAGTCACATATTAATACAGAACCCTCGGCAATTATTTTTGTAATTCGAACCATGAGGAATGGTACAGCACACAGGAGCGATGTTTTAATAATCCTGTATAGATCCTTAGTATAGTTGTTGTAATGTAAATCAAGAAGGCCTTGGACAAACAAAATTGCTTGCGGGAGGTCTCAAAGAAATGGGGAATAGTCCTTCTAGCATTGATCATCTAACAGAATAGGACAATTACTTTCCTCATTGTAAATCTTAATATAGTATCCTATTACTGGCTCATATTTCAGTAACTTCTCTAGAAAATAATAGAAGCTTTGTAATTCAACACCAGAAGGAAAGACGTGCGTTTGTCATAAACTACTGATGTAACATTTCCCATGCGATGAGGTAATGGTATTATTTATTTATATATATATAATATATATATATTTATTTATTTATTTATTTATTTATTTATTGACTTTAGCAGTGGCGAATTTAGGGCTCATGGCCCTCTCTTACACTTAACCACATAATTTTTGTACAGACCTGTCGCTTCGTGTTTGACGTAGTCATTGGGCCGTTGTCTTTAGTTACGTGTTATTTGGGTTGGACCGAACGGTAACGGAAATTCCAAACCAAAGAGCTCGTCTTTCCTTATGAGAGTATGCCAAGCCTCTCCAGATGGAGGACTTCGTCGTAGTGTTGTTTCAGCCAGGGCTGAGCAAGGTGAGCAATACTATTGGCTCGGGCTGAACTGTTGTACGTTGTACGAATGGCAATTGAAGGAATTGGTGCATGATGAGGGTGACTCTATTAAATACACAAAAAGACCGATTCAACAAATTTCGTAAGAAGCTGTACATGTATTTTATTTTCTGATTTCAACTGGACTAAGCTATTTGATTATGATTTGTATTTTTTTTTCTACTTGACGTTATTGATTTCAACACGAACATGAAAATGAATTACCCATTTCTTGGATCGAAACATGGAAAATATTTTTAAATATTTGCTAAGCCATGCACAGGCTAAAAACTAGTGATCGTGCTAGGAAAAATTTGTCCCACCCTGTATTGCTTCTTTGGATTTATATATTTTATACTTCCTGTATGATCTAATGGTCAAATTTTCTTCTCAGTTGCACACCTATGTTCTTATCTGAGCACATCTTTCATTTTACTACTTGACGTGGTTTTCCTCTTTACTGAACTCTTATTTTGATTAAGGAAGGCGAATTGTCGTTGAATTGCATCCTTTGTACTTCTAACACGTGATAGAAAAGTCGAACAACCGTACATTAGGTTTGTGAGATCTAAGAAGACCATTTCATCCTTTTCGTGGATCTTCCCCTTCCGTAGATACAGTGTTCAAAAGAGTTTACCATATTACGAGTTCATACCGTACGTGTCAGGATATTTACTGCATACACTATAAATCAAATCAAAGCACTACTGATCTGCATTTAGGGCAGTCAGTCAGGTGGCAGAATCCCTATCTGTTGTTTTCCTAGCCTTCTCTTATATGATTGCAAATAAATTGAAAATTTGTTGAATATCTCCCTTGGTAAGCTATTCCAGTCCCTAACGCTTCTTTCTATAAATGAATATTTGCCCCAATTTGTCCTCTTGAATTCCAGCTTTACCTTCATATTGTGATTTTGCCATCACTCGAACTTATCCATCTACTAATGTTATTCCACTCCATCTCTCCAATGACAGCTCGGAACACACCACTTAGTCGAGCAGCTCGTCTCCTTTCTCCCACGTCTTTCCAGCCCAAACTTTGCAACATTTTTGTAACGTTATTCTTTTTTCGGAAATCAACCAGAACAAATCGAGCTGCTTTTCTTCACACTAGGTCTTCACACTAGTGGGTGATAATGCTCGTGGCCATCGACCCACAGTGATCAGTTAGCTCCTTGAGACGCATGATATATAGCGAACGGCATTTCCAACATATTCTGTGGACATGAAATGTGTTAAACATACAAGAGGTGAACTGAAAAATTTAACTATCCACCATCCGAATCCTCCTCCTAACATTCAGCAATGAAAATGTAAATCCACAGCCTCTTTCCAGTCTTTCGACCGCGTCAGGAATGGAATGAATGAAGCCGCAATCTAGCGGCGAGGATAGGAATTGTGCCGGCTGCCGAAGCCTGTCGCACACCTCTGGGGCAATGATTAATGAATGACAGATGAAATGATATTGGAGAATGTTGCTGGAATTAAATATGACAGAGAAAACCGGAGTACCCAGAGGAAAACCTGTCCCGCCTCCGCTTTGTCCAGCACAAATCTCACATGGAGTGACCGGGATTTGAACCACGGAATCCAGCGGTGCGAGGCCGGTGCGCTGTTGTCTTAGCCAAGGAGGCAGAGTGGGACAAAAAACAAGTTAACTTCTGTGGTGCTGAATATGCCTCGCCGCGTTCAAGCATGCCTCAGGACCTGAGGTGGCTATGTGTTGTATTGATCTGCCACACAATCAACGATAATTTTTGTTCAAAATACCGCATTACCAACTTTGTGCTTTTTCGCTGATTGTACAATATATTTTCTATACGCTTTTCGCAATTTATAACGTACTAAACCAGAATGTGTAAACATATTTTGAGCACTGTACCTACTATATCTCCATGGCCTAGGGGTAGGGAGCCTGTATCGGATCTACAGGCTCATGGGTTGGATTCTCGGCCAGATGAAGCGTTTTTATTTGGATCTGAGGACTTTTCCAAGGTCCAGCTTTTAAATTTCGGATGGCTACTGCTAGCCTGGGAGGATAGTGTATTCTGGTGTGTGTGTGTGTGTGTGTGTGTGTGTGTGTGTGTGTGTGTGTGTGTGTGTGTGTGTGTGTGTGTGTGTGTGTGATACAGGGATGTCGGGTACAGCACAAACAGCCAGTCTCCAAGCCCACGGAATGAACCATTTAAGATTAAAACCGCCGACCCGTTATAACCAGGGGTTCCCTGAACCGATATCCACTACGCTGACACTTCAGGCAAGCTGTTTGACGAGGTCCACTCAGCTTGCTTGAGAATAACTCAAGAAATATCTGACGGTCAGATAGCACCCCGGCCTAGAAAGCCAAGAGTAACGACCAAGATGATTCGTCGTCCTGACCACACTTCACAGCGCAATCTGCAGGCCTTCCACTGCGCAGTGGTCGCTCGGCAGATCAAGGCATTATAGGGTTTTAGCCACAAAAGGTTCGTTTTCTTTTATCCTCGTTGTTCGTAATGTCGGACCTATTCCGTTTTTGTTTATAGGGATCTAACAGCTAGGTCCTCGGCCCCTAATGGTACGAAGTGCTACGAAATGAAACGATAATTAAAACTTAAAAATGTATCCACTGACTAGAATCTAAAACGAATGATGATAACAAAGTGATCATGAATGCAAAACAATCAATGGATCCAGTTCAGAGTGCCGTATTTTCTGCGTTGATGCTTGTTGCATAAAATGAATTTCATTATAAAGCCCGTATTGCCGTACGTATACTTAAAAGGTATAGTCAAATGTTCCACCTTTACAATACTAATTTTTTAATTTAATTATTTAAATAACATTTAAATGCTATTAAAATGTTATATTTTAAATGTTATTTAAATAATTAAATAAAAAATAGTATTGTAAAGGTGGAACATTTGACCATACCTTTTAATTTGATGCTTGTTGTCCAATGGGGTCCAAAATCCAAGCCACCGGCCCGTGATAATACTACCAATCACTGGTAAAGCAGATCCATGGCGTTCCTTCTATAGTGGTACAAATCACAGATAACTTAGACTCATGGTGTACCTAGCATGGTGGTACAGATCACAGGTAATGTAGACCCATGGTATGTCACAAATAATGGCACCGTGGTGTTCCTCACATAGTGGTACTACTCATTGGCCACGTATACTCATGGTGTTGCTTACATAGCGGTATTAATCATGGACAATGTGGACACATAATGGTACTACTCTCTGGCAACGCAGACCCATGGTGTTCCTCATATAATGGTACTACTCTCTGGCAACGCAGACCCATGGTGTTCCTCATATAATGGTACTACTCTCTGGCAACGCAGACCCATGGTGTTCCTCACATAATGGTACTACTCTCTGGCAACGCAGACCCATGGTGTTCCTCATATAATGGTACTACTCTCTGGCACCGCAGATCCTTGGTGTTCCTCACATAATGGTACTAATCACAGCCAACGTAGACGCATGGTGTTCCTCATATAGTGGAGCTAACACATTCAGGCGAAGCGCTCGGCACCTTCCCACGCTAGACACTTGTCTGTGTAGTCCAGTGCCCGCTCCCCCGGCTCGGTGAGATGCACACGATGGTAATAATCACAGGCAACCCCTAGACTCGTGGTGTTACATAATTGTACTGTTCCTAGGTAACGTAAAACCATGGTGTTCCTCGCATGGTGGTACTAAACGCAAGTAACGTCGACCCATGGTGTTCCTCACGTAATGGTACCAATCACAAGTAGTCTCATGGTTTTAAGTTCATCATCCTTTGGTCGCCCCTTTTAGTCACCTCATACGACGATCCGTGGTGTAGTCTTCGTCTGTGTCTCCCACCCACAAGGGGTCTCTTTCATTTCTTCCTCTGAATTAAAATTAAGGGAGGATGGTTACTGAGTTGTACTGCTCCGTAAGCCAAGAATAGCGCATACTGTACATTTAGGTTATTTCACTAGCACATAATTAAAAAATAATTTAGTATGAATTGTAACGTCGAAGACGGCACACACAACCACCCCCAAGCCAAAGGGAAAGGTTGAACTTAAATCATATGTTAACAACAACTAATGTAACTATTTGCGCTGACAATGAAATCATTGGCATTTCCCTTGCCTAATTCCAATTATTCATGAAAGAACTGTCAATTCTCATAATGTGTGTCGCCAGACTAAGCATATGCATGGAGAGCTTGCAAGAAAATGCATAAGAGACTTCGTGGAATTTTGCTTCTCGAAAGCGTGTCAGAGAGAAAACCACAGAGATGTTTATCCAGTAGTCTATGCGCTGACTTCTTACTGGCGGTCTGGTTTCCCTGCGAAATTCTTATTGAAAGAGAAAGTGGTGAGTGGGCGCCCTCTAACTGGATACATAATAGGCCGTATTTACTGTCTTGTGGTGTCAAGGATGTAGAATGACTATAACTAAAATTAGGGCGTTAAATAGGGCGATCAAAAACGTACAGTACGAAGATGATAACGAATATTGAGAATATTAGTGCTATTCCCCATTGTCTCTGTTCTTCATTGGTTGGTGATGGTGGTGGTGATTATTGTTTGAACAGAATGTGCAATTTCAGATTGGTTGCGTGGCGCAGGTTGTTAAGGACTCGTTAGCAAGTCCTCAAATTTGTAGGATCGAATGACTCTGCTGTCGTCCGCCTTCATGGCTAAATAGTTAACGTGCTGGCCTTTGGTCACAGGGGTCCCGGGTTCGACTCCCGGCAGGGTCGGGAATTTTAACCATCATTGGTTAATTTTTCTGGCACGGGGGCTGGGTGTATGTGTCGTCTTCATCATCATTTCATCTTCATCACGACGTGCAGGTCGCCTACGGGAGTCAAATCAAAAGACCTGCAACTGGCGAGCCGAACATGTCCTCGGACACTCCCGGAACTAAGAGGCATACGCCATTTCATTTACTGTACAGTCGAATGACAATATTTCAAAGCCGATAGCGCTTGAAAAGGGGAAGCTTTGTAGGGCTATATTATTATTATTATTATTATTATTATTATTATTATTATTATTATTATTATTATTATTATTATTATTTGGATTATCAGTCCATAGACTGGTTGATGCAGCACTGCATACCACCCTAATCTGTACTAATATCTTAATTTCTATGTAACCGAGCAAGTGACCGTGCGGTTAGAGTCGCGCAGCTGTGAGCTTGCATTCGGGAGATAGTGGGTTCGAACCCCACTGTCGGCAGCCCTGAAGATGTTTTGCCATGGTTTCCCATTTTCAAACTATGCAAATGCTGGGGCTGTACCTTAATGAAGGCCAGGGCTGTTACCTTCCCAACCGCCCACACTTCCATCGCCGAAAACCTTTGATGTGTTAGTGTGACGTTAAACAAATAGCAAAAAAAATAATAAATAAAAATATTATATGTAAATAATACATCTATTTTAATCTGTTCGTTATATTCATGCCTTGGTATACCCCTACCATTCTTATCGCCCACACTTCCTTCAAAAACTAACTGAACAGGTCCTCGCTCAAATTCTGTTAATAAATTTTCTTTTTCAGCGTATTTTAAATGTTTGTTATTCTGAAAGTTTCGACAGACTGAAAATCCTCACCGTTATAAATCAACTAATTCGAATCTGAAGGAAAATAGATTCCATTATAACAAATTATTTAATTAATTCATTAATGTATTGAAGTGACACTTGCGAACTATGGTGCCACTCTTAGGTATTATAGTTTTCATTAGCCACTTGCAACTAAAATTGTTTTGAAATGACTATCTAACGTGCCTTTCATTTACCCGACGAGACAGTCCTTACCTATCCTCTCCCATAGTTCTCCGCGTCACAGATCTCATTCAGATTGTTGCTGTAATTTGTAGCTCATAACATTAGACGCAGTAGCACTATATCTTACCACAGATGGATCTGGGATTACTTTGGAAATACACTCTTCATTGTATGTCTGCTTAAGCTCCGGTTCCCTGGCTGATTGATCAGCAAGGGCCCAAGTTCGATTCCCGGTTGGCCCAGGGATTTTAACTTCCTATGGTGATTTCGTCATGAAATAAAATATTCTTTGCAATATCGATAACTGAAAACAGAAAGCAGGCGGTTGTCGATTTCCCTCGTACTGAAAGAGGCATAGATTCTTTCGAGATTTTTTCCAAATTAAAAGTAATTTACATGCTTTTTATGTGTTACTGTTTCTTAGTTCTTGAAGCTGAAAGGTGTGCAAAGCGCATCGTTCTCTAAGCACACCTAAAACCATAATAATGTTTCTAATACCTCATGTCACTTCGCAATCACGTGCTATCCTATCAGAAATATACGATGAACGTCATGTGATGTCTGATTTTTCTGTCAACTGATAACAAGTGTGAGCGCTCAGCTTTGATCATACAAAGGGCACTAGGAAAGTTTTGCGATGTGAGTGAACGTTAAAGACGTTTTCAAAATAATTTCCACCACACTCAATATACTTCTCCGTACGTAGAAACCAGTCACAGAACCAATTCTGCCACTTTTCTTCGGTTACATTTTCACACTCTTGAGCCCATGCTGCCAGAAGCTCCTCATCGGATGCAAAACGCCGCCCTTTCAGCTTCATCTTCACTTCTGGGAAGAGTGCGAAGTCACATGGGACAATAATCAGGACTGTATGGAGGGTGATCAAGCACAGCCAATCCTAATCTGGCAAGAAAATCCATTGTCACATTAGCACGATGTGCTGGTCCATTGCAAGAGCCAAGTGTTGAGCCGTGACCTTAGACGGAGCTGCTTGAGAGCTCGGATGACCTGAGGCAGACAAGTCCCACTGTACCACTTCGCAGTAACTACCCTCTGTGTTTCTATCACAAGCTGAGTCAGGATGCCCCGTTTAGTGAAGAATACTGCAATTATCCTTTTCTTCACTGACCTTGACTTTCGCACAGTCACAGGAGTACCCTCTTCTTCAAACAGCCACACCTTGTTCTGGGATTTTGTTGGAACATTGTAATAATAAAGCCAAACTTCGTCAACTGTAACGATGCTATTGACGTTACACGAAGTCCCATTTTCAAAATGTTTTAGCATTTTTCGGCACCATTTCATTCCTTGTGCCCTTTGTTCCTCTGAAAGTGAATGGGGCACCCAAAGGAAACAAACCTTTCTAACATGGAGATGGTCGTGTAGAACTGAATGAATAGCTGGTGCAGGGATGTGGAGGGTTTCTTCTACCTTCCGATATGTCAACCACCTCTCTTGCTGCAACATTTTCCTCACAGCTTCAATGTTTTCCTCACTCAGTGATTCAGACGGTCGCCCAGAACGAGGATCGTCTTCAACCCCAAAATGTTCCCTCTGGAACTCTTTGTACCAGCGGAAAATTGTTGTCTGATGTGGACAGTCTTTCCCCAGCACAGGAGTCATTTCCTCCAGGCACTGGTCAACAGTTAATCCACGAGCAAATTTGTAGCGGATAATTGCGCGATATTCAACTCAGACCACACTGACATATTAACTTGCTTTCAATCCCACTGCTTGGTAACAACTGGTGTGAAGGTCGCGCCTTGCTGTCTTCTAGATTGGTTTTCGCCCCTCATCATAACAGGGGTGTCCAGCCAACCAATTTTGCGTATTGCAAAACTTTCCTAGTGACCTGTGTATCAGATACAGTATTGCTGATCCAAGATTCTTTTAAAACAGTATGCAGTAAAGTGTAAGGAATTTATGTTTTGGCGCAAAAGGACTTCATTTCTGGGTCGGGGCATTGAACAAAACAGGCTCCAACTCGGTACCTTTAACGATTAAGAAGTTAGAATTTTCTCCAGTTTCATTCTGTGTTTTCGACGGAAAATGCCGGTGTAAGACTTCATTTGGAATTACCCGATCAGGAGCTTTCGAACGACATAAAGCTGTTCAGTTTCTTTTCACACTTTGCTTTACGTAACTCCGACAAGCGACCGCGGCCCTAATTAAGGTACAACCCCAGAATTTGCCAGGTGTAAAATGGGAAACCACGGAGAACCATCTTCAGGGTTGCCGACAGTAAGATTCGAACTCACTATCTCCCGAATGCTAGGTGATATCCAAGTCACACAAGTCGCGCGGTCACTAGCTTGGTATTGCTCAAATTGGTCCGGTGAAATTCTAGAAATGAATGTTAAGGTATGCAGCCTTATCCTTGTATATATATATATTTCATGCCAGCTCGTAAGGGTAGAAATTAAAAGCAGCCACATTATTTCAGTACATATGTTTGAAGTCTTAAAATAAGACACCCTGTTAATTATTTTAAACTGCTAGGCCTGCATCAACATATTTCGGAAAAAGTGTATTTTCAATTTTTAATAATCATTTCCTTCTGCTAACTGTTGAAAATTAAATCCGATGTTACATGACTTAATGCTCTTACTACCTGGCTCGAAATTTAAATATTGTTTGACGAATATTTTATATGGAAATGCTTGCTTATAAAATCTTTTTCGATTACCGTCCCACGAATGGAGAATGGTAACGCAGGTGAATTAGGTTCATGACTGTACTGTATCACTGCGCAGGTAAATGACGTGCAATACAAGTGAGCCACAGCTGGAGGTAGCTCTCTATGGCTGTACTAATTAAAGTGAGTGTAGAACATGATCTGACATATGTACCCTAATGTGCTGGTCTTGTTCACATTCTCAACCTCGTGACCTTGTGTTCTGGGTGGTATTGTGTCGAGTAACGTTACAGAGCACAAAACCACAATGACAAGGACAAAAGCTTCTTTGCAACTTGGAATACTTTGTGTGTATGAAAAGCATATCGTCTTCTTCTTAATCTGTTTATTGTCCAGGGTTGGCTTTTCCCTCGGACTTAGCAAGGGATCCCACCTCTACCGCCTCAAGGGCAGTGTCCTGGAGCTTCAGACATCGGATCGGGGGATACAACTGGGGAGAATGATCAGTACATCGCCCAGGCGGCCTCACCTGCTATACTGAACAGGGGCCTTGGTGGGGGATGGGAAGATTGGAAGGGATAGACAAGGAAGAGGGAAGGAAGCGGCCGTGGCCTTAAGTTAGGTACCATCCCGGCATTTGCCTGTAGGAGAAGTGGGAAACCACGGAAAACCACTTCCAGGATGGCTGAGGTGGGAATCGAACCCACCTCTACTCAGTTGACCTCCCGAGGCTGAGTGGACCCCGTTCCAGCCCTCGTACCACTTTTCAAATTTCGTGGCAGAGCCGGGAATCGAACCCGGGCCTCCGGGGGTGGCAGCTAATCACACTGACCACTACACCACAGAGGCGGACATGAAAAGCACATACACATTTAAAAGGGTTTCATTAATAATATTCAAGGTATATTTAAAGTTATACCCTAGAATTTGGTTAATTCGCAAAGTTTCTATTCGAATTCCGAAAGAATTAGACATTTTCTCGCGGTACCTTAACCTTCCTACAGAACACAATGTTAAAGATGTCTGCTTAATTTGAATATTATGTTGCTTAATTCGAAATAGATTTAGATACGATTGAAAAATGGGCGCATGAAAATCGTGTGAAAATCCACAGCGGAAAAAGCAAGATATTGTGTTTCAGTAAAAAGAACATGACACGAAAGAGGGATTACGAAATTGGAGGGGAAAGTGCTGTTGAAGTTGATAGTTGTAAGTACTTACGAGTGTTTCTTTTAATGCTATTTGTTCGGGGCGTCGACATATGAAGATCTTTTGCCCCTAGTTGCACCATATGTGAGGAACCTGCGTGTATTATGTAAATGGCGGAAGTGTAAAGTGTTGAATGTGAGGAAAGGAACGTTAAGGATGACGCAAACAGTCAGTCCCCAGGCCAGGGATATTAATAATTTACAATTAAAAACCCCTGACCCGGCCGGGAATCGAACCCGGGGCTGCCGGGTGACAGGACTATTTAGGTGTTACTATTAGAAGAGATTTAAACTGGTCAGAGTCAAGTGGAAAATATAGTTAAGCAATCCTGGAGATCGTTACATTTATTATGCGGAATCTCAAGGAAGCTAATTCTGGTGCCAAAAGTAAAGCTTATAAATGCTTGGTAAGACCGATTCTCGAATATAGATCTGTGTGCTGGGATCCGTACAGGTTGGGTTTAATAAATTCCCTGGAAAAAGTTCAAAGAAGAGCGATGCGTTCCGTAACCAGGAATTGGAAGAATACCATTAATTGGGAAAGTCTTGAATCTAGATGAATTAGAGCTCGCCTGTGTGGTCTTTATAAGTGCTATACGGGAAGGGCTGCCTGGGGTAATATCAGGAATAGGTTGGAGCCTCCTTCATACTTACCGAGAAAGGATCATAGGTGTAAAATTAGGGTCAGAAACCAGCATAGGGACATGGGCAAGTTTTCGTTTGTAAAAAGGACCATAAGGGATTGGAATAAATTCCGTGCAGCAATCTATGATAGACTCCCTCCCGGTATCAAGTCATTTAAGAAGATCATTAGTGCTAGTGTAAGATGAAAAGTCAAAGTTGTAAATTACGGATACTGAATTTGTGATTTTCTGCTTGGTTTAGATTGTGAAACTAGGAGTTTTTCTTGTGGTATTCTCTTTCCAGGGATTTGCTTGTCGTACTCATGTTGTAGTTGTTGTTGTTGTTATTGGATAATTACCAATATTTTTAACTTTATTATCACTTGTAATGTTAAGCTAGTAGTAAGTCCAATCTATAGTATTTCAGTCTGTAGTGTTAAGCACTGGGAAATACTTAAGTTTCGTGTGAATTTGTATATGATGATGATGATGGATTTAGGATTTTAAACTCAACTAGTAGTATTTCTTGTAATATTTTCTTTCCAGGGATTTGCTTTTTGTACTGTTGTTGTTCTTGCATGGTAATTATGTTTTAACTATACTATATTATCATTTGTAATGTTAACCTAGTATTAAGCTCAACGTATATTATTGTAAGCCGTAGTGTTAAGCACTGGAAATACCTATGAAATTTAATACGATGATGCTGGATTTAGAATTTTAAACTAGTAGTATCTCTTGTAATATTCTTTTCCGTGGAATTGCTTGTTGTTCTCCAGTTTTTGTTGTTGATGTTGTTGGGTAGTTATGTTTTAACTTGAGTTTATTATAACTTGTAATGTTAAGCTAGTAGTAAGCTCAACCTATAGTATTGTAAGCCGTGGTGTTAAGCACTGGAATTAAGTTGTGTGTGAAATTGTATATGATGGTGCTGGATTTAGAATGTTAAACTACTAGTATTTCTTGTAATATTTTCTTTCCATGGAACTGCTTGCTGTATTCTTGTTGTTTGATTGTTAGTTAGTTAGTTAGTTAGTTAGTTAGTTAGTTAGTTAGTTAGTTAGTTAGTTAGTTAGTTAGTTAGTTTGTTTGTTTGTTTGTTTGTTTCTTTCTTTCTTTCTTTCTTTCTTTCTTTCTTTCTTTCTTTCTTTCTTTCTTTCTTTCCTTGTGTGGTGCTGTTGGGTAATTATGTTAACTTTACTTTATTATTACACCACTGTAAGTGACCTTTTCCACCGGGATATTTTCCATTTGCCAATCAGTTTCATACTTTTGATCAATTATGTGTCTGATTCGATAAAATCGGAAGTGCGACTCTTTGCCGATGATTGCGTCATATACAGGGGAGATAAAGACAGAGGAGGACAAACTATTCCTTCAGCAGGATTTATATACGATAGAAAAATAGGCGCGTGAAAATCGAATAAAAATCCACAGCGGGAAAAGCAAGAAATTTTGTTTCAGTAACAAGAAAATAATTAATAATAATAATAATTGTTACGGTGTTTTTGCGGTAGGTAGAGGTGAAAGAAGGTGCGGGCTTGAACGGGTCTCAAACTACGGAATCAAAGTTAATGTAAAATTTAACAAGGTTATATTTTCTTTTCAAAATTAAGAAATAACAAGTACGGCAGGTACAGAGTAGCAAGGCAACAAAAGGTGCAATTACAGTATTTACAGTATTTGGGCTTCGAGCCCCGAATTCACACTTCTAGGGCAATTAGCCCAACTTTACTCCAAAATAAGTTTTACCAGAGGGGCAGAAAACCCCATTCATGTTCAAGAGTACTTGCTCCAAATTACACAGAAAAGCCTCCTCGAGGCATACAACACTTAATTTTCAAGAAAGAGCCACACGCTCTCAAACTTTAAGCCTCTCAAAGGCCACACCAAACTCCACCTTCAAGTTGTCCTCTCAGGACATAGACACAGGGGTAACATACCCAACCTACTGAGGTCTATTAAATGAAAAAGTGTAATTACATGACCTTTAAAATAACAATTTGAGAGGAGGCGATCTGCACTCCTAATGTATTTGTTTTAAAACCTAATTTGGCTCTAGGCCACTGATGCAAGGGCTAATCCCATACTACAGAGGTGACTTTAGAAAATAACAATTTACATTACATTAAGGAAGAATCGGTTGTGAGAAATAAGTTCACCTCAAAGCAATATGAGTGGGAGCTCGAGAGGCTTAAGCACTCTCTATCCCGAAATGCAGTTTAAAGATAGAATAGATACCAAGGGTCTTTACATTTTAAGGAAGGTTACATTATGGAAAAACTTCGGACCCGCCCCGAGAGTTAAACTGCTGAGCTAGCAAAGAAAGAAGTTATTAATCGGCCATTACCTTGTTGTTGACCGCTGCCGAAGAAAGAGGCACTTCCCGCCCCCTGCTATGTACTTTACACACTGAAAGATGGAACAGAAGTGGCGCAGAGACCCAAAAATCAGCAGTTTATATACTCTCGCGGAAAGTTCGAGGCGTTTTAGGGAAGAAACCCGCCCACAATCACTTTATTGGTTAGGGATAAGCAGCATATTCAAGTTGGGGGAAAATACATCAGATTGGTCAGAAATTAATTAAAGAAATTCGGGATTGGCTAAATACAAAACAAGGGGAAAGAGAGGGGTATACAGCCAACTTAAACAATAACAGAAAGAAATTTAACAAGAAACAAACTTTTGAAATAAAAATTTCTCCAAAAAACAGTTCTTTCACATCGCACTATGGTGCACCATTGTAGTTTTTCAGTAGTGTCCTCTAGAAGAGAAAGTTCACACTTCTTACTACCGGTAAAACAGAAATACATCAAAAGTGGCACAGTTCAAAAACTCCAAACTTTCCACGTAGTGACATCTTCTGAGAAACTTGAAAACTAATACCGTCAATAAAGTTCAGACTTCCTCCAGCAGAGGAGTTTCAACTGGCGCACATTTTAAATTAGCGGCGTGGAGGTGTACCGCCCGGTACAGACCTCCCCCCCCCCCAAAAGTTCCTCCAAGGGGTAACACCGAAGAACATAAACTTTTGTTTGAAAATAAGGTTCAAGTTTTGATGTTGATATGGAGATTAATTGCAGAAGTATTTATAAGATTTTCTTAATTTGGTTTGATTCAGTCTCAAAATTTTTGTTGTAACTGGTGAAGTAAAGTCTTTATGTTTGTAGAAGTTGAATTCATAAGGAAAACTTTAGTTTTTAAGGTTGAGGAAAATTTTCAAAGTCCACCAAATATTGCTGTTAAATTCCCAAGAAAAGGTAGTAAAGTTGAACTTGAATGTCCATATAGCTGGATATGTACTCCAAACGTTGATGATTTTAACGGCCAGACCAGCCGCCACTGCTTGCATTCAGAGGAGGCCGCCCGGGCCCCTCAAGTACCCTGAGATACCGCTCGCCCGCACTATGAGGGGAGCAGAGGTGTTGAACCACGCCGCGCCCGCGGTGAACATATACAGGCTGCGGGCCAGTAGCATGTCGTGCGCCGCACATCAGCCTTGGCCGGGAGGAGAGCTCCGGCTCGCCGTGCACATGTCGTCCTCGCTGGGGTCGAGGGGGCCCTTCCTCTATCCCAGACGCGGCGCAGTGCCGCGCGGCTGCGGGGGCACTGAAACATTAAAGTTAGGCGGCAGAATTTTTGTTGGACCAGAATAATAGTAGGGTACATTCATCGTGGAGAGGTTGAGGGGCCAGCAGCGTGCAGCAATTCATTTCAGATGCGAGCCACTGTGTGTAGTGGAGCAGGAGACGGGAGCGTGGTAATGGCCGTGGTAAGGACAGAATGGCAGTTTAACTAATCGGGGGAGGTTTACACAAAATGCTTACATATAAAACAAAATATTATGGAAGGTGCAGAATGCCTTAAAAGTGAAAACTCAAAAAAATATAACCTTCATAATCCTTTCAAATTATATAAAGCAAGTTGACACAAAATTTACACTGGTTTCACCTGCGACAGGTGAACACTAAATATCCTCTCGGTGGCTGGGTTGCTTAATAACAACGTAACCGGTGTAAGGAAATCGAGAATTATGCACGGCCCATGAAATCTGGGGGCAAGCTTGCCCGCGGGAACAAAATTCTTGACCATCACTTGGTCGCCTACCTTCAAATTGGTGGGTCTCCGTCCACGATCATATCTTTCCCTAACCTTTTCATGAGATACCTTAAGATTGGCTTTAGCCTTCTTCCAAAGATCTTTGATATTATCCGGATCTATTGCCTCAGGTAGGATGTCACTCAGAGACCAGAGGTTAGAGAGCGGCGTGTTGGGAGCGAACTTGAACATCAAAGCAGCTGGAGTAAATTTGTGAGATCCATGAACCGCCGAATTCAAAGCAAAAGCTAACCAATGCAGGGACGTGTCCCACCTAGAATGATCTTCATGATGATAGGCAATAAGCGCGGACCTGAGATTACGATTAACCCGTTCAGCCAGAGATGGTTGAGGATAATAAGCAGAAGTAGTTACGTGAGAGATGGACAAGTCAAAACAGAATTTACGAAAAAGATTTGATGTAAACGCCTTAGCATTATCAGACACAATGAATTGGCACGGACCAAAAGAAGCAAAAATAGAATTTAGGCAAGTAATGGTGGACTGAGCGGTAGCCAGCTTAGTCGGAAATAACCAGGAAAATCTTGTAAAACCATCTACGCATACAAAGATGAACTTGTTGGCATTTCCCTTTGACTGGGGGAAGGGTCCTACATAATCAATATACAGGCGTTCCATGGGGCGCGACGCTTGATGCGAAGACAAAAGGCCTACCTTGGTTGACATAGTTGGTTTACTAAGCAAACAAGATTTACAAGCTTTTACTAGTTCACGGATGTCACCGTCCATACCCTTCAAGATGAACATTTCACGAACCTTCTCACGAGTTTTAAAGATGCCTAGGTGCCCTCCTAGTGGGGTTTCATGATAATACTTGAAGATCATAGGTACAAGGACCGCTGGAACGACAACCTTCATCATCTTATCATGCCTTGATGGGCAACATAAAACACCATTCCTCAGAACATAAGGGACGACATGATCCCCAGAGGAAAGGGTTTCCATTATCGGAGCCAGCGTCGGATCTTCACGTTGGTATTTCTCGATATCCCTAAAGAGCATGGGAGCATCTGTTAAGATGGCATTAACACCAGATAGTATGGACTCGGGAGGTGATGAACAGTCGACCGGTTCGTGGGTCTCGACGTCGTTGGAAAACATACGGCTGAATCCATCAGCAACAACATTTTCAGTACCTCTGATATGCCTGACATCGAATTGGAAGGCAGAAATTCGGATGGCCCAACGGGCTATACGACCAGTACGACGCGGCCTACCTAAGACCTAGCTTAAGGCTTGATTATCTGTCTCCAGGTCGAATTTGACATGTTCCAGATAGAGACGGAACTTCTCTAAGGCAAATAAGACTGCCAACCCTTCGAGCTCATAGATAGAATACTTGGCTTCTTGAGCCGACAAGGTCCTAGATGCATAGGCGACGGGTCGCCTCCCTAGATCAGTCTCTTGAAGAAGGACTGCAGCTACTGCTGACGACGACGCGTCGGTTTGGACGATGAATTTCTTTGAGAAATCAGGCATAGCAAGTACAGGGGCATTACAGAGAGCTAATTTAAGATTTTCAAAAGCGGCTTGTTGAGAATGTCCCCACTCGAATTTGATGCCTTTCCTACGAAGAAGGTTCAAGGGCGCCGCTCTATTAGCGAAGTTAGGAATGAACTTCCTGAAGAAATTCACCATACCAATGAACCTGGCGATACCTTTGATGTCCTTGGGAGGTTTAAAATCACGGATGGCCTGTGTTCTAGAATGATCGACTGCAACACCATCAGGTGACACAATATGCCCTAGGAATGACATAGAGGGCTTAGCAAAGGCAACCTTGGACAACTTGACAGTTAACCCAGCTTTACGAAGGCGATTGAGAACTTCTTGCAGATGATCTAGATGTTCTTCAAAGGTCTCCGAAAATACGACGACATCATCCAAGTAGTGATACAAGTACTCAAATTTGATGTCGGAGAAGACCCTATCTAGCAGCCTAGTGAGTACAGCTGCTCCCGTGGGGAGCCCGAAAGGCACGCGGTTGTATTCGTATAAATTCCAGTCCGTGGCAAACGCTGTAAGATGTTTAGACTCTTCGGCAAGAGGAATTTGATTATAGGCCTGATTCAAGTCCAAGATAGTAAAGAACTTGGCGTTACGAAACCATGAAAAACAAGAATGAAGGTCAGGAAGGGGCACAGATTGTAACACCACCTTCCGATTGAGAGCCCTATAATCAATGACAGGCCTGAAGCCCCCTTGGGGTTTCGGGACTAGAAAAATAGGTGACGAATACGCCGACTTAGAGGGCCTAATAATACCATCCTTCAACATCTGATCGATGATTTCTTTCAGAGCCTTTATTTTAGGTGGAGATAGCCAATAAGGTGGAAAACGGACAGGAATTGAATCCGTGACCTCAATTTTGTATTCAATAAGGTCAGTAACACCAAGAGTATCAGAGAACACCTCTGGAAATGACTGACATAATTTACGAATACTATCAGCCTGCTGCTCAGGTAGATGTCTAAGGTCTAACAACATCTCATCCTGGGTAGGCGAAATAGATGAACATGATACAGAATTACACTTTAACAAGGAAATTTTACAATTGGACGCAAATTTGAATGTGCACGACTTACTCTGAAGATCGAGCACAAGACCAGTGTGAGAAATGAAGTCCGCTCCCAGTATGATGGGGCAAGACAAGTGCTTAGCCACAAGCAGTTTGGTTTTCCATGTAAATTTAAAAATACGAATTTTGACCTGTACAGAACCTAGAATTTCTAATGGAGATGAATTAGGCGAAACATATTGAACAGTAGATGAGCCATAGTCAGGTAATTTACAAACAGACTTCAATTTTGAATACCATTGGTCCGAAATAATTGAACAAACACTGCCTGAATCTAATAGAGCGGTTATAGGCTCGTTATTTAACTCAATCTTAAGAAAAGGAACGGGTGCGGGGGTATCCGCCGCAATCCTAAGACACTCTTTGGGGCATTCAAAAGATGGATTTGCAAATTGAACGTTCCCTGAATTTACGACCTTTTTGCCAGGGGCTGAGCCTTGGGAAGCAGAATTAGTCGACTCTGCCGAAGCCGCTAGTCACATTTTATTATTGGCATTGGTGGAATTTGCACCAGAAGTTGAGCAGGAGAGGGTGCTATTTGAGTTTGGGCAATTCTTGGCGATATGTGAGAAAGCCCCACATTTAAAACAGCCTTGTGATGAACCAGCTCCATTATTTGCCCTACTAGACTTGATCAGTGGACACTTATTGCGAAGATGGTCAGGCGACCCGCAAGCATAACATTTACGAGGTGTGACTGATCGGCGAGGTGGAGGCCGAGTATTACTAAAAGAAGGCGGGGGTTCTTTCGCGACACGCAAGGAATCGGCGTATCTCACTCCTTCCGCTGAGACGGCAACGCTTCAAGTTCAGAGAAAGTTTGCGGGCACGCCGCGAAACACAAATATGACCTATAGGGTGGTGAAATTCCTTCTACAATAGCCTGTACAATCTGATCTTCAGGAAAATGAAGAGCGAACACCCTAGTATAAAACTTAATGTCTTGTATGAAATCAGCCAGATTTTCATCCAATCTCTGTACTCGATAATAGTACTTCTGAATCAGAGATGACCTCGCGCGGGCGGGAATAAAATTTGCAAGTAAGTGTGCATGAAAATCTTCAATAGATGATTGTTCGGCTATGGCTCTTACTATTTTGTCGGAGAGAATACCAATCGCATAAGGATAGATGATTTGCAAAATTTGACACGGAGAAAGAGAAAAAACAAGGGCATGATCCTGAAATTCAACTAAAAACCTTAAGAAGGAAATAACTTCACTGGTGGTGTTGACAGAAAACTTCGAGATACCTCTGAGCAACATTGCCAATGGATGAGGCAAACTGCTGAACCCAGGTGACATAGTCGGTAAAGGTTTAAGTGGCAAAGAAGTTAATTCAGAACGTACATTATTCAATGAGTTACGGCGTTCAGACTCGTTGTCCAATGGGGCAGAGATAGTTTGAGCAGCAACGGTTATCCTATTGACTTCTCCCTTAGGAGGCTCTTCCTCGCTACCTGCATTCATCGGGGTTGGTTGATCGATTTTGGGAGGAACTTCCCCCGTTAACAATTGGGTAACCTTACTGGATAATTCAGAAATATTTTCAAGCAACATACTAGCTTCCTTCCTCTGAACGTCATTCAATTTCAGAGACAACAGATCGTTAACTCTATTTGAAAAATGATATAGCCTGGCTTGCACACGCTTAATTTGATTAGGAGAAGGATCATTTTCATCAAAAAAACTAACTACCGATACTAGCCCAGTAGTATTCTCGGTGATCGTGGAAAGAGAGTCGTCAATTTCTTTCTCTCCCAAAGTGGGGATGGAAATGGGCAAATCAAGGGACTCTCTAAGCATGTTTGTGTCTACCGCAACCATGCCTCCAGATTGCACATTTCTGATAGTTAATTCATAGATTAACTCCTCCTTCCGCAAATAGTTAAGATGGAGAACATCGCGAGGGCCGGGCATTATGCCAGAAAAATTTGGAAAAAAAAAATCAGAAAATTCCAGCAACTGAGAAAATTGTTAGAGTTCGGAACACAACAATGTTTAGCCGTCAAAAGGGGCTAAAATGAGACCCATTCAACCACGCTCTGCTACCGCTTGTTACCGTGTTTTTGCGGTAGGTAGAGGTGAAAGAAGGTGCGGGCTTGAACGGGTCTCAAACTACGGAATCAAAGTTAATGTAAAATTTAACAAGGTTATATTTTCTTTTCAAAATTAAGAAATAACAAGTACGGCAGGTACAGAGTAGCAAGGCAACAAAAGGTGCAATTACAGTATTTACAGTATTTGGGCTTCGAGCCCCGAATTCACACTTCTGGGGCAATTAGCCCAACTTTACTCCAAAATAAGTTTTACCAGAGGGGCAGAAAACCCCATTCATGTTCAAGAGTACTTGCTCCAAATTACACAGAAAAGCCTCCTCGAGGCATACAACACTTAATTTTCAAGAAAGAGCCACACGCTCTCAAACTTTAAGCCTCTCAAAGGCCACACCAAACTCCACCTTCAAGTTGTCCTCTCAGGACATAGACACAGGGGTAACATACCCAACCTACTGAGGTCTATTAAATGAAAAAGTGTAATTACATGACCTCTAAAATAACAATTTGAGAGGAGGCAATCTGCACTCCTAATGTATTTGTTTTAAAACCTAATTTGGCTCTAGGCCACTGATGCAAAGGCTAATCCCATACTACAGAGGTGACTTTAGAAAAGAACAATTTACATTACATTAAGGAAGAATCGGTTGTGAGAAATAAGTTCACCTCAAAGCAATATGAGTGGGAGCTCGAGAGGGTTAAGCACTCTCTATCCCGAAATGCAGTTTAAAGATAGAATAGATACCAAGGGTCTTTACATTTTAAGGAAGGTTACATTATGGAAAAACTTCGGACCCGCCCCGAGAGTTAAACTGCTGAGCTAGCAAAGAAAGAAGTTATTAATCGGCCATTACCTTGTTGTTGACCGCTGCCGAAGAAAGAGGCACTTCCCGCCCCCTGCTATGTACTTTACACACTGAAAGATGGAACAGAAGTGGCGCAGAGACCCAAAAATCAGCAGTTTATATACTCTCGCGGAAAGTTCGAGGCGTTTTAGGGAAGAAACCCGCCCACAATCACTTTATTGGTTAGGGATAAGCAGCATATTCAAGTTGGGGGAAAATACATCAGATTGGTCAGAAATTAATTAAAGAAATTCGGGATTGGCTAAATACAAAACAAGGGGAAAGAGAGGGGTATACAGCCAACTTAAACAATAACAGAAAGAAATTTAACAAGAAACAAACTTTTGAAATAAAAATTTCTCCAAAAAACAGTTCTTTCACATCGCACTATGGTGCACCATTGTAGTTTTTCAGTAGTGTCCTCTAGAAGAGAAAGTTTACACTTCTTACTACCGGTAAAACAAAAATACATCAAAAGTGGCACAGTTCAAAAACTCCAAACTTTCCACGTAGTGACATCTTCTGAGAAACTTGAAAATTAATACCGTCAATAAAGTTCAGACTTCCTCCAGCAGAGGAGTTTCAACTGGCGCACATTTTAAATTAGCGGCGTGGAGGTGTACCGCCCGGTACAATAATAATAATAATTTTCATAATAATTTTCATAATCATTTTCACTTTAGCAATTTCCCGAGAACACCCTTGAACCATAAACATAGATTATTACATATATGCCGGGCTGAGTGGCTCAGATCGTTGAGGCGCTGGCTTTCTGACCACAACTTGGCAAGTTCGATCCTGGCTTTGTTCGGTGGTATTGGAAGGTGCACAGATACGTCATCGTGTCGGTAGATTTACGGCGTGTTATGAACTCGTGCGGGAAATATTCGGGCACCTCGGCGTCTCTGAAAACCATCGAAGTAGTTAGTGGTACGTAAAATATTACATCTCAAATATATAGGAATAAACTATTACATCCAGAAATTTTGAAAATCGAAGGCTTACCTTCGATAATAATTCTCTGACATCGAAGAAATATGTTGGTTACAACTGGATATTAGTATGGACAATCAGAAGCTTTTGTATGTTTCGAACTTAATTGCTGAATAACTGTTTGAAAATTATTTCATATTTTCAATGAATTAATTCATAACTCTAGTACATGCATCATGCTATTCAGGCAATACAATGTCCATTCAAGTTTTATATCACAATTTTTAACAGTACTCAAATAACTTTTTAACTAAGAAATGGGAGGGATAATATCTTGAGTGTAACTATTAAGAACTATGTTGTATGATTTCTTCGGACAATAGAAGACATTTCGATACATCTGCACACCCACATGAATTGGCGACTCCAAGAGACAGAAATAATGATTATGATGTTGATCGCGATGATGATGGTGATGATTGTTGTTTAAATGGGGGAACACATAGGTCCTTGAGATCAAGAAAATAGTCAAGGATACGTTCTTATCCTGCTCCATTTTTTCTGATCAATATTCATAGTTAGTTAACCAGCTGGTACAAATGTCCAGACAAAGGAAGTATCACAACATCCATATAGAAACCTACCTTAAAATTCCAGTGCCAGAAGCAAAGTACCATAAGAAGTGCACGCCCAAAATCAATTAGCATTCAGCGTAGACTTCAAAGCCCGAAATTTAGCAGCAAATCAGCCATTAAAAATACAAGCAAATGACACTACATCATATTAGACTGGACGACTCTGGCTGTTTACCTGCTGATCCGGTGTGAGGGAAATGCTGAAATGAGCTAGCTGCGTTAACATAAGGATCAGTTGTTTGAATACATCGAATTCCTGTTAGCAAAATAATTGTATGACAGATTGTGAAGGTAGTTCAGATATAAATAAAGCAACCACAAAACATTCCTCTGATCGTAAGCGAGTGGTTCTACTGTACACAGTAGGGTCATTAAGTTCGTGGACTGGTCGTCTAATGACACTGTGGTACACTATAGCGAAGAGTTTGCACCGCAGGATGTTGCCATGACAGTTTTCAGTTGGTCCCAGCAAGAGGAAGTTGCGTGCGTACAGTATATGCATAACTACGGTCTCTGTTATGAAGGGTAGTTGAATGTCAGGGGCGGAACGCGAGAATATCGTAACTTGAGCAATGGGCAAATTGCAAGTTCTGCCAAAAAATGGGCAAATGCGCTACCGAAACTTCTGAAATGATCAAGTCGAAGTCACCCGGATCACCACGATGGGAAATAGATGCGAAAAGGCAGGTCAAAATATTATGTGATCCTTGAACTGTTAGCGCCAGTCCACGAACATATTGACTGAATTAAAACCTACAACCTGTTTTCCAGTCAGTGACCAGGTCAGGGATGGAATGAATGAAGCCCCCATCTTGCGGCGAGGATAGGAATTGTGCCGGCTGCCGATGCCTGTCGCACTCCCCTAGAACAATGATTAATGACTGACAGATGAAATGAAATGATATTGCAGAGTGTTGCTGGAATGAAAGGTGACGGGGAAAACCGGATTACCCGGAGAAAAGCCTGTCCCGCCTCCGCTTTTTGCAGCACACATCTCACATGGAGTGACCGGGATTCGAACCACGGAACCTAGCGGTGAGAGGCGGTCGCGCTGCCGCCTGAGTCACGGAGGCTTAACGTACTGAATGTAGTATGTAAGTACTGTAGGTGTACAGTATGTTGCGTACACTGTAAGGGCCAGTCCAATAAATTATTGACTGTAGCACATGAAAGTACGCCGTATTGCGTACACTGTACGCGCCAGTCTACTAACTTAATGACTGTAGTAGTAAATCCCGCTTACAGGGTTGAGTTCGTTTCCATGAAAACAAAAACAAAAAACAGTTTGTGTTCTACTGGAAATATAATCACGAAATAAATGGAAATGGGCTGCTAGCTACGTGGTAGAACTGAATGAATATTACAGGAGTTAACCGAACTGAGGTGGTGGTGGTGATTATTGTTTTAAGAGGAAGTACAACTAAGCAACCATCCTCTATATAACACTAAGCCGAGAGAAAAAAATGGAAGGGGTCCGACACTTCGAAAAATGAAGGTATCGGCCAAAGGAAGACAAAGGCTACGAAGGGCGTGAAAATGAAAGACTCCCAAGGCCTCCATACGTAATACAGTCGGAGTCGGTAAAGAACAAGAGATGGCCAAGAGAGGTCGGATAGGATAGGTGAAAGTGAAGAGCCTGGCACAGGTAAGTTGAAGCAATGCCAGAACTCAGCTAAGGGCCCCGTGGTTGCCAACCCACGCTCCAAAGTTCATAGCCCCTGAAGCCAACCGAACTGAGGAAGTTATTCTCGAGGTACACAGAGAAGGCAATGAAAATGAGTCGACGATGCCGATCACAAAGCCATTTTTGTGAAGTGGTGATTTGGGTTCAAGAGCGAGTTACAAGCAAATTCTCTACTTCAAGTAACATTGCAAGCCCAGTAAAAAAAAGTATTAATCAGTAACTCATACTAGAGAAAACCTGACTAAATGAAGGTGGCAAGAAGGACGTTCGTTGTCTCGTTTTAGCAGGTATTTTCGCATAATGGCATAAGTGCGACAATTTTATTTGTGGAAGAAACTCCATCGTCTAGAATGTAAAACTTTTATGTATGAAAAACTGAACTTCCGCTTTGAGGAAGCTAGAAAATCAAAACGAGCTCTGAGTAATGAAGACCTATGACAGTTAGTATCGGCAGTTTCACAAGAACTCAACACCAACATTTCAGAATTCTGCACATCACATGCTTGGGATTAGTCGACTCACGAAAAACATAAAATCAAGAGCAGGAAAATTACAAAATTCCTACCCTGCTTCTATGCTCACGATGAAGCTGAAGAGTATAGGAGTCCTGAAGAATTTCATTAACCTTACAGGGAGCAATTTATCCGCTACACTCCCTCCTCCGTTTACAATGCGGGCCAAAGTGGGTTCCAGCGCGAAATGCGATTAAAACGGACTCTGTATTTTGTTCGGAAACAGCAGACATAGTGTAGCGCATTCCGTTAGTCCTTTGACACATTCTCACACTACACTGTCCATTGTCCACGTTCAAAGTCGACGGATCCACGATACGGCAACACAGAGAGGCTAAGTACAAAATACCAGGGGCATTCGAAACATAAATTACACATGCCACACGAACTGGAGAGCATTGTGCAATAAGCATGGTGCTCTGTCCAAATGGAGTGCATGTCCACGGCTGCCTGCCGCCGTTGCCAGTATCCAGCCGAGGTCGCCCGGACCACTCAAGTACCCTGAGATACACCTCTCCCGCGACAATGAGAGTGGTAAGAGGTGCATAGCAGCACGCAAGTGAAATGGCACGACAACTGGAAGTTGAAGTACATGGAATCGTACGCGTTTTGCGGGTAAAACGTCGCTGTTCCACAGAGATTCGCCATGGAATTTAAGTGGTGTTTGGACCAAATGCAATGTCGCATACAACCTTTGTGAAATGATGCCCACAATATTCGACAAAGGCCGCAAGATCTGGGTCATGCTGATAGGACAGGAAGGCCATCAACTTCGATCGCAGATGACAAAATCCTGAAATAATTCACAGCAGTAGTATAACATACATTTCACAGGGGATGATAATTTCAACAGGCCGTTCGCATGCTCTCGTCTAACTCAGGGAGATTATCGAAAATTGAGTTCACTACAGGTTCCACGTTTATTGACACTCGAACAGAAATCAGCAAGGTTTATGGCTTCTTTTAAATATCTTCAGCGTTATTGTGTGGAAGGCAATACGTTTTTAAACCGCATCATTACGGGCGATGCGATATGGGTGCATAATTTCACACCGGAAACAAAGAAGGTGTCCGTTTAATGGAAAGAAACTTCCTCACCAGTAGGGTACATTCAAAATTGCGTAATCAAAAGGGAAGGTAACGGCCACTGTTTCTTGGACTTCGACAGTACATGAGTAGTTTACACAAAGTTTACGCAATGCGGCGCAACTACTAATGCCAATTCTTACTGCCTATTATTGATGTCGTTCTACAAGGCCACAAAGAACAGGAGTCGGAGAAATTTAAGCAAGGGCACTGTTCTCATTCACGGCAAAGCGATGCCACACAAGGCGCGCACAACACAAACTAAGCTTCAACAGTTTCTATGGAAGATGATGGCATCCGGTATACAATCCGTGACCTCAACCATGATATTTTCATGTATTCAGCAAGCGAAGGATAATGCTGATGATGGTGCTCGTTGTTTAAAGGGCTTAACAACTAGGTCATCAGCCTCTAATCGTCAAGGTGAACGAAATGAAAATTCAAATAGTATCTACTGACTACAGTCTAAAACGATTGAAGATGAAATAATGATCGTGAAACAAAAACAAGTAGCGGATCCTATTCACAGTTCCTTAAATATTGGGATGATACTTATCTAAACGAGTCCAGAATCCAGGTCCAGGGCCCCTCATAATGGCACTAAACACTGGTAACGCAGAATAATGGTGTTCCTAATCTAGTGGTACTAATAACAGGTAACGTAGACTCATGGTGTTTCTCGTATGGTGGTACTAGGGCTAATCACAAGTAATACAGACCCGTGGTATTACTCAAATAATGGGACTAATCACGGGTGCCGGTATTCCCGTGGAGTTCCACACTTAGTGGAACTAATCACAGGCCACATATACTCGTGAAGTTGCTCACAATTGTTACTAATCATAGGCAATATAGACTCACGGTGTATCACACATCATGGTAACACTTACAGGCAACACGAACTCATGGTGTTCGTCACGTAATGGTATTATTCTCAGGCAACGCAGATCCATGGTTTTACTCACAATGGTACTTATCGCGGGCGCCAGTCAAACCCGTGGTTTTTCTCACAAAGTGGTGGCAACCGCAGGCAACGTAGACCCATGGTGTTCCTTATAATGTGGCACTGAAAATGAAAACCTACAACCTGTTTTCCAGTCATTGACCGGGTCGGGGATGTAATGAATGAAGCAGATATAGGCTATTAGTACGATGGGGTCGCCACTCCCAAGTGATTTATTAATGAATGATAGATGCTATGAAATGAGACTGAAGAGTGTTGCTGGAATGAAAGATGACAGGGAAAACCGGAGTACCCGGAGAAAAACCTGTCCCGCCTCCGCTTTGTCCGGCAGAAATATCACACGGAGTGACCGGGATTTGAAATACGGTATCCAGTGGTGAGAGGCTGACGCGCTGCCGTCTGAGCCACGGAGGCGCATAATGTGGTACTACTCATAGGTAACGCAGACCCATTCTGAACACAGTGGAACCGACCGGTGGAATGCACACATTCACAAATCACAAACAACACCCAGACCCATAGTTTTTTTCGCATAATGGTATTGCTCCTATGTAACGTAGACCAATGGTTTTCCCCTTTCCTTATATATTGCACTGCGTAACTCAATAAATTTTCAGTGACCTCTCGTAATCATGTGTATCTTAATTTTTGTTAAGGTGTCAATATAATTGCTCCATGATGGTTACCAAATCTCAATGATTAAAAGCTGCCACAAGAAGAATATGGTAAATAATAAGAAGAAAACAACGCATGTTTCCTTCTATGCAAGAGTGCTAGAAATTTTATGACGCAAAGTTTATCTTTTGATGCTATATCCACAGACACGGGTTCCACCAGCAATCGACACCACGACCTTCAACACAGAAAATAAGCCCCATCGTAGTCAGTCAATTGATGTACGTCCTCATCATTTAGAAATGGGGAGTTTAGGAACCTGAGGACACAAGTATGCAGTTAAGTTATTTACAAAGCAAATTGA
This sequence comes from Anabrus simplex, assembly GCF_040414725.1. Lineage (NCBI taxonomy): Eukaryota > Metazoa > Arthropoda > Insecta > Orthoptera > Tettigoniidae > Anabrus > Anabrus simplex. The sequence continues at coordinate 267,996,099 of NC_090268.1, forward strand.
TGATGGTGGTGATGATGATGCTTGTTTTTTAAATGGGCCTATCACCTAGGTCCTGCCTGCTGTCATTTCTTGATGGATACAGTACTTTTGCATCCATCTCTTGACACAGGCCAGAGTAAAGTGTAGCTTCCACCGAAGACCCAGTCAACATCCATGGCTGTGACAATATGGAAGCTGCTGGGGTATGGGTAGTGCTGAGTAATGACATTCAGAGCATGACTAGTGCATCTGAGTGTTATGAAAGGTACTGCTCATAGGGTCAGTCGTGCTGCAATAGTACTTTCTGACCCAGTGAGGAAAGCAATGGCAAACTACCTCACTCCTCATCTTGCCTAGTACGCCTCATTTTGGTGCTGCCATTGGTTTTTGGGGTTTCCTTATAACCGCATAAGATTTGGTGGTGCTATTTGAGGATTAAACCAGCCTCTGGGCTGATGACCTAACAGACAGACATCATCTAGGTCATAGGCTCCTAATGACACAAAAATGAGACGAAATGTAATGACAATTTAAAAGTCCAAAACCCACCCACTGATCAGAATTTAAAACGTGATGATAAAGAATGAATGGATGAATATGAATTTAAAGTAATCAGCGGATCCAGCTCACAACATTGAAAGTTAAATATCATTCCAAAAGTAATCCATTCACTAGAAGGCAACAGAAGAAAGACTATAAACAATGATTATGAAATTAAAACAATGAGTTGATTCGAACAAAAATGCACCACCTTCCCATATACAATAGTATATACTGACCAAGGGGCTGCTTCCAAAGCTCAATCCCTAATCTATTATGCTTGTTGTATAAAGGGGTCCAAAATACAGGTCGACGACCCCGTATAATAGTACTTATCGCTAAGAACGTAAGAACCATGGTATTTCTCATGTAGCGGTACTAATTTTGACTAACGTAGATTTACGCTGTTCCACACATTGTGGTAGTACTTACAGTACATGTAATGTAATACGCACAAGTAACGCAGAGCTATGGTGTTTCTCACATTACGGCGCCACTCATAGGCAACGTGAACGTATGGTGTTCCACATATAAGTGTACTAATCACAGGGACTCGTACTCTCCCGTGGTGTTCCTCACATAATGTGTACTCATCACAGCGAACGCAGACCCACGGTGTCGCCCAGACCCGTGGTTTTCTCACGTAATGGTACTAATAGTACTAATGGTACTAATCACAGGCAACGTAAGCCCGTGGGTGTTACACATATAGTGGTACTAATCACTGATACGGTAAACCCATAGTGAATCACCCACTGTTGCTACTAATCACAAATCTATTGTGTACCTAGCTTAGTGGTATTACTCGCAAGTAAAGGCGACCCATGGTGTTCCTCGCGTGATGGTACTGATCACAAGTAGTCTCATGGTTCTAATTCAATCATCTCTCGGACGCCCCTTTTAGTAGCCTCTTAGAGTAGGCAGGAGATGCCGTGTGTGTATTCTTCGGTGGTGGTGGTGGTGGTGATTATTGTTTTAAGATGAAGTACAACTAGGCAACCATCCTCTATATTATACTAATCAGAGGGAACAAATGGAAGGGATCCGACACTTCGAAAAATGAAGATATCGGCAAAAGGAAGACAATGGCTACGATGGACGTGAAAATGAAAGACTCCCTAGCCCTCGCAAACCTAATAGCGTCGGAGTCGGAAAATAACAAGAGTTGAGCAAGAGAGGTCTTACATGATAGATGAAAGTGAGGAGCCTGACACAAGTAAGTGGAAGCAATACCAGGACTCAGCTAAGGGCCTCGTTGTCACCAAACCACGCTCCAAAGTTCAGAGCCCCTGGTCCCCTTTCAGTCGCCTCTTACGCCAGGCAGGGGATACCATGGGTGTTATTCTACCGCCCCCACCCACAGGGGGTGTGCATTCTTCGTCTGCGTCCCCCACCCACAAGTGACTCTGTGTGTTTCACCCGCGAATGTTATTTTATTTCGCTCAAGTCCGCCGGCAAGCCGGTTAGGACCCCCCCATCTATCACTATCAGACACGTGGGAGTATCACCTCTCCTCCTGCTACGCAAGCATAGTCTGTTCGAGGACAAAATAGCTTACAGTGGGTTTTTCGTCGCACCGACACAGATAGGTACCATGGCGAAAGTGGGACAGGAAATGGCTAGGAGTTAGAAGGTACCGGTCACGGAATGAATTAAGGTACAGCCCCAGCATTTGCCTGATGTGAAAATGGGAAACCACGGAAAACTGAATTCCGGGCTTTTGACAGTGGGTTTCGAACCCTTTATTTTCCAAATGCAAGCTCATCACGCGCCCGTAACAGCACGGCCAACTCGCCTGGTTAATAAATAAGTAATTCACAGAATGGTAATGCTGTGGATGGAAATTCTGTGTCCATTCCCGAATTGAAGATGTAATTTTATATATTTTAATAACTTTAATTTTAAATAAACTGAATTTATGGACACACATTTATGTTGTAGTAGAAGTTTCTCCATACCACAATTTCACATGTTCCTTTAGCAGATACTTTAATCTTAAGTGCATTATTTCTAAGGGCAATTTGTTTAAAATAATTAGTAACTGCAACATTTAGTTTCCATTAGAAAATTGTGTTATAATATTGGATGATGTGATAATATCCTCTATCAACCTTGTTCCAATTGCAGGATCGTTTATAATCCTCTATTTTGGCTTCCAGTAGTTTTTTAAACTTAAATTGTACGTGCAAAGATATTTTTCCACCAATAGAGACATATCTCCTTGGGAACTTAGAATTTCCATTCGGAATTGCTAGGCGGGCAATAATTCCATTGTGGAATTTTATCTCTCGTATGCAGTTATCAGACTGTGCCTCTTATATAGGGCTTCTGATAAGTTCACCTGCATACACCCCCGCGTCAGTGGGTAGGATCTGACACATCCCACTCTGATGAGTCTAGTGTCAGACCTAAGACGAAACGCTGATTAATAGAGCAAATGCCTGAAAAGCCTAACATCTGGTCTGTTATACCTTTCAGAGTTCAGTCTGCCAGCCTCTGTGAATTTACTAACCGCTGCCACAATTCTCTATTTGTAGATACTTACGTGACTTCGTTTAGTTCTATATCTCTTATCATTAAATAGAAACTGAGTTCAGCCATTGTCTTCCTCCGCTTCTCTTACCCTCCATACCAGAGTCTCTTATTCCCCTGGTGCATTCGCCTCACATGACGCCACCACCGATGCGGGTTTATGCGTACAACTTCATCAATCGAGTTCATACCTACTTATCCTTTACCTCCTCATTCCAAGTGCCCTCTCCCACCTGTTTGTACCGGCAATTATTCTCATTACTTTCATGTCTATTACTTCTAACTTGTGAATAAGATATCCTGAGTCCACCCAACTTTCGAACCCGTAAAAAACTCTAGGTCTGTAAACAGACCGATGTAAAGATAGTTTCGTCCGGGAGTTGACTTCCTCCTTACAGAATACTGTTGATCGCAAATGCACGCTCACTGCGTTAACTTTGCAGCAACTTGATTCTATCTTACTTGCTATACTACCATCTTGGCGGAATACACATCCTAAATATCGTACGATACAAGTGAATAATAATAATAATAATAATAATAATAATAATAATAATAATAATAATAATAATAATAATAATAATAATAATAATAATAATAATACCGGTTAGGGGCGCGCACCTGTGAGCTTGCATCTGGGAGATAGTGGGTTAGAACCCAACTGTCGGCAGCCGTGAAGATGGTTTTCCGTAGTTTTCCATTTTGCACACAAGGAAAATGCTAAGGCTGTACCTTAATGAAGGCTACGGCCACTTTCTTCCCATTCCTAGAGCCTTCCTATCCCATCATCGCTATGACTTATCTGTGTCGGTGCGACGTAAAGCAAATAGCAAAAAATTAGCAACAATAATAATAGACTGAAACCGGCTGCAAACTTCGGGACAACAATGAAGTCCACAAAAATGTGGAGAACATTTCGGAGACCATGAAAAATAGTAGGTTATCATTTCTCTAACATTTGTACAGAATGGACGAAACCAGAAATACCAAAAAGTTATTCAACTACCTGTGGAACAAAAAGACAACGAAGGTAGGGATTAAGGAATTCGTAAATATCTAGAGAAGTCCAATATCCAGGAAGTTCAAATGTTAGACAGGAAAATATTTAGGACCATGATTCAAAATTTGGAAGGTCTTCAAGTCGAAAGAACTGCAAAGACGGGAAGAGCCTGGACGGATGAACAGAAGAAACAGCATAGCGCCCATATGAGGGAATAATTGAGGAAGACGGAACTTCCAAAAATCCAAACAATGATATTTTAGCGTGATCCTAAGTGGTGAATTCGCAAATCGAAAAATGAATGAATAATAATAGCATGTGACATCAGCTAATTGCAGACCAGTCTCAACGTTTGAATTGTGTTACTCTTTGGCAGTGAATCGGATTTCTACTGAATGGTTCCTAAGGATAATTTAATTTTGCAGAGTGCGCCAGGGAATTTCTTTAACATGCGGATGACCTGGAATGGTAAGATTCTTGTCCACATTCAAAAGTGGAGTTCATCGGATTTCCTGAGGCAGCTGAATATTTCAGTGAGAAGACGACTAAAAATGGCGAGGGACTGTTGTTCAAGCTTATCGTGATGGAGGAAACAGCGCATGTCCCAGGATGCGTTATCTCACTGGCTGCAGACGCCAGCCCCTCCACGAGGCAGGCGCCGTCTTCACCAATGTGACGAGGAAACAAATGAAGCTTTGACTGCGTCACATCTCATTAATTGCGCATTCATTGCGCCTGCGTGAGAGCGCTGAATAGCTGTGATTGGGGAGCAGCGGGAATCCTTGGGCCATTCAACACGCCGCGCCGTGCCGCACCGTCCGTTTTAAAGTGGAACATTATGCAGCTCTGCTATACATATGCAAGAGGCAGACGAGCAGAGAGAATACCAAGTGTGATACAGTGTAAGAACTCACCGCGGTGGGTGAACCGATCGCTTCAGGTCAATGGAACCTTCCCCGTGCCGCTCCCTTGTCTGTCTTTAAATGATTGATTCCATTCAACCCTAAACTGAAGGAAGATGTGCTCCGACCAGCCATTCGACAGATGAGAAATATACGCAGTATGACTGGACTGGTACTCAGAGAATTATCCATGCACTACAGTGTCTAATGGAGGTGAATGATTCTTCCATTCAATCACTCAGCGTGGAGCAGAAGATGTAGAGAAATAATCATCTCTTTCAAATTATTATTATTATTATTATTATTATTATTATTATTATTATTATTATTATTATTATTATTATTATTATTATTATTATTATTATTATTATTATTATTATTATTATTATTATTCCGAAGTATCTGTGGAACAGCAGAGGTGAAAGAAGGTGCGGGCTGGAATGGGTCTAACTAGAAGTCTTAAAGATGAAATTAAAATTTAAATAAAGATTATATTTCCAACAGGTAACAACATTGAACAATTTTCACTAAGTGAAACAGGAAAAAATAAACATTCAGGTACAATAATACTTTTACAAGCGAAAACACAAGTTAAGTGTCTTTACAAATCCTGGGCTTCGAGCCCCAATACGTCAATCCTTGAGCTCTCAGCTCACAACCACAAAATACAAAAGGGCAGAAAACCCTTAATTACATGGAGCTCTTGCTCCCGCTTAGTAATGTCAAGCCTCCTAGAGGCACCTTCCAAAATACCAGAAAGAGCTGACCTGCTCTCAATTTTACAAGCCTATCAAAGGCCACACCAAACTTTACTTCTAACTACCCTCAAGGCACACTTACAATGAAACAGGGGTATCTTGTACCCAACCTACAGGGCCTTCGCATGAAGAAAAAAACAACAACAACAACAACAACAACAACAACAGGTTAAGTTACTGGCCCAAAGTACAGAGAGGTCTGGAGGCGTGAACTTGCACTCCTAAATACACATTTTGAAACCTAAGTGGCGCTAGGCCGATTACACAGGGGCTAATCCCAATCTATGGAGGTGACTAGTATACAAGATAAATTTAACACATTAAGAAGGAAGAGAAAAATGGTTACGAAAACATAGTCACCTCAAATTCAAAATGAAGAGGAGCTCGAGTGGATAAAGCACTCTCTATCCCCGCTTTACAGTTAAAGAGATTTGTAGATTTTACATAGACTGAAAAGGGATTTACATTTTAAAGAGGAGGGTTACATATTAAAGGTTTCGAATCTTCCCCGCAAGTTAAACTGCTGAGCTAGCGAGAAATAAAGATGTTAAAGAGCCATTACCTTGTTGAAGAGCTGCTGCCTGAAGAAAGAGGCGCTTCCAGCCCCCTGCTACATATTCACACACTGAGGTAGATGTTGTACGAGTGGCTCGGAGACAAGAAAATCAGCCGTATTTATACCCTCGCGGAAAATTCGAGACCTTTCACGAATGATTAGGACCCGCCCACAAAAGTTTTATTGGCTAACAGCAAAAACTTATACACAAGGCGATGAAGAAACACCTTATTGGTGGGAAATTAATTACAGAAATTGCTGATTGGCTAAATTCAAAACAGGCGGAAAGGAAGCTTAATATTGCCAACCCTCAAATAAAAGAACAAAATTTAGTAAAGACAAAACTTATGAACACACAATTTCTCCAAGAAAGTTCATTCCTTTGCATCAGAGTGCATAATCATAGATTTTAGTAGAGACATCTGTTAGAGAATGTCCACACTTCTTGATCAACAAAAGCATCTTCTGATAAACAGGAGAGTTAATTCAGTTGTTACAGTTCAGAGTTTCTCCTATACAGAAGTTTCAATTGGCGCAAGATTTGAACTTGCGCCGTAGAGGTGTACCGCCCGGTACAATTACTATTATTATTATTATTATTATTATTATTATTATTATTATTATTATTATTATTATTATTATTATGATTATTATTATTATTATTATTACTTTGCTACTTGCTTTACGTCGCACCGACACAGATAGGTCCTACGGCGACGATGGGATAGGAAAAGGCTAGGACTGGGAAGGAAGCAGCCGTGGCTTTAATTAAGGTACAGCCCCAGCACTTGCCTGGTGTGAAAATGAGAAACCAATGAAAACCATCGGCAGGGCTGCCGACAGTAGGGTTCGAACCCACAATCTCCCGGATGCAAGATCATAGCTGCGCGCCCCTACCCGCACGGCCAACTCGCCCGGTATTATTATTATTATTATTATTATTATTATTATTATTATTATTCGACGGATAAAGAGTGCAGATATATTCGATTTATTTGTACAGCCGTAGAAATCCGTAGAAGCCGTATAAGTCCTTTCAGTTCATGTACAATACTGTGTAGCCTATATACGGGAACTTACATACTTGTCTTACTGTATTTACGGACATTATTATTTTAACTCTTTCAATTCCGCGTTTTATATACAAGGATAAGTTCTTTTTCACGGGTTCTAAGTGGGAGCACATCTTTTGTGCCAGGGAGTAAGAGTGTAAGTCATGATATATCGAATCCTCATAGTACAGAGAAATCATTGATTTAATTTTCAACAGTTAGCAGGGGGGAAAAAGATTATTAGAAAGTGAAAATACGATTTCCGAAATATGTTGAATATGTATGAGAAAAGAGGCTTTCGCAAAGGTGAGAGGGCTTTTTACATGTACGGCTATCCCTATTAATTTAAGAAAGAGTTTCGCACAGTGTTTTATATGGAGTGTGGTGTCATACGGAGATGAAACAAGGGCATTAAGAAAGAAAAATACACAGTATTAGGAGAATTTTGAGATATGGTTGTGGAGAAGAATAGAAAAAGTGAAGTGGAAAATATCCTAGTTGGGTCACATACTACGCAGAAATTGTCTTCAACAGAGGGTGATGGAAGGAAAAATAGGTGGAAGAAAAGGGAGAGGAGGAAGAAGGTTTGGAATTTTCACAGATGTCTAGCAAGGTAGAAGCTATAAATAACTGAAACAAGATACTCAGGACAGAAAATCATGGACTATGTCCAGTGGATACCTGTCTAATGACAGATTCATAGAAGAAGCATAAGCAGAAGAAGAAGGCCTGTTCATTTCAATAGTACTGTCTCTGTTACTTTTGACTTATACCCTTTAGCCTTGGAACGAAAAATATGATTAATGAAAAAACTGATTTGCACTAATTTCATTAAAATTAAGAAACAAAGCAATTTAACACAACAAACTCGAATGATTGCAATTATATGAAATGTCAACAGACTTTAACAAGCTTAGAAACGCATAGCTGCCACAAAATAGTTATAATGACGAAACAAGGGTCTAGGGCTCGATAATTACTCCTAAGTTCAGTCGTCACATTGGCTGGAAAATATCTTCTCTGTGACCAAAGAAATAATATCAGAGCAGGTCAAACGTGAAAGACATGTTCATATTTTCTTTTGAGACGAAAACTTCTCAATCATGAATGTGTACCACAAAGACGCAATGTTAACATTTACTACCATCTGGATTTTCTGGGATGTCTCAGAAAATTTAAGGAAGAATAGGCCTGAACATCGGAGGAATAATTCATTTTCGTCCATCACGACAATTTTTCAAGTTGAAACTGCATTTGGAAGTGATCACTGCAGTATGATTTCATGATTAAGAGTTGATTGTTGAGATCAATATTCTCTTTTACGACAGACTCAATATTACTAAAATAAAATAATCGTCCTCAATTGTCCGGGCTTACAACAGGCAAAAACAACTACTAAGCTACTCAGTCCACCCAGTGGCTGCAGGCGTACTTTATTATTATTATTATTATTATTATTATTATTATTATTATTATTATTATTATTATTATTATTATTATTATTATTATTATTATTATTATTATTATTCCATTGCTGGTGAGATGTAGTGCCAGTCCCGTGATGTAGGGGTAGCGTGCCTGCCTCTTACCAGGAGGCCCCGGGTTCGATTCCCGGCCAGGTCAAGGATTTTTACCTGGACCTGAGGGCTGGTTCGAGGTCTACTCAGCCTACGTGACTAGAATGGAGGTGAGATAGCGGCCCCGGTCTCGAAAGCCAAGAATAACGGCCTAGAGGATTCGTCGTACTGACCACACCACACCTCGCAATCTGCAGGTCTTCGGGATGAGCAGCGGTCACTTGGTAGGCCAAGGCCCTTCAAGGGCTGTAACACCATGGGGTTTGGGATGGGCGAGATGTGGTGTTTACAGTGCACTATGTCTTCTGGTATGGGCTAGAATAAATTTGTTACTTTCTTTGAACTGCCTCAGTCTCATCCTTGACTTCGACAATATGAAAATGACTGAGGTATACTACGCAGAAATTGTCTTCAACAGAGGGTAATGGAGGGAAAAATAGATGGAAGAAGAGGAAGAGGAGGAAGAAGGTTTGGAATTTTCACAGAAGTCTAGCAAGGTAGTAATGTTGGTAATACCATTCCTTATGCAGCCAGTCCCTGATATGATGATGAGAAAATATCGCTCATAGGGTCGGTTGGTGCATGTATTTCAGTGGGCTTGGCAGACTGATCTGTAATAGCAACTTCTGGCTCGGTGAGGAAAGCAACGAGAAACTACTTCACTACTAATTGCCCTAGTACTTCTCTTCAGTGACGCCTGGGCTATTTATGACAGCTGTTGGCGGAGCTGTGGAGGATCAAACCAGACAACATACATACATATACTATTACGAGGGTCGAACGGGAGACAACACGGGAAATCTAAGATATGCATTTAGAAATATAGGGCATTTACTTATGCATAGTGCCTGAAGACAAATTCTGACTTCAGAAGATTCTCGTAGGAAAGTGACAGAACACAGGCCATTGGTAAACATTGTTTTATTAGCCTATGGTATAGACAGCAAATACACAAGACTACGTACAAAGGTCAGGTCTCCACTGGTTACAGACCTTCGAAATAATCACCCAAGGTTTCCACTGTGCGGTGCCAGCGTTGGGGCAGGCGCTGAACAGCATTCGCTGCACGTGTATCGCTAACGTGTGACACCTCTCTCCGAAATGCTGTTACGATATCCTCTTTGCTAGCAAAATGTTGTCCACGTAACGGCTTCTTGACTTCGGGAATTAGATCATAGTCACATGGGCTCAGATCAGGCAAATAAGGCGGGTGTGGAAGAAACTCCCATCCCCACCGTTGTGAGCGACGCTGAACGATGGCTGCTGTGTGAGCTGTCGCGTTATCATGTAGGATTATGGCGTTGTCCAAAAGATCTGGACGATTGGTTCGCACTACACGGCGCAATTGGTACAACAAAAAGGAATTGTAATAAACATCTTTGTCCATGGACACTGGACGGCCTGGGCGAGGCAAATCGGCAGTTGATACTCTACCCCGTTTGAACGTCTCCACCCACCTCGCCACTGTTCTATAGGGCATGACACGCACACCTAATGCTTGCCGCAACTCTGCATGGCATTGGAGTGCATTTCTGCAGCGGAGAACTGCTATTTTAATATACGATCGTTGCTCCTGCTTGTTGACTTCCATTTTGACGCTCTCACTCACACACTGAACTTGGGGGCATGTTTAGACCCACACTGTTGTTTACATACACCATTTAGTGGCATCATACGCAAGTACATACCGTACGTTTCCAAATGCATATCTTAGATTTTCCGTGTTGTCTCCTGTTCGCGAGAAAAAAGTAGTGACTTATGACTCGACCTACGTATATTTCTGGATTTTCTCAGTTAAAAGGGTATTTTATACACAATACTTCTCGTACAAAGTTGAAAAATCTGGGTAACTCGGGGTTCATAGGGACTTTTGGTATTGTTTTGGGTTGTACTATCCATCCAATGGTTCTCAAATGTCCGGTAACACACTGTATACATCTACGAATGTGGTAGTGAATGGGTTAATAACACAGCAAATTCCAATACTGTGAGAGGTCATTTAATTAATGTGATTTTACAGTATACAGGACAGCGCACTACTCTCACTTCGAGTTTTAATAACACGGGAAGTTGGTGTTAATTCCTCAGCAAATATCAGAAAAATTTAATCTCTGTAGTACTTTATCATAGTGAAAGCACGATGTGCGTGCTCATTTATCCCAGATATTGGCCTGCGTGTTTACTATCACTGGTTTGATTTCTAGGAAATGTCCATGTAGGTCCACGAGTTGGCTTTACTCGCGTGATACCACACTTCCTACATTAGTAACATCAGGTTTCTAAGTTACAGTGGAAGACGACGTCAAGGAGAAATAATTCCCCTCAAAATACAATGCATTAATGGAAGTCTAGTTCGTTCATTTAGTACGGTGACGGCCTGTGCAATACCTTACTGACAGTGATGATGATGATGATGATGATGATGATGATGATATTTGGGGTTTAAAGAGGTCTAACATCTAGGTCATCGGTCCCTACTGGTACGTGGTGAGGCGCAATGATATGATTATCAAAATTCCAAAATTCTTCCGCTGACTAGAATTCAAACAGACGACTATAACAAATGATTATGAACTTGAGACAATCAATGGATCCGACCCGCAATGCCCCAACATCCCATAAAAGTAATGTAAAACAATGGTATATACTGAACAAGGATCTAATTCCAAATGAAGATCTTATGTCGACGATGCCTGTTGTGCAAAGGGGTCCTAAATCCAGGTCACCGGCCCCTCATAATGTTACCAATTACTGGTATGTATACCTATGATGTTCCTCATATAGTGGTACTAAGCATAGGTAACGTAAATCCATGGTGATCCTCACCTAATGATACTAATCACAAATCCATGGTGTTCCTCACATAGTGGTACTAATCGCAGGTAACGTCTACCCGTGGTGTTCCTCACATAATGGTACTAATCACAGGTAATTTCATGTTTACAAAACCATCAACCACGGTCGTCCCTCTTAGTCGTCTCTTGCGACAGGCAAGGGATACCGTGGGGGTATTCTTCGTTTGCGTACCCCACTCACAGGGGGTTACTGACAATGAGTTATGCTCTGTGGTGTAGGCATAGGGAGTGTACCTCTTACCCGCAAGCCCTGGACTCGTCCGCGGGTTTTTATTCTGAAATATCTAGTAAGGAAAATTAATTCAGTTTCGTAAACCTTAGAGAAAATATCTGATGTGAGAGGCAGTGGACTCGGTCAAGAAAACAAATTAATATAGTCGTTGGCAAGCCATGAGTTGGATGGGGCTTATAATACTGACGCAGTGAAAAATCGGAGGACCATTGCATGGATTAAAAAAATCTAAGCAGAACAGAAAATTAACTTCAACTTGTCACTCTCGTTAAGTTATGAAACACTGAAACAAGTCTGGGATATCAGAAGAAATTATGTAGTGATATCAGAGGACTATGGGAGACGAAACTGGAAGGAAGGAAGGAAGGAAGGAAGGAAGGAAGGAAGGAAAGAAGCCACAACACAAGTAGTAATTGGTAAGGATCTGCATGAGAAGGTATCCTAGAGTCTGTCACAACCTACGAAATACTTCATGGAGTCTATGATTTCTTACATAAAAGAATCAAGCGAAAATTATGTAAGAACACAAGTATCATATTTATAACTAATGGGTGCTAGGAATATCATAAGTATTTTAAATTGCACATAATATTATTAATTTTACGTCTACTAATACACTTACGGTTACCCGAGACGTCAAGGTGCCAGAAATGAAATGGAATGGCGTATGGCTTTAGTGCCGGGAGTGTCAGCGGACATGTTCGGCTAGCCAGGTACAGGTCTTTCGATTTGACGCCCGTAGGTGTCTTGCGCGTCGTAATGAGGATGAACTGTTGATGAAGACGACACATAGGCCTACACCTATCTCCCGTGCCAGATAAATGAACCAATGGTGGTTAAAATTTCCGACCGCCTGACCCTGTCGGGAATCAAACCCGGGACCCATGTGACCAAAGGCCAGCACGCAACATTTAGCCATGGATCCGGACAAGGTGCCAGAAAGTTTGTCCCACAGATGTTCATTTATGTGCCGGTAATCTACTGACACAAATCTGCTGTACTACTATTACTAAAAAGCAAAGCAAAGTCATCTCCGTGCAGGCCTTAAAGGCCCTTGGAGTGGTGGAAGGAAAAGACTTCCACTGTTCGAAACCTCGGCACGTGATGGGGTAGAGTGGTTAGCTCTGCGCTCGGCCACCTTTTCCCCCAGGAATTAACCTGGTACTCATTTTTGGTGTAGGATGAGTGAACCTCGGAGCCATGTGCACCTCCGGAAGTGGAAATCTCGTTTCTTAAATTTTACGAATTCCTGACGGGATTAGAACCCACTTCCTTCCGGGCGATCCGAGCACGCCTTTACCGCCTCGGCCAGGCAGCCCCTACTACTACCACTACTCGAAGTTTTCATTCCCCTCCTGAAGGTTGAGGCAGGCCTCTTACACGGAAGTAAAGTCAGTCCAGACAACTCATTACTAGGGTCCGGATTTTCATGAAATATCAAAGTGCGAAATATGTGCATAAAAATCCATTAATTATAATATTTAATTATTAAAAATTAATTAAATATGTATTATTCATAAAATGTGTAGCAGCAGCAGTAGTAGTAATGACCGAGCTCGATAGCTGCAGTCGCTTAAGTGCGGCCAGTATCCAGTATTCGGGAGATAGTAGGTTCGAACCCCACTGTCGGCAGCACTGAAAACGGTTTTCCGTGGTTTCCTATTTTCACACCAGGCAAATGCTGGGGCTGTACCTTAATTAAGGCCATGGCCGCTTCCTTCCCACTCCTAACCCTTCCCTGTCCCATCGTCGCCATAAGACCTATCTGTGTCGGTGCGACGTAAAGCAACTTGCAAAAAAAAAAAAAAAAAAGTAGTAATAATGCATTCATTTTAGAGAAATGTTCGTGTATTCCTTTCATTATGACTTAGGTTAAGTTATATGACACAATACAATTGTTTTAATTACCTCCATATTTTAAGACAAAGTTATCGTTTTTACTTCAAATAATTTAGAAACTCTACTCTTCTCTAATTTTGACAGTAAATATAGTTGCTTATTAAATTATTAAATTAAAAGTATACTCAAAATACTTTGAAAAAGTTCAAAAAGAATGCCGTGTGCTGTAAATCCCGGAGTGTATGTCCAACCCTTGTCCCGTCCCTCTACGGCGTAGGGTATGAAGTGAGATGAATTGTTGCAGTTAGTTTTAACGACCGGATACCCTTCCTGACATCAAATTTATGATGGGGAGTTGAATAAGATGAAATGAATGACGTGATATGATAGTAACAAGGAGGAGTGTGAAATCCGGCGCGGGCACACAGCCAACTCCTGTCGAATAGTACCACGGGCCTGTTCATTTCCTGACGTCCCCATCCGACGGACAAATCGCCATCAACAGCGTCCATTATCTCACTACGTTGAGGAGAGGATTGGAATTGAATCGAACCTTCTGACAAGCAGTCTAGTGATTAGAAATCGTATACCATGACTTCTACCCTGCCGGCCAACATTCAGACGGTGGCACTTTTCTCGACCAATAGAACTCTCACCGGGTAACCACGGTCTTAGACCGTATAGACTTAAGTATCATGGGCACCAGACGGGCTGCACTGTAAATCACGGCATATTTTACACAGTTTATTGTTGTAGCTAATTTCCCGTTGGCCTCATGTCCCGAAAATGAAATAAATAAGCGTTTCTAAATACATTCTTCTTCTTCTTCTTCTTCATCTCTTTACCCTCCAGGGTCGGTTTTTCCGTCGGACTCAGCGAGGGACCCCACCCCTATCACCTCAAGGGCAGTGTCCTGGAGCTTCAGACTCTGGGTCGGGGCATACAACTGGGGAGGATGACCAGTACCTCGCCCAGGCGGCCTCACATGCTATGATAAACAGGGGCCTTGCGGAGGGATGGGAACATTGGAAGGGATAGACAAGGGAGAGGGAAGGAAGCGGCCGTGGCCTTAAGTTAGGTACCATCCCGACATTTGCCTGGAGAAGAAGTGGGAAACCACGGAAAACAACTTCCAGGATGGCTGAGGTGGGAATCGAACCCAGCTCTACTCAGTTGACCTCCCGAGGCTGAATGGACCCCGTTCCAGCCCTCGTACCACTTTTAAAATTTCGTTGAAGAGCCGGGAATTGTCCTCCACATGCCATAACCCAAAAATATCTCACGTCTAAACTTTCGTTCGATGATCTATTTAAATTTCATGTTAATTCCCGGATGGCAGATTTCTTAGTGCAACAATATATCCTCCTAATCCTAGATTTAATCATATCAAATTAAAGTAGGCTACTATTTTTGCTTATCATATCAATTCGATCAAAATCTGAAATGTAATATTTGTGATATAATTATGTGATGAAATGAGTGATATTGGCACCAATCGGAACGCATTTCGAGTCCGTGTAAATGCACGTGTGAATATTGAGAGGACAAGAAATATCCATGTAATTATGCAGTACGTAAAACTGGAAATCACCTGGTCATGATAACGATATCAACACTCAAGTAAAACTATAAGTTATTTTGCTTTGAAAATTTCTCCATCGTATCAATCAAATAAGATTCGATACATAATCAAAATACTGCATGAATCAACATTTGAAAACTTCCATTTTTTGAAGAAATTCTATGACTAACTACTGAGTAATACAATGCTTTGAACTGAAGTACGAAAAATAGAAACTGTACGGGACATTTTATCAGAGATGTTCATCAAGTTGTTTCATTTAATTTAGCAGGTCATGATTGTAAGCTATACCTGGATCTTTTGAATAGTTATATCCGAAATTTTCACAATCCCAAAGGGACAACAAATTGAAATTGTTAAAACTTCGCTGGAGCAATTCCTCCTTTATTATTATTATTATTATTATTATTATTATTATTATTATTATTATTATTATTATTATTATTATTATTATTATTATTTCTATTATTATTATTATTATTATTATTATTATTATTATTATTATTATTATTATTATTATTACTAGCAAATGTACCCGTGCTTCGCTACGGTATTCCGCATTGTATACGAATACTGAAGTAAATACTGTACATGCAGTAAATAAGATTGTTTTAAAATAGCATGTCTCTTAGTATTATCCGAGAAACAGCATGGAGAGCTCCCCATACGTTGTTTCCAATGTAAAGTGCTTGTTACGGATTTGTGGTGATAACGACAGGCTCACTTGCCTACTGCCATTCACAATCGAGTTGGGAAGTTTACATTATAATTGCAGGCCCCATTGCCTACTGTGCGGTCACAATCGATTTGGGGAGTTTCCGTTACAATCGAAGCCCCCTTTCCTACTTCCAGACATATTACAAATTGAGGAGTTTTTATTATAATGGCAGGAAACTTCCCTACAACCAGTCAAAATTGAGTTGTGCAGTTATCATTATAATGGCAGGCCCCTTTTCCAACTGCCAGCCAGCTTACTGCTAGTCACACCAAGTTGGTGAGTTTCCATCAAAATAGCAGGCCAGTATGCCGAATGCCAGTCACATTTTAGATGGGTACATCTGTTTATAACTGCGGGAACGCTTGCCTACAGCCAAACACAATCGGGTAAGGGGAGTTTTGAACAAAACTGCATGCTCCCTTGCCTTCTGCAAGTCAAATCGAGAAGTGAATTATTCATTACAATGGTAGGCCTGCCTTATTAATGCCAGTTATACAGGAATTGGAGAAGGACCCCATTCCTACTGCCAGTCAAAGTCGGTGTGGGGAGTACTGATTACAATAGCAGACACACCCTTTCTCGATCGCTACAAAATCGACATCATTGAATATATATAGTTCGACATACGAAAGTATGTGCTTGTTTACAATATTGCAGACCTTCATTTACAGATTAACTGCTGCTAAACGGTACATCATATCGAGAAAGGATTTTACCATAAGACACCGGATTTAGCGGCCTAAATTGCTGGTCTTACGATATCTGATCTATTCATGGGTCAGATTGAGTTAGAAACGTGGAATAGGGTAAATTTGTGTAAGATTATCTCACACTGCATTGATTTTCGCATAATTAAATGACAGCTACATACATAGCATTTGGCACATATATGGTTACTGGCTGGACCAATTTTCGTGTAGAGTTTGATGGTTCTATCTTTCCTATAAGTGATGGAAGTTATGGATTATGTATGTTAAAAGTCCAAATTTACTTAACATCGAGAAATAGAGAAAAATCATACGTAAAGGGGATAGAAATACGACAAAATGTCGTAAGACCAAGGTTGTAGGTCACTCCAAATTGAACGGGGATTGTGCCATCCGTTATGTGATAATACTTCCCGAAGGTCTGCACCATCATTAGAATTGCCTCCATATTTCGATATTCTTCGGGATAAAAACAGAAAATTTTAAAGATCTTGGAAGTTTTCCGTCCGCTACAGGCTAAAACGTATAATTTTGCCAAATTTCAATATCCTTCTTCGACTGGCAGATTATGCCGCACTCTGGGTTTTCGGTGAGGAGTGTAAAAATTAGGACTTTCAAGAAACTAAACCAAAAAATATGCATATGGTTATTATTACCCCTTAAACGTGTAGCTGTACGAAAATTTCGCCAAAATAGTCAATGTACAGGCACAAAGTCGTTATGATTTTGTTTACAGAGATAGATAAGGAACCTGCTCCACGTACAACACCTTTTGGGCTATACCCGCTGGACTTAACCTGAAAAACGGACCGTTTATGATATCTCCCTTATTAATCCTCCTGTCGACAAAATGCACATGAAAAAAGTTTTAGGGATGGAATTCCATCACGTTTGGTCGATTTCCAGTCAGGTTGGTCTTGTACTGTTTACATTGTGAAGGAGTAAAATCACCATTTCGGTTGCCTATAAACCGCCAGTCCATTCCGGGAACATGAAATGTTATTGACGATTAACACCTACCGTTGGACAGGTGGATGTTAATGTAAAGTTTGACTCAAATATCTTCAGTAGTTTTCAAGTTGTAAAAAATACGTTTTACACGCACCCGCTCTTGAGTTAAGTCCGGTGGGACTTGTACCGGAAAACGGTCCGTTAATGATATCTCCCTTATTAATCCTCGTATTGAAACGATGCACATGAGGAAAAAGGCTTAGAAATTAATTTCCACTAAGGCAGGTAAATTTACATTAAGTTTGGTTGTGTATATTTTGTGGGAATGCAAAATGACGGTTTCGGTTTCGTATAATCCCCCAGTGAATTCAGGGATTTAGAAACAATATTTGGCCTAAAACCTGCCAAAGGACAGTGGATTCTAAATATCAATTTGGTGGAAATATATCCAGTAGTTTCCAAGTTGTAGACAAACAGACAAACAAACAAACAAACAGACACCAGAACTGAATATATGAAGTTGGTCATTATTACACCTGAAACGGATAACTGTACGGAAATTTCTCCAAAATTGTCAATGTAAAGGCACACTGTAGAGGTGCAGATCTTTATTTCGATAGTTACTGCTTTGAAACTGTACGACGTATCTACAAACGGACTTCACCATCAGACGCCCCTTTCAGTGCTCAGCATGGTTGGTCCTATGACATATTCTCGTATCTCTTATATTTATGGGTTATATTGAGTTAGAATCATTGAATGGGGTGACATTTTGTACAGTTTTCACATACTACTTTATATTTTTGATACTCATGTGACAGCTACAATCATAAAATTTGGCTATAACATGGACAATGGTCATGTCTATGTGCGTGCCGAATGTCATGATTCTACCTTTCCTATAAGTGTGCCAAATGATAACATATACGTGTAAAAGTACAAAATCAACTTGAAATCGAGAAATACAGCTGTATTTAACGTATTAGGGATAGAAATACGACGAAAAGTCATAGGACAAAAGTTGTAGATCTCTCCAAAATGAAACGCCATTTGCTTTCTGACTTGTGATACGACTTACTGATTAGCCACCAATTACCCCGAAATGAAGGTCTGCACCGTCGTTAAAATTGCATCCATGTTTCGGAATTTTCCTGGGCCAAAAGTTATACATTTACATAGCTTAGAATATTTCCTCAAAGAAAAGAGTGTCCAGCATTCGGGATTAGCACTCACATACATACGTGGTAATTGAGGAAGAAAATAATACAGTTTGTAAGTTGAAATTAATAGAAAATGGATTATAACTGAGGACATCCGGAAGACGACAAATATATAAATACCAAGTGAACGTATTGGAAAATCAAATGCTCCTCAATAAATTATGCCGGTGTGAGTTATGGATATAAGAAAGCGGTAATCGGAGAGAACTGTAGGCGCAGGAATTCTTAGGTAATCAGATAAGAAGATGAATATTTGTGTTATTACTTAAGCTATTCGAGGACGGTTATAACCTCCAATGATATTCCGCCAAAATCCCGCAGAATGGCCGATTGACGACTCTCTTGCTTTCTACCCAAGGAAAAACCACGAATTTAAAGGAATGATGAGGAAAAGGGCAATACGTTACTTCCCTGCTGGCAAGCAGTCAGAGACGTTGCCATGGTAACCCATATATTCGTTGTCGGTCTGCCGGTCACTGAATGCAGAGCATGGTATCGGCAGAAAATAGTAAATTTCTCCGTCATTTGAAGAGTAAGGTAAATTATGAACATAACGAAAGTTGATTATAATGAAGAGACCTTTCAAATACGGTCCACAGAGTTTACAGAAAATCAATAGTATAAGAGGGAGGAAAACCGTTCTGGTTTTCCTATGAAACCGCCGTCTTTTCAAAGATTTTAAAATATTATGCATATCGAAACCATCCCCGGGATGAGTATACTCTAAATATGAAGTTTGGTTGAGATCTATCCAGCCGTTTCGACGTGATGGTGGAACAGACAGACAAACAAACAAACAAACAGACACGAAAAGTAAAAACCACCGATTCGGTCTTGAGTTGACCTAAAATGGATAAATATTTGAAAATTTGGCAAAACAAAAGGAATTACAGACAGCGGACCCCCTACAACTTTATTTATAAGATTATTATTATTATTATTATTATTATTATTATTATTATTATTATTATTATTATTATTTGAAAACATTTCCTGAGTGTATGTGTTAGACGATAATACTTTCTTACAATGCTGTATATTCCTAATGCAGCACGAATGAAATTCAGAATAAAACACTAATGTTTAAATTAATCATCTTTGATTGTATAATTATTTTCATGTTCTGATATGAACGGTTGATAACTTTGAAAATTACTAATATTTTCTTCTATTCTTCAAGTATTATTGTCACAGAGGTTCAGCTTCCGGCTTTACACTCAGACGGCCGGGATTTGAATCTCGGTGGATGCTTGGGGGGAAGTTTCACTTGCAATGTCACATTTCATCATTAAGGGCATCCAGTCTTAAGCTCCCGTGTTAGAACTCAAAGTAATCTAGAACGGATCCTGAGACCCGAGAACTAAAAGGAATAATCTAAGGGAAGATGTTTTGTTATTTTCTTTTCTTTCTTTTCAAAGTTCCCAGCTTGTAATAGCCAATGCTGTACATATTAATCGGCTGATATGTTTCATGTCTTAATTCAAAATAAATCAATTCGTAGGCCTAAGAATCTAAGACCGTGAATCTATGTTTAACGACTTCCTTCATGAAAATATTATACCATTAACATGCTACGAATAAGAAACTCTATAATATCTCTCCTATGGCTATGTTCATACATGGAATATTATGAGCAATGCGTGTTGTAATGGAATGAACACACATCTCCATGCTACAAGTAAATTAATGCAGATACACGAGCCATTAATAACAGGAACATGTTGTAAGTGAGCTGTTGTGTTCCAATATTCTCGGTGACATAAATCCAAAGCTTTATGAAAGTGTGAAGAACAAGTGCCTGTGCTTCTTGTGGGCGAGCTGTTGTGTGGGTGGCACGAATACAGGGGCCGTGCACCTCTCAATTTATAGCGCGCGTGAGAAACTGAACACTTCTGTTTCACAACCATCATTTACATTGCTCAAAAGGTGAGCCCAAAGAATGCTTTAAGGGTCTTCCTCATTTAACTCGCATGGATACCATGATGTAACATTCGTGTGAGGTCTCAAGAGAGAAAAGATCGGAATTCGCAAGAAATGGTTCTTGCAGAGTTGGCACTAACAGGAACCTGTATCAACCACTAATACAACACCGAGAAACTTTCGAATCTTGCATATTTAATTTTTAATACGGTTGTTGTAAAAAAATAATCCATCTGTATTCTGTTTTCTTCAGCACTTATAGCTGAGGTCACCGAAATTCAGCAGGATATGAAGAATTACAAAATGGACAATCACCAGTAATAAAGCAGTAGTATGAGGTTGCTGATAAGCTAATCCTTTGTCAACAAATTCTACGGAACGCATAGAGCGTGTAATCAAATGTCCATTCATTCGAACTGTTAGTGTGATGGAATGTCTGTGGTAAGAGTTTTCGAGTACAAAATGTTCTAAAATCTCTCTGCCAAGAGCACAAATGACATCTTTGATGACTAAGTCCTAATCAATCAATCAATCAATCAATCAATCAATCAATCAATCAATCAATCAATCAATCAATCAATCAATCAATCAATCAATCAATCAATCAATCAATCAATCAATCAATCAATCAATCAATCAATCAATCAATCAATCAATCAATCAATCAATCAATCAATCAATCACCAGTGGTTTGCATTTAGGACAGTCGCTCAGGTGGCAAATTGCCTATCCGTTGTTTCCCTAGTCTTTTCTTAAATAATTTCAAAGGATTTGGAAATTTATTGAACATTTCCCTAGGTAAATTATTCCAATCCTCAACTCTTCTTCCTATAAACGAAAATTTGCCCCAATGTGTCATCTTCAGTTCCAACTTTATCTTCATATCGTGATCTTTCCTACATTAAAAAAAAACAATAAAACCTATTCGTCTACTATTGTCATTCAATGCCATCTCTCCACTGTCATCTCGGAACATACCACTTAGTTGAGCAGCTCGTCTCCCAAGTCTTTCCAGCCGTAAACTTTGCACCATTTTCGTAACGCTACGCTTTTGTGGGAAATCACCCAGAACAAATCGAGCTGCTTTACTTCGGATTTTTCCAGTTCTAAGACAGTCCCCATATTAAGAAATAGTCAAAAATACCTTATTCAGTCTATAAGTTATGTCCCTACCGAAGTAATTGATATTAATATAAATACCTTCATTGAGGTGAAAGATACTTGAAGCACCTAGAATCCATTATCTCTTCACTTCTACCCCGAAACACCTGTAAATATTTGTGTTGTGTAGTTCTTTCCTTGGGCTGAAGGCTTGAATATCAAATGTGCGCTACACTAAATAAATAAATAAATAAATAAATAAATAAATAAATAAATAAATAAATAAATAAATAAATAAATAAATAAATTCTTATTCTTGTTATTCCCATAATAGGAGTGTTTCCTGCATCAGAGTTGCATATTAACCCTAGTATGCCATACTTCGTAGTCCTGCAATGTGTGTACGTAGTTCTTGGCAGATTTCCCGTAACTCTACATTAGCAGTTCCGTATTTCGTGGGAGGTGGGAATGTAATCGGCGCGCTGCTTCTTTGGTGTGACGACATGGCTCAGTGACATACTTCCTTTGTGTGCCGAAGTGTCCATGGTGTGGGTTGCGGGTATGAAAGGTCTAGAATCGCGATAGGAAGAGGGTTCGTTTCTACGTCGTGCAGACAGAAATTAAGAAACAGGAGTTCCACTCCTGGTAATAATTCGCTTAGGCTACAACGGAAGTATTACATGTATTCCTTAGGGGAAAAGTGAAGGACGGTGCGTAGACCTGGATATTCTATTTCACTTGAACCGCAGTTATACATAGAAGAGGCCTTTATCTTCCTTCCTTCCATCTAGTAGAGGAGAGAGTTATCTTATCTATCATTTCATTATTACAGTAAGTAAAACCAAAACCAAACCAACCCCATGGCGCAACAGCCCCGAAGAGCTACGACCTACCAAGCGACCGCTGCTCAGCCCAAAGGCCTGCAGATTATGAGGTATTGTGTGGTCACCATGGCGAATACTCTCGGCCATTATTCTGAGATTTTTAGACCGGGCCCGCCATGTTATCGTCAGATAGCTCCTCGAGAGTAATCACGTAGCTGAGTGGGCCTCGAACCAGCCCTTTGATCCACGAAATAATACCTGACCTGGCGGGGAATCGAACACAGAAACTCCGGGTAAAAAGCAGGCCACACTACCCCTACATCGCTGGGCCGGCCACAGTAAGCAAGCAGATATTTATTACGAGAGCGTAAAAACAATAATAAAAATACCGGGCGAATTGGCCGTGTGGTTAGGGGCGCGCAGCAGTGAGCTTGAATCCGGGAGATAGTGGGTTCGTATCCCACTGTCGGCAGCCCTGAAGAGTGCTTTCCGTGATTTCCATTTTCACACCAGGCAAATGCTGGGGCTGTACCTTAATTAAGGCCACGGTAGCTTCTTTCCAAATCCTAGGCCTTTCCTATCTCATTGTGGCCAATAGACTTATCTGTGACGGTGCGACGTAAAGCCACTAGCAATTAATAATAATAATAATAATAATAATAATAATAATAATAATAATAATAATAATAATAATAATAATAATTTTTTACGAGGGATTGTGGAAAATCTTCAAAAGACACTTGTGAATGGTCCGCACTCCACAAGTGTGTGGGATTCTTACCCACTAAAAACCACACACCCTTTTCCCACGATGTGTGTCATCACCCCGGAACCGCTCTCGCATTACTTCAGGGTGATATCGTGCTTTGTCTTTCAGACGTCTTCTTTCTTCATTTCTCGTTTACGAACGTTCGTATGCTTCCAAATCCTTCTTCTTCTGACGAAGGACGTTCTCCACGTACACTGCCACGCGATCCCAGGATTCCTGGTTTCGCAGCATCACCGAAATAATATTATCTGTTGTCAATTCTCCTAGTTCAGTTTCCACACATCTTCTCTGAATCGTCCAATGGCCGCATACAAAAAAGGTGTGAAATACGTCGTCAATGTCATCACAATATATGCATGCTCCGTCGCTCGCTCTGTCCACTTTATGCAGGAATTTCCGGAAATATCCATTCCTTGGTAGAAGCTGCGTGAGGTAGTAATTTACTTCACCATGGGCCCTTTCAGCCCAGATATCCAAGCGTGGTATCAGTCGCTTGGTCCATTTGCCTCGAGGGTCACTTTCCCATCTGAGTTGCCATCGTCTCATCCGTTGACTGAAGGCACTCTTCTTTGCACATTTCTTTCCCAGCTCTCCTTGGGTA
The DNA here is from genome assembly GCF_040414725.1 of Anabrus simplex. NCBI lineage: Eukaryota > Metazoa > Arthropoda > Insecta > Orthoptera > Tettigoniidae > Anabrus > Anabrus simplex. The sequence continues at coordinate 268,020,314 of NC_090268.1, forward strand.
CGCCAGATTTCATGTCGCTCCAATGCAAGTAGGTCTATTGGGGCTATTGCTGCCACCGTGAGGATTGCAGGTTCGGAAACCGTGCGGTATGCACATGCAATACATAAAGCCGCTCTCCGTTGTACGGCAGCTATTCTTCTCCGATACCAAGCAAATCTCAAGGATTCAGCCCAGATTTCAGAGCCATATAGGAGCACTGACTGAACCGTCGACATGAGAAGACGTCGTTTACTGGATTTCGGACCTTTAATATTTACCATTAGTCTGCTAAGTGCAGTCATGTATTTTACTGCCTTGTCTGTCGCTCTCTGAATATGATTCCAGAATGTGAGCTTGGAGTCAAGTGTCACTCCTAGATATTTTGTGCTCGCAGATGTTTCAATCACTAACTCTCCAACAGTCATTGGTACAAGAGTTTCGATCCTTTTCCTCGTCAGAAGACCTATCTCCGTTTTGTGTTCGGCTAATGTTGGTTCAGTTTGATTTGAGCCATTTCAACATTATGAGCTACTATCAAGGCGGCCACATCATCAGCGTAGCCCACAAGCTTCGCGTCCTATGGCATCTCCAAACGTAACAAGCCATCATACATTATGTTCCTAAGATCTGGACCAAGGATCGATCCCTGCGCTGCACCAGCCGTCAGGCGTTTTGTCTTTTCTCCATCTTCCGTATTGAACCCGAGTGACTTAGGCCCATAATCAATCATGATTTGATCGGTAAAATAATATGAGACATTTATTGAAATACAGAGGAGTGTATTTGAAAATATTTCGTTTATGTAATGTTGAAATCAGAGCGAAGGAAGGACGACAGACTGGAGCCTGACGGATTAGCTCAACACGACAACTTTTAGCTACTTCACAGCAGGGAATATCATTAGTTGGCGTACAAGTAAATACAGAGTCCACAAATAAGTCTTGGTCAGAAAGAGGAAGGGGGGAGAGTCATACAAAGAAAACTCACCACATGAGTAAGACCTTGGGATATTTTTGGTAGGACGGAAATTCCATGACCTCATGGAAAATTACAGCGGCTGAGTGTACGTTCGCTAGCCTAAGTTCGAGCAGGTGGAGATTTAAATCACGTGACCGCTTGCCGGCCAATAGTAAAAATTTGATGGGAGACTCAGTGATACCATCTTAAGGAATGATGGATGAGATATTTTCGTAACTACAAAAGTAATCAGTAATAAATTAATATGAGTACGCGGATGGATGTAATGAATTTATTAGATGTCACGCATGGAAAAATAATCAATACTTATTGGCAAATTAATTAAATTGAAGGCTGGATTTCTTGGAAACCGGACAGCTTGAATCTCATTGGCTGAAAGAAGACCACGTTGTCAGAGACGCTTACGAAGGCGCGAAATGTGAGGAGCGAAATCCACCCATATCTCCTAAATCTGTGATCACCTGGAGTTCATATTTTATCCAGCAGATATGCTATCGGAGTGGATTAATTTGATGTAAATTTTAACTTCCAATTTGGAGTGCAAGTACCGATATTAAAAATCCACCCCCTCCCTAAGGGGCATGACGTCAACAAATCCGCGGGAAAAAGGCTTCATCCATATATACGGAGCTGAATTGACGGTCGCCAGCCACTTGTCTTGAATCGTTGGAGCTGAATTGACGGTCGCCAGCACACGTGAATTGAATATCGGGAGTTGAACTGTTGGTCGCCGGTAACTTAGAATTCTACGGACGTACAGTCATTTAATGGCGCGAGCATCCGCCAGTGTTTGTAAAGTGTGATCGCGCTCAAGCAACATGTTAAATCTGGAAATAGTTAACGTAGGATAGTGTTTGTTATTTATGAATAATCAGTGACGTAAAGTAATTACCCTGCAAGAGAGTAGTATAAAATATATCACCATAAGTACGTACATAATAGACTGTGTGACGAACAGTACTTTAAGGAAGTAGTAGCCTGTACTTAGCTATACCGAACCGATGTAACGAACACGTCAAGAATGCCGTATAAATCGGGCGTATCGCGACGGGCGAAATAGTTGACACCTCGTCGTACGTGTCCAGGTCCATTGTGCGGGAGGTGGACGGGTGCAAAATGGCTGGCCCAAAGTGGGGCTTTAAGAACGGCAAAGTGTTGCTTTAAGAACGGCAGAGAGGCCAATTTTATTGCTAATCAATTTTTATATTTTTATACTTTTTTTTCAAAATTTTATATTTTTAAATTTTTGAATTTTATTAATTGATGACCGCATCACGGTCAAGTGTGTGTTCACTTGTAACGTAGTATCATGCTAGAGTAAGGTTAGTTTCGAACGGAGCTAGATTTGGCTAGTTATTAATATAATCCATTGCTAATCTCTTCAAGTTTGGCAATGATTCAAAATTCAATAAGCTCGAAGATTTGATGTTTCTCTGTTTCCCATATGGAATTTAATATTATTTTGGTAATTCAGGACTCCATTTAAATGTCATTGGACATGAGATGAATATTATAAACAGCTGGTTAGGAAGGCTTGAAATGGTAAAAATATTACTGAGCACCAGTTCAAGTTATTATTTAAAAAGAGGTTGAGATGGTATAAATTTATAATTAACGTATTTCAGGGCAGGAGATTTCCAACTTCATCGTTGTTTTTAATGTTGTTGTTGTTGTTGTTATATTGGAGCGGTTTATTGTGAAATCTTAGGCGCAAGCCAGCATTCAAGTTGAATGACCGGCAAATGTAAACAAGTTTTAAAGTCAAAATTTTTTTTGTTAAATGAAAGTTAGTGTAGGGGTATAATGTTATAGGATAGGGCCTAGACCCAATAGCGTATTCCTTCGTGTGCAGCAAGGTGAGAGGCCGATCGGCCCTTTTGCTTTCTCAAGAAAAGTTATAATGTCTGACGACGGTGGGGAGCGATCCCAGGACATAGTGGTAGAAGGACAAGGAGAGATGAAAGCTCTCACGTTAGAGGATTTAATGCGGAACTTAACTCTGAACATGGAACGTAGGTTAGATCAATTACAGGCCGATAGCGTGTCAGTTAAGCAGACAAATGACAAAATCATAAATAAAGTTGATCAAGTACAGGCTGCGAGTGTTTCACTAGAGAATAAGATCGACCGAGTACAGGCTGCGTGTGAAATAAATAAATCAGAACTCAAGGCGCAAATAGATGCAGTTCAGGCCGCGAGCGTAGCGATGGGACAGGAACTTAGGGACAAATTAACTCAAGTCCAGGAAGCATGTCACTTCGCGAAAGACGAATTAAAAGTGCACATGGATGCGTACATTACCATCGTTAATGAAAAGGTTGACCGCGTTAGAGATGAGGCTCAAATGGAACGCGCAGAAATTAAGGAAAAATTGAACGCCAGTGTCAAGGAACTCGCCGCTCTACGATTAACAGACAGAAAAGACATAGAATCACACATAGAGGAAATTCGGGATGAGTGTAGGAAGGAGAATGACATCGTCCGGGGACAAGTAGAAGAAAAATGCGCGCAGATAGCTGGCACCTTGGACAAGCATGACAAGGGCATGAACGAGTTACGTGGGGAAGCCGCACGTACACTTGTCATCGTAGCAGGACTGAAAAACAAAGTCGAAGAACTAACTATAAATTTAGAAGACCGTAGCCAGAGAATAACTAAGTGCGAAGACGCAAACTTAGCGTTATTCCAGCGGACGGAAGATCTAATCGAACAGGGCCAATCATTTGCCGACACGGAAGTTCGCCTATTAGAACAATGCAAGGCGTATAATGGGCAAAATTCCGGCACAAAAGAAATAGCCAGTTGTAATCCCGACGGAATGGATGACATCCGAAAAGACTTGGAGATGTTGAAAGCTAGGTTGGAACCATCAGCGTCTAGCCAAGATTTTAACCTCCAATATCGCGAATACGAACCCCATGATAACCAGGGGATTCATAAGAAAGGAGGCCTATCCCATGCTGATACACACGGTTTCAAGTTTGAAAACAGAGATGGGTCATCTACGTCATCAAGTGCTATCCCGACATCGGTGGTACACGTCATTAAGATGTCTGATGACAAGCCACCAAAGTTCGATGCCCGTGGGCATATTACCCCGAAAGGTTTCATCCGGGAAATCGCCGGTTATATAAATGAGAATAAGATACCAGTAGAGCGACAACTGCGAACGGTCGAGAAATTCCTAGACGGAGCACCAGCTGTATGGTTTAGGGCTTTCTTGTATACCTTTGAAGATTTTGAAGGATTTCGGCGGGCTTTTCTCCAAAAGTTCTGGAGTATTCAGGAACAGCAGGAGTTAAGGCTGGAAGTATACTCCAGACGATATGCAACATCTTCACCAACGAAATTCTCTGATTACTTTGTGGCACAATTTCACAAGCTACGGGAGCTTGATAATCCAATGAGCGAAACAGAATTGATTAGCGCCATTGGAAAGCAATTGCCATTCGAGGTCCAACGAATGATGATAGCGTCAAATGTCCAGACAGCTGTCGATGCGGAGGCTTTATTACGTCAATTAGACCTCACAACGCATCATTCAAACCCAAGACAAATTAGGAGCAGGGACCAACAGGTGAATAATATCGAACGGACAATCGAACCGAAGACCACTAGTACGAAGAACCAGGGAACTAGTACTGATCCAGAACCTCGTCGAGCATATAATACGGAGTGGAAGCCGCGACAATGGACGAGACCAAGGAATTTTGCGGAAGGCAACCGGCAAACCAACCAAGGGAACTTTCGAGCTGACAGGGGATACCGTGGATTCCAGAGAAGTAATTATAGGCCGTATCCAGCTAGGAATCAAGGGAACCCGAGATATTACCAGGGAGGATTTCGTCAAGAGAAGGATGACAGATACCAAGAGTCTAGGCGGTATATAGAAGAGCTGAACAAGAGAAAATGGAAGGAGGCGATCCATGATCGAGGCCGTGAGGAGGAAGCGACAGGAGCGGAGAGCTTGCAGTTCCAAAGAGCAAGGAAAGGGGGCAGCGACTTGAACCCGAATGCACCGACGTTCGATTCGGGACAAGGAAACAAAGAGATGTGACTAGAAGCAGAGGATGAACGAGAGGAAGCAGATGACGAGCCGGAAGAAGATGATGTCGAAGAAGATGATGAAGAAGATGACGGAAGGGAAGAAGAAGTCCAAGTAATCCATACACCAATTGAAGCAAGGCCATGTCCAGAGTGTGGAGAGATAGACAGAGACGTGCAGGAATTTGTCAATGCGATCCATGATATCGAAAGACAGAACGAGGAGTTAAGGGTCAGGAACCAGATGTTGAGAGACGAAATCAATAGCCGTCGCAGAACAGAGGATCCAATGTCAAATCATGATAGTGATGATAAGGACACATCATAAAAAAAAAAATCTCATGATGCTCACTAGATTTTTTTTACCTGGGCAAGAGGAAGATGAACCCGAGTGACTTAGGCCCATAATCAATCATGATTTGATCGGTAAAATAATATGAGACATTTATTGAAATACAGAGGAGTGTATTTGAAAATATTTCGTTTATGTAATGTTGAAATCAGAGCGAAGGAAGGACGACAGACTGGAGCCTGACGGATTAGCTCAACACGACAACTTTTAGCTACTTCACAGCAGGGAATATCATTAGTTGGCGTACAAGTAAATACAGAGTCCACAAATAAGTCTTGGTCAGAAAGAGGAAGGGGGGAGAGTCATACAAAGAAAACTCACCACATGAGTAAGACCTTGGGATATTTTTGGTAGGACGGAAATTCCATGACCTCATGGAAAATTACAGCGGCTGAGTGTACGTTCGCTAGCCTAAGTTCGAGCAGGTGGAGATTTAAATCACGTGACCGCTTGCCGGCCAATAGTAAAAATTTGATGGGAGACTCAGTGATACCATCTTAAGGAATGATGGATGAGATATTTTCGTAACTACAAAAGTAATCAGTAATAAATTAATATGAGTACGCGGATGGATGTAATGAATTTATTAGATGTCACGCATGGAAAAATAATCAATACTTATTGGCAAATTAATTAAATTGAAGGCTGGATTTCTTGGAAACCGGACAGCTTGAATCTCATTGGCTGAAAGAAGACCACGTTGTCAGAGACGCTTACGAAGGCGCGAAATGTGAGGAGCGAAATCCACCCATATCTCCTAAATCTGTGATCACCTGGAGTTCATATTTTATCCAGCAGATATGCTATCGGAGTGGATTAATTTGATGTAAATTTTAACTTCCAATTCGGAGTGCAAGTACCGATATTAAAAATCCACCCCCTCCCTAAGGGGCATGACGTCAACAAATCCGCGGGAAAAAGGCTTCATCCATATATACGGAGCTGAATTGACGGTCGCCAGCCACTTGTCTTGAATCGTTGGAGCTGAATTGACGGTCGCCAGCACACGTGAATTGAATATCGGGAGTTGAACTGTTGGTCGCCGGTAACTTAGAATTCTACGGACGTACAGTCATTTAATGGCGCGAGCATCCGCCAGTGTTTGTAAAGTGTGATCGCGCTCAAGCAACATGTTAAATCTGGAAATAGTTAACGTAGGATAGTGTTTGTTATTTATGAATAATCAGTGACGTAAAGTAATTACCCTGCAAGAGAGTAGTATAAAATATATCACCATAAGTACGTACATAATAGACTGTGTGACGAACAGTACTTTAAGGAAGTAGTAGCCTGTACTTAGCTATACCGAACCGATGTAACGAACACGTCAAGAATGCCGTATAAATCGGGCGTATCGCGACGGGCGAAATAGTTGACACCTCGTCGTACGTGTCCAGGTCCATTGTGCGGTAGGTGGACGAAGATTAAATAGTGTAAATATATTAAATTCTTGGGTCTAGGATAGAAATTTGTTGTATCCAAATTAAAGTATACAGTGTTAACGTAGTAAATGGTGAAGGTTTGTGGTAATCAAGATATGAGTGTAAAATAATAATGCGCCAGGAAATCTTTTGTGAAACAACGCCATCAAGGATGGAGGAGTAAAACGCAGAGAGGGGCTGGATGAAGCCTCTCGTCTGCAAAGCTGCAATGGAATACCGATAACTAAGATGAGTACTAAACTGTAAAATATATTTGGGAAATGTTATCGTGATGGGAAAAATGGGAATAATTTGGTCATACTTGGTTACCTTCTGTAACAAGATGGGTCGCTTAACGACCCCATCCTAAATTTGTAGCACGGACAGTAGTAAATCATAATAATGTAAATAATCGGGTCTTTTATGTATTCAGTTTGTTGGAGATGTAAATTTGTATATATAGTGTAGTACGTTAAGTCATGCATGCATTCATAGTTTCTTTGTAGTCGATAATTTTCTTTACATTTGATTTTGATTATGCTAGTTAAATAAGACCCGATATGTGCTTTTATGTTTTGTCATTTTAACGAGCCATTTAATGACATGGAAGGAAAATCCAGCTTCGCCATACCAAGTGTGTTTTGTTGAAATTAATATGGTCATATTTTCAAAGTGAAGTTGTTAAATTTGTGAGATGCGATTAATATAAAAATATTTCCAAGTAAATCATATCTGGAGTGTTTAGTGCCAGAATAAATTGAATTTGTAAAAGGGGTTATGCGTTAAACATATTACGAGTGGACTACCGTATTACAGGCGAAATTATTATTTTTTTTAAATATTAATAATAATAATAAATAAATAATATAACTATTTTTTTTTGTGAAGATATTTCTTTTTTTAAATATGATTTGGAGATAATAATAATTTATGTGATCAAGTGTTGAGTTTATTGGGAATCATTTAATGACGGGAGGTCGTTTTAATTTGGAATTAAAGTGCGTGATAACTTAATTTGATCGATTAATAATATTGAAATGTAGATCGGTGTTAATAATCCGTACATGTTAATGAACGTGTGGTTTAAATTACGGTCCAATATTTTTTTACGTATAAATGTCGCGTTTTGAAGTTGCGATTCATTAGCCGGAACATGTAGTGCTAATATTACGAGACCATGATTGTCAAATTTTGGTAAATATAATTTCAAGATGTTACGATTATTTGTGGAGAATGAACTAAGGCATAGATCCAAATGAGATAGAAAATGTGAAAGAATTTGCAGTCAGATAATAAAAGGTCGTACGATGTCCGGAATGAATAAATAAGTCAGTTGATAATTCTGTGAGGAATAAATAAATGAATCGAGGAATATTGAGATAGAGAGGAAAATAAATTCCGTACGAGAGACACTTAGGATATTGATATGAGTGTAAAATGTACGGGCAGTGTCACAGAGAAATACTGAGTTACGCAGCGGGTAGAATTCGAACCCGTGACAGCATGTACGAAATAAATAGACTGCACAGTTATTCGTTGAGATACAACGGATCTAAGGATAATGAGAGTTCAGATTCCACAGAAATGGTCGTATATTGTGTTCATTGTAATAACGAGTGAGGACAATCATGATGTCGTGATAATAATAATAATAAATATTGCGGATAAAGGATTGGACCGCCTTAATTAATTGAGCGTTGATAACGATGTTAAACGGGAATCTAATTGATAATATGCAACCGATAATAATAACAATGTAAGGACAATGTTAAATCACCGCGGTCGGATTAATAATAATTGTCATAATAATAACTGTAATGATGTCGTTGGTTGATCAGTGAAATATTTGTAATTGCGACCGATATCTTAATATATAATTTGGCGGAAGTGACCGGTTCATTAATGATAATAACCTTTTTAAGTGACGTGAATAATAATAATATCTTGGGTCACCTATTCAGTAATAATAATAATAACCACGAGAGGGATATAATAATAATAACAGTAATAACCATTTGTGTTTGCATCCCGCATAATAATGATGATATTAATCAAACGTGACAGTGCCAGGAACCGTTGAATAATAATAATAATAATAATAATAATAATAATAATAATAATAATAATAATAATAATAATAATAATAATAATAATAATAATAATAATAATAATAATAATTTCGAGGATGATAATTTTGTGGATTAAATTATTTGGTGACGATATCCCTCTATTCGTATGTTTGAATAATGAGAGAAATAATATTAGAATCATTTTTTTTTTACCGCGTTATGGTACGGTTTCCGTACGGGACGATGTTACAGTCATACTTGCGTGTTTGTTTACTTCGCTCGCGATGCGAGGGGGGCCATGGCCACGGTATTTCCCACCGCTTCTCGTTATCTCATCTGTGTCAGTAGTCTACTGAGGCTAACTGGTGACAATTCAGATCACATGTAAATAAAATGTAAATGCTAATTCATTGGTATGGTATCAGCTGGATATCGTGAGATAGGGACTGTCCGTGGAATCCAGTTTTCGCACTTCACGAGAAACATTACCCAGTCCGAGTACCGGTCTCGGAAAAATGTATATAGCCGGAGTACATCATCTTAGTTAAATCGGGAAGCCGACCGTAACATGGGTTATGCTCGGGCTCCCGATAGAAGGAAGCTATATCCTTGAGTAACGGTTCGATTCAAATGGAATCGATCCGTAAATTATACCTCCAAAATGTCATTTTATTTCAGAAGCAACGCAGCAAGATATTGATACCACTTGCGGTATGGCAAGTGATTTATATATGTAACATGTGTGTAAATTCAAATATTGTTGCCACGTGTATCAAAGTTTTATACGTCAAATGGCGTAATAAACCGCTCCTTCTGGCAAATTATTTCAAAGGAAACCACTCTCATCTTCTACTTCTTTAGCCAGTGCCCACCATTTATCGGCCTTATTTTTCTGATTGCATTACGGAGTCCCTAATAATAATAATAATAATAATAATAATAATAATAATAATAATAATAATGATAATAATAATAATAATAATAATAATAATAATAATAATAATGATAATAATAATAATAATAATAATAATAATAATAATAATAATAATAATAATAATAATGTTTACCGGGCTGAGTGGCTCAAACGGTTGAGGCGTTGGCCTTCTAATCCCAAGTTGGCAGGTTCGATCCTGGCTCAGTCCGATGGTATTTGGAGCGGCTCGTGAGTCTCGTGTCGGTAAATTTACTGGTACCTAAAGAACCTCCTGCGGGACTAAATTCCGGTACCTCGGCGTCTCCGAAAACCGTAAAAGTAGTTAATGGGACGTGAATGAAATAGCAAGCCTTCTATGTTGATTCCATCGGGCGTCTTCCATGCTATTGACGACGTTCCATTCTCATTGATAGACGGCGCCGCAATAATTAACTACCTGTACCGTTGGTATTCCCATCAATGCATCATCTTTCGCCCGCCTCGTGGCTGAACGGTCAGCGTACTGGCCTTCGGTTCAGAGGGTCCTGGGTTCGATTCCCGGCCGGGTCGGGGATTTTAACCTTAATTGGTTAATTCCAATGGCACGGGGGCTGGGTGTATGTGCTGTCTTCATCATCATTTCATCCTCATCACGACGCGCAGCTCGCCTACGGGAGTCAAATAGAAAGACCTGCACCTGGCGAACCGAACCCGTCCTGGGATATCCCGGCACTAAAAGCCATACGACATTTCATTTTCATCATTTTTCTTCGCCCTGCTCCATGGCTAAATGGTTAGCGTGCTGGCGTTAGGTCTAGGGAGTCCTGGGTTCGATTCCCGACCGGTTCGGAGATTTTAATCTTCATTGATTAATTCAGACGGCTCGGCGGCTGGGTGTGTATGTCGTCTTCACCATTATAATTTATCATTGGTAGGACTCCATCCTCATAGACACGCAAGTCGCCTGCGTGGCATCAACTCGAATGACATGCACCAGGCCTCTTCGGAGGCCGCACGCAATTATTACAATCCTTTGTTTCTAGTGGTTTCAGCGTCACATCCAATCAGGTTTATAGCGGCGATTAGATAGGTTTAGGATTGTGGAGGAAGCGGCCACAGTATTAATCAACGTACAGCTCCAGCATTACAGTCTTCAGGACTGCCGGTAGTGGCGTTCGAAACCATCATCTCTTGAATGCAACTAAGTGATAGAAAATCTGAATTATGTAGCTGAGACTCTGTATAGAAGGATTACGATTCTGAGTAAATTCGAAGTAATGAGCAAATAATATAAGCACTTCTTCTTCTCTTGAGACTTAGAAAGATAATGTGAATTTAAAAATGATGATGATTGTTGTTCAAAGGAGCCTAACATCTAGGTCATCGGCCCCTATGCAAAAAAAAAGTGTTAATTATAAAATTCAGTGTCCAATATGGCTTCGTACGACTAAATGGGTAGAGCGAAAAACAATCGCTTAGTGCAGTGGATAACTGTTAAAAATGGAGGAAATTGAATATGTGTCTTGCTTGCGAGACAGTAGTAGGCTACGTTAGCGACTACTTCGAGTGAAGAATATCTTACAATAATATGGTCAAATTGCGATATGTGTAGAATTAGTATGGTATGCTTAGGATTTTTCAAAACCAAATCAGGTGCATTAATGCACAAATCTCAGTCTTTTGGAACATTTTTTATGTTTTGTCTTTAGGAATAGAAGTGTCTATGGAGAAAGTAAACAGAAAAGATGAATTGACCATTCATGTAGTTCTCCCTAGACAACCACCGACGGACTACTCATACTATTGCCGGCAGAGTTTAAAAGTGCATCGATGTGTCATTTGTTTTGTACATTATGTAAGGCTTTTCTATACGTAAGTCATTTGAGTTGAATTGTTGCACATAACGTAAGACTTCGTCATCAGTCAGTCATTTGAGTTGAAATGCTGCACAATTACGTAGGTGTTCTCTTCAGTAAGTGCATCCATAAAGGGCTCCCTGGCTGAGGCGACGAAGGCGTGTCGGTTCACCCGGAAGGACGTCGGTTCGATTCCCAGTCAGGAAGTCGAAATATGCAAACGAGATTTCCACTCCCGGAGGTGCATATGGTCCTGAGGTTCACTCAGCCTACACCAAAAGTGAGTAGCAGGTTAATTCCTGGGAGCAAAGGCGGCCAGGCGTAGAGCTAACCACTCAACCCCATCAACTGCCGAGGTCACGGATAGTGGAATCATTTAATTTCCACCCCTCCAAGGGCCTTCATTGCTTATACGGAGATGACTTTGAAACACATCCGTAAGTCATTAAGGTGCCCAGTGCTTTTTGTAAAATTGTGTAAAGTACAAACAGCTGTAATTCCACGCACGTAACACGTGTGGTTCTATGACCTTTTCTATTTGAAATAGTAATAATAATAATTTAGTGTGGCTATTTCTAGCCGAGCGTAGCCCTTGCAAGGCAGACCCTCCGATGAGGGTGGGCGGCATCTGCCATGTGTAGGTAACTGCGTGTTATTGTGGTAGAGGATAGTGTTATGTGTGGTGTGTGAGTTGCAGGGATGCTGGGAACAGCACAAACACCCAGCCCCCGGGCCATTGGAATTAACCAATGAAGGTTAAAATTCCCGGCCCGGCCGGGAATCGAACCCGCGACCCTCTGAACTGAAGGCCAGTACGCTGACCATTCAGCCAACGAGTCGGACATTTCAAATAGTGTATATCACTGTTTCCTGAAATATTCACTACCTCTGAAAATACAGTATATTCACCAGGGTTACCTTACATTCCAGCGTAAACGACATGGCGTGCTGTGAGATTTTCCACCTCCAATAATACACAGTCAGATCGGAAGCAGGCAAGATACAAGAATGTATTTACCTTCTAAAACGCTTGCTTGGCCTTTAACGGCCAGTGTCAATCTTGAAACATTTCTGTTTACCAAACTTCTCCCAGGCTACAGAAACATGATGAAGGATAAGACATTGGAAACGGAGTGAGATAATTTTCATTTCATGTTTATCAAATTAGAGAGAAGTTAAATACCAGATGCACAATACAACACAGATGGCATGGTAGCAGCCGTTCCATTAAACTGCTTTCTTCCATTTACCTTCCTATGAAAGGAAGTTCAATTTGCGGGCTTGTTAACGTGGAAAGCAGGTAACATAAAATGGCAGTAAACTATTGACTGACGATGGGAATATGAGCAAGTTGATAATAGCTCATTAGCAGCGCGAGCGCATGCGCCGTTCTATGCTATAATTAGCGTGGCATTGAGGCGGTTGCGCAATGACGTTGCATTTTGTTTCACGTCAGACTGTTAACTGTATCTGTCAGGACGAAGCTGCATGCCGACACCTGCACGTCTTCTCTATTAACGGTCCATACGCAAGTTTGACCGACAATTTATACCCATTCTCTTCTTGTGTCAATTTAGTAAGAAAATGGCTGACAAGGTACATGAACTTCGTACCATTGTTGTTGTATCGGTCTCGTGTAAGGCGGTTTGTACAATGCAGTGGAACGTTTAACGCGAAACATCTTCCAAATTAGGGTAGGATGTCTCCGGCGGAAAGTTGACATGGTGGCGGTTTTCATGCAGCGCACTTATAGCATGAAAGGTGTTTTAAATACGGGTATGGTTTATATGTTATTTTAAAGTAGAAGGAATAACGCACAAGACGTGACCGTGGTAGCTGAAGTAATATAAAGAAGTCACACAAGATGTCAACCCATTTGAGGTATGGTTTGGACGGTCGAAATTTGCCTACCACGCGGCGTAGCTGGGCATGAGGATGTCGTACAGAGACGATTGAGATATAATTTGATAATATATATCAGAAACCATCATAAAAATGTGCCTGTAATAATGTTTAGTACTATAATTTAACGTTTGCAAGAAGCATGCACAATCAATGTAACTCTCTTTACATCTGACAGCATTCACCATTGTTCAATAACATTTTGCCAATTGCTAAAATTTGTGCAAATGACATTATGAATGAAACATCCAACTAATGAGCCCACTGCTACAGGGGAGCGAAACGCTTGTAATTTCACGATTAAAAAGGCCTAAATAAATTCAAAGCTTTTAACATTTGCAATCGATGAAATTAAATTATAGCTTCCTTCTGGAAACGTACATGTTTATATAAACACCAAAGGCAGGCATTTACACAAGTGGAAACACGTACTTCCCCTAGGAGGCTAGTGGTGGTCTTTCTGAGGCACGTTTGACCCTCGGTGTGTAACGCCCCCTCCCTCCCTCTCCAGGTCATGGGATCACGCCCTGATATCCTCCCTCAACCCACGTCATCCCTGAGGCTCTCGGTCCCTGTCGGGTGGCGATACTGTGTAGTCCCTTGCCAAGTCTTCGCAGTATGACGGTTGAACTGCCTGCTAGGGGCCTATCTTGCAAGGGGGTGATGGCTAGGGGACATATCCTGGTACCCGTGGCCTCCCCGAGGATTAACAGGGGACTCTCTTCGGGGGCTCCCCCAGCTGTTCGGGGCCGATGCGTCGCGATTCCTCGGCAGCTGCTGGTGTTGTCCGCTGGGACCTCTCTTTCCAAGAGGACCTACCTCACCCCCCCCCTTACTCTTCTCTAATACAGGGCCCTCTCGGTGGATTGAGTAGCCGAGACCCTGTACCAAGTACCATCTACAATTTTAAATATCCCCACCAAGAATACACCTTGCCTTGCCAATCTCCTTCCTGCTACTACATCCACTTCTTCTGAAAGTAATTTCCGCACCCCACACACCAATGGTAGTTAAACAACATTGGGCGGGGTCAGCAAATGGATTGATGACCACCCCCTTATAGGGTTTGCCCACTCCCATATCGGATAATTATGATATCCATGGACTCTGTCACGAGTGATCCAAGGCCACTTTTCCTCACCCTTCCGGGTGCAGGTCACATTCTGACCGGTTCGATTTCAACACAAGGTACCACCACCCTCTACAACCATCCTGTCCATGTCCTAAGTTAGTCGAATGCAGCACTCAAGACCGAAAGGTCGATGGGCTAAATTCGCTCAAACGATCTGGCCTCCGCCCACACATCCACTGAGACGCGTGGTCTGTCTGCCGCACACTAGCCGCCAGCTTCTTGGAATACAACTGACGAACCCACCGCTACACTGGGGCGAAACGCTGGTAATTTCACAAGTGAAAAGGTCTAAATAGATTAAATGTTTGTATGTATGTATGTATGTATGTTGGGTATTCAGCCCGAAGGCTGGTTGGATCCTCAACAGGTCCACCATTAGCTGCCATAGATTGCCTAGGTGTCACTGAAGAGGCGTACTAGGGAAATGAGGAGTGAGGCAGTTTCCCGTTGCTTTCCTCACTAGGCCAGAAGTTGCTATTGCATATCAGTCTGCCAAGCCCACTGAAATGCGTGCACCAACCGACCCTATGAGCAACATCTTCACACCATTCATAGCAGGGACTGGCTGCATAAGGAATGGCATTACTAGCGTCACTCATACCTCAGTCACTTTCATATTGTCAAAACCAAGGATAAGACTGAGACAGGTCAATGAAAGTAACAAATTTATTCTAGCCCAAACCAGAAGACTTAGTGCACTGTAAACACTACATCTTGCCAGCAAAGGCACTGTTTGTAAGTATAAGATAGAAATATACGACTTAACGCGCCTAAAGAAAACGTATGCGGGAGGAAAATAGACTCAATAATAGATCGAATAATACCATAAATATATCTGAAATATGAATAAAACGGGTAGGGGAGCATCACAAACTTGAGACGGAAGTGCTGACCTATTGTAAAAACAAACAACAAACACGTAACCTCTGTAGTTGGAGATCAGTGGTCCGAGCGAGTGGTTGATTTGTAGCCGCAAAGGATTGAAGTAGAAAGTCGCACGTTTAGTATTAATAATAATTTCGATGATGATGACGATGCTTGTTGTTTAAAGGGTCCTAACATCTAAGGTCATCGTCCCCTAACGGTACGAGATGGACGACATGAGATGAGAATTAAAATATTAAAATGTACCCACTGACTAGAGTTCAAAATAAATGGTGATGAAAAATGATTATGAGATTAACACAATCGGTGAATCTAATTCGCAATGCCTAATTTTCTAATAAAATTATAGAGAAAAAGTGACAAGGGAATAAGACTGCCTGGAAGTACAGATACATATAATTAAAATAAGAAGTTAAAATAACACATTAAAATACGCAGACACGAGCTAAAATAGATTGAATGGGATAAAAGCGCAGTTAACACAAATACACTAAGACAAGGGACATTATTACACAAGATAAAAAAGACCACTGTCCCTCATAAAACGGATGACGAGGTCTGCCGACTGCTCGTCGTCTCGCAGGATGAGGGAGATGGTACTCGGGAGTTTTAGACTACGGCGGAGATCTACCAAGTCCACGCACTCCCTAAGTTTGTGTACTACGGTAAGATGATCGCCACAAGTACACACCGGAGGGGGCTTTCCTTTCAGTAAAGAGGAGTGCCGATCCGAAGTCGACATAGCACACCTACTTCCGTCCGAGAAGCCCGAAGGGAAGTCCTCCAAACCTTCGTTGTACCTTTTATCACTCTCAGCTTATTTGGAAAAGGACTGGCCTGCCACTCCATCTCCCAATGGGACATAACAAAATGTCTCAGCTGAGAGCGAATATCACTTGCTGGAACCTTGTAAGGCAACGGGGGCAATGTAACTGCCTCCTTGGCAGCCTGGTCTGCTAACTCGTTTCCCTCTACAGCCATGTGACTTGGGAGCCACATAAACGTAGCAGATTCTGAATCCGCTGCACCAAAGCGTGCTGAAGAAAAGAAGTATCAATAGACTGTAGCGAGCTCAAGGAGTCAGTACACAGTAGAAAGTGTCGGCGCTCATTGAACAGTGCGTACCGCAGAGCTTCACAGGTAGCATAGAGCTCTGCTGTGTACACACTACAGGTTTCCGGGAGAGCAAAAAGAAACCTATCGTTATCGGCAACGAACGCATAGCCGACTTTCGTTTCCGCCCTCGACCATCCGTGTAAACGACGTCTGGACCCGGATAGCGGCCATCAACGGACAGGAAGAGCCTCCGATAAATAGAATGGTCCCTGTTTTCTTCGGGCCAGTGTGCAGATCCAGGACTATTTCAGGTCGTCGTAGTATCTATGGAGGTACCCCTCTTGGTTGCCTGATAAGGCAGGGAACGGAAGGTAAGTCAAACAATCTGTGACTGCTCTCCAAGCGTATTCCAATCGGCCGCGTTGCTCGAGGATAAGCAGCGTACAAACGACGGTTGTCATTATGGAATATGCAAGGATAGCTTGGTTTAAGGGCATCTGTCGTAAATTTGCAGCATAGATCAGAAGCATTTGCTGGCGCCTCAGGTGTAAATCCGACAACCCAGATTCAGCGAGCAGGCTAGCAATGGGGCTTGTACGAAAAGATCCCGTTGCCAAACTAAAACCGCTGTGGTGGATGCTAATTCAGTTTCGCTAATTCACTTTGCCTTACTGATGGATATGCTGCACTGTCGTAGTCTAACCTGGAATGTGCCCTGTAAAATCGTAGCGGCAGCGTGTGGTCAGCCCCCCAATTAGTCCTGCTTAAGGAACTTCAATATATCCAACTTCTTAGTGCATTGCACTTTCAACTGACGCACATGTGGCTCCCACGATAATTTGCTATCGAAAAGGAACCCAAGGAATCGGTAAGTGTCAACTACGGAAAGAGCGTGATTTCCTAAATAAAGCTCAGGTTGCGAGTCAAGAGTGCGCTTTCGGCAAAAGTGCATAACAGAGGTATTTGCGTTTGAGAACCGAAAGCCATGTTCTAAAGTCCACTGTTCCACTCTCCTGATAGCTTGCTGTAATTATCGCTATGCGACTGCCATATTATTCGAGCTATAATGCAGAGAAAAATCGTCCAAATATAGCCACGGTATTACTGCTGCAGCAGCAGCAGCAGCAGCGAAAATACCGTTTATGGCAATCGCGAACAGAGTGACACTAAGAACCGATCCCTGTGGCTCTCGATTTTCCTGAACGTGGTATTGCTTATATGTCCTCCCTACTCGGACACGGAATAGACGAAGGGACGAAAAATTCGCAATAAATACAGGCAAGTTAACTCGGAATCTCCACTGATGCAGAACTGAAAAGGATACCATACCGCCATGTGGTGTCATAAGCGTTTTCTAAGTCAAAGAACATAGCCACCAAATGCTCTTTGCAGACAAATGCATCCTGGATAGAACTCTCCAGCGTACCAAGTGGTCAGTGGTCGAAAACCACAATGGTACTTGGATAAAGGTTCTTGTTTCTCTAGATACCACACAAGTTGGCGATTTAGCATCCTCTCAAATAGCTTACACAAGCTGTTTGTAAGACAAATAGGTCTGTAACTTCCAGCATACTTAGCATTTTTGTCAGGATTGAGGACGGGAATGACTTTGCCATTTCGCCACTGACACGGAAACTCACCCTCACACAATCACTCACCGTGATTTGTTTCAACACACCGAGGAGATATAATAGACTGTTCTCACTAAGGTGTTTCAGCATCTGGTTATGGACATTATCTGGTCCAGGAGACGTGTCCATGCAAAGCGCCAAGGCGCTGCGGAGTTCCCACTCCGTAAAGAGAACTTTATAGTCCTCCGAAGCTTGAGTGGCAAAAAGTAATGTGATGAATTTCTGCCTCCCGCTTCAGAGCAAGGAAATCACGATGGTAATTCCCGGAGCCAGACATATCCGCAAAATGACTGGCTAGATGGTTAGCAATCGAGAGCGGATCTGTGACGATACTGCCTGCAATAGAAATTCCCGGTGCAGAAGGTGATCCTTGGATACACGGAATACGTCGAAGTTTAGTCCACACTTGAGATGACGGAGTATGTGACGTCATAGACGACATATATCTCCCACGATGCTTTCTTTCTCTGTCGAATAAGAACTCGCGCCCTAGGACGGAGTTTCTTAAATGTTACCAAGTTGGCCACAGTAGGCTGTCTACGATAGCGTTTATGAGCGCGACGGCGTTCTTTGATAGCTGCTTTAATTTCTTCGTCCCATCAAGGAACGAGTTTTCGCGAGGAGTCTCTGGAAACGATGGAATGCCCTCGTCAGCAGCAGCAAGAATAACTTGTGTTATGTAATTTATTTCGCCGTTTACGCTCCGCGGGTCACGTCGTTAAAGACAGCTAGTGATGTGAACTTTGGCCAATCAGCATGTTTAAGATTTCATCGTGCAGGAGCCTCGACGGAATTCTGTTTCAACTAATTAAAAATAATGAGGAAATTGTCACTGTCAGAGAGATCAACGTGTGTATTCCACCGAAAGAGGGAAACCAGCGTCCGGATGCATAGATTGACGCCTATGCGAGTGTATATGCCGTAACGTACACTGAAATGGGTGGGTTCACCTGTATTCAAAATTCATAAATCCAGCTCTCTTACTAATATTTCCAACTCCCTTCTTCTGATGCAAGGCGTTTCAGAGCCCCATATAGGGTGAAGGGCGTTAAAATCCTCCAATAGGAGGAATTTAGTTGGAAGCTGATCTATAAGGTCAGTTTCATCATTTATATTAAGAGGCTAGCCTAGTGGAAAGTACACATTACACACTAATTCTATGATAGGCAGCGGAACGCGAACTGCTACAGCCCCCAGTGAGGTTCATAGTGCAACATCTTCACTATAGGTATCAGAACAGACAAGAATGCCAACGCCACCGGAAGACCGGTGAGCATAATGTTTTTCTGTCGAGTACAGTCCGAAGTTTCTCAAGACAATATGATGACCTTGCCTGAGATTAGTTTCCTGAATGCAGATTATACTCACTAATTATCTAGCGCAGCTCAGCAATATGTCTGTCATAACCGTTACAATTCCACTATGTGCCATAGTGTGGACTAAAAGAGAGTGTTAGGTTATGAGTGACAAGGTGCTCTGAACCTATCAATATCAACATCCACATCCGTAGATGTAGATGGCAGCTGGACGTCCAACCCATTATCAACAGATGGTGGGACAGACGTCCAGAACTTCGACGAAATTTGGGCGTGGGATTTCGTCCTACGAGGGGAGCGTACAGGTATAGGAGCAGGAGTACCTGCTGGTGCTGATTCATACCCTCCAGATGGAGGGCATCATTCCTCCTTCGTAGGAGAAATGAGGGAGCGCCTGGCAAGGGCGCTCGGCTTCTTCGCCTTCGTTTCTTGTTTAGATGGGCTGGGGGATATTTTCCCAGCCCTGGTCGACGATGCCGCCTCCGCCGGCGTGGGAAAGGCTTTCTACGACTTCTGACAGCGTGGGGGGTTGGATTTTGACTTCCCCTCTACTGCGCCAGCTTAGGAGCCCCAGCAGGCACAGACTTCTTTGTGGTCGAAGGTGGGGTGGTCCTCCCCTTCGAGCTTTTACTCTTTGCGGCTTTGCTCGCAGGAGCAACAGCCGCCTTGGACGCAGCGATTGCAACAGGTTTAGACTATATAAACGATGAACGTGGAGACTCTGTGCTATCTTCCTGTAGTCTAACGTATTGGCGGGTGTATTCGTAGCATAGAATTTTCGGCGCGCTTCCTTGTATAAAAGACCATCCAGAGTTTTGATCTCCTGGACCTTCTTCACACGGAGATATACCGGCTCCAAAGCTAAATGGTTAGCGTGCTGGCCTTTGGTCACCGTGGTCCCGGGTTGGATTCCCGGCACGGTCGGGAATTATTTACCATTGTTGGTTAATTCCGCTGGCATGGGGGCTGGGTTTATGCGTCATCTTCATCATTTCATCCTCATCATGACGCGTAGGTCGCCTACGGGTGTCAAATCAAAAGGCCTACACCTGGCGAGCCGAAGTCTTCGCACACATCCCGGCACAAAAAGCCATACGCCATTTCATACCGGACAGTTCCGATCTCGAGTTGAGTGAAGACCAGTCCGGTTAGTGCACCTGTAAAGAGTTGAGCACTCCTCCGCCTCGTGAGCTCCTCTGCCACATGTACCACATACAGACTGATTCGAGAAATGAGATACCATCTGCCCGAACCTCTGGCATTGATAGCAGCGCATGGGAGGCGGGATGTACAGTCTCATATCTCTGCGATATGCTGTTACATTGACTTTTTCTGGTAACATTGACAATTTGAAGGAGACAATGAACGCACCCGTGGTAACGTCCTCGCCGTTGACTTGACGCGTAATGCGCCGGACGTGTGTCACGCCACGGTGCTTCATGTCTTCCATCAACTCATCGTCAGTGTTCAAGGTGGGATCACGGTGGAAGATTACTTCGCGAACCAGATTCAAGGTCTTGTTCTCACCCATTTTGACGGGAATATCGCCAACGTGGTCGCAGTTGAGCAATAGACTAGCTTGCACGTCAGTGCGCGTCTTTAGCAACAAACTACCGTTGCGCATTTTCTTCAGATCTTCCAGTTCGCCGTAGACTCCTTCTATGTGCCCGCTAAACAAAATAGACTTTACCAGCTTGAAGTCACTCCCATCAGTTCTGGTAGCAACCAGAAAGATACGGAAGCTGGAACCCATTCCTTCACGCTGCGCTTGTTCCCAGGGGGTTGAACCCCTCAACAAATCACAGGTTAAAGTCTTGGGCAGGTCGAAGACGTTTCGAAGCCATGTCCGTAATCATCCTCCACGAATGCCACTCACTCCGATCAGGGACCTCTGTAGCCAAACCAAGCAGCCAATGCAATACCCACCTGGTCGTAGCCGGTATTGCCCGGGGTCCGATGTTGGACGATGTCTAATACGGAATGATTGAGGCAATCAGCACTACGATTCCATTCCAAAAATCACCCGCCATAGCATGTACCCCATAGCGTGTACAGAGCACTAAATATAGGAAAAAATAAAAAACAATTCATAATAATGTGTCCTGGCATTTGGCTGTGCTGGGACCTGTGTTGTCTGGCGGATACAACTGCACGGGTACATGACACTCCCACCCGCAAGATCCTTGGGTGGTCAAAAGCGGGCTTTCGGGCGTAATCGCACACGTAAGAGGATCATCTCCGAGCAGCACGCACATCAAGAATTTGGAATCGGTCTACATCTAACCATCAAAAAACAATAAAATATAAAGAGGGGACTATGGCCATATGACCCTCTTAGTCGCCTTCTACGAAAGGCAGGGATTACCTGTGAATGTACTCAGCCCCTTCCATCTACAGGGTGTCCAGCACATTATACCAACTCGCAATCCATGTCCGCGCCTAGGCCGTCCGTTTTAGTCGCCTCTTATGACAAACAGGGGTACCCCACCCGCAGGGGTTGTTACCTTTTCAGTCGCCTCTTACGAGAGGCAGGAGATACGGTAGGTGTACTCTTCGTCTGCGTCCCCCACCCACAGGGGGTAATAATAATTTTCTAAGAAACCTTTTCCCTATAATTGAGTTTTTCACCACAACAATTGTATCGCGTCTTTAGCTCACTGTCCAAAATTCGGCATGAAACACGAGATGCAAAGTGGGAAAACCACGCGTAACAGTTTTGAGGAACTACGCTTCTGTATGTATCATCACCAGTATGCCTAATACAAAGCACTTCGAATAACTGTAACCGGCCAGCAAGTAACAGGGTAGGAATATCAGTACTGCCTCTAAACTGTTACAAAATACTCGCTCGCGCCTCCGCAGGAATGCGCCCTCAATGCGAGGTGCTATCCTTCCTAATATCCGTTAACCAATCAAAATCTCCTACCTTCCCCTTGGTTTCGCTCAGAGTTACTTTTGTATTACGGTCTCCGGTGGAACATAATATTTCTGGAACAGCTTACACTAATGGAACAAGATACAGTATCATGTTACGATACTTAACGCCCATCTCTACAGCAAAGTCATTTCCTCAATATAGCGGCGTTATTGCATCACTAGATGACGTCATATAGAGATCAGAGACTTGTTACCGGGTTCACTGGTCTTTGTTCTTTAGAGTGAGATATTAAACACTATCGTACAGATAATATTTCGATTTTAAAAAGTTTTATGATTTTGTAACACTCACCGGCCCAAGCATGGTTCCGGAACTATACATGTGTGCTACAGTACGTCAAAAGTGTACTGGATAAAATCTGCTTTAGATAAACGGATGTTTTCAAAGGTTGCACAGGAAGGCTAGAGTATGGGAGAAAACAAAAAAGAAAAGTTGGTTTACCATTAATACACCAGTCCATTGGGTGATTTTGAAATTATATTGCTCTTAAAAAACATTTTCTTGGATAGGTAGACTCGAACTATGAAGATTAGTTGAAATAAGCTCAACTGTTTCCCAGTGATAGGTCGTACAGACAAACGGACACGAAAGCTAAAAACCTCTGGAATAATCTTGAGTTGACTTCAAAAGGATAAATAACCTGAAAAATTGCTGACTAAATGTCAGCGAAATCTCACTTATATAGATATGCAAGTACAATTTTTAAAAAATTTAATTGACAGCAGTTATAACAAATTCCTTCAGGACTAATTCTGACAGATTTTTAAATTTTCAGATAAGTGAATGGTAAATATTATTATATTAGTTTCTAGCCGGACAAGCCGTGCACATACAACCCAGTCAGAGAGCCTGCAGATATTAGACTTCCTTTGCCATGCTTTGCTTTGTCGATACAGTACGCTAACTCTCACAAACAAAGACAAAGTCTCCTCCGTACAGGCTGTCAAGGCCCTTGGAGGAGTGGAAGGTAAAGGCTTCCACCATCGTTAACTGCGCCACGTGATGGGGTAGAGTGGTTAGCTCTACGCCCAGCCACCTTTGCCCCAGGAATTAACCTGGTACTCATTTTTGGTGTAAGCTGAGTGAACCTCAGGGCCGTATGCACCTCCGGAATAGGAAATCTCGTTTCTTAAATTTTACGACCTCCTGACGGGGATTCGAACCCACGTCCTTCCGGGCGAACCGAGCACGCCTTTACCGCCTCGGCCAGGAAGCCCCTACGCTAATTCTCATAATCTCATAATATCCATATTCCAAGTTGAAATCACGAACCAGGGCGTGGCATCCGACTAGTATAGTCACTTGCTTCTCAGTCAGAAGCCCACGATTCCAATATCGGCCAATTAATGTGGAATTCCTTAAATGAAGTAGTGTATCCTCATGGTTCAGATGCCTCATTCACTGGTGATCCCATCGCTATTATCACGAGAAGAACAGGCACATAGAACTACAAATTTCTTGCTTGCTTGCTTGCTTGCTTGCTTGCTTGCTTGCTTGCTTGAAGCTGAATGAATTCAGTTCCAGCCCTCATTGCTGGATTACAATCCTTGGACTGGCTGGGAACTGAAACAAGGGCCTCCAATATGAGGGAGACATGCTATCAATACACAATAAAGAAGTACAATATTAGTGGTTTATATTTTACTGGCGGTATCAGTACACCTTGAGTGGGCCAGCGTCTTACCAGAAGACCCCGGGATCGATTTCCGGCCACGTCAGAGACTTTTACGTAGATCGGAAGAATGGTTCGATGTCCATTCAGCCTTCATGATTACAATTGAGGAGCTATCTTAAAGTGATAATGATGATGATGCTTGTTGTTTAAAGGGGCCTACCATCTAGGTCATCGGCTCCTAGCGGTACGAAATAAGCCGAAACGTAATGACAAATTAAAAGTCCGAAAACCTCCACTGACCAGAATTCAAAACGTGAGGACGAAGAATGAATGGATGGATACGAACTTAAATCAATCAGTGGATCCGACCCGCAATGCCTCACATTCACGGAAACTGACGTAAAACAATAGTATTACTGACCAAAATCCAAGCCTTCGGCCTCTCATAATGGCACTTATCGCTAAAAAGTAGAACTATGGTATTCGTTATGATGCACTAGGTCTACTAATCAAAAGTAGCTTAGAATCGCGGTATACCACACATTATGGAACTAATCATAGGTAATGAAATTCACACATGTAATGCAAACCTATGGTGTTTCGCACACTGCGGCGCCATTTGCAGGCAACGCAAACGTATGGTGTTTCGCACACTGCGGCGCCATTTGCAGGCAACGCAAACGTATGGTGTTCATCACATACGTGTACTAATCACAGGGACTCGTACTATCCCGTGATGTCCTCATATAGTGGGTACTAATCATAGGCAAGCCAAAACCATGGTGTCGCTCATATAGTGGTACTAATCACAGGTACTGTAAAAGCCGACAGTGCACTCTAAGTGGGGGGCTGAACGCACGGTGCTCATGCATGCTACTAATCACAAACCTATTTGGTACCTAACATAGTGGTACTACTCGCAAGTAAAAACGACCCATGTTGTTCACCGCGTGGTGGTACTAATCAGAAGTATTTTCATGGTTCGCCCCTTTTAGTCGCCTCTTACGACAGGCAGGGGATACCGTGGGTGTATTCTTCGTCTGCGTCCTCCCACCCACAGGGGGTCGTGTATTTGGTACGCGAGAGGTATTTTATTTCCCTTAAGCCCACCGGCAAGCCGGTAAGGACTCCCCTATCCGCCACCTGGGACGCGCCACGGGGGAGTATCACCTCTCCCCCTGCTACGCCAGCGTAGTAGGTTCGTGGATCTTACAGTGAAATAGTGGCCCCGATCTAGAAAACCACACGACTTCTCGTAATCTTTAGGCCTTCGGGTTGAGTAGCGGTCACTTGGTAGGCCAAGACACTTCGGGGCTGTTGTACCACGAGAGTTTGTTTTTGGTGTGGTTTGATCTGTACATGATGCGTTTGCGTCTCAATGGTAAATGCATAATACCAATGGAATGGTTCCTGTTTAATTAATAACTCCTCTATGTTTTAACTTAATGAAGATTAATGGTATCTGTGTAAACTGTATTGGTAACAGGCTCCTTCACGGACAGCGAACGACCACTTCAATGGAGCCTCGTTTATGTATTGACCGGAGGACCAGTTGTTAAATTCCCCGGCCACCTTGGAATCGAATCCGGGACCCCGTCGACATAGGCTAGCATGTTAACCTATTAACGACTGTGTCGAACTTCAAGGCCATGAAAACCATAGGTAATCTATGGGGAAAACGTTTTCCCAATGGGTAAAATTTCCTCACACTTGGGTAATTTCGAATCCTCGGTTCCGATTCATCGGGGATTTTTGGGCATTTTCCATTTGTCCAGGGGTCTTTGGAGTATAAGGTCCTCAGAATATGGTGGGTTCGAATCCCACCGTAGGCATCCAAGAAGATGATCTGCAATTTTCACACATTCAATTAAGACCACCGACGCTTCCTTTCCAGTCCTAACACTTTCCGATTCCGTCGTCGCCAAAAGACCTAACTGAGTCCGTGTGATTTAAAACTTTAGTAAAATAAAATAAAATAAAGTAACTACTTATGCGGTTTTCGAAGGCACTGAGGTGCCCCCATTTTTTACAATAAACGATCATTATTTCTGTTCGCCAGACTGCTTCTTCTTCATGAAGAAGGGACATTAAAATCTTCTGCAATTATAGTCATGGTAATGATTTTGCTTCTTCTATAAATTGCTCATGACTTGTAGAAGTTTCTTTTATTTATAGCCTAGAAATAAAATATGTCATACCTATGGAAGAATAACCAATATTTTGTCTTTCAAAGTCATATGGAACACCTACATTGTACCAGATGTACTTGCTTCGAATCCATGTCCAGCCATTGACCGCTGACATGTTCATAGATATAAGGCTGTTGAATGCCAAGCAAGAAAATTATAGTTCTGTAGTACTTGTTATAAATGAAGTAGATGATATTCTCCTGCGAACTATATGTGGAGGGTCATCAGGTCACTGTACTCTTACCGGCTTCTCCACTAATTGGTCGTATAACATCTTTCATAGTAAACGTGTCTTAGATGCTCTTCCACTTAACTCGTACGCTAACACACACACTGGCTATCTTCGTATATAATCCATTACATGAGCACTAGGCCTCTGTCCAAAGAAGAATATTATCACATCAAGTTAGTATTTGGAAAAAGTTTTCCTAAATTCAGCTCTGTAACTGTGGATTTACAATAACAGTAACAAAATCAAATTCGATATTTAATGATGGGAGAGTTAAAGAGTCTGCGCCAGTTTGGTTCAAAAGAGATGTAATTGGATAAATACGTATCAACTTCAAATGTCTGGAATTATCTGAGTGTTGTCCATACAGGCTATAAGGAAGTCAGAGCTGAGTCAAAAAAATTATTGCCCTAGATTTCGTTATTCCATTTTCCCCGTCTAATCTCCCTTCGTTGATGGTAGTTCTCTACATTGCCAACGGTATTGGGCTTTTCGAAATATAGAATGTCAAGTTGATAACTTAATCCTTTTATGATTGATTTCAAATCAAATATTCCACGTTTTGTAGAAAATCATTCCTTATCCACTCTTTGGATAGATGTTCATCAGATGCAGGAGAAGCGAGTATGCTTCTTATCTAGAGGATCCAAGTAGGCTAAAGTGAGGGCTATTGGAATATGAGGGTCACCGAATAGGTCAAGAATGTCAAGTAATATGACTGAGGACGTCATCACACTGACCAGATGATACCATAATATCGGCGGATCATCTGTCTGGATAGAAGTCGTTATAGCAGGCCAGGGATGTTAATGAGCTGCGCACTTCTCAGGTTAGGGAAGAACGCAAATGTACAAACGTAGTTGTGACACTGTGTCCGAGGAAGATGCCTCAGGGGAAATGTGATGACCTCAGGGCCTGATAAGCCACATTTCTTTTTATTACTTATTTGGACTCACTTTTTAACTATAGTCCTCTTCCAAAACCAGATGTTTTTATATTTCGAGGCCTTTATTTCCCTTTCCTTAGTCGATAGTTTTACTCTGCGAGGGGCTAACAATACTATTATCTTTTTCCTGTAGTATAAATGTTTCAGGCCGGGAAGCCCTTAACTCAATTCATCTCTTTTTTTTTTCTGTGTTTCTTCCCGGTAATATTCAACTACTTTTTGCGCTTATATTTTCATCATCATCACGACATAATAGGAAAATGTGTATTCAGTTCTAAAATAAAACCTTTACACCACAGTTTCCTTTAACCTTCCCAGAAAGGCAAATCAGCTTAATATTGTCACCGTGATGCCTTTCATCGCCATTCGCGTCCAGTCACGAGGTTTATGTCACATAACTATTAAATTGTTCCCGAAATAATAATAATAATAATAATAATAATAATAATAATAATAATAATGAACCGTTTTATCTCGGCAGGAATTTTTATTTGGCGTTATTTTGGCTGCCTGTATGCAAATTTTGACGTTCCATTTTACTCTACCGGGTGGCACAGAACTGGAAATTTGTTGGGCGACCTATTGTTGAGTGTTAATTTCTGGTAAACACCAGATATATCTCCAGGTAAATTTAACATTCCGATATGGTATGATATGGAATGTTGAATGTACTGTACTTGTTATCGCCCTTCAACATTCCAACTACCTCTGCCGGATTTCAACCTCCGATCTAAAATCCAAATGCCAGCATTGTACAATTGATCCAAGGAGGGAGCTAATTATACCTGTAAGGCAGATCGAACACCGTTCCAAACTCATATACAGAAAACATTGGTGTAACCTCAATTGAAAATATGCCAAAAAATTAATTTCCTAGACGGAAGTCATAAATAAATGTCATCGATTGCAAACATTACAGAATTCAAACTCTTAAGTTTTTCTCAACCATAAAACTAGCGGCGTTCACGCAAAATCTAACGGCATTTTTTTGTTCAAGTGCAAATAAATATGTCCCCTAGTGCATTATCAGTGTATTTTCTTACAAAAGAGACTTGCAGTGGTGCCTCAACGGCTCACTAGCCCCGGGAGTCTTAGAAAGGTATTGCAATCCAGCTGACGAGCCCACTGGAATAACGCTGGTAATAGTGCGATTAAAAATACTTAATATTTTGAATACTTGAAAATGTGTCTGTGCAACTAAATACCTCCTACCTTTTCATTATTTTCCTTCACCATGTGACGCGTTTTGCGAGTAAATTATGAATATGAATGGTGGATGTTGGCCAAGGCTATTCAAGAGTTGAACCCTGTTGCATTTCTGTTATTAAATGTAAAGGAGTTTTAACTAAGTGCTTTATTTTGACTATATCTTTTTTCTCTATGTGATATAATACGGGTGTTCATACGATGGAAGTGTTTTATCTCACCAGTCACAGGGTAGTCAAAATATTGAATGCTAACTTTTGATAGGTCTACATGTGTGATATTTCAATGGAGCTTGTAAGTTGTTAACTGTGGTGGGGAAATATTTAGAGGCAAACAAATGAGTCTCAATCACGCAGGCAGACGGATCATCTATAAATACCAAATAATGCTTCAGAGCACCAGGATAGCTGGTGTATGCCACACATGTTATGAATATTAATGTATTAATCGAAAGCATGAAATTTGTTAAAAAATTCCAAGCAATTGGCACTAAAGAAACACTGTTTTTAATTCTATATTCGTACATTTGAAAATTTTGTGTATTGTATTTTATTCTCGTCTTAGTGAATATATTATTGATATGTTGTTGTTCATTATAACGTGCCAGCTGACATTATCTAATGTAGTGATAACCCACCATCTCGCATTTCTGTATCCTTTGAGTATGTTCTAATATAAACCTTACTTTTTATAGTGGGTGCGGCAAGTAATGGCCTGTGTTGAGTTTCGTTCAATTTTTGTCTGTTTCTGTGCTACAACATCGCGGAAAAATGGATTGGTGGATTTTTATGAAAGTTGCCATTTAAGATTAGTAAAAATTGCATCGAAAATCTATTCTAATCGACTCATAAAATTCATGTCCGCTTTCACTAAATATATTTTTTCATCTTACCGCTTTCTCCTTCTCAATACCTGAAACTCTATCACGGGTCCGGTAGTATCGATGGCTGGAGAATTGCCCGATAGATTCTCCCTTCTCTTTTAATTAATTGTAATTGGCTTTCATGATCAAAAGCTCAAGTAATGATTCTTCTCCCGCCGGGTTTCCGTTGTCCATCATCAACAGTAGGATCCTATACTTTTCATTCCACATCACATATTCGAAATACTCAAGTTTCCGCTTGTGATGGAAAGGATTATTTCGGTGTTCCTGTTTATGTAAGTGAAATGCTGTTTTTCTACAATGTAGTGGTATTTCAGATTCCAGCAGGGTGCATTTTCGAGCGAGTCAGTAGATATTTTTAATGATGTAGATGAAAATTATAAGACGATAATAATTATAATGTTATTTGTTTTACGTCCCACTAACTACTTTTTTACGGTTTTCGAAGACGCCGAGGTGGTGGAATTTAGTCCCGCAGGAGTTCTTTTACGTGCCAGTTATCTACCGAAACGAGGCTGACGTATTTGACCACCTTCAAATACCACCGGACTGAGCCAGGATCGGACCTGCCAAGTTGGGGTCAAAAGGCCAGAGCCTTAACCGTCTGAGCCACTCAGCCCGGGAAATTATAAGACGAATATCTGAAATTCCTTTTAAGGTAAGGCCAAAACAATATAGACGAAAAACGAGAATTAAATGACGTCAAGGTGAAATAAATGGAAACTAGAAAAATATTTGGTGTAATGATTTCTTTTAATAAATTACACTTTTAGCAATTCTTGATCGAGAAAAGGCCGTCATTTTAGCATTAAGAATGTTGACCTGTTTTCTAACATTAAGAAAGAACAAAACAGAAATATAGGTTTTATCAAGAGAAAGGGTCGTAACATCTTCCAGAACGAGTTCATGGATAAACATACTCTGCCGTTGGCGTGAGTCTAGCTGACTAGTTAGTCAGTTAACATTCGTTCCGTCATGTTCCGGTTAGGTCAATGACATCTGAACTGTACTTCTATATTATTATTATTATTATTATTATTATTATTATTATTATTATTATTATTATTATTATTATTATTATTATTATTATTATTATTGTATATTATAGTTTTCTAAATTTTGTTGGGGATCATGGATGGGCATCTTTTTTAAAT
Source organism: Anabrus simplex (assembly GCF_040414725.1). NCBI lineage: Eukaryota > Metazoa > Arthropoda > Insecta > Orthoptera > Tettigoniidae > Anabrus > Anabrus simplex. The sequence goes on from NC_090268.1 coordinate 268,051,008, forward strand.
CTTACGTCGCAGTGACATAGACCCTATGACGACGATGGGATAGGAGTGGGAAGGAGGCGACCGTGGCCTTGATTAAGGCACAGCACAGAGCATTTGCCTGGTGTGAAAATTATCATGATGATGCTTGTTGTTTAAAACGGCCTAACATCTAGGTCATCGGCCACTAATAGTACGAAATGAGACGAAATATAATGACTAGAGCCCGGAATTTTATGCATTAATAGGTTAGAATGCAAACTTACTGAAGCGAGAAGCAAGTATAGTCTACCCTCACAACGATTGTGCTACGGGGTGTGCATAAACATTAGGGGTATGGCCCATCAGAACCCCTCTTTCTATATTGTGGAAATGCGAGTGACCGACATTCCCAACTAACCAAATTAGTTTCCGATCTAACCTATTACCGCGTGAAAATCCGGGCTTTAGTAATGACAATTACAAGTTCAAAATCATCCACTGACCGGAATAAAAAAACGTGATGATGAAGAATGCATGGACAAGAATTTAAAACAGTCAGTGAATCCGACCCGGAAACTATCATAAACAATAGTATTCCTGCTCGAGGGACTGCTTTTAAAGCACAATCCTGAATCATAGATGCTTGTTTTCTAAAGGGGCCGAAAATCCAGGTCAATGCCCCCTCATAATGATACCTATCGCTAGTAAAGTAGAACCATGCTATTTCTCATGTTGCGGTACTAACAAAAATTAGCGTAGACTCACGGTGTTCCTCATATTACTGTACTACTCACAAGTATTGTACTTCGCACAGGTAGCGCAGAAGTATGGTGTTTCTCACATAATGGCGCCACTCTTAGCCAACGCAAACCCAGTGTGTTCCTCACCTAGGTGTACTAATCACAGGCGACGATATCCCCGTGGTGTTCCTCACCTAGGTGTACTAATCACAGGCAACGCAGACCCACGGTGTCGCTCATCTATTGGTACTAATCACAGGCAACGCCCAGACTCACAATGCTTCTCATAATGGTACTAATCACGGGTACGGGCAAACGCGTACAGACTCACCTTCTGCTGCTATTAATCACAAACCTATTGTGTACCTAACATAGTGGTACTACTCGCATGTAAAGGCGACCCATGGTGTTCACCGCATGATGGTATTAATAAGAAGTAGTTTCATATTTCTAATACAATAATCCCTTGATCGCCCCTTTTAGTCGCCTCTTACGACAGGCAGGGGATACCGTGGGTGTATTCTTTTATTCTTTGTCTGCGTCGCGCACCCACGGGGGCAGGACAAAGAGAAAAAAGAAGAAAAAGGAAGGGCTCCGTCACTTCGAAAAATGAAGTAACGGACAAAGAAAGGCAAGAGCCACGAAGAGCGCGAAAATGAAAGAATCCCTAGGCCTCGAATGCTCTAATACCGTCGGGGTCGGATAAGAACAAGAGTTGATCGAGTGAGGTCGGACAGGATAGATGAAAGTGAGGAGCCTGGCACAAGTAAGTGGAAGCAATGTCTGGACTCAGCTAAGGGCCCAGTGGTCGCCAACCCACGCTCACAAGTTGAGAGCCCCTGGGGCTCCTTTTAGTCGAATTACAACAGGCAGGGGATACCATGCGTGTATTCTTCACCTTCGTCCCCCACCCACAGGGGATCTGTTAAAATGGGAAGCAACCTAAACCATCTTCTGGGCTGCCGTGAGTGGGGTTCGAACTCACTATCCTCCGGATGCAAGCTGATAGCTATGTCGTCCAACCACTTCCTTTTTTTTGATGAGCATTTTTAATTTTGCTGACTAGTTTACGTTAATTTTCTGTTGAAGTCAATGCCCTTTCAGGAACTGTGGTCTTCTTCTTCTTCTTCTTCTTCTTCTTCTACCGTGCCGTCTATTATTGAAGGTTGGCGATCATCATGGCTATTCTAGTCTTTGAGTATACCACATGGATAAACGACATCATTTTCATCTCGAACCGGTCCCTCATGTTCTTCAGCCAGGCGATTCTTTTTCGGACAGGTCTCCGTTGTTCAGAGATCTTACCCTACATTCCCAACTGTAGGATGTTACAAAAGCAGGAGAGATAAGACACAACCTTGACCGACTGTTCGCTGATTCCAATCTCTTCAGACAGGGTGTCTTCCACGCGGACGGTGGCTTCGTGGTTTCAGTATAGATTTGAGATGTTGCGGGTATCTCTGCTGTCGAGACCGATATTTCTTAGCACTTTCAGCAGTCTACCGTGTTGTATTTTATCAAATGCCTTTTCGTAATCGACAACACACACCTATGCATCCTTGTTCATACCCTGGTACTGCTGTACCAAGGCCTGTGTTCAATACAGCGCATCCCGCTTCCCAGATCCCTTCATGAACGAATGTGTCTTTCCGGGCGTGTTTTTCTGGCATCTAGCATAAATTCCGCCATGGATGATCTTCAGAAACATCTTCATAGCATGGATCATCAAGCTGATTGCACGATGATCCTTGCATCGCTATGCATTGATTTTCTTTCGGTAGAGCGACGAAAGTGGACTTCAATCAATCGTTTGGAATTACGCCGGTTCTGTAAATCGCATTCAGGAGGTCTGTTAGGACATCAGTGTCATCGGTGTCCATCATCTTTAGTATTTCGGCGTACACCTGATCCTGCCCTATGGCCCTACTACCCCCCAGTTGCTGAACAAGAGCCTGCCAAGATGTCGGGACCAATGTCTGCTTCAACCACCCCGTGCTACTCATGTCTGGCATCCTCAAATTGCTGCTCAAAATACGCCTTCCACAGCTTCAGATTATCAGCTATGTCCGTTAACAACCGGTTGTCCTTATTGACCAGCATGTTGGTGCCGTGCATTCTATTCATTGCTAACGTCTTTTTGAGTTGCAAGTCTCTCTTTTAGATCTTCGGTCTCCAGACACTTTGATGACAAGCATTATTCTTGAACGGCTTTGATCTTGGCTTTTATTTTCCGATGAAACATCGCAGTCGGTTACGATTTTTCCATCTCCGTCTCCCATCTATTAAGTCCAGAATCTCACCCGTAATTCTTGGCTGTTTCTTCCTCCTCATTCTTATTTCGAAAGCTTTGTCTCTGTCATGACGATCACCTGATTCACGCTTGGCCACATCTCCTCCTCACTGTACCTCTTATCGCTCAGTCACTACAGCCTTTTTTGCAAGATCGACCTTGACTCTGTGGCAACCCTCCACCTCTTTGATCTTGTTTATATGTATTTGCGCTGCCCTTGGCCATCTGTGAATGGTCTTGAGTTTATGCTTCATGTTACCAACCACAAGGTTCTGGTCTGACAGGATGTCAGCTCCTCAGTACATTTTGACTTCCTGTAAGGTGTTCCTGACCTCCGGTTGAACAGGATGTGAAAAGTCTGGTTTCTCACTGTGTTTCCTGTTCTGCCTTGAAACGACTTCCGTGTGTAAAGATGGCGTAGTGGAAGTTTGAAGTAAGGGTTCAGGATGATTTTATTTTTTTTTTCTGGCAGAACTGACCGTGTCGAATTTCCCTCCAGTTCCGCACATCCAGCCCAAAACCTCCCACCACTTCTCCTGCTCTTCCCTGCTCTACCTTCGCAGTGAACTCCCCCCATGGCAATATTTATATCTGCTTCTTCGTCCTTCGCATTACCTCCTGGACCTGTTCATAGAACTGCTCAACCTGTTGATCGTCCTTATCCGGAGTTGGTGAGTATACCTGGGTGATGTCAACATTGAGAACACTGGCTTTCAGCTGCAATATTGAAACGTGACTTGAAAGCGGCACGAATTTCTTCACGGCGCGGTATGCCCGGTAATTTTTTTTTAAATTTTAATTTCGTGTGGCTATTTCTAGCCGGGTGCAGCCCTTGTAAGGCAGACCCTCCGATGAGGGTGGGCGGCATCTGCAACGTGTAGGTTACTGCGTGTTATTGTGGTGGAGGATAGTGTTATGTGTGGTGTGTGAGTTGCAGGAATGTTGGGGACAGCACAAACACCCAGCCCCCGAGCCACTGGAATTAACCAATGAAGGTTAAAATCCCCGACCAGGCCGGGAATCGAACCCGGGACCCTCTGAACCGAAGGCCAGTACGCTGACCGTTCAGCCAACCAGTCGGACGGTATGCCCGGTGTGAAACGATCACAGTAACTCCTTGTCGGTGTGCTGTTCCTTGTTCCCCGTGTGGCCATGGGACACGAATTGTCAACATCCCAGCCACCTCATTTCACTTACTCCAAGGCCCTTGATCCCAAGTCTCTTCATCAATCGTGTGGTATTGATGAAATTTCCTGCTTCCTACATATTTCGGACATTCCATGTTGCAATCCTGGTGGGTGACTCGGACATTTTTAGCACACTCTGACCACCTGAAGTCTCTCGGAAACTGAGCATCACATGTTTAGTGTTCTTAGCCATGGTGATTGTTGCCAATCGCATCGCAGTCCACTGAGGGACCATTACCCTTGGCAGAGGGCTCCTCGGCGCGAAGCCGTCGGCCCTCCCAGGGACGTCAGGTTAATAGACCGCCCCCTGACATTTGACGTTAAGTCGCTAGCTACACGGTCTACTTCATTACCATGGCAGGACAATTTTATTATTATTATTATTATTATTATTATTATTATTATTATAAATATATGTGTTCCATTATTATTACTTCCAATGTAAATGTCAAATTCTTCGTAATGATTAAGTATTTCCTTTTACTTTCGATGTGTGATCATGTATACGACAAATCACACCACTCCAAGGGCACCAACACAAATATAAAAATTTGCACATAGAAAAGGAAAGCAAATGCATCGGCTTTAAGAAGTTATCGAAATTTAAATTGGAAATAATAATACAAGTACTGTTCTAAAAAAGAAGACGTTTATGTTAACGGAAAGTGACATAATGGTAAGTCACCGGTAGACTACCTCGCCCATTAAATTCTCCTTAAGGAACTCGCCCATTTAAAGAAATTAAATTTAAAATACGATAATAAGATAATAATAATAATAATAATAATAATAATAATAATAATAATAATAATAATAATAATAATAATGGGAGAACTAATTACAATAGTACTTCTTCTTCTTCTTCTTTTCCTACCGCTTTTCCCACACCTGTGGGGTCGCGGGTGCGAACTGTGTCGCACATGTGGATCTGGCCCTGTTTTACGGCCGGATGCCCTTCCTGACGCCAACCCTATAGGGAGGGATGTGATCACTATTGCGTGTTTCTGTGGTGGTTGGTAGTGTAGTGTGTTGTCTGAATATGAAGAGGAGAGTGTTGGGACGGACACAAACACCCAGTCCCCGAGCCAGAAGAATTAATCAGAAGCGATTAAAATCCCCGACCCCGCCGGGAATCGAACCCGGGACCCTCTGAACCGAAGGCCAGTACGCTGACCATTCAGGCAACGAGTCGGACAACTAATTACAATAGTAATAAAACCTAAAAAGTATAGTTCAGTGTGTCATTGACTGTACCGGAGAATGGCGTAAAGAAAGTTAACTAACCAGCCAGCTGGATTCACGCCAACGGTAGAGCATTACAACCACCTTGCATCTTGCATTCTATCTACACTGGAGAGAAGCGGGAACTTCATTAAGATAAATTCCAAATTTCAATTATTTATGGATTTTGAACAGAATTTAAACATACATGTTTGTACATTTCCACATGTTTTCGAGTGTGGTCTGATAGAATCTGATGTTGTTCTATCATGAACAAAACGTGCCACGTTATTTTTTTAATTAGTCCAACTCGTTGGCTGAATGGTCAGCGTACTGGCCTTCGGTTCAGAGGGTCCCGGGTTCGATTACCGGCTGGGTCGGGGATTTTAACCCTAATTGGTTAATTCCAGTGGCCCGTGGGCTGGGTGTTTGTGCTGTCCCCAACATCCCTGCAACTCACACACCACACATAACACTATCCTCCACCATAATAACACGCAGTTACCTACACATGGCAGATGCCGCCCACCCTCATCGGAGGGTCTGCCTTACAACGGCTGCACTCGGCTAGAAATAGCCACACGAAATTATTATTATTCTTCTTCTTATTATTATTATTATTATTATTATTATTATTATTATTATTATTATTATTATTATTATTATTATTATTATTATTATTATTAATTAAGTTGTTTCTCATTCGGGGATAATTCTGTTATCATATGTTTTCCTTTTTTGATAGTTCATACATATTTTTCAAAAAAATTTCGACATACTGAAGAAGCTGTCAGTTATAAATTGACAAAAATATTTACTCTGGATTATTTTATTCTGACTCTAGCCACAATACACGGCGCTGTCATGATATTATTTATCCCAGTCTTCTCTCAGATGGTGGTGGTGGTGGTGGTGATTATTGTTTTAAGAGGAAGTACAACTTGGGAACCATCCTCTATATAGCACTAATCAGAAAAAAATGAAGGGGTTCGACACTTCGAAAAATGAAGGTATCGGCCAAAGGAAGACAAGGGCCACGAAGGGTATGAAAATCAGACTCCCTAGGGCTCCATACGTAATACCGTTGGGGTCTGAAAAGAACAAGAATTGTCCAACGGAGGTCGGATAAGATAGATGAAAGTGAGGAGCCTGGCACAGGTAAGTGGAAGCAATGCCGGGACTCAGCTAAAGACCCCACGGTAGCCAACCCACGCTCCCACAGGGGGATCTTCTCTCAGACAGTAAAATGAATCAAATCTACGCATTCTTACTTCAGAATAAAGTAATTTGATTGACAGATTGTTGAACGTGTAAGAATACGATAACAATAATTTTAAAGTGTTTGTGTGTGTGTGTCTGTGTATTTGCGCGTCACGCTGTAGGTATGACGTAACTTACATGATTCCAACCCTCATTGGGACTGTCACCAACCAGCTTAGTGACTAATCTGGGTCATTTTGCACATTTTATTTTTGCACTCCTTCTCAAACCCCCATACAGATGGGGGATGAACATTTACTTGAACGGCATCCAGAGCGTCAATTGATCTTAGTGACCCCGAAAACTACGGATTCGACAATAATATCGGTTGTTTCCGATTATTTTTACATGTCACCCACTCTCCATTCCAACTCCTGGGTGTGCTAGATATGTCTTATGCCCACAATATTGTTTTAAGTATAGTACGTCATTTGTGCACAGAGGTTAGTCTAAATTGCTCCATACGTTCCAGAGGTATGCTGGAATACACACACATACATCCCCTTCTATATATATTTCAAGTTGCTTCACGTCGCGCCGACACAGATAGGTCTTATGGTGACGATAGGCCAGGAAAGGACTGGGAGTGGGAAGAAAGCGGCCGTGGCCTTAATCAATGTACAGCCTCAGAATTTGCTCGGTGTGAAGGTAGATAGAGTCAGAAATTATTATGTTTCGTGGGTCTGCAAAATTTTCACTTTGTCAGATGTTTGGTCTCCGTTCCTAACCCTAGAAATATAATCACCCCAACCCAAACACGTATTTAGTGCTTGAACGCGTGTAAAATATCACCACCAACAGCATTACAAAGAGGTGTGTAGTCAGGGTAAAACCTATATTTCTATAACGAAACCAGATTATTATATATATTTTTTACACTTAGCTTTACGTCGCACTCAAACAGATAGGTCTTATAGTGACGATGTGAAATGAAAGGGTTAGGACTGGGAAGCAAGCGGCCGTAGCCTTAATTAAGGCACAGTCGCGGCATTTGCTTGGTGTGCAAACGAGAAACCATGAAAGTCCACCTTCGGAGCTGCCGACAGTGCGGCTCAAACCCACTATCTCCCTAATGCAAACTCACACTGCATGGCCGCAAACCTCGCAACCAATTGCTTGATCGAAATCAGAAAAGATGTTTGATCGTATACCTCGTAAGCGAAGAAAATGCATAAAGTAGAATATGCAAGTCAAAATGCCAGTAACAACCGAGTAATAAAATAACATTCATGACTGCCAAAAATAATTACACTGGAATACCTTATTAAAAATGATTACTATTTTTATGTCCACAAATGTTCATTTAGTCAAAGACTAGGTCGTCGTTCTTAACTCGCGAAATATAAACACTCCAGCACAAGCACGTGGATTCTATTATCGTACGTGAGGAATATGCAATGATATTTTTCATTATAAAAGAACGTCTGGATTCTGAGACATACTCTTAACTCGTGAAGAGAACTCATACAACTTCACCTGTTAGGTCCACTGCCTGTAGATTGCCTCAGTTTTATTGTTAATGCTACATTTGGATAATTGTAATTATCTTTTATTCCTTTTCTACTAAATTATCCACGATATCCCGAATGTTTCGTTATTAGCTGCAGCAATCAGGCAACACATCGTTAGTTCAAAACAAATATATCAGCTCCATACAATAACAGTAGGGTACACAGCGATTGTGTGCGGGGAAATATGTATGTGTTCGAAATGAACATAATAGACAATTAAGATGTAATTGATATCTAGACCTCACGTTAAGGATCAAATAAATTGCGAATAGCAAGTGTATTCATTGTTAGTAAGGTGAATGTTAATAAAGTGCAGATCTTTTCGGGATATGAACTCAGTTCTTCTGAGGTCGTGGGACAAGTTGTTAGGAGTGACCTACTCAATACTCTGCGTGTTTAAAAGCATTTACATGTTGTAGCGTATTTACTTTCTGGAATAAAACGGTTTGTTCCGATAAGATCGTCAACTTTGCCCCCTTTTAGCTATAAACAGATCACTTGTTCCTATAAAGGATGAGTCATTAAAACGATCATACAAGACAAGTGAATTTCTTGGGATAATCTACGTGAATATGTGTCATCAAGATGAACATACATTGTACGAATAACCGACTACCCACCTTACACGACGTAGACGGATAACAGGATAATGCCATTTCTCGGATCTGAGTGGCAGCAGAGATTAGTAGTAAAGTTATTGATGATGATGGTGTTTGATGCTTAAAGGGCCTAACATCTAGGTGTTCGGCCCCATATAGTACGAAATGAGACCAAATGTAATGACAATTACAAGTTCAAAATCATCCACTGACCAGAATAATAAAACGTAATGATGAAGAATGATGATGATGATGATGCTTGTTGTTTAAAGGGGCCTAACATCGAGGTCATCGGGCCCTAATGGTACGAAATGAAACGACAAAGTAAAAGTTCAAAATTATCCACCGACCAAAATAAAAAATGTCATGAAGAACGAATGAACGCATGAATGAATGAATGAATGAATGAATGAATGAATAAATGAACATGAATTTAAAACAATCAGTGGATCCGACTCAAAAAACTATCATAGTTAATAGTATTACTGACCAAGGGATGATGATGAAGAATTAATGGATGGATATGAATTTAAAACAATCAGTGGATACGACCCAAAAACCATCATAAACAATAGTACTACTGACGAAGGTACTGCTTCTAAAGCACAATCCTGAATCGAGGATGCTTGTTGTCTAATGGGGTCAAAAATTCAGGTCAAAGGGCTCTTATAATGGTACTTATCGCCAGTAAAGTAGAGCCATGTCATTTGTCATATTGCGGTACTCATCAAAAGTAGCGTAGACTCACGGTGTTCCAAACATTATGATACTACTCACAAGTATTGTACGTCGACCGGGTAACGCAGACCTATGGCGTTTCTCATTCATAGGCAACGCAAACGCTTGTGTTCCTCACCTAGGTGTACTAATCACGGGCGACGATATTCCTGTGGTGTTCCTCACATAGTGGGTACTAATCACAGGCAACGCAGACCCATGGTGTCGCACATATAGTGTTACTAAAAACAGGCAACGCAGACCCATGGTGTCGCACATACAGTGTTACTAATCACAGGCAACGCAGACCCATGGTGTCGCACATATAGTGTTACTAAAAACAGGCAACGCAGACCCATGGTGTCGCACATATAGTGTTACTAATCAGAGGCAACGCAGCCCCATGGTGTCGCACATACAGTGTTACTAAAAACAGGCAACGCAGACCCATGGTGTCGCACATACAGTGTTACTAATCACAGGCAACGCAGACCCATGGTGTCGCACATATAGTGTTACTAAAAACAGGCAACGCAGACCCATGGTGTCGCACATATAGTGTTACTAAAAACAGGCAACGCAGACCCATGGTGTCGCACATATAGTGTTACTAATCACAGGCAACGCAGACCCATGGTGTCGCACATATAGTGTTACTAAAAACAGGCAACGCAGACCCATGGTGTCGCACATATAGTGTTACTAAAAACAGGCAACGCAGACCCATGGTGTCGCACATACAGTGTTACTAATCACAGGCAACGCAGACCCTTGGTGTCGCACATATAGTGTTACTAATCACAGGCAACGCAGACCCATGGTGTCGCACATATAGTGTTACTAAAAACAGGCAACGCAGACCCATGGTGTCGCACATATAGTGTTACTAATCACAAGCAACGCAGACCCATGGTGTCGCACATATAGTGTTACTAATCACAGGCAACGCAGACCCATGGTGTCACACATATAGTGTTACTAATCACAGGCAACGCAGACCCATGGTGTCGCACATATAGTGTTACTAATCACAGGCAACGCACCCATGGTGTCGCACATATAGTGTTACTAATCACAGGCAACGCAGACCCATGGTGTCGCACATATAGTGTTACTAATCACAGGCAACGCAGACCCATGGTGTCACACATATAGTGTTACTAATCACAGGCAACGCAGACCAATGGTGTCCCACATATAGTGTTACTAATCACAGGCAACGCAGACCCATGGTGTCGCACATATAGTGTTACTAATCACAGGCAACGCAGACCCATGGTGTCGCACATATAGTGTTACTAATCACAGGCAACGCAGACCAATGGTGTCCCACATATAGTGTTACTGAAAACAGGCAACGCCCAGACTCACAATGTTTCTCACAATGGTTTTAATCACGAGTACTGGACCATACAGACTCACCTTCCCTTGCTACTAATCTATTGTGTACCCAACACAGTGGTACTACTCGCAAGTAAAGGCGACCCATGGTGTTCCCCACGTGATGGTACTAATCACAAGTAGTTTCATGGTTCTAAAACAATCATCACTTGGTCGCCCCTTTTAGTCGCCTCTTACGACATGCAGGGTGTATTCTTCGTTTGCATCCCCCACCCACAGGGGGTAGACAGAGAAAAAAAGAAGAAAAAGGAAGGAATCCGTGACTTCGAAAACTTAAGTAACGGACGAAGAGAGGCAAGAGCCACGACGGGCGTGTAAATGAAAGACTCCCTAGGCCTCGAATGCTGTAACACCGTCGGGGCCGGAAAAGAACAAGAGTTGACCAAGGGAGTTCGGACAGAATGAAGAAACTAAGGTAGGTGGAAGCAATGCCAGGACTCAGCTAAGGGCTCCGTTGTCGCCAACCCACGCTCCCAAGTTGAGAGCCCCTGGGGCCCGTTTTAGTCGCCTCTTACGACAGGCAGGGGATACCGCGGGTGTATTGTTCATCTGCGTCCCCCACCCACAGGGATATTATTACTATTAAATAATTATTATTATTTTTAAATAATAATACTTTAACGTTGCCTGTGTCACGTTTGTAACTGATACTATTTATTATACACGAACCTCAGTGAGTAGGAAGTGCTGACTGCGTAACTGGCTATTTGGTACCGTTATATAAAGGGGTTACTCCGAAGATAATCAGATTGAGACATCATTAGAAGGAATGTCAGGTTAAAAGTCAGTTCATAGAACAATTCTCGGCAATGACATGCATGCCAGGCAGAATGATCCGTTCACGCCCAGCACCTACAGCAACGATAATGACCACAACACTTGCTTACACAATCCAAAGTTAGTTCGTGCGGCAAAGTGATGATAAGTACATCAAGAGGAGTAACTTCATTTTGTCCAGGCTGGCTCAGAATATCACTGCATGATAGACCTTTGAGATATAACAACATGACAAGCGTTTTCCTCCATGTTCTGGCATTTTAGCAGCACAATTTTTAGGTTGTTCGTGTCTAAGTGGAAAAACATGTAGGAATATCAGTTGAAGAGAGGTACCTTCGGTGAACGGGTGTAAGGACAAACTATTTTCAGACTGACTTTGATGCTGGGGAGTGAAAGCTTGCTTGAACCTTTGATAATTTGTTTCTAATATGGAGATAACAAACGTGAAGGTAGCGAGAAATATTATTGGTTAAACTGTACAGGAAACATGGCGGTATTACTCCAGCCCTGTTGACAAGATATTTCTAATGTTATAAGGAAGTGAAAATTTATGAAATCTTACTTGGAGTGCGTCTCAGAGAATACATGTGTTCATTGCGATGTCCAGGAACCCACCATCCTGCCCCAAGAAGTACATTTACTTTTATAACCTAATGAAGAGTATTACACGACATTTTCATTTCTGAAGTAGCTAATTTCACTCCTATTGGCCAATGTAAAGTGGCACGTGATCATGTTCCCGTCAGTAATGTTAATCGCCCCCAGAACCCCTTTATTTATCCCTATAACACAGACCTTGTCCAGATCCAATCCTAAGGTCCGCATGGCAAGAACCAGTCCAGACCAATGGTCTTGTCCAGGTCGTATCCTAACTGTCAGTTCCTAAGTACAGAGTTTGGTAGCACTCAGTACTGCTCGACAACATCCTTCCCGAGAAGGCCGCGAGCGTGTAAACAAACTAGAGTCGTTCTGCGGGTGTGAAAGTCTTGTCAACAGTAATGATAACTTATCAGAATGGTATGTATGGTAGGGAAATAGATTATTAAATTTCTTTTCAGTTACTGACTCTTTAAATAGACTGCAAAATTATGGAATTTGGCCCAGAAAAGCGGCTCCTTAGATATCAATTATATTCATAAATACACACCTTCATTCCAAGTTCATACAATCTTACTGAAACTATTGTGCAACAATACATGAATCATGTTTTAATATTATTAAAATCCACATATATAACATCTAAATCTGCAGATTATTCCACTTGCCTGTTAATTTATTCAAAAGTTTTCCTCGTTTAAAAGACGACACTGCTATCACTGATAAAGGCCACTACACACAGAGAGCTAAGCTAAGCTAAGCTACGCTATGCTACGTAACCCAATGAAACAATCGTTCCATGAAATTATATGGAATGGCACACACAGACAGCCATGCTAAGGTACGCTAACCTAAGCCATGCCAAGCTAAATTTTACAGATCGCCGAGGAGGTGATTTTCATAGTTGTAAATGGCTTCGCGTATGCGCAGAATCACTCTTTTGCCTGGCGTCTAGCAAACAGATGTTTTAAGTGTTACCTCGATACCAAACCAAACCAAACCCCTTGGCACTACAGCCCTTGAAGGGCCTTGGCCTACCAAGCGACCGCTGCTCAGCCCGAAGGCCTGCAGATTACGAGGTGTCGTGTGGTCAGCATGACGAATCCTCTCTTACCTCGATACAGCAGCTATTATATTGCTTAATTATTTCTGTGCTTGTTAATTATCACGGAAGGCAGACCAAATAATAAAAGACTGATTGAGGAGATACAAAAATATATTTGTCTGAAAAATTATAGTATTAAGGAGGTAATAATAACAATAATGTTGTTGCCTTTACGTCCAACTAACTACTTTTACGCTTTTCGGAGACGCTGAGGTGCCGGAATTTAATCCCGCAGGTGTTCTTTTACGTGCCAGTAAATCTATCGACACGAGGCTGACGTAAATGAGCACCTCCAAATACGGCTGGACTGAGGCAGGATCTAACCTGGGGTCAGAAGGCCACGGCCTCAACCATCTGAGTCAGTCAGTCTGGCTTATTAAAGAGATATAACCATGAAAGACAACTGTTGGCAACAAACAAAATGAAACTCGGGAATTTGATTGTTCGTATCATTGATTGCTTTTACATACATGTTTGCCCTATATTTTATAATTTGGATACTCCATGTTAATTTTTTCTTAAAATCATCCTCAGTAATAAAAAGAAATTCATGCAATTGTTCCTGATTTAGGCGAAAGTAATTTTTAATTCTTCATCATTACACCGGGCGAGTTGGCCGTGCGGTTAGGGTCGCGTGGATGTGAGCTTGCATCCGGGAGATAGTGGGTTCGAATCCCACTGTCGGTAGCGCTGAAGATGGTTTTCTGTGGTTTCCCATTTTCACACCAGGCAAATGCTGGGGCTGTACCTTAATTTTAGGCCGTGGACGCTTCCTTCCAGCTAATAGGCCTTTCCTATCCCGTAAGACGGTGCGACGTACAGCCACTAGCAAAAATAAAAATTCTTCATCATTTTCACGTTATGCTTGAATCAAATGACGGAATTCACCTGAATTACTCCCCTTCCAACTTCATGAATACAGAATCTTCTTCTCTTACAATCTCTTTTTTTTTTCGTCTTCACGATATAGACCAGGGCCTCTCAGGGTGCATGCGCGCGGTGCATGCACTGTGCACGGTGCAAAAGACGACTTGGCTTGGTTGACCAGAGTGCAGACCCCCCACTCCTGGATTTCGAGCAATAGCGCTAACTCTCTCTTTCCTCACGCCTCTCTCGCTCGCTCCGCCTGTCTCCCTCTCCCCCACTTGCGCCGTAGCGCTCCAAATCCGGGCTGAGTTGAGCCGAGTATAGCCGAGTAGAGCCGAGCATAGCCGAGTAGCCCAGAGACGAAGCGTTGATCCGAGCCATACCGAGCGGCACCGAGCGACACCGATGCACAGTGTACGGAGCTCTTGCGCCTCGCTCTGCACGCGTGAGATTTTGGGCGTTTGAGAGGCCCTGATATAGACCAATAAAAAAGTCTCCTCTTCAATTAATCCACCATGTTTAAACGGCTGCCTAGTGTAGTTTAGCTTAGTTTTTTATTCGTGACATAGCACAACATAGCTTCGCATTGCTTATCATAGCATAACGTAGCTTAGCTTTCTGTGTGTGGCGGCCTTAACTGGTGTCATAAAAATGATCCATCCCTTCGAACTCAAAACATACTCTTGAACAAATTAACTAGCCATGTCAACTGGATCTTTACTAATGGTGTTCTAATATTTCTTTTTACCAGTATCACAGTAAGTACAAAGTAATTTTTTACATTATGTGTTAGAAAGTGTTGAAGTTATATATTTATGCCCAGAATCACAAGGTGTCATCTTGTTTTCAAACACAGATTTGGCAAAACTGAAAATAATTAAGAAAACTTCGACTGGTCATTGAGAATCAACACTGTATTTGTAAGGTAAATCTCAAGAGATTTGTTCATTGCCACAATAACATTTGACTTAAATGAACAGCGGATAAATTAAAACTATTTTTACTTAAAACAATTGGTTGGATTAAGTCGTTGTATTATTATTATTATTATTATTATTATTATTATTATTATTATTATTATTGTTATTAGGGATGGAAAATTAAAGTTAAAGGGAGTGAGAGAATGGGCGTGAAAGCTCAGTGACGTAATGTTTAATCTTTCTTTATCCAATACGAGTCAATGCAAATAATGTTATGGTAATGAGTAGTTATGTATGTGTAGATCGATCTGTCGAATTTTACGTAATAATGTAAAATCATGTGGTTTAAGGAAGAGTAAACTAACTTGTACAGTACACTAATTTTCGTGACTGTTCATATCGTGACCAAAACCACAGGACCTTCAGCTTTACATGCAATTTAAGTCACAGGGGCATTCCTTTTCATTTCAGAAAGCCAACTTGCATTGATTGACGGCCATCTTTGTGAGAAGCGAGAGACAATACCACTCGTCTATAACGCCTATGCAGCTTACGATCAGAAGATTTAAAATCACACCAAACGATTGGCTACATGGTTTGATCACGCAGCTGTCACTTTGCATTCGGGAGATAAAGGGCTCGAACCTCACTGTCAGCAGCCCTGAATATGGTTTTCCGTGGTGAGATGTCTTATGGCGACAATGCGATAGGAAAGGACTAGGAGTGGGAAAGAACTTATTGTGGCCTTAATTAAGGTACAGCTCCCGTATTTGCGTGGTTTGGAAATGGGAATCCACGGAAAGCCATCTTCAGGGCTACAGACAGTGGGGTTCGAACCCACTATCTCCCGAACAGTAAGTAAAATTAAGATAACCTAAAATGGAAAGCTTGCCTTCCATGCTAGTTAACTAGTTTGCTTGATTTTTGATGAATAATTGAGGCAGATAAATGTCGTCAATGTCTTTAGAAGTGTGATAATAGGATTCGAGAAATAATAAGCCTAGATACACAGAGAGAGGTTAAAATGAAGGACTCCATCTTAAATTTCAATTTTAGGTCAGAAATTGTTGTCCTACTTCACCATCACCAGTTGTCGCCCCTTGGAAGGTGAACTATTTACGATATATCTGCTCCATATTGAGATGGAATATTAAAAACTTGAATTTTGTTTAACTTATTGTGGTACGTAAGGGTGTACTTTAAGTGTAACCTACTGGGATATTTTATTTTCTTACAATGCTCTGGTTACTTGTGTGCGCTTCTATATCGTTAAGTACAAGGTTGGTATCTCACTGTGTACATAATGACATTGTTTATTCTAGGTCAGGTCACAGTGACCTCCATCCCCTCACGAAGAGATTCATCTGTGTGCCCTGACCTAGCTATTCGCTGAGATTGCATCGTGTATTCTTCCTCCCATTACGAATGAGCAGCTCTCTTTTTATGACCAACAATAGTAATTTAATTTTATTGCAAATCATTCTCGCACTGAACTTTACTCACTCACAGTGCACGTTCTAGGTATAAGAGCATATTAGGGACGATTACACTAGTAACTTCAACCGGGAAGTACAAGGGAAACAGTGCGCTCAAAACACTGAACCTTTCTCAAACAGAAATACGACTAGTAAATATGTACAAAACATGATTAGTCTCATGTAACTATCGCATAAAATTTCATTCAAAGTAACAATCAAATAAATGAAGGGAAATAAGTACAACACCTCAATAACATTTAATTCTATTTTCAATACTTCAATAATTATAGTAAACATCCAGAATCAAAACATCTGAAGAATAACCATAGACGGAACGTGAACGTAGATAATTTTGTGACAATAATTCTGCTTCAGTAAGTTTCCAGGATGGAACCATAATTTAGTTTCGAGGATTGACATTATCACATCAATATTACTAACATTTGGGCATATTCCATCCGACGGAACGACGCAGCATTCTTATCAACGTCTACTTATTGTTTCCGACAAACCGATTTTACTCCCACTGCATATCAAAATCTTCATGCCTGTGCACCAATCCGTCCCAGACTTAGCATTAAAGATATTATAAAACTCGCATCACCTCACCCCAATGCCAAAGACATTGATGACGGCGATGGTGCTTGAAGTAGACAATGAAGGCACTGCTGGCAACGTTTTCACCGTTGACATTGTTCGCAAAACAGCGGACGTGTGTCATGCCACGGTTCTTCATGTCTTGTATCAGTTCATCAGTGTTCAAGATTAAGGAAATGACTCAGCGAACCAAATTTAAGGAACTGTGCTCTTCCACATTGATGGGTATTTCGCAGTACAGTAGTGCGCGTGTTGAGCAAAACCTTTCATCTTTCTGGGGTCATCATGTTCGCGGTAAACACTTTCTCGATGAATCAAATGAAAAGGATCAATTTTACCAGCTTGAAGTATTGCCCATATTCTATTAAAAACAAGGAACCTAGCTAAGCTGGGACAGATCTTTTCACGCTGCGTATGTTTCCACGGGGATGCACCCGGTAGGGAATCAAATGGTAAAGACTTGTGTGGGCGGCCACCCTGGATAGGCTTTTGACGTTTATAGGCCATGTCCGAAAAAAAACTCCCCGAATGCCACTCACTCTGATCACGGTCACCTTTAGCCGACCGCGCAGCCACGGCAACTTCCACCTGGTCATAGCAGGTATTGTCTAGTGTTTGTTGTCGAGCAATGCCTGGGCTTTATCTCCCTCCTCAGATGTTAGTAATCTCGCCGCTTACAACCTAAAGCTTTTTAAAATTCCACATTAAGGCACTGTTATAGTGAAATTGTAACGGTTATGATTGGCAATTTACTGATCTGCACCAATGAAGCCAGTTCGATAAACCAATCTCATACTGGCTCATCATATGGAATTGAAAAATTTTAGACTATACTCGACATGTAAGATACGCGTTTTCTACTCATTTATTTTACATGTCATGAGTTACTGATAAATGCTGGTAAATGTTTGTGATGTTCAGCTTTGATGGTTA
Organism: Anabrus simplex; assembly: GCF_040414725.1. NCBI lineage: Eukaryota > Metazoa > Arthropoda > Insecta > Orthoptera > Tettigoniidae > Anabrus > Anabrus simplex. The sequence goes on from NC_090268.1 coordinate 268,069,166, forward strand.
TATGATTATGGACGAAGCTCGAACATCTATTTGTTTCAATTTTTACTTTAGCCGGTACGATAATACCGTTTCGCGGTTTTTAACTTTGAAAATATGGTTTATGTAAAGTATAATAATTGTTTAGGATACTGTGAATATTATCTAAGTTAAACATTTTATATAGCATCGCTTTCGGCTAATCTCACAGCACACAGCGAAACTATTGCCCAGGTCCACCGCCATTTTGGATCCTACATTACGGCCTGATGTACCGGCAGTTAGTCATGGCTGTACTGTTCATGGACATATTTTATTTACACCATCGTATATCATCTTTGATATTCAAGCGTAATGACCAAGTTTCATAGAGATTACAGAGGTACTGTGTAAAGAGCGACAGTAAGTATATTCATACGTAATGGGTAATTTCAGAAATTACTGGACTGATTTTGAAATGTCTTTCACCCTTTAAAACATAATATCATTCTGGGTAACATAGGGTGTGTATCCCAAAATACGAGGGCAGATCAGAAAATAAGTTGCACTTCCCAGTTTAGCCATTTATTACACCACCTATACAACAGCAACACGACTATAACGACATACACTGTAACGTCACTTTTCCACATAGTTTCCAATAGACTCCAAACATTTCTGCGAACGCACAACCACCTTGTCGATGCCGGATGCATAGAAATTTCCTCCAGCGTTCTGCAACCACTCGGAGACAGCGTCCTTCACCTCCTGATCGGTCTGGAAACGTCGACCACCGAGCTCCGTTTTGAGCTTACCGAACAGATGAAAGTCACATGGCGCTAGGTCAGGACTGTAGAGTGGATGTTGCCAGACCTCCCACTTGAAACGCTGCAGCAGTTCTCTCGTTTGGCGGGCCTTGTGAGGTGTTGCGTTATCGTGCAACAAAATCACACCGGCGCTCAATTTCCCCAGGCACTTCTCTTTAATCGCTTTACGCAACCGGTGCAACGTTTGACAATACGACGCCGCGTTGATCGTTGTTGCTTTCGGCATGAATTCCACGTGCAGCAAACTCTCCATGTCAAAGAACACTGTCGCCATAACCTTACCGGCTGAAGGTTGAACCTTGGCCTTCTTTCGTTGTGGTGATAAGGGGTGCACCCATTCCATTGATGTTCGCTTCGTTTCGGGGGTGAAGAGGTGGACCAACGTTTCGTCGCCTGTGACGATTCGCCGCAGAAACCCGTTGCCGTATGCGGCATAGCGTTGCAAAAATGCCAGGGAGAATTGGAAACGTTGTCCCTTGTGCTCATCGGTGAGAAGACGTGGGAACCATCTTTGACACAGCTTACGATATCCAAGGTCCTCGTGAACAATGGCGAACACACTGCCATACGACATGTCCAGCTGCGTCGAGATTTCTCTCAGTTAACCCCATATGGGGACGTGTAGCTCAACATTTTACTACTCTCACGTACCCAAATGGGGTCTAATGGCACTCAACGTGTTAATGTCTGAATACGTCAACACAGGCCCACGTTTGCCACATTCAATGACGCTGTTATTCATCTTGTGTCCTGCGCATACTCCGCTGTTTAGGGCCTGAATGTACTGTAATCTCTTCTGTCATCCGGCATGTTTTCCACAGAGGAATACGTTGACATGCTCTTCATTTATGTGGAAGCAAGACAAAATGCGTGCGAGGCACTACGTCTGTACCAGGAACGGTATCCCGACAGGCGACACCCGGGTGCTGCGACATTCCGCCGTGTTGAAGGGCGTCTAAGGACAACAGGCCGCAATAGGCCCGTTTCATCGGGTGATAATGAAGAGGCCGTTCTGGAGGCAGATCGTAATAATCCACACATCAGTACAAGGGCGACTACGCAACAGATGAACACCAATCAGCCGTCCGTCTGGCGAATACTGCATGAATATAAATTTCACCCGTACCATCTTGAGCTACACCAAGAGGTCTATGGGCGGGATTTCGAAGGTCGAACTGAGTGCTGTCGGAGGCTATTAGACAGGCTGGACAGTGATGCAGCATATCCTGTTCTCGGACGAATCGCGATTCCACAATAATGGGAGCGTTAATCGCCACAACATGTACTATTAGAGTCCGGACAATCATCAATGGGTGCGACAGGAGGCAAATCAAGTACGATGGGGAGTGAATGTTTGGTGTGGAATCTTGGTGGACCGCCTGATTGGACCTTATTTCTTTGAGGGCCATTGGACGGGCCCACATTTCCTGCACGTTTTGCGTCAGGAACTTCCACTGCTGCTGGAGGATGTGCCCTTGCACGATCGTTTGACGATGTGGTTGCAACAGGATGGAGCTCCACCACATTCGACTCTGCCCGTTCGTAACCATATGAACGAGGAACTGCCAGGGAAATGGATAGGACGAGGAGGCCCGATTTCTTGGCCCGTTAGATCACTGGATTAAACGCCGTTAGACTTCACCTTGTGGGTACATTTGAAGAACGTCGTTTACACTCAAACGCCAAAAATTTCCGACCAGCTCCGGCAACTCATCACGGATGCCTGCCGAGCAATTATACCTGGAATGCTTCAGTGCGCAAGACGATGTATTGGACACCGGGCCCGAACGTGCATAAACCAAAACGGTCATCACATCGAGCATTTGCTGGGATAAAATGTTGTCAGGGCAGTTGTGTACCTATTACTTTCGGTGTGTATGTGTCCGGCCTGCTAACTAATCGGCCCTTCTTAGGTCCATAAACACCTTCATTCACACAAAATTTGCATGACAGCGGGTACCGAACTTACATTGCGTGCGGTACGTAGTGAACAAATTTTTCAAAAGATTGTAATCTTCTCCCCGGACTCTTACGTCCCACCTGACATGCAAGCCCGATCCACCACGCCTCTACCAACTACACTACGGTTCCGTACGGCACACATGGGCAGCTTATATGAGTATTAGGTTTACTGCGGTCACAATATCAATTTAGTGTTTCGCCAGCGTGTCATGTTGATGTGATGTAGAAGGCACATGCATGTCTTCCATTGTTTAATACGATTATAACATTACGGCGTCCTATCATGGTGAGGTGGTAAATACCAAGATATTCGTTTGTCTTGTCGAGCATACCGGCAAGGCAGATGTTTTCAGGACGGAATGAATTTTCTGAGTTGCATAAAACTACATTGGAAGGGGCGGCTGAATCACGCTGTATATATAATCACGTGTTAGGATTTTCTTTTGTCATCCGACATCAGTGTAATCAGACTGTGCTATAGGAATAGTTTGTTGTATAGAGATCTCATCTCTAATCGAAATTAATGACATTACGTTCAGGTTAAGTGAAAGCGATCATCAGTGACGTGTAAAAATTCGTTTCCTATTTTAATTAATAATCACGACATCCATCTTTACAATTTGAAAAAGAAATCTAATTCAATTAAAATATGATGTGGTCCGAGTATACCTATTTCATATACATCTATTATGTTGATCATATTTTATTTATCTCAGCTTATATTTTTCCCATGTTGTATGCTATATATGGAAGTAGTTCGCTTAACAGATAATTCATGAATGATGCAACCACGAAATTCTGATAACCGTAACTAGGTTTGTGGTCAGTTAAATTCTTCCCCTCCAGTTTCGTATTGTAATTAATAATAATGACACCCATATGTATAGTTTGAAAGTAATGTAAACTGCTTTAACACGTCATGCCATTCAATATTATCCGTATTCATTGAATAAAGAATGTACCTACCTTGACGATTTAACCAGGGGGGTATTATTTCCTTTATTGTATAACCAATTAACCTGTATTAATCTAGTTTACGTGAAAAATAACATTAAATAAGTTCCCTCGCATCCAACTTGCAACATCACACCCTACGGGGATTGAATCTTTTGTATATTCCGACCGAGTTCAGCAGTGGCGAAAAACAAAACAACTATGGAGGACACTAAATTATGTATGATATACGTCTCCACTAAAAGGGGCAGCTTCATAAGATTCATCCCCTCGATTCTTCAATTATTGTTTTCAAAAGAACTTGAAACGTTTGACGTCAGCTCTTTCTAAAACATTACAATATATGTCTACATACGGCGAGGAATTGTGTTCCGAGTCCCGAATTTACTACCATCATCAACTCAGTTCTATTTACAACGGATGCCTCCGGATAAGATATATAGATGTATAGCTTCTTCTAACATTTCAAAATAATACTAATTAACTAGAAATTTGTTGTTTTACATATATTATCCATGATTTTCCAATGTTAAGTTTTAACTTAAACGACGAATACTGTTCCGTCATCCGTATCCCGTTCATTCTCAAGAGACTGGCCTGTCAAATAAAGAAGGCCCTACAATTACGGTGCAGCACTTCCGCGGAGCTCCTTCTGTTAAAGAGTAATACACGCCTTTACCTTGTAGAAATTAAACACACGAAGTAAGAGGACTGGATTAAAACACGTAACGAATATTGAATTATTAAAAGTTAAGATGGATACAGATAGAAAAAAGTAAACAATCCTTCTTCTATGGTGGTGTGTGCAGTTTACAACGTTGCGTATTGTTTATTGAGCTAGACCGGCTCATTTAAGTACAGAGTGTTTCACCAGTATATACACTCATAAACTTTATTGATAAATCTGTACAGGAAGTATTTGTTACCGAAGGCCACATTTGATCAATAGTCAATATATACAAATATAATGCACGTGTTTCTTTCGCACAAGGCTTTTTTATTTTATAGAAACCACGTTTGAAGGAATAATTCTCAATAATTTGTTTGGTTCGATTGTCGTTCTAGGGACCACGGTGCGCATCTTATTTCTTAGCTCTGGTTTTCTGCTTTTCCTTGGGCCAGTACGCTTTCATTTTCTGGCTGATTGCTTGCCACATTCTTTATAATTTCCCGCAGCCTTTACAGTTAACGCACTCAAGTATGGGATGTGACTTAGTTTCTAAACGTCCTCCCAACTGTAGCCCCAAATCTAAACAACTGACTGTAATTAGCGAGCTAGGAGATGGTTAATAAATAAAACCAAATCATCCCAACCGAACCCATGGCTCAAGAGCCTCGAAGGATTGTGGTCTACCAAGCGACTGCTGTCCGCCTCTGTGGTGTAGTGGTTAATGTGATTAGTTGCCATCCCCGGAGGCCCGGGTTCGATTTCCGGCTCTGTCACGAAATTTTAAAAGTGGTACGAGGCCTGGAACGGGGTTCACTAAGCTTCGGGAGGTCAACTGAATAAAGGTGGGTTCGATTCCCACCTCAGCCATCCTGGAAGTGGTTTTCCGTGGTTTCTCACTTCACCAAGGTCACGGCCGCTTCCTTCCCTCTTCCTTGTCTATCGCTTCCAAACTTCCCATCCCCCGGCAAGGCCCCTGTTGAGCATAGCAGGTGAGGACGCCTGGGCGAGGTACTGTTCATCGTCCCCAGTTGTATCCCCCGACCCAGAGTCTAAAGCTCCAGGACACTGCCCTTGTTGCGGTAGAGGTGGGATCCCTCGCTGATTCGAAGGGAAAAACCGACCCTGGAGGGTAAACAGATAAAGAAGAAGAAGTAAAAGAAGAAGAAGAAGAAGCGACTGCCACTCAACAAGAAGATCTGCAGATTACGAGATGCCATGTAGTTGGCACGACGAATCCTTTCGGCCGTTATTATTGGCTTTTTAGACCGGGGATACAATCTCGCCGTCAGATAGCTCCTCAATTGTAATCACGTGGGGTAAATGGACCTCGAATTAGCCCTCAGATCCAAATAAAAATCCCTGACCTGGCTGGGAATCGAACCTTGGACATCCGGATAAGAGGCATACAGTAAAAGATAAATGACTATTGACATTCTGTAATCGCTTTGTGGCCTTTCAAACTAAGCTGGTGGTTGATCACTGATAATGTATGCTGATGCTGTATGCAGAGGGCAAGGATGCTGCATAACCATAGATAGTTTTATGTTATGGTTACGTAGTCAGTTCCAAGGCTTTCTCGGTTCTACGGGTTAAAAATACCTATTTCGTAAAATGGTTTATGAGTACCTATTCCTTAAATTTTTCTCTGTAAATCAGCGTGCGTAGCCTTATTTTTGACATCAATACTCAGTTGCTCTCCGCAACCAGCGAAAAACAATTTCAGGACTGTCGTCGCGGGACCGTGAGACATAAGGAGGTGCGCAAGGTGAGGGGCTATAAGAAGCAGGGAAAATATAGCCCAGGAATCGCTGGCAACTGGACCAGCGATAGATACGATTTATATCGAGCTGTTCTAAAATTAGCCGAAGCATTGTCAGAGCGCGCGGTTAAAATTTGCCGTATGTGGTAGGTGTTGAAGGGATTTTAATTTGGCGATTTTGCCATTCTGACGTACTGAAACGCTATGAGCCAGAATATTTTGCTAAGTACAGTTTGTATAGCATAAATACGCGTACGTAGACTAAGTTTATGTAATTAATGAAACTTTGCATTAGTAACACGTGTTTTATGAAAAGTAAACAGCAAAATACGTCAACACATTAATAACAGTAGTTTGCCTAACACGTTCTTGAAGAAGTTATTCTTACGTACGCAACGTCTTCAAAATGAGGGAAAATTGGGCCAGCTTAAGTAATTGCACCTCATATTCTCTGTCTTTCATTCTTCATTGTTTTGCTAACTTCTTCGAGCTGTAACCGTATCTCTGCAAAGCAAAGTCTCGTTTCTAATCAAGCAATGTCACTATTTTACTTCTATGTAAACATCAAGTAACAATAATAATCTGAACGCGTTATTTTGGACAGCAGTGAACCCCCAGACGTTTTATCCACGCGACGCCACTAATTCAAGGCCTTTTCGGGTGTACGCCACCATGTTGCTATCGGATGTTCGCGTTCCCTCCTTGGTTCCTCGATTGCAAGAGCTCTCATAACGGGATGAGCTTCATCTCGACGTTGTAGGCTACATGTTCGTACCAGCACAACTGCCGCTCGTCCAATTTCTCACTAATAGGGACCATATTAAATGATTTTCGTATATGCTCATTGTCCACTCGATCCTAAAGGGAGACGCCTCCTGACCATCGCAGCATCCGCATCAGCATTTGCTGATCATGCTTCTTTTGCCTTGTCCAGCACTCGAAGCTGTAATTGAGGGCAGGCCTAACAACAGCCTTTTATATCTTGCCCTTCAGCATTCGCCTGTCAAATAAAACGCCTACCAGCAAACGCCATTTGGTCCATACAACGTTGATGCGATGCTTCACATCAACGTCAATCGTCGTATCGGTGGTAATAACTAAGCCCATGTACTTGAATTTATTTATTATCAGTGGTTCACGTGCTAAGAAAATTGTGGTGAGTGGTTCTGGCTTGGCTAAGTTACAGAACATTTCGTCGCTGCCGGGACAAAACCTCCTATGTGAAATAATTTTAGGTTATAACTTTGGCTGGTAAGGTTCTGTCATCTAAGGTGCAATATCGTGTGCATATTGTCAAGGCATTCTCGCTCTTCACAATGTATGTGCTTCGGGTCAGTATATCTTCAAAACATATTATCACATAGGAGGTTTTGTCCCGGCAACGACGATATACTCCGTCTTCTAACGGCTTATTCTGAGTCAATTTTTCTCCAAAGCTTTTCTCCAAAGTCCCTTGACCTCTTCACGTGTTTTACCTACTAGGACAATGTCGTCTGCGTATAGAATGGTCCATAATAGTTGTGTCATCAGTTGTTCTGTGAGATAGGTAATAACTATATTGAATAAGATTGGACTGAAAGCCGGACCTTGATGAACACCAACCTCGAAAGAGAAGCTCGTAGAGATATCAGAACTAGACTTCATCTTTGTAGAGGGATGAACGTACTCCTCCGGAATATTTTGGTGGCGCAGTGTAGTCCAAACGATTTTTCTTAGCCTATACGTTTTTTTGTATTATTAATGCTTTAACATGTGATAATTTTGAACATAACCACATGAACTTCGCGTGAGTAAACTAACATGAAATCTATAGATTGTTCAAGGGTATTCTCAAATATTTATTAACTGTAGTACACCTGCAATTATAAGTGTTTTTCTGAGATGGTAGAAGGTTATATATATTAATGGCACAGTTATTTATATAACTATTAATTAAGCTAATCGTATGTTCCCAATGATAGTTGTAAATCACTACATTTGAGGAGGCTTGATAGCGAATATACCATGAACACATCAGGTAATTCATTATTTATGACAATAGTGCGTTGGATTTTCTTTTTCGTTTTTATCCTTTTATAATTTTGATGTCGTAATTTTGAATCCTTTTACAGTTACATAAATATTTTATAATGTAACCAATAGGTAAGTATTGATAGTTTATAATGGAGTATATTAGCTCAACGGACACAAATTAATCACCCTAGTGCCTAAAGCCTGTACAGATGGCGCAGAGAACGATTCAACCGCACGCGCACTGACCCTACGTGAGCATAAGACAGTAGCGATCAGTGAGATTTTGATGGATGCACTCTGTCTCTTGGGAGAGACCACTGAGCTACCACTGAGGTTTCACTCTCATTCACGGTTTTGACAGTATGGACGCTGCTCAAGTATGGGCATTGCTGAGTGATGACATCAGAAGCAAGACTAGGACGTCTGAATATTACGAAGGCTGCTACTCACAGGTCTGATCGTTTTGCCCCAGTGAGGAAAGCAAAGGCAAGCGACCTCACTTTTCATCATGACTTTTACGCCCCATTTTGATGGCACCATCGGTTTTTGTGGTTTCCCTATAAATGATGCTGTCTGAGGATGCAAGCAGCCTCCAGACTAACGATTTAACAGACGACAACGCACTAAATGTCTTTAACGCAGGGCCTCTCAGGGTGCATGCGCCTGGTGCACACACTGTGTACGGTGCAAAAGACAACGTCACTTGGTTGACCAGAGTGCAGACCCCCACTCCTCGATTTGGAGCAATAGCGCTGTCTCTCTCTTTCCCCACGCCTGAATCGCTCGCTCCCTCTGCCTCCCTCTTCCTCACTTGCTCCGTAGCGCTCCAAATCCGAGTTGAGTTGAGTCGAGTTGAGCCAAGCTTAGCCGAGTAGCCCAGAGACGAAGCGTTGGTCCGAGCCAAGCCGAGCGGGACCGATGCACTGTGCACAGGAACTCTGCGCCGCTGTTTGCACGCGTGAGATTTTGGGCGTTTGAGAGGCCCTGCTTTAACGTTTCAATTGTATATTTCCTGATGCAAAAGAGAAACGATCAACTGTTCATTTATAAGTCCACGAGTACAACCATGTCTGGAATGTAGGACCAAAGTTTCATAAAGGTACTGTACCAGGAAAGCCTAGGTCCTGGTCCATATTAATTGAAAGAAACATTACTTCAGCATAAAAAGATCCGACCGACGTACGAACATCTATGTAAAGAATGTTCCAGTATGTGCCAGACCCTACGAGTGCACTAGGCGGAGTCAAGTGACGTCACCTGTCGCTTGAAGCTCACCTCCCCTAGAGATATTTCTCGAAAGAATTTTTCTTTTACCAGCTTTTTAACACCTTAACCAATTTCAACGGGACAAACGCTGAATTATAGCGGACGTCATAAAAGTTAATCCCTGTGAATTTCGAATTAATTCATCCCATGGTTGTTGAGTTATAATAATTTAAAGTTTCAACGAAATTACGTAATCACGGTCACATGGCCGAGCGAGATGCTACCCCTCCCAGCGCTGGTATCTATATATGCCAAGGCCAGCCAGCCAGCAAGCCAGTACAAGGACGAGTAGACAGCTGTGTGATTGAGACAGAGGAGAGACCGGCCCGCGTACAGTATGTTCGCGCAGTCACGGTGAAAGTACTTTCCGTCGTATTTCCGGAACGCGAAATTATATCGCCGACAGAATTATACAAGACGTCGCACTATGTTTAGTATATCGCGTCGCGACTATAGTCTAATCCTAAAGACATTTAAGAATGTAATACGAGTGAACTTATTGAAGTGCAAACATTAACTATTTTACGTTCACAGAATGTGTCATTACATGTAGACTTATGATTTTGAACTTCTGCAGAAACTAATGTGTAGAATCACCAGAACTCGTTTCTTTCCGAGTATTGAACTGTATTCCTTTATTCATGCCACGTCAGTACACGACTCACAGTAATTTGAGTGAAAATTAAGAACTTTTCTGAGGTAATATAACATTATAATAACAGGATAAGCAGAAAATAATTCTTAGTGACTTAATGACTGTGTTCAAAGACTGTGATTATCGACTTGCCTTTTCAAGTGTGAACTGTGCATTTATGAACGTTTCAATAACGACTGTAAATAGTAATTCATACAGGAAGGACTGTGATTCTTTCAATTACGCCATAAATAGTGTTCAACAGTCAATGACAGTGTCAGTGTTAACTACTCGCACTAAGTGAATTTTTCGTGTGCGAAAAATCACCCTAACGAGCTGCAATTCTACATGATCCAGTTACAGCCGTCATCACCTCATCGGGAACGTCAACATGGTGTGTCAAGGGAACATCGCCGATCCTGATTCTCCATGGAACATTCCAGATGTCCATCCTTCGACATTTTGTAGCAACATTACTTGCCATAAGTGAGTAGTAACAAACTGACTAAATTTTTTTTTCATTAATTTGTGAACAGTGGAAACTTCAGTGCCGCGTGTGAACACATATTTCAGAGTTCTCATAATTTCTCAGAAGTGATTAATTTAATTTCAAATTTCAGTTTCATATCTCGTAGAAAGACTTTAGGCTTTTCAAGTGTGCTATATATCAAGGGTGACGAACTGAGAACTGAAAACTATTAACCAAAACTTAATTTCTCATATCAACTTACAATTATAAGTGTGCTTAGGTTTAGAAAGACTTTAGGTGGAAATTCAATACCTCATATTCTCACATATGAAAGACTTTGAAATCAGTAATATTTATGCCATTTTCATGAACAGAATTCAGGAAGATTACTTTCATATTCTTAATTTCAATGCCAGATTTAAGTCAATAATCATATCGCAGGGTGAAGAATTAATAAATTGTTTAAAAAAAAGATTTTTTAACCATCTATTATTCGCTCTGCGAGTCTATCCTACTCTGTATCGGCTCTAAAACCAAGTTCCACTCCCTTAGGTCCTACTCATGCCCTTTGCCCACAACTTTTCCTGGTACAGTACCTTGGTTAGTAAATACCCAGAGCTTTTGGGCCTTTGCTGTGTAAGTACACGGATGGTGAGCAGACGAGATTTTCTTCTGAAGACACGGAGCAATGTTCTCTGAGAAACGTAAAGAATTTAATCTTATTTTCAGACACGGTAAAATCCCGAAAAATTATTATTATATACAATTACGGGCCGTGAAAACATCAATGTAAATACCCGGTGGTTTGTCTCAACTTTGAACCCTCCTTGTCACTTTCCTAATATAATATAAGTACACAATTGTGTATTGGTAAAGAGTGTGTTTGACTAATGCATTTGAAAGAGTGAGACAAGAAGTATTTAGTTACCCAAGACCAAAGAACGGGTGAGCAATCGAAAGTTTGACGATAATTCTTCCGCATAAAAATCCGTTCAGTTTTTGTGCATGGAAGTGTACGAACAAAAATTTGAAATTTCGAGCAATGGTATCATTAGTTTTCTGCAAAATTGAACGGTCCATCGTTTATATTGTGTAGCTAAAGTAAGCCAATCGTAGAAAAATACGAATACCTAGCAGGGTAAGTCAGTGCGGGGATGCATAACAGCAGGGAAGTGAGATGAGAACACAATGAAAACAAAGAAAACAAAGAAGAATAAGGACAATCTTCAGATAATGTTATACTCGATGTTTTCATGTTTGTCCGTGTCTACTTTATTTTGTTCCTTTTCACGCACTGATCTGTAATTGTGGTTGTCCAAGTTATGTTCTCATCCCTTTTCCTATATTTCTAGGTCTGATTATATTTGTCTTTTGTTTGATGTTTACCATTAGTATTTATTGTACTCTCAAAATATATTAGAAAGTCAGGTTTTATAACTGCCAAATTGTGCTCTATGGGATTCAGTGTTGTAATTGAGACGAAGAAGGGAACAGAATTAGAAATGATAAAGAGCTACTCTGAAGTCAAATTCATTTAAATTATACGTGCATTTTTGTACTGTTGTGCTTCCGGTGACTGACTTGGCATATCATAAATGCGTTATAGTGCCCTTAACGTGTATGTACTTCGCTATGATTTTTGCCTCGATGTGGTTTCCATTTTTAAATAACCCTGGCTATATGTCAAGTATCTTCACAAAATTTGCCTGGAACTTAAGTGGCAAACGCCATAGCAATTGTCAAAATATGGACATTTAAAAACTCATGTTTTGAAGTACTTCACCACACTAAAGAGAAAATAATATTCTGTAAAGAAGAAAAATATTGAAAAATGTAATTTTTGACTCATGAATGTGTACCTATATCGTATAGTCATCAGATTCAAACTCCTTAACAGTAGCTTCCCAGGCTACCCGTGGTACACCAAAGACAACTCGGTAGCTGTGGTGGACCTTTAATGAACAAAGCAATACCGTCTATTACGTACCACAGAAATGTAAATAATCTTCTACAGAATGTTATCTTTGGACGTAGGCAAATTATCAGACAGTGAACTCATATCCTGCAGTAGGTAGTCCGTGCATGACTGCCGTCATTATTGGCGTAATGACGCGACTAATAACTCTTGATTATGATGTAACACTTGCCAAGAGCAAATGCTTGCTCTTCAGCCGGAAATTATTAACAGGATTACAGTTCACATCTGCAGTAAAATTCTGTCCCGGATGAGTAATGTGTGCTCTTTTTACACCATTAATCTCGGACACGGTGTTCCATCATCTGCATTTGAACTTGAAACCTTGTAGGATTCTCGTTTATAGCTTTATTATAGAGCGAATCTTGGGAGAGGGGAGACGAGATCACTTGAGCAGCACACAAGTTTGTTTACTGCTTAAAGTCTCACTAACACACGCAACTTTTTGGTGACGTTGAAATACTGAAGGACTAGAATTTTTAAGGAAGCATCCATGACCTTAATTGCGGTATAACCCCTGCATGTACGTGGAAAGTTATCTGCGGTGTTGTAGACGATGTGATTCGAACACAACATTTTTGAAATACAAGCTTACATTCAATGTTCAATGTTTAACAAGTTATATCTTCCCTTCCTCGTCCAATGGTAGACAAGTAACATAACAACTAGCATGGCTCCAATGTATTCGCAAGTCAGTAGTAGACAAACTCCTCCTATATGAGAATCAAATATGCAACCAGAACGAGTCCGACAAGCAATACTATGCAAACCGGATATAAGGCCACCCCTGAACAACACACCGCTCTTGTTCGTGCAATTGAGGATCAGCAGCATGATTGAGGAATTTGCTCTTTTCTCCCCTGAAAATTTTTATGAAAATAATTCAACACATTTGGCGTCAGTAACTACATTGTTTAATTTACTTTACGATGATGATGATGATGATGATGTTTGTTGTTTAAGGGGCCCTGATATCTAAATTTTCATCCTCTAATTTCCTACGCGGTGGTTTAAATAAAATTGTCTGTTAATCGATTATATGCTATGAAAGTTTTATGTACACCAAAATCAACATTTAAAATTCAATTTTCTCTGACAGAAAATGTTTCAGTTGTAGTATTTATTAGGTAAGAATATTACGTAGCCTAGTTAATGGTTTAAATTCCATAAATCAAGAAGTGATAGAATCACAAGGTTATCGGATCTACAAAGGGCAACCCGGTGAAAGAGTGATGAAGAATGTGCCTCACTTGGGGACAGGCTTCATAGTCAGCAGCAAAATGATCAACTCCATCATCTCCTTTTCATCTCCAAATGGAAGAACGTCCACTATAGCTTTTAAAACTCTCAACAAAGCATACACAGTTGTTAACTTCCATGCACCTACTAATGACACCAACAGGAAAGATATTGAAAATGTGGAAACCTTTTGGAGGGTACTCGAAGAGACAATGGACCGGATCCCAAAACACCACATAACTATTTTAATGGGAGACTTTAACGCCCAGATTGGCAAAGAGCGAAAATTCAAGAACATAGTTGGAGATTACCCAGCCCACAAGAGGACCAACAGGAATGGGGAAAGACTGATTGATCTGTGCAGAAATTACAACTTAGTCCTCAAATCTACAGCTTTCAAACGCCTTCCTAGGAAAGCCATGACTTGGAGATGTCCTAACCCAATGCTTGGGGAATTCCAGCTGGACCACGTAGCCATCAGTAGAAGCAACAGCAAAGAAGTGCTGAATGTCAAAGTATTGAGAAGCGCAAACATTGATTCAGACCACTATCTTTCTTTGATCAAAACAAATTTCATCCCTCTTAAAAGCAGCAGGGAAAACCACTGCATCAAGTCACGAATTCCAAGGTTCAATCCAGCCAGGCTGAAAGATAACAATAACTTCACAGAGACCCTGGCTAAAAACAAAGACAAAAAAGATTGGCCCCAACTACAGAAGGCACTAATAGATGCAGCGACAACCACCATCCCGGCAGTCAGAAAGAACAAACATCCATGGTGGACAACTACTTGTGACAAAGCAATAGAAGAGAGAAAGCAAGCATGGCTAAAATGGAACCGTAACAAAAGTCTGGAAAACCATAAAAACTTCTTAGAAGTTAGGAAAACTGCAACTAAAATTATCAGGAACACCAAGAGGCAGTACAATAAAAATATCATTGAACAAGCAGAGAGGGATTTTGAAAGAAACAACACTCGAGACTTCTACCAAACTTTTAAATCTCAAATAACACCCTACTCAGCCCCTACACTTCACCTTCGGGGAGCTGACGGAAATCTGAAAATGAACAATGAAGAGTGCACCACAGTTCTAGCAGAGTATTTCAACAACCTTCTAAATTCAAGGGAACCCAAGGAGAAACTGCATTTCGAACCTCAGAATGTTACTAAGTCGGACTCTCTCCCACCAACAAAGGGGGAGATCAAGAAAGCCATTTCAGAATTGAAATGTAACAAAGCAGCGGGCGAGGATGGAATCATAGCAGAGCTCTGGAAATACGCTGATGAGGAGTCAATCCAAAGTATCCATGAAATCATATCAAACATCTGGGTGACAGAAGCGTTACCTAGCGACTGGACTTCAGCTATCATCCACCCGTTACACAAAAAAGGCGACAAATCAGATCTCAACAACTACAGAGGGATTTCCCTTGTATCAGTGACGTATAAGATACTCTCCAAAGTATTACTCACAAGAGTAGAGGCTCAACTAGACTCCTGCATCGGAGAGTACCAGGCTGGGTTTCGCAAGTCAAGGTCATGCGCCGAACAAATCCTGAACCTCAAAACCATCATCACTTACAAAAACCTAAGCGCCTCACCCTACGTGGCAACATTTGTTGACTTTCAGAAGGCCTACGATTCAGTAGATAGAGAGTCACTCTTCCAGGCACTCGCTGAACTGGGACTAGATAAGAAAACCTTGAATCTAGTGAAAGCAACTCTTACCAACACTACTGCCAGAATCAAATTCAGAGGGGAACTGTCCCAGAGATTTGAGATCAAAACAGGTGTTAGACAAGGGGATGGCCTATCTCCAATCCTCTTTAATTGCCTACTTGAAAAAGTCATTCGTGAGTGGACGAAAATGCTACAGGATGACTCTGGATTGAGAATTGGCTACAAGAAAGACAAGTTAACAGTCAACTGTTTAGCCTTCGCAGACGACCTTACACTCCTGGCATCCAGTGTGGAGGAAGCTATCCATCAACTATCCTCTCTCGACCACATAGCAGCTAAAGTAGGGCTGAAGATCGCCATCAACAAAACACAGTTTATCACCAACATCAAAGATGCACCCAAATCAATCCCACTGGGGGACAAAACAATACAAAGGACTAACTCCTTCAAATACCTAGGAGAATGGATAACCCCAAACATGAATGAAGATCAGGCCATGAACAGCAGATGCATCAAATTGGAAAATGCCTACCACCTATGTAAGAGTATGTACAAATCCAAATCCCTCTCCCTTAACCTCAAAATCAGGCATTACACTACTGTAGTGAGACCGTCAGTACTATATGCCTCAGAATGCCTAAACATGGTAAGAAAAGGGCAACTTAGAAAACTGGAGCTGAAGGAAAGGAAGATCCTGAGAAAAATCATGGGCCCCATTAAAGAAGAAGGCAAGTACAGAATCAGGCACAACAACGAACTGTACCAACAATTGGAGAGCATTACAACATCTATGAGGAAGAGGAGATTGAACTTCTACGGTCATGTCATGAGAATGGACAATCAGAGGCTCACCTCCAGAATCTTTCACACCATCTCTAGAGGGAAAGCGACTAATGCCAAGTGGGCAAGACTCGTCAGAAAAGACCTTCAAGAATTGGACATTGCTCCCAGTGAAATTTATGACAGGAATAGGTACAGAACGTTGATCAGAACATCAAACTCTCTCCAGTCACTAACAGAAAAAACAGTACGTCCGGGAGGAGGTGTGAAATGGACTCAGGAGCGAAAAGACATTCACAGTGCAAGAATGAAGGAGTACTGGTCAAAGAAGAAAGCTGCTAGAGATAAGAACCACGTGGTCCATAGCAGGCCCAAACGGAACTAAAAAAAAAAAAAAAAAAATAAATAAATAAATAAATAAATAAATAAATAAATAAATAAATAAATAAATAAATAAATAAATAAATAAATAAATAAATAATCATGAGAAGGCTATCTGAGCCACTCATCCAGGCACTCAACAGTCGTATGTTCACAAACCTTGGCAGTGTGAAATGATTGGACTAACCTCGTCGTCAAGTTTGAACTGGCTGTAATGAAGAGCACTAAACAAGGTCGTCCGTAGACCCGTCTGATTGTAAATGGACACAGGCACTTTCAGTTCTATTCTTGCCTTTTGTCGAGTGATCTCATTGCGACCGCAACCTTGAGATATTCCTTAATGTGTTCCATGTCTGAGACCATTGTTGAAGACAGCCAGTCAAGGCTCTGACCTGTAGCACTCCGCTAAACCATTGTCACATAGTTCAACCTCCTTGATGTTGTTTATTAAAGATAATATAATAATTATTTACATTAGAATCACTATCGTGGTTGCGTTCTGTCTCCCGAAATATCGCAGAGAATGATAACTCATAGGTATGTATTAATCCAGTAAGCTCATCAATCCAACAAAAATATTTCAAAACTAAGAAGTGAGTTTAAATTCCGCTTATCTCGCTCTGTTTTCAGGCCGACTCAGCTGTACGGGAGTGAAAGCTGGGTAGACATAGAATAGGCCTTCTATAAAATTATTAACAGAGGGGCGCATGGCAGAAGGGGATCCAGAATTAAGAGGTAAAGGCGATGATGATGGTGATGATGATGATGATGATGATGACGATGATCGTTTAAGGGAGCCTAACATCTAGGACATTGGCCCCTGAAGAGGTAAAGGTTAAGTTAGGAATTAGCCATGTACATTCAGAAATGCTTATCCCAGGCGTCGTGCTACCATTTATTGACCGCCATCGTAAAGTCAGAGTGATGAAGATTTTTCCCATTATGACGCCGGAGACACGACTCACAGCAAGCCTTTACACCTGTTCAGTGCCTCTATGTACGACCCTGTCAGCGCATCACGCTCTAAGCACGAGAAATGTTCCTAGGTCAGAGTTGGCATAAAGTGATGGTTCATAGGTTAATATATGTTGAGTCTTCCGTCTGAAGGCTGATTAGACTTCTAATGGTTATGTCATGAACTCTTGAGATGGGTTTAAGGAGACACTTTCGAAAGTGTGATGCAGTTCCCCGTTGCTATTTTCCGGAAACAAGAAGATGCCAGTTCAATTCAGCTACCTAAGTTCACAATTGCTTCGCTGGACTCAAATCACGATTATAAGTTCACAAATTTGATCCTGACTGAGATAATTGATTTTTGAAGGGTGGTCAAAAATCTTAGCACTCCTTGTCATTATTGCTGGCTTGTTAATGATCTCTGGTGCTGCATTATTTGCTACCGGGCAACTTGTAGGATTTCAGCAAGATATAGCAGATACTTTAGATGCAGGAGGTCAGATTGACTGTATCATTATTGACCTATCCATCGAAGACTTTTGACGAAAATGATACCTATTGGAATGCCAGAAAAGTTACCGATTGGGTAGCTAAATTTCTTGAAAATAGATCTCAGAGAATTATGGTAGGTGATTAAGAGCAGTGCCATTGCACCTCTTTGTTTTCGTAAATATAAATTACATGAGTAAGAAACTGGGGTCACAGACAAGGATCACAGATATGGCTGTACTGTATGCAGTAATAAAGAAGTTACAGGGCTGTGAGCGAATGCAAAAAGACCTCGACAAAGTTGTGAGATGATGGTTAACGGGGTGAAAAGTCAGATTGTAAGTTTCACAAAGAGAGGAAGTCCTCTCAGTTTTCATTATTGTGAGTATGGAATGAAAGTAACTCGTGGTGATCACTCTAAGTACCTAGGTTATCTGTGTTTTTCTAAGGAAATTTTTAGTTAAAGATATTTGACAGTGTTAAGACACATAATCTATTAAGAAACATTTACGGCAAGTGACATAAATAATCAGATAATACCCGTCCTCATATGAGGACGCTGGGCGCTACAAATATATCAAGTCTCCAAACTCTATTGTCTTAGATAACAGCAGTCATGTACATTGTTGTGGTTCATATCGAACCATTGTATGCACGCTGCTTATCGAAATAATCGTCATGCATATCAGTGACCGTGAAGTTGACAAATTATCAACGTTCAGTATATAAATGTTATAGCAATAAATGAGAGCCTTCTGTTCACAACTTGACAGGTGGTTGATTATTAATCTATCCTTAATGTATCCTTTACAGTTCCTGAATATCTTACAGAATATCAGTAACGAAAAATGTATGCGAAATCTAGTACTATTGCATATTTAGGTGATTGTTGATGTTTTAATCATAGACACCACATCTTTTTTTAAAAAATCTCACATGCGTTCTCTAGGAATCAAATCGCGGGTCCCCAACTGAGAAGCCAGTCATGACATCATTTGTTTATAACACTACTGTACTTACTACAAATTTCTTGACCGAATGTTCTAAGGTCCACTGTTCTACTCCTCTAATAGCCTGCTGTAATTCTCGCTCTGCGCCATACTTTACGATCTATAATGCAGAGAAAACTCCTTTAGATATACCGACGGTACTACTGCTGGACCAGCAGCATCGATTATACAGTTTATGGCAATCGCGAACCGAGTGACACTAAGAATAATCCCTGTGGGACTCAGTTTTTCTGAACGTGATATTGTGAATATGCCCTGCCTACACGGACACGGAATAGATGGACAAAAATTTCGCAGTAAAAACAGGCAATTTACGTCAGTATCTCCATTGATTCAGGACTGAAACGATGCCATACCGCCATGTGGCATCATAGGAGTTGTCTAAGTCAACGAAAACAGCCACAAAATGCTGTTTTGCGGGAAATGCGTGCTGAGTAGAAGTCTCCAGGCGTACCAAATCGTCGGAGGTGGAGTGGGCGGCTCGAAAACCATACTGACACTCGGATAAAGTGGTCCTCTTTTCTCCAAATACCACAGAAGTTGGCGATTTAAAATCCTCTCAAATGGTTTACACGGACAGTTAGTAAGAAATAGGTCTGTAACTTGCTGCATACTTATCCCCGTGTTGGTGGAGGCGGTAGAATAAAACCCACGGTATCCACTGCTTGTCGTAGGACGCGACTAAAAGGGGCTCTCAACTTCTGAGCGTGGTTTGGGCCCTTTAGCTGAATCCTGGTAATGTTTCCACTTGTGCCAGGCTTTTCACATTCACCAATACTGTCCTACATGTCTTGGTCAACCCTTGCTCTTTACCGATTCCGAAGCTATTAGAGCATTTTTATGTCCTTCGTGGCCCTTGTCGTTCTTTGGAAAATATCTTCATTTTTCCAAGTGTCAGATCCCCTTCATTTTTTTTCTCCCTGATTAGTGTTATGTAGATATTGGTTTCCTAGTGGTACTTACTCTTAAAACAGTGAATCACCTTCTTCACAATTCCTACATACTTACGGATCTTTGTCAGACTTTACGAGAAGGATTACTTTTCCCTCTCCCCACTGTGACAGAAACTCACTCTCTATCCAAATTCGGCTGAAGCACCCAAGGAGATACAACAGACTAAGGTGTTTCAACATCTGATTATGCTCATTATCTGGTCCTTGAGTCGTGTCCTTGCAAAGCGCCAAGGCGCTGAGGAGTTCCCACTCCGTAAAGGGCACGGTATAGTCCTCTGAGGCTTGAGTAGCAAATCTAAAATTATGACGTTCTGTCTGCCGTTTCAGAGCCAGGGGAAAAACTCGGAACCAGACACGTCTGCGAAATCACTTGCAAGATTGTTAGCGACCGTGGGTTTTTCAATGACAATACTAGCTGTAATGGAAATTCCCGGTACAGAGGATGGTCCTAGTATTCCTGAAATACGTAGATTTAGTCCACACTTGAGATGACCGTGTCTGTGACCTCATAGACGACACATATCTTTCCCATGAAGCTTCTTTCACTCTGTCGAATAAGAACTCGCCTTAACGCGAAGTTTTCGAAATTTTAACAAGTTGGCCATAGCACGCTGCCTACGATAGCGTTTATGAGCGCAACGTCGTTCTTTTATAGCTGCTGTAATTTTTTTTCGCACCATGGTACGAGTTTACGTCGAGAAGTCCCCCAAAAGATTGGAATGGATTCCTCAGCAGCAAGAATAATTTGTGTGATATAAGTTATATCGTCGTCTACGCTTCGCCTAATCGCGTCGTTGAAGACAGCTAGTGATGTGAACTTTGGCCAATCAGAACGTTTAAGAATTCAATAAAGTAAGAAAAATGTGGAGATTGTCAAGTAAATCAATGTGCTCATTAGTGCGTTCCAATATTTTTTAGGAACACCAGGATTTCCCAAATCCTGTAAAAATATTATTGAGTATTATTCGGCCGAGAAACTTGCAGTAGGTGGTGTCATTGCCAAATGATATTATCGCTGGCTTCTCAGCGGCGGAGCCATGATTCGAATCCCAGACAACGCTTGTGAAATTTCAAAAAATGAGACTTAACTTTCGTGTGGCTCAAAGTCCACGTAAAAATAAAGAGCTCATGCCCATGATTAAAATATCAACACTCACGTAATTACGCAATACTAAGAGATTTGGCATGAATTTTCCCTTGCCTATGTGTCGTAAAATATTCACGAAATGTTAAAGGTGCATTTTCGAACAGAATTAACCACCTGTCAAGTTGTGAGCAGACGGAACTCATTTATCGCACTAACATGTATATATTGGACGTCGTTGATTTATTAACTTCACCGTTACTGGAGGATGTTTCGGTGTTATGATCACCGTAATAAAGGGCTGTTTGAGATTTATATCTGTGCCCTCAGCCCGAATATTAGAAGCACTAGAAATTCTTTTAGATTTAATATCTTCCGTAGGCTGATAGCTCAAATACATCATCGCTTAATTTCACGGGAATGATCAGTAGCGGAACGAGCTCAGGTAGAGATGAAACAACACTGATAAAGACCTTCACCTCTTCCTATTTCCTCCCGGCCTGTACTTCAAGTGAGCTGCTACCGTTACCTATCGCAACCAATTGATCGAGCCGCTGGACCAAGACTCAAGTATACTCTTGTATATCGTGTGAGGGAAGAGTGCTTTGTCATTAACAATGTCTCCGAAATCCTGTTCCATCAAAATGTTTTCTTTACATGCCTTCATCATCAAGAAATAAAGAGAAACCCATTCAAAAAAATTAATACAGACAAAATTTTTAAAATATTTATCTGCCTAAATGAACGTGCGCTTACCCATATGCCTGAAGTATAAGAGCTGTTACTCAGGTCAAACCTCTTGGAATAATTCATGAGAGTAAACTACATCTCTCTTCAGATAGAATTAAAACGGGGTCTATTGTACTTATAATGGGATTTACTGAAATTCGTGACTTCTGTACTTCTGTACTTTCCGTCTGTCTATTATTGGTTTCTACTCACCAATTACGTCATCATCTGCCATCACAATTATTGTCAATGCTGATGAAGGTGCTTGTTGTTTGAAGCGGCCGAACATCTAGGACATCGGCCCCTAATGGTACAAAATGAGACGAAATGCAATGAAAATTTAAAATTACAAAATTCGTCCAGAATTCAAAACGTGATGATGAGGAATGAATGGATGAATATGAATTTAAAATAATCAGCGGATCCAACTCCCAATATTAAAATTTGAAAGTAACCACTGACTGGAATTAAGAAAAGAGACGATGAACAATGATTATTAACTTCAAACAATCATTGGATCCGACCCGCAATGCCTCACCTCCCCAGAAACTATATTACTGACCAAGGGACTGCTTCCAAAGCACAACACAGAATCGATGATGCTTGTTGTCTAGAGGGGTTCAATATCCAGGTGAACGGTCCCTCATAATGGCACTTATCGCTAGTAAAGTAGAATCATTGTATTTCTCAAGTAGCGGTACTAATCAAAGGTAGCGTAAACTCACGGTGTTCAAAACATTATGGTACTACTCACAAGTATTGTACATCGTGCAGGTAACGCAGACCTATGATGTTTCTCACACAATGGCGTCACCCGTAGGCAACGCAAACCCATGGTGCACCTCACATAGGTGTACTAATCACAGAGACTCGTACTATTTAATGGTGTTCCTGACATAGTGGGTACAAATCACAGACCAAAAGTGTCACGCATGTAGTGGTACTAATAACAGGGAACGCCCAGACCCGCATTGTTTCTCACATAATGGTACTAATAACAGGCAACGTAAGCCCGTGGTGTTCCTCATATAATGGTACTAATCACAGGTACAGTAAACCCCACTCTCTGCTGCTACTAATCACAAACCTATTGTGTACCTAACACAGTGGTACTACTAGCAAGTAAAGGCGATCCTTATTGTTCTCCGCGTGATTGTACTAATCACAAGTAGTTTCATGGTTCTAATCCAATCACCCCTTGGTCGCCCCCTTTAGTTGCCTCTTACGACAGGGTACCATGTTTGAAACTATGTTGCTGGTTGGATACAATGGATATATTCTTCGTCTGCGTCCCCCACCCACAGTGCGTATTACAATCAAGGAGCCGTCTGACGGTGAGATTGCAGCCCCGGTCTGGAAAGCCAAGAATAACGGCTGAGAGGATCGTCGTGCTGACCATATGACACCTCTGAATCTGCAGGACTTCAGGCTGAGCAGCGGTCGCTTGGTAGGCCATGGCTCTCGGGGCTGTTGCGCCATGGGGTTTGTTTGAAACTATGTTGCTGGTTGGATGAATCTATCAGATCAATAAAAAATGTCTAGCCGGTCAGAAGACTCAAGAGCATGACAAATCATGACCTTAAATAATATATAGGGATCACCTGATTATAAAGATTCGATGACATTATACAATACTAAAATATAATCTCCGCTATAATCAGTAGTAATTACCATTCTATTCCATTGTCAAGTTTTACATAACCGGTACTTAATTCTTTTCAGCACGGCAGACTATAACATGTTCATTAATTGTCAATTTGCCATCACCATTAATTAATTGCTTTTCACAGAAATGGTTTGAATGTTTCCTATTTGGACATTCAAAGTGAATCGTAGTTATAGAAATTAGAAAACACATTACAACAATCTCGCCACTTTGCTGAAACAAACTCCGAAGAAGAATACCTGTAGAAATCTCAGCGAGGCGTAACGGCCTGTTTATTCATCAGAGCGAGTTACGATGTTTAGTCACGTGACCACGGGTCTACACACTGATTGGACGTAGCAGAACACGTAGTCACCACATGGTCTGCTGTGTGTTGTGTGGCCTTGCTATTTTCCCACTATCTGGATACATCAAAGCAATAAATACAATAAAAATTCGTATTACATTTGGAGCATACCAAAAAAGAATCATATTTCTCTTGAACTTTATCCAAACAATACGCACATGTTCATACTTGCTGTATTATTGTTTAAAAATGGCTAAAGTTATGTCAAAAATTGTCGTTTAAATATACCGGTAACACTTTATTCACAGCACGTGCAAAATACCACGACAATAAAAATCGCAAAACAATGCACTGCTTCATTGCTATTTACACTGCACGTGGTCGTGGTCGTCCTGTCAAATATTTAATACTAATATGATGAAATGAAATTTCTTAAACCAGATTTCAACAACGATGCTTTCACTCTATTTCAACATTCGGGTCACGTGTATATTACGATCCTGTTATCCGTATAACAGAAATTAAGATATATCTTTTGATGATATTATTATTATTATTATTATTATTATTATTATTATTATTATTATTATTATTGTTATTATTATTATTACTTTTAATCATACTTAAAAACAATTGTGACAATAATTAGACAACTTTCCTTTTCTTAAAAAGAAAACTGTTATATATTTCAACTACACATTCATCATCATCATCATCATAATCATCATCTGCTTACCCTCCAGGTTCGGCTTTTCCCTCGGACTCAGCGAGGGATCCCACCTCTACCGCCTCAAGGGCAGTGTCTTGGAGCTTCAGACTCTTGGTCGGGGGATACAACTGGGGAGTATGACCAGTACCTCGCCCAGGCGGCCTCACCTGCTATGGTGAACAGGGGCCTTGGAGGGGGATGGGAAGATTGGAAAGGAAGGGCAAGGATGAGGGAAGGAAGCGGCCGTGGCCTTAAGTTAGGTACCATCCCGGCATTCGCCTGGAGGTGAAGTGGGAAACCACGGAAAACCACTTCGAGGATGGCTGAGGTGGGAATCGAACCCACCTCTACTCAGTTGACCTCCCGAGGCTGAGTGGACCCCGTTCCAGCCCTCGTACCACTTTTCAAATTTCGTGGCAGAGCCGGGAATCGAACCCGGACCTCTGGGGGTGGCAGCTAATCACGCTAACCACTACACCACAGAGGCGGCAACTACACATTCATTCTAAACAAAAATATTCATTACATAGGTTATTTCCTTCGTTCCTTGCTCAAGCTGATGATTTGACAAGAAGTTGCCTCGAGTCTCTACTTAATATACCGTTTGATGGAAATTACTGGATGCTGGCGTGTTTATCAATAAGATTTAGAGGCCTTGAAATTCGTAGATTAAATGATATTTCCATTCCCGATTTTCTCGCTTCCGCTCATGGAGTATCTGTTAATCTGTTCTCTGATTACGGTGATAATGTCGGCTGACGCAAGATATCACTGGAATATCAAGACCAATAACTTGAGCCCTCCAGCATCCCTGGATTCATAAAGAAGTTGGGATATGTTAAACACCCGTCGAATTTTCGATTCTTGGATTTTGTCATGTCCAAAAGGAATTGATCGAGCACGGCATCTTGCTCTTCAGAAAAAAGGCAGCAGGCTCATGGCTTAAGGCGTTTCCGTCACCCAATGTGGGAACACTTGTAGATAACATGTCGTTTAAAATCGCAACCTTGGCTGCAAAATATGCCAGTCACATAAGTGTGGAGTGGAAGTCGACATTTACGGTCGCCATACTTTCAGTTGCCCGAAGAGTGCTGGTCGACTTTCAAGACACTGTTCAATTAATGACATTATCAAAAGAGCATTTACATCATCGATGTACCTTCTGTCCTAGAACCCAGTGGTATTAGTCGTACAGACAGAAAACGCCCTGATGATCTGACTTTGGTTCCATGGAGCAAAGGCAGATCTCTCCTGCTGGACGCCACGTATGTCGATACTTTAGCACCATCTCATTTTCCGCACACTTGCAAGGCTGCTGGTTCTACAACGGAATTGGCCGTGCGCAATAAAGGGGCGAAATACAGAGCAGTAACGGACAACTACATCTTCGTGGTATACGCAGTCGAAACGATGGGGACGTGGTGTCAAGAGGGTATAAGTCTGATTTCAGATATTGCTAACAACTATCAGCTATCACTGAAGACTCCTCTTCAACAGAATTCCAGCCAGCGGATAGGAATTGGTATCCAGGGAGGAAATTCTGCCAGCGTTATGGGCACATTTCCGGATAACGCTCCACTGGACGAAGTCCCTTAGTCTTTCGAGCTGGAGCAAAACATTAAAAAAATTATAGTTGAAATATTATTTTATATTTATATGAATGTACGCATGAACGTACGCTGTACGCACAAACCGGCTTTGGTGGTGGGGTCATGTGAGGCGAATGGAGGAGGATAGGTTACCTAGGACAATAATGGACTCTGCTATGGGGGGTAAAAGAAGTAGAGGTAGACCAAGACGACGATGGTTAGACTCGGTTTCTAACGATTTAAAGATAAGAGGTATAGAACTAAATGAGGCCACAACACTAGTTGCAAATCGAGGATTGGGGCGACGTTTAGTAAATTCACAGAGGCTTGCAGACTGAACGCTGAAAGGTATAACAGTCTATAATGATAATGTATGTATGTATGTATGTATGTATGTATGGATGGATTTATGTAATGTATGTAGTTATTGTCTGTTCATACTTTAGTTTGTTAAAGAACATACAAAAATAACTTTCAAATGCAGAATTAAACTTTTTAACAATGTGTAAGTTATCTGAGTTTCACTGCATCAGATATCCAAACTTAATGGTGCAGTATGGATAATTTTTTGTGAAGTGCTACGCGGGTGAAGAATTTAGGATGATAATTTTAGAA
The DNA here is from genome assembly GCF_040414725.1 of Anabrus simplex. Lineage (NCBI taxonomy): Eukaryota > Metazoa > Arthropoda > Insecta > Orthoptera > Tettigoniidae > Anabrus > Anabrus simplex. The sequence continues at coordinate 268,095,815 of NC_090268.1, forward strand.
AGAGATCGCAAGATTTTGTGTACAATTGTAATTATTGTATTGCCGTCTTATTTAACTTAATTGTTTGATTTTCATTTATTTATTTACTATCAGTTTTATACCGTGTAGACTACAAAACATGTTAGTAGAAATGTTCCAAGTTTTAAGTCTAGAGAGTTGATCCATTTAGGTTATTTGTAATATTATCTGTATTCTACAGGATTTCCTTGTTTTTAAGTGTGATATCATAAAAGTAGACTGCCTATGTTTTGTAAGTTTTTTTTTCTTAGGCACAGTGCTTTACTTTATTTCTAATAACGATTAACTTGTACTACTGTTTTTGGAATTAAATGTAAATAGAAATAATATTTTAAGCGTTTGAATAACAATTTGTCTCAAAATTGGCACTAAAAGTCAAATTAGGGATTTACAGATACTTCCATTCCTTTAAATAAAGTCTTCACTCCGCATGTTTAGCAGTCAAAAGAATGCGTACCCTGGGCATTTTACGAAATACCCTCAGCTTAGTAATAACATACATTTATCTTCACTGCTGAAATCTCACAGCGGTGTATTTCGACTAATATCCATTCTACACGCGCTGTTTCTACATTCTAGTTTATTTCTCAACCGCATTCCTCCGTGAACTGACCCTAGAGAAATCAGTAATTGTGAATAAGTCACATGATATATTAAGGGAAGGTGTTCATTTCATTCGGTCTGCAAACGTTATAAACAAGTGTATTTATAGTACTTACGACTGAACGTCCCATTCTTTAATTTGTAGTTAAGTCCAATTATTTTTCTGCTATTAAATACACCTCGGTAAAACAAAAATGGTTCAAACTGTGACCTGTAACCCGCACTGTAAATCAGGAATCTTCCAAACCTTATTAAAATGTGTTTATACCTTAAAATTTATTACAATATTCTTTTTCTGTCTCATTACATATATCATGGCCACAGCCCGTTAATCTTCCGTTTTGACCTTATTCCCCTTCTCACTCCCTCGCAGCGTGAACCGAAGGTTATAAACTATTACGAAGGGACGGAGGAGAGGTGTGTGAATCCCGTTTCAAATTCCCTGCACTTTAAAAAGCAATGCGTCTTCCTTTGGTGTCGGTGTTGGCAGGCCTGCTGAAGATTTAAGCACTTCACGCATGCAGGCAGGCCTGTGAGAAGTATGTGGGATGGGATGGAATGGGATGGGATAGGATCTTCCTTCGAGAGATCACTGCTTGAAGCGACTTGTTTGCCAGTTACCTGATTGTTTTTAATTTACTACTTTGAGGCTATTCTTCATTTTTCTCAGAAACTGTCAGTTGAGGTTGTAATGAGTAGACTTGGGAAGCATGTATTAATTAAACAAGTAACTAAACCGCCGTGATCCAACTGAACCAATGTACAACTTCATGTTTACAGAAAATAAAACAGCGTATTTATTAAAATTCTAGCTTGTATGCGAGAAGTATGCTAATGAAATTGCTTAAGCACAGTCATCGGATGATACTTTTTCTAAAATAATGAGATACCTTACATAACAAATTGATCTCTACTCTGCAGTGTATACAGGTTCAGTGACTTACCTGACCACGCTTGATCAAGCTGATTATGTCAGCATTCCATATGCTGGTGGTGATTTAATTTAAAGGTTTTAAAATCGCTGAAATGATCTAGATAAGTTATGGAAAGCCGAAATGCCACCAGATCGCGTACAATGCAACCATCGAAGACCAGGGCAGACGACAGAGAACAGCAGATTCAGAGATAAAGTATAATAGAATAACCCGCTTCCGAAGGTTTCGGTTCAGTAATTGCAAAGAAAGGACAACGAGATAAAGGGTAAAATAATAATAATAATAATAATAATAATAATAATAATAATAATAATAATAATAATAATAATTACATACATACATTATCATTATAGACTGTTATGCCTTTCAGCGTTCAGTCTGCAAGCCTCTGAGAATTTACTAAACGTCGCCACAATCCTCGATTTGCAACTAGTGTTGTGGCCTCATTTAGTTCTATACCTCTTATATTTAAATCGTTAGAAACCGAGTCTAACCATCGTCGTCTTTGTCTCCCTCTGCTTCTCTTACCCTCCATAACAGAGTCCATTATTCTCCTAGGTAACCTATCCTCCTCTATTCGCCTCACATGACCACAACACCGAAGCCGGTTTATGCGTACAGCTTCATCCATCGAGTCCATTCCTAAATTAGCCTTTATCTCCTCATTCCGAGTACCCTCCTGTCATTGTTCCCACCTGTTTGTACCAACAATCATTCTTGCTACTTTCATGTCTGTTACTTCTAACTTATGAATAAGATATCCTGAGTCCACCCAGCTTTCGCTCCCGTAAAGCAAAGTTGGTCTGAAAACAGACCGATGTAAAGATAGTTTCGTCTGGGAGCTGACTTCCTTCTTACAGAATACTGTTGATCGCAACTGCGAACTCACTGCATTAGCTTTACTACACCTTGATTCAATCTCACTTACTATATTACCATCCTGGGAGAACACACAACCTAAATACTTGAACTTATAGACCTGTTCTAGCTTTGTATCACCAATCTGACATTCAATTTTGTTGAATTTCTTACCTACTGACATCAATTTAGTCTTCGAGAGGCTAATTTTCATACCATACTCATTGCACCTATTTTCAAGTTCCAAGATATTAGACTGCAGGCTTTCGGCACAGTCTGCCATTAAGACCAAGTCGTCAGCATAGGCCAAACTGCTTACTACATTTCCACCTAACTGAATCCCTCCCTGCCATTTTATACCTTTCAGCAGATGATCCATGTAAACTACGAACAGCAAAGGTGAAAGATTACAGCCTTGTCTAACCCCTGTAAGTACCCTGAACCAAGAACTCATTCTACCATCAATTCTCACTGAAGCCCAATTGTCAACATAAATGCTTTTGATTGATTTTAATAATCTACCTTTAATTCCATAGTCCCCCAGTATGGCGAACATCTTTTCCCTTGGTACCCTGTCATATGCTTTCTCTAGATCTACGAAACATAAACACAACTGCCTATTCCTCTCGTAGCATTTTTAAATTACCTGGCGCATACTGAAAATCTGATCCTGACAGCCTCTCTGTGGTCTGAAACCACACTGGTTTTCATCCAACTTCCTCTCAACGACTGATCGCACCCTCCCTTCCAAGATGCCAGTGAATACTTTGCCTGGTATACTAATCAATGAGATACTGTGACCGTGAGGCCACCGATGAGTGAACAGGTGTTGGTGCGGCTTGTGTTCGCTTGTCGGCGAGATGGGGTGCGCGCGACCTTGGACAAGGGCGAGAACGAGTTTTTTTGTGCGGAGAGCGGCCGGCTGGCTAACGGAATAAAAAAAAAATGAAGGTTGGCGAGTGAAAGAAGGAGGCCAGCGCGTGTCACCTGTAATTGCAAGGAACGATATGAATGAAATATTTGTAATATCTTTGGTGGCGACGTGCATAATTACGGAAGGCTCAAGGACTATAGTAAAATAAACTGGATAAAAGAATAGCACATTTAGAGGATATAAATTAAAAACTGAAATTTTGAAATAATTTGCACGACCTTGTGGCTAAGATGGTGATGAAGTTGTAGATTCGTACTGTAAAAGAATTTAGTTCCTAAATTGACTTTACTTCCGTGCATGTGCACCAGACATGATATTTAAGTCATGTGATACGAATACTCATTCTCACACATCCTCTGGCGTGTCTTGGACTATCACCTTCAGTCGCTCAGCGTGGAACGTCGTGAATACTGGCTTCACTCCTGTGCTCTACACGTCTAAAAATTGGATATAATTTAGAACAGTGCTGTGATCAGACGTCGAATGTGCAGACATTAATCCCTGAAGTACGTGTCATTTCCAAAATACTGTTACGTGCGTGCTTGGAGCCTACTCTAAAACATTTTGTGTAAGTTTCAGCTTTCTTACGAGTGGACGCGGAAGACGTGGACGTGAATATTTCCAGAAGAGGACGGAATCTCACATCATGGATTACCAGTGCTTCACCATGAAGTTCTAAACCTTTGACCATCGTTGGCGGCGTCGGGATGCAGATTCTTTCTTCCTGGCATGGCTGATTGAGAACCCAGACTTCCAGACATGAAGATTTCTCTATAAGTTAAGTCGATTACGTCTCATTTATATCTGTTCTATGTAGTTTTGTTCTATTCTTTCTTTCTTCTTAGTAAGCTATTTTGACACCCTTTATGGTTGTTTATTTGCTCGAATACGTCGTAAAACTGACACATGTGATTATTTAATGACCATGTGGCCATGAATTTGACAGTGAGGGTTCTGATAGAGTTATCCATGTGTTATCGACACCATCTTTGCTTATTGAGTAAATTTCGTCATGAATATGAATTAATTTATGTCTGATAGATTTAATGGTAGGATATTTCGTCCGTATTTTCTATATTTTCCTTGTAATGGAACTTCTACTTGTACCTCGTGTCTGAGACAACGTGTCATCGGGATATTGAGTCCGAATTCTACGTACGAATTTGATGTGAACATGTGCATTGGGAGCATGTGATAATTAGTTGGGGTAATTAATCATCGAGACACTTTTAAGTGGATATTATGTATTTGTAGGACGATGGTAGGTCCTGATATTTCACGGCTACACATATTTGAGATTAAGATGCGACAAGTTAGGGTCGTCATTGTGGTACACTGTACGTGTAGAGTATATGGAATAATTGGCATGAATCTTCGTGAAACTGAGCTTTTCACATGTTTATGGATTATTCGCGATAAATGCAGTGTAGCCTAATGTTAGTGTCTTCAGATGAAGAAAATGAAAGTCCATGTTAATCGATGTACTTTTTAATTCGTGGGAATATCCCAAATTTTCTCAAGTAATCCAGTAATTTCTATCTCAAGGTACAGATGAATGTTCGAGAAGGCCTTAGGTCTAAAGAACAGGTCTTCGACGAAATATCTAAATAATATCTGATTCGTGACTATACCAGCTCATTCGTTGATGCAAATTTTTGCTCTCATGTGATAACTCAATCTTGCTGTAACTCAATAAATTCGTTAACAGGAGAGTAAAACGGTTGATCGACACTCGTCGACATGTACATAGTGTAGATATTTTCTTCTTAGTACTCAGTCTTCTTGACAATTTCCGTAGTTAGCTGTAGAAGTAGTAAGTTGTTAGTATTTAGGATTATTTTTTTATGTGTTCTATTCTGAAACATGTGACACTGATATTATCGATTGATAGTGGACAGGATTTCCACATGGATGGTATTATCCCCATTTACTTACGTTTGCAAGCCCAGAAGGCGTTTTATTTTGTTTAATTATTGGTCAAATACTTAACGTTCAGTATAAATTCTCACGAAAGGAGATGTGAGACGACGTGAACAGGTATATCCGACGTCTCGGATTAACTTAGAGAAAACCAAGGCAAATTCAACTTTTCATTTTATCGTTAAGATAACGACTGTAAATTTTATTATTTTGCCATAAGTGTTAACTTTTTGAATCTTGGATATTTCTTTATTATAATCGTTCTTACAATTACTGCATTTTTTCCAGATTATCGATGAAGGCTTGGCCCAGACCTCATTTTTCTGAATGAAAATTTTTAATTCAACTTTAAACAAATAACTTAATAACTTTAAAGACAAAAAACAATTTTTTCACAATGTAAATACTCTGTTAGAATGTTAGGGAAATAACTGTCGTGTACCATCCCATTTGATTGCACATAGGTTTGTTACATCAAGAGCCATATTAAATTCCATAACGTAACGATCATAATCATAATCATAGATTTCAGGATGGCCAATACTGCATTTAATTGAATAAAAGTGTCACATTTGTTCTATACTTGGAACGTGCTTGTTTGATGAACCCTATGATAATCCTGCCACATTCATTTATTTTATAAGCCTACAGCCACCGAACTGAGCACCCCTGGGGTGTCTCGTGTTCGCGACTGACTATGACAGGCACAATACCTCGATAGTTGTTGCAATCCTTCCTGTTCCCTTGCTTATAGATAGGTGCAATTACTGCTTTCGTCCAATCTGAAGGTACCTTACCAACACTCCACGCTAATTTTACTACTCTATGAAGGCATTTCATAATAATAATAATAATAATTGTACCGGGTGGTACACCTCTACGCCGCACATTCTAATTTTCCGCCTTAAAGTACTCCTCTACAGGAGAAACAGTGAACTTAAAACTGGACCTACTCAAACTTTTCCTCTGAAGATGTCACTGTGTGAATTTCGACTTGGTTTTGTTTACTATTTATCAAGAAGTATGGACATTCTCTAATAGGTGTCACTGCCTAAGAACTGTGATCATGCACCCTGGTGCGAAGTGTGGGAACTTTCTTGAAGATATTTTTACTCATACGTTTTCTTATTACTAAATTTCGTTCAATCAGTTGTGGGTTGGCAATATTTATCTTTCTTTCCGCCAGTTTCGAATCTAGCCAATCCAGAATTTCTGTAATTAATTTCTAACCAATCAGTGGCTTCTTCTTCGTTTTGATGTGTAACTTTAAACTAACCAATAAAAGTGAGAGGGTGGGGCTTTATTATTCATGAAAGGTCTCGAACTTCCCCGAGGGTTTATAAACTGCTGATTTTCACGTCTCGTGGCCACTTGATTAACATCTAACCTAGTGTATCGACGTGTAGCAGGAGGCGGGAAGCGCCTCTTTCATCTGGCAGCAGGTCTTCTGCAAGGTAATGGCCTTTTAACATCTTTATTTCTTGCTAGCTCAGCAGTTTAACCCGCGGGAAAGGTCCGAAACATTTACGATGTAACCTAATTTCCTAAATATGTCATTTTCTGCCGGTTTATGTAAAAACTTATTAAATTTGTAACTGGAATTCGGGGATAGAGAGTGATTTACCCTCTCGAGCTCCCCTTTATTTTGGTTTGAGGTGACTACGTTTTGGTAACTGAATTTTTCTCTTCCGTAATGTTTAAATTTCCTCCTTATACGAGTCACCTCCATAGTTTGGGAATAGCCCAGTTTCATCGGCCTAGTGCCTCTTAGGTTTTAGGAATGTATGTGTAGGAGTGCACATTCTCGTCTCCATTCCTTTTGGTTTTTCGGGCCATTTACTTAACCTGTTCATTTTCTACTAAGGCCCAGGAGGTTGGGTACGAGGTACCCTCGTTTCAACAAGTTGTGCCTTGTTGGCAAGCTATTGTAAAGTCTGCTATTGCCTTGAAGAGGATTGAAAAACTGAGAGCGCGTCATCTCTTTTCATGTGTGGTAAAAGTGCCTCTGGGAGGCCTGATATTGTAATTTGGAGCAAGTGCTCCTTGAATGAAGGGGTTTTCTTCCCTTGAAAGTATTGTGCTTGGTATATTCGAGCTAGGAGCTCAAGGGAATTGTAAAGCGAGGGCCGTAAGGCCCAGAATTGTTCTGAATCTTGTCCTTTCCTGGTCTTGTACCTGATTGTCGGCTATTTGTTGACTTGCAGTTATTTGTTAAATTTCAAAATTCTATGTGAAAATTGTTAAATTTTGTCATTTTCGAAAATATAACCTTTAATGAAATTTTAATCCATATCTCGGCTTTGTAGTTAGACCCATTCATCCCGGCACCTTCTTTCACCTCTGCTGATCCACAGAAATCCCGGAATAATAATAATAATAATAATAATAATAATAATAATAATAATAATAATAATAATAATAATAATAATAATTGTTACGGGGTTACCTGTGGACCAGCAGCGGTGAAAGAAGGTGCCGGGATGAATGGGTCTAACTACTATTTCAAGAAAGAATTTAAACTGAAATGGAAGGTTATATTTTCAAAAAGCAACAAGTTAACAAATTCTCACTTAGTAAGATAACAATGACATACCAATTTAAAAACAAGGCTTAGAAAGGTCCAACATTTCAGAATTTTCACACACTTGGACTACAAGCCCCTGGTTTTATAATTTTTGAGTTCCCAGCTCAAAATTACAAAAGAGTACAAATTTATATCAGGGCAGAAATCCCTCAATACATGGAGCGCTGGCTCCCAACTCACAATATCAAGCCTTCGAAAGGCATTCAGCAATCTTACTTTGAAAAAGAGCTAACAGGCTCTCAGTTTTCACGCCTATTCAAGGCAACACCAAAAAATTCTTACACCTTTTGGCCTTCCATGGCCCAGCTTACAAACTGATACAGGGGTATCACGTACCCAACCTATAGGGCCTTCGTGTAAAAGAAATAAGAGGTAAATAAATGGCCCGAACACAAAATGAATGGAGGCGTGTACTTGCACTCCTAAATATGCATTCGTAAAAACTAAAGGGCACTAGGCCGATGAAACAGGAGCTATTCCCAAATTATGGAGGTGACTCGTATAAGAATAAATTAAGACTTTACGGAAAGGAAGAAAACCAGTTACAAAACGTAGTCACCTCAAACCAATATGAAGGGGAGCTCGAGAGGGTACGTCACTCTCTATCCCCGATTTACAGTTGAAGATTTTATAAAGTTTTTACATAAGCCGGCAGAAATTACATTTTCCGAAAAGTAGGTTACAAAGTTAAAGTTTCTGACTTCCTCCTCGGGTTAAACCGCAGAGCTAGCAAGAAATAAAGATGTTAATAGTCCATTACCTTGCTGAAGAACTGCTGCCTGATGAAAGAGGCGCCTCCCGCCTCCTGCTTGACACACATATACACACTTAGTTAGATGTTGATCAAATGGCCAAGAGACGTGAAAATCCGTCATTTATAAACCCTCGGCGAAAGTTCGAGACCTTTCATTAATAAACTAGCCTCAGCCTCTCAATTTTATTGGAGAACTTAAAAGTTACACTCAAAATCGAAGAAGAAGAAGAAGAAGAAGAAGGAGATGGTGATTGGTAGAAAATTAATTTCAGAAATTCTTGATTGGCTAAATTCAAAACTGGCGGAAAGAAAAGATAAATATTGCCAACCCAAAAATGAATGAACGTAATTTAGTAAAACAGAACTTATGAATAAAAAATTTCTTCAAATCAAGGTTCTTCCACTTCGCACCAGGGTGCATAATCATAGTATTTTTAGCAGTGACCTCTGTTGAAGAAGGTCCAAACTTCTTGATGACTGGTAAACAAAACACGTAGAATTTCATACAGTACATGAAACTTCACAATAAGGAAATTATGTCCAATTACTGTAGTGACATCTTCTGAGTAAAGGTTGAAGTAGGTCTAATTTCAAGTTCACGATTTCTCCAGTAGAGGAGTTCTTTTAGGCGCAACATTTAAATGTGCGGCTTAGAGTTGTACTTCCCGGTACGCTTAATAAGAGGGTCCAGACAGTATGAACATAACATAACGTTGAAAAAATTACTTTATCCGAGAGTCAAATACAGCCCTACAGATTCGTGATGGTGATGGTATTCTTTGTTACACATGAGGGAAAAAACGGGCGATTATCCATTTTAACAATTAACATTGAATGGGGATAAATGTAAAGAGAGTTTGCAGTTCTAAATGACTGCTGATATCGCAGTCACGGAACGTTCAGTTTTGCGTAGAATCTGTAGCATAGGGGTATAACATATCAAATCCACATGAACTGACCGGGATTCAAACTAAAGCCACCTCGGTCAAAATCGGTGACATCATTATGGAACAAAATGAGGTCTGACTCTATCGCCAGATGAGGTTAAACAAAAAAGGAAAGAGCCATCAAACGCAAGAAGATGAGGAATTCCCCAAATCTAGTAAATGTAATATCGCCAGAGTTGAAAGAGTCCATAATGGTTACCGAAGGGGGTAGGTAAAGGAGCCCGGCGTCAGGAAGGGCGTCTGGCCGTAAAACAAGGTTGAGTCTACAAGTGCTACACAGCTCGCACCTGCAACCCCATCAGGGCATGAGAGAAACGACGGTTGAAAGAAAATTGTTATCATATTTCTTATTCCTATCTTTCCCTTCTTAATCGCCTTATTTACGTTAGGTTAGGAATGGTAAAGTATAACCTCGCTACGATAAATACTCTTTTCTATTTTAACTTGGCATAAGTGAGTAAAATTCAGGAAAATTCTTCTGAGGACCCTCGGTCCTCACACCACGAGTAGTTTGTCCCAGAGAAGGGTTGCAGAGTTCATTCTTTTAATCAAGTTAATGATTTATTTCAGATAATAAGAATCGATTGATAGGCGGACTTTTGTATTTCGGGAGCATTGAAATGTACGTTGTCAGATCTACGGGAAGAAAGTATTAACAATAATAATAACAAGAGGAACAATAACTTCATGTGGAAGACGATAGTGTTGTATGGTGTGTGAATTGCAGGAATGTTGGGGACAGCACGAACACCCATTGTCTGAGCCGAAGGAATTAGCCATTCAAGATTAAAATCCCCGCCGCGGCCGGGAATCGAACCCGGAGTTCTCTGATTGAAGAAGTATTCACTGAACATTCAACCAAGGAACTAGACAGTGAAGGATGTGAAAGGCTTCGATTCTTCAGAAATAGGAAAGTTACAATTTATAAAATGAAGAGCAATTAGTGTGAAACATCAACGAGTGATTGGATTTCTGAATGAATTTGGCGAAGTAACTTTCCCTCGATATTCGAAAACTGGAATGAATAACTTTCTTTATTACAATCGCGGAATCTTTCCCAATGACTATAAATACTTGTAAACATAAAATTAATTTGTTTGTTAAATTCCTGTGACTTAGGTACTCTAAAATTCAAAAACACTCTCATTTCACACCTCCTCTGAAGTAGTGGTTACAAGCAGCGAGTATAGGAAATAACAGAACAGTTCTTAAATTCTCAGGTCATAACGATAAACTGTACTTGTATTAGTGTCAAGAGACTCGCAGGTAGCAGTTGTCCATGGCCGTTTCAAATTCATCCCATCATTCAGTTGCTTCGGCCTGAAAGGTAACCATTCAAGCATTAAGTGGGTTGTCGAGGAAATGCGCCTTATTCTCCAATAAGGATCTTTGGGACAGCTCTGTATGTTCTTAACCTTATATGGTTCCAGTAGAAAATAACGTACTCGTATGAATGTTTGCGTGTTAACATGTCTGAGATGTCAAAGGTGTTATTCGAGGTCAGTGACACATTTAGCGAGAAAAATAAACTAGTTATCCTTTATAAGTAGCTTTGTCGCTCTGAAGCTTTGCATGCTAATCCCTTACCAGCACAATAACCATGTAAAGATCTAATCTACCACCAATATTACACACATCATGTATCCAGGTATTGCTTTGTACAAAGACAATTGCGTATCTATAAGCTGAAACACTGTGTTGAAATAACACTTTCTGATAGTGTTCTGTGAAATTAAAACACAAATAACAGGAGCGAAGCAAGCATTCTGTGAAAAGCAATATTATATCGATGTACCATGCCTTTGCTGGCGAGATGTAGTGTTTACAGTGCACTATGTCTTCTGGTAGGGGTTGCCTGGCCGAGGCGGTAGAGGCGTACTCGGTTCGCCTGGAAGGACGTGGGTTCGAATCCCCGTCAGGAAGTCGTAAAATTTAAGAAACGAGATTTTCACTTCCGGAGGTGCATATGGCCCTGAGGTTCACTCAGCCTACACCAAAAATGAGTACCAGGTTAATTCCTGGGGGCAAAGGCGGCCGGGCGTAAAGCTAACCACTCTACCCCATCAAGTGCCGAGGTTACGGATAGTGGAAGCCTTTACCTTCCAACCCTCCAAGGGCCTTCATGGCCTGTACGGAGATGACGTTGCAATGCTTTGCTTTGCTTTGCTTTTTATGTCTTCTGGTATGGGCTATATCAAATTTGTTACTTTCATTGACCTGTCTCAGTCTCATCCTTGGTTTTGACAATATGAAAGTGACTGAGGTATGAGTGATGCTAGTAATACCATTCCTTATGCAGCCAGTCCCTGTTATGAATGGTGTGAAAATATCGCTCATAGGGTCGGTTGGTGCATACATTTCCGTGGGCTTGGCAGACTGATATGTAATAGCGACTGCTGGCTCGGTGAGGAAAGCAACGGGAAACTACCTCACTCCTCGTTTTCCTAGTACGCCTCTTCAGTCACGCCTAGGCTATTTATGACAGCTGTTGGCGGAGCTGCAGAGGATCAAACCAGCCTTCGGGCTGATTACCCAGCAGACATACACATATCGATGTACAATGTCCCTAAAGCCACGCAAGCGGATGATAATGATGATCGGCATGTTGCGTAGTGAACTGTTGAAGTATGGACGCTCACTAAGAAAGAAATCAGTAGGCTGAAAGCTTTCGGGGTGTAGTGTTGGTGTCCAATGCAGAAATGAAGTTAGACAAGGGGAATGATCAACTCTGAGCTGTTAGAAAATTCAAAGTGGCTCAAAACTAAAACAATGATAGCATGGTATTGTATAAGCGCATCGTAGGTACACTTTTCTCACATACAATTGAACTTACAGATACAATGTTTGTCGTGGGTATCCACAGGAGTTGAATCTACATGGGAGGTTAATTATAATTTTATAGTAGTCAAAATTAAGTCAGATAAATGTTAAATGCGGGGAACGTACAATACCAAGTGCTCGTTCATTTTTGAGAGACTATTCAAGATTATGATGACGATGATTGTAGTTTTAAGAGGCATTGCCTCAAGGTCATGGGCCCCTGATGCTACGAGATGAAATGGTAATATAAAAATTTACCCAATGACCAGTGTTGCCAACTTAGCGGATTTTCCGCTAAATTTGGCGGAATTAGAAGACTGTCGGCGGAGAAATATGTCATTTAACGAACAGCGGATTTTTTTGGCGGAATTCTAGATTTATTATAGCGGAATTTAGCGTTTTATCCATTTTACTTTTTAAAAAATGTACTCCAGTCTGTCTCTTGAGCTATTCCGTATTTCTTGTCAGGAACTAGCAGTCACATGAGGAAAACATGTTTTTTGGATTTGATGTTATGAGATCGTGGTATCATAAATTTGTAATGCGTGAGGAATGGGTACTTATCTCTTAGTTGACGAATGACGACAGTTAATGAAACTGTGAGAGAGTAGAATTTATATTTATGCTATGAAGGAAGACCGTTTAATGAACTGGCCTGTTCTGTGTGTGGCCCTTGAGGTAGAGGACAGTGTTGCCAACTTCAGCGACAAGTCGCTAAATCTAGGGAATTCGGGAACCTTGTTAGCGACAAAATTTTATTTTTCCGATTAGCGACTTTTCTGGGAATTATTCAAGCACTTTGGAGGGAAAACTGGTAAATTTCATAGTTTAATAAAATTATTATCAATATAACGGTATAAACTGCAGTTCAGTACGTGAATGTTTATGACCGGTTATTTTTTAATCTGAACCAAAGAGGATAGAATAGACTTGTGGACTTCCTTGTATATCATTTCATGTGATTTTATAATCACATTCTGACATCATTCGGCAATTCCTCTTCTTATCTGCTGGATGACATCATGTGTAGGCACTGCGAGTTGCACAGACAGCGTTAATACAGTATTAACGCAGTAGATTAGTCAGTCATTCGATTTTTTATTTTTTGCCTGTTAGTTACGCGTAACATTACACAGCGCACGGAGGTGATTCAGGCGCGCGCTAAGAAAATTAATCGATCTCTTCCCAGCTATCAGTGTAATAATAAGTTCTGTTGTGATCTGTGTTTTTTCTTGAAGTCATTCATCGTTTGTTAGGTGTATTTACGCAAATTTACACGTGCGATTTTAAATATTCATTTTCGTATTTTCTTGTTTGTGAACTGTGTTTTTGTTTATTGTTCAACACCATGGGTAAGCCAAAGTATCAGCAAAACTACCGTAAAGACTGGGAACATCAGTTTAAATGGTTAAGACCGGTAGATTCTGATAAGTCCAAACCCTACTGCATCTACTGTAAAACAGAACTGTATGCTAAATATAATGATTTAAAGAAACATTCCGAAACTCAGAAACATAAAATGCGATCAGGGTCGTTTACCTCATCACAGCAGAAAAAAAATTCCGTTTACAAAAGTAAACCTAAGTTCTGCTAGCACTGAAGGAAGTTTGGCATTGTTTATTGCAGAGCACTGCTCATTGTTGACTGTAGATCACTTGTCAGAACTGTGTGTTAAAAATTTTGGCGATAGTTCTAAAGCAGCAGATCTCCGTTTACACAGAACAACATGTACTCAAGTAATAAAACATGTACTAGCACCACATTTTGTTGAGGACATGTTTTCTGATATTGGCGATCAGGGTTACAGTTTAATAATAGATGAGGCGACAGATATATCCGTTACTAAGTTGTCGGGTGTCATAATTCGTTACTTCAGCGTCAGTATGAAAAGGATAGTACCAAGATTTTTAGGTTTGGTAGACTTACCAAATGGCACAGCACCAGCTATTGTTAACGCAATAGGAATACTCTTACAGCAACTGCAAATGAAGCCTGCTAATTTTTTAGGTATAGGTGTAGACAACGCTTCCGTGAACACTGGGCTGAACTATGGGGTATATGAACTTATGAAATAAGAGTTTAATATTCCTCATTTGAAAATGATTAGGTGCGTGTGTCATTCCATAAGCTAGCTGTTTCTCATGCTACGGGAGACACTTTACCGCGTAATGTTGACTTCATTGTCCGTGAAAGTTACCTTTGGTTTGCTCATTCCAGCAAGAGACAGGGCATTTACAAGCAAATTTACAATGAAATAAATAGTGAAGAGCCTCTCAAACTTCTAAAAGTTTGTGAAACAAGATGGTTATCCATTGAACCTGCTGTTCGACGAATTGTTGAACAGTGGGATGAGCTCAAATTACACTTCGATATAGTAAGGACACAAGAAAAGTGTTATACTTCAGAGATATTATTCCAAATGTACTCTGATTTACCAAACAGATTGTCTATGACTTATCTAACAAGTATTGTGCATGAGGTCCAAAAAGCAATTAAAGTATTTGAATCTGAAAATGCAGACCCACTCGTTTACTTGATGATCTCGTGAATCTTATACAGTTTTTAGAAAGGAAAATCTTAAACCCAACTGCTCGATTTGATCTGTTTTCTCCATCAACTGAGATTGATAGTTACGTGGATTTTCAGATTCACATTGAGAATCAGTGACGTAATTTAAATGCAATAAAATGGAGTCAAGTTTCAAATACCACAGATTTTTGGGTAGAGGTATTACAGTATAGTGATTCGTCAGGAAAAAATCCCTTCAGGGAACTAGCTACTTTTGCTATGAAAATTTTGGCTCTCCCGCATTTAAATGCCGAAGTAGAAAGGCTCTTTATTAAACTTGGAATTGTGAAATCTAAAGTGAGAAACAGAATGAAAGTCGAAACAGGAGCATCCATCTTGCACATCAGGAATGCGCTTAAGTGCCTGGGAAAAACCTGCCATTCCTACGAAATTCCAGAGAAAGTCGTCAGGAAGATAGGAACTAAAAATGCTTATTCAACAACGGCTGAACTACATCGTTTGCTGGGAGGAAATGGAAGACGATGAAGATGGAACATTTTTTCTTCATAGGTATGTCCATTTTATTCATGTTTACTGGTAATTTTATGTTAGCGACTTTTCTTAGCGACTTTGACAAAAATTTGGCTATTTTTAGAGACTTTTATCAACAAATTTTGCGATATTTTAGAATGTACAGTTGGCAACACTAGTAGAGGATTCACCTAGTTTGCACTCGGCAGTAAAACGCCTACTAGTTTTAGCTCGCCGGTTCGCAGGCAGGGGGTAAATCCCAGTGGAACTCTCAGATCAGGTGAGTGCAGACATTTACTACTACTACTACTACTACTACTACTACTACTACTATTATTATTATTATTATTATTATTATTATTATTATTATTATTATTATTATTATTATTATTATTATTATTATGTGCATTTGGACACAATGGAACACGCAAAGCTCTAACGATTCTGTTTTCTGAGTTGGCAAACAGCTCTCATCCTTTCTCCGTGGATCCTTTTTCGTTCTTCTGTCCACTTTGCTCCAGTCTTCTTTTTCACTTCGTTCTCTGGTTGCTCTTTCCATCCATTAATTTTTTCCCTATAGAGGTTTCTGTCCGCGGTGTCATTTGAGTTCATCTGGGCTTTTTCCAGATCCTTCTTCACTTTCAATACCCATGGAATATTTTTTAGATGTTCTATGTAGGTGAGAATCTTTATGTCAGTCTACTTGCCGGCCGTCTGCGGACGTGCCCATAAAATTTCAGACGTCTTTTGCGGATGTCTGCTGCAATGTTGGAAAGCTCTTCTGTCACTTTGCGTGACCTCAGTCTATATCCATCTTCTGTTTTTCGGGGGCCGATAATTTTCCTCACATTATTATTATTATTATTATTATTATTATTATTATTATTATTATTATTATTATTATTATTATTATTATTATTATTATTATTATTATTATTATTGCCTATTTTTTCAGAACGGATTTCTTGGCGGAATTTTAGCGGATTTTTAGTAGTATTTAGCGGATCTTGAAAATATAAGTTGGCAACACTGCCAATGACTAGGATGAGAATGATTATGAATTAAAAATAATGTGGATCTGATTCAAAATGCCATATGGTTAGAAACATGAATTAAATTAATGGAATGAGGCGTTGTTTTAAAAGTAAGATCGTATATTACAAATTAAAAGACAATTATAAAATTTATCGTCGTTGCGCCTCGAAATACCGCTATGTGACGATGATGAGCGGGGTGGGGGGGGGATACTGACCCACAGCACATGTACCATTTAGAATCAAAATTCGTTGATGTAGATAATGCAATATTGAACTTCAGCTGACAATACTTTCTGACAGACTTCTGAGCTGAAATATTATCACATAACGATGATACGTGACTAGAAAAAAGTTTTGCTATTGAAAAATGAAATGGTGTATGGCGTTTAGTGCCGGGAGTGTCCGAGGACAAGTTCAGCTCACCAGGTGCAGGTCCTTTTAATTGATGCCAGTAGGCGACCTGCGCGTCGTGATGAGGATGAAATGATGATGAAGACGACACATACACCCAGTCCCCGGGCCAGAGGAATTAACCAATTATGGTTAAAGTTCCAGACACTGCCAGGAATCGAACCCGGACCCTTGTGACCAAAGGCCAGCGCGCTAACCATTTAGTCATGGAGCCGGACTTTGCTATTGAAAAACGATAAAACAGATACGTTTAATTGTCACAAAATGGATGACTAGGATTGCTGACTGCTCGTCATCTCGTAGAATGAGGGACATGGTGTTCGGAAGTTTGGCGCAGATCAGCAGGTTCCCGCACTCCCTAAATATATATACTACGGCCAGAGGACCGTCGTAAGTACACACCGGGGATCTTCTTCCTTTCGTAAGTAGGTTTGCGTTGTTAAACATGGCCGATTCGAAGATTCACAGTACCACTGCTAATCTCCGGTAGACCCGAAAGGGTCCACCTCTGTGGTGTAGCGGTTAGTGTGATTAACTGCCATCCCCGGAGGCCCGGGTTCGATTCCCGGCTCAGCCACAAAATTTGAAAAGTGGTACGAGGGCTGGAACGGGGTCCACTCAGCCTCAGAAGGTCAACTGAGTAGAGGTGGGTTCGATTCCCACCTCAGCCATCCTGGAAGTGGTTTTCCGTGGTTTCCCATTTCTCCTCCAGGCAAATGCCTGGATGTTACCTAACTGAAGGCCACGGCCGCTTCCTTCCCACTTCCTTGTCTATCCCTTCCAATCTTTCCATCCCCCGCAAGGCCCCTGTACAGCATAGCAGGTGAGGCCGCCTGGGTCATCCTCCACAGTTGTATCCCCTGACCCGGAATCTGAAGCTCCACGAAACTGCTCTTGAGGCGGTAGAGGTGGGATCCCTCGCTGAGACCGAGGGAAAATCCTACCCTGGAGGATAAACAGATAAAGAAAACGAAGAAGACCCAAAAGGAAGTCGTTCATACCTTCGTTGTTCCTTTAATCGCTCTCAACCTGCTGGAAGGAGGCATGGCCTGTCACTGCTTCTCACGTGAGAAAGAAACGTCTCAGCCAAAAACGGATATGTTTAACTGGATACTTGTAAGTTAACGGGGGGAATGGGGGTGCCTCTTTCGCAGACTTATGAGCTGTTTCCCGCTACACACATGTAACTAGGGAGACACAGAACTGTTGACTACAAGGCAGGAGACAGCTGGTGAAATGTTAGGAAATGACCCATGACGTAAGTAGGCCATTCATTGGCATGGCAGTTTGATAACTGAAGTGATTGAAGGTAAAATACCAGGCAAGCGACGCCGAAAACCGAAAAGACGAACCCGGGATTGCGAATTATGAGAAGTCAAGCTTGCTGTTGGGGACCGAGACATTTACACAGGGGCAAACGAGTCGTCCGACTAAATAGCTCACGACAACTTTCTATAAAAGCTTTTTTCTAAATGATTCCATTATGTGCCAATCATCAATTGCCACTAATCTGCATTTAGGGCAGTCGCCCAGGTGGCAGTCAGTCATGGTCAGGTTCCCAGTAATAAAATCTTTAAGGATTTTCATTGAGATATATATATATTTTCTTGCTAGCGGTTTAACTTCGCGCAAACTCATGGGAGACTTTCAGCGACGAAAGGATGGGACACAACTAAGATTAGGGAGGAAGCAGCCGTGGCCTTTAATAATGGTGTAGCCTCACTATTTGACTGGTGTGTGAATAGGAAAGCAGGAAATAACTATCTTCAGTGCGAGATGGCAGCCGACGATAGGGTTTGATTGAATCTCATTTTCTCCCGAATGCAAGCTCATAGCTACGTGACCCGAACCGCGCAGTCAACTCGCTCGGATAATGAAGAATCAATTAACGTTACAAAGTATATATCTTGATGGCTTCATTGCTGACCATGCATCATGACAAATTTAATGGAGCCAAAATCTTAAATCAGAAACAAAAATAAAAGTAAAAAACGAAGGCGAACGGGGCTGCGCCGGGATCACGACTCCATAGAATTGGTAGAGCATCTTAGGAATTGCCAAAAAAGTACGCCATTGTGGTGTAGTGGTTAGTATGATTAGCTGCCATCCCCGGAGGACCGGGTTCGATTTCCGACCCTGCCATGAAATTTGAAAAGTAGTACGTGGTCTCGAACGGGGTCCATTCAGCTTCGGGACGTCAACTGAGTAGAGATGGGTTCGATTCCCACCTCAGTCATCCTGGAAGTGGTTTTCCGTGGTTTCCCACTCCTCCTCTAGGCAAATGACGGGATGGTACCTAACTTAAGGCCACGGCCGCTTCCCTCCCTCTTCCTTGTCTATCCCTTCCAATCTTCCCATCCCCCAGCAAGGCGCCTGTTCAGCATAGCAGGTGAGGCTACCTGGGCAAGGTACTGGTCATCCTCCCCAGTTGTATCCCCCGACGTGGACTCTGAAGCTCCAGGGCACTGACCTTGAAGCTGTAGAGGTGGGATCCCTCGCCGAGTCCGAGGGAAAAACCGACCGTGGAGGATAAACAGATAAAGAAGAAGAAGAAGAAGAAGAAGAAGAAGAATCTAGCTTGGGTGAGTCTCCAGTTAAGCTGAACTCGCTCCACGACGCTCGCCCACCGTAAGTTTGAGACGCTATCTATAAGCCGATTGACTCTTGGCAATGGTGATTTTGGACCATTTCTAACACCGTTAAGTCGCTTTATTGGTTCGAATGTGTTTTTGGTAATTTTGAAGCCATTTTATTGTCCATTTGTCGCGACATTTAGCGAAAGAAGGACAGTTTTCGCACTTATTCACAGAACAATTTCTGAAATGTTCAGTATTTGATTTCTTATTGCCGTATCCTTGTGTAAATCCCTAACACGAATAATCAAATAACACCTTACACGCCTGAGTCGAGAGCTACAATAATAGTAAGCCATGTGGAATGACTAATTTAGCACCTCACGATGGCAGTGCTATCGCATCTCCTGATTGTGTCCGGTTCCATGGTTCAAGATACAGTACCAGCATTTGCCTGGTGTGAAAATTGGAAACCTAGGACACCATTTTCAGGGCTGCCGATGGTGGAGTTTGAACTCATTAGCTCCCGAATCAAGAATTAATTTGACAAGATGTTGAGAAGATCAGTTTGTTCAACATAAGCTCCAATCTCGACTTTATCCAGCTTTTAGAACAGAAGATGACATTTACCGGGCCACAGAAAATTCGTTGGAAGTGGCCATGGTTTGGTCAAATATCATATAAACTCTTACTTGTGTGTTACTGATACAAGAATATATATCGAATACAAATTTACAGCTACGCTGTCCGAACCGCACAGACAAATTGCTCGGTAGCTCAAGTGTATATTCCACTGTTGGAAGCAGGCATTATAAGTACTCAGACTATAGTGTCAGCACAACGATGTATTACGAATCTCCGATTTTCGTAGTGTTTCTGCTCCTGTCTCCACATTGAGTATTAGAATGCCTCTCCTTAGGTTAGTCTATGTTTTTCTACATGGTTCAATGATGCTGATGATGCTTGGTAAAGGGCCCTGACATATAGGTCATCGGCCCCTAATGGTACAACATGAGACGAAATGTAATGGCAATTTAAAAGTTCATGCACTGACCAGAACTCAAAACGTGATGGTGGAGAATGAATGGATGAATATGAATTTAAAATAATCAGCGGATCCAACTCCCAATATTGAAAGTTGAAAGTAACCACTGATTGGAATTAAGAAAAGAGACGATGAACAATGATTATTAACTTCCAACAATCATTGGATCCGACCCGCAATGCCCCACCTTCCCAGAAACTTAAAAAAAAAGTATATGCTGACCAACGGGCTGCTTCCAAAGCAGAATCCTGAAACGATGATGCTTGATCTCTAAACGGGTCCAAAATCCAGGTCAACAGCCCTTCATAATGGTACTTATCGCTAGGAAAAGAAGAACCATGGTATTTCTCATGTAACGTAGACTTACGGTGTTCCACTCATTGTGGTACTACTCGCAGGTAATATAATACGCACAGGTAACGCAGACTTATGGTGTTTCTCACAATATGGCGCCACTCATAGGCAACGCAAACCCATGGTGTTCCTCACATAGGTGTACTAATCACGGGCGACGGTATTCCGATGGTTTTCCTCATATACTGGGTACTAATCACAGGCAACACAGACCCACGGTGTCGCTCATATAGTGGTACTAATCACAGGCAACGCCCAGATCCATGGTTTTCTCACAATGGTACTAATCACAGGCAACGCCCAGATCCATGGTTTTCTCACAATGGTACTAATCACAGGCAACGCCCAGATCCATGGTTTTCTCACAATGGTACTAATCACAGGCTACGTAAGCCCGTGGTGCTCCGCATATAGTGGTACCAATCACGGGTACTGTAAAACCCATACTGAGACACACTCTGTTGTTAGTATTCACAAACCTATTGTGTGCCTAACATAGTGGTACTACTCGCAAGTAAAGACGATCCATGGTGTTCCCCGCGTGATGGTACTAATTACAAGTAGTCTCATGGTTCTAATTCCATCATTCTTTGGGTCTCCCCTTTTAGTCACCTCTTACGACAGACAGGGGATACAGTGGGTGTATTATTTGCCTGCGTCCCGCAACCACATGGGGTTCATTGTTTGGTCCGCGAGAGCTATTTTATTTCCCTCAAGTCCGCTGACATGCCGGTTAGGGCCCACCTATTCGCCACCTGGGCCGTTCCCTTCCCATTCCTAGTCCTTTCTGGACCCAGCGTTGCTGGTCATGGATTGCCGAATGGATTGTGTCATTAAGCAATTAGCAAAAGCATGTAATTGTTTGTAAGAATAATGTCTTAATTATAATAATTAATTTCTTGTAGGGGACTGAAAGTTACGGATGGTAATGAGATCTTTGTTTCTTCTTTCTTAATTTGCTTACCCCCAGGGTTGGTTTTTCCCTCGGACTCAGCGAGGGATCTCACATCTACCGCCTCGAGGGCAGTGTCCTGGAGCGTGAGACATTGGGTTGGGGATACAACTGGGGAGAATGACCAGTACCTCCCCCTGGTGGCCTCACCTGCTATGCTGAACAGGGGCTTTGGTGGGGGATGGGAAGATTGGAAACGATAAGCAAGGAAGAGGGAAGAAAGCGGCCGTAGCCTTAAATTAGGTACCATCGCAGCATTTGCCGGGAGGAGAAGTGGGAAACCACAGAAAACCACTTCGAGGAGGGCTGAGGTGGAAATCGAACCCATCACTACTCAGCTGACCTCCCGAGGCTGAGTGGTCCCCGTTCCAGCCCTCGTACCACTTTTCAAATTTCGTGGCAGAGCCGGGAATCGAACCCGGGCCTCCGGGGGTGGCAACTAATCACACTAACCACTACACTACAGAGGCGGACTGGTAATGAGATACCACTCAATATTTTGGTTAAGGTTGGCCCCCAAGGAAGACAGCATAGCATGGAGAGTAGCAGGTAATGCCATCTGTTGAGCTACGATGGAGCTTCCAAGTTATGCGACAAGACATCTCCTTTTCAGGAACATCTTTTATTATAATTCAATTTGCATTAAGTCATTTACGATTACACGGCCATATGTTATGACAGGAACGAGGAGGAATCAGCCCGTTCTTTCTGAGTCAGCAAATACGATCTATGATGATGATTATTACATAGGTAGGCACCAAACATCTTAATTCTTGGTAGTTGGATGATTAAATATGGTGTTATTTGTAAGGAGAAAAGAAGACAATTGTAATTATCCGAGAGTTCAAGATGCTAGTTGTTTTACGTCGCACCGACACAGATTGGTCTTACGGCGACGATGGAACAGGAAAGGGCTAGGAGTGGGAAGGAAGCGCCCGTGGCCTTAATTAAGGTATAGCCCCAGCATCTGCCTGGTGTGAAAATCGGAAACCACGGAAAACCATTTTCAGGGCTGCCGACAGTGGGGTTCGAACCTACTGTCTCCCGAATACTGGATACTGGCCGCACTTAAGCGACTGCAGCTATCGAGCTCGGTATATCCGAGAGTTAAGATGGTGTTTTCGTGGAATCCAAACAACAGCGACGTTTTATTTAATTTCGTAAATCTCAAACATATTGTCTACGATTCCAACCGCGGGCAGTTTAGAGGGAGGTTACTGATTTGGTTTCTCACTAGGAATTATGAAATCCAAGCCTAAGGAACACCTGTAGATATACATGACTGCTATTTTTATCCGCCGCGCTGACTTGCTCAGTCGGTTGAGGCGCTGGCCTTCTGAACCAAACTTGGCGTTTTCGTTCTTGGCTCAATTCGGTGGTATTTGAAGGTGCCCAGATACGTATACTAAGCCTCGTGTTGGTAGATTTGCTGTCACGTGAAAGAACTTCTGAGGAACAAACTTCCGGCACCTCGGCGTCTCGAAAAACCGTCAAAAGTAGTTAGTGGGACTTAAAAATAACAATAACATTATTATTTTTACCTCTCACGAACTACTACTATTTTCGTAGAAGCTGGAGTGATGGGATTTTGTTCCACAAGAATTATTATTTCTTTTTTTGCTAGTTGCTTTACGTCGCACCGACACAGATAGGTCTTATGGCGACGATGGGACAGGGAAAGGCTAGGAGTGGGAAGGAAGCGGCCGTGGCCTTAATTAAGGTACAGCCCCAGCATTTGCCTGGTGTGAAAATGGGAAACCACGGAAAACCATTTTCAGGGCTGCCGACAGTGGGGTTCGAACCTACTATCTCCCGAATACTGGATGCTGGCCGCACATAAGCGACTGCAGCTATCGAGCTCGGTACAAGAATTATTGTCAGTGCTGGTTAATCTACACACAAAAGGCTGGAGTAGCTGAGTAGGTTGAAATACGACGGTACTGTGCTGGCATCGAACTCACCAACTTGGACTCAGAACTCGAACATCTTAGCAGCTCAGCCCAAGGAGTCCCGATAAAATGTTTACTTATGGTTCTTGAAATCGAATGTCATGATTCCATGGTTCGTATTCTAAGTAAAATAGAAATATGTAAGTTCGGAGCAAGGTTGAATATCGGAGAAACCTTGGATAAGAATATTAAAAAAGCGAAGTTGAGGTCGTAAGAGAACAAAAGCTTACTTGCAATAGGGTAAGAAAGGACGGTTAAGAGAGAGGAAGAGAGGCGGTGGTGATGAATAGGATGAAGACGACGACGACGACGACGACGACGACGATGATGATGATGACGATGATGAAGTACGGAGGGTGAACAATCTGGTGTTTGCACATAGCCTACTCCTGTCGAATAACACCATGGGTGCTGCTCAAGGATTAACATCAGAACATAACGACATGACGCTTTAACGATTATGATTATATAATACCGAGGATTGGCCATGCGGTAAGCGGAAGTTCGAACCCCACAGTCGGCAGCCTAGAAGATGACTTTCAGTGGTCTCTCATTTTCACATCAGGCAAATTGCTGGGGATGTACCGTAATTGACGGATGCCGATAGTGGAGTTTGAACCCACTATCTCCCGAATACAAACTCAAAGCTGCGCGCCTTAACCTCACGGCCAAATCGCACGGTACACCCTAGAGAGAGAGAGTAAGAATGGAAAATTTCGGAATGTTGAGAATGCATTATTATGGTGATTACGATGTCTCTAATGGACTCACCTGCTTGTATTGTGGGTGTGTGGCAAGTAGTTTATGATATTTGTCGGGATGAAATTACTGTGACGTCAGAATTAAAAAATAAACTCCCCTAGACATATTCGATAATTCCGTTTCAATTCCGAAGTTAGCCTTCACCGCTGTAAACGTGTTAAAAGTGGTAGGATGACGGTATAATTTGGCTTTTTGAACTCAGGGTAGCTGATCCAAACCCGTCTCATTGCAGTGGTATTTATGTGTGCTCAAACATGTCAGCATCGTGTTGGTTGATTTATCTGCACGTAAAATATCTCCTGCCCCTACTCTTCACTGGCACCGAAAACAATGCAGTAATGAAATGAAATGGCGTATGGCTCACCAGGTGCAGGTCTTTCTATTTGACTCCCTTAGGCGACCTGCGCATCATGATGCGGATGAAATTATGACGAAGACGACAGATACAGCCAGTCACCGTGGGAATTAACCAATTATAGTTAAAATTCCCGACCCTGCGGGAATCGAACCCGGGACCCCTGTGACCATAGGCCAGCACGCTAACCATTTAGCCATGGAGCTGGACAATTATGGAGTTATTTAGTGGAACATAAAATCCATGACATTATTTGTTCTGAATTTACGCAGAAGTAAAATATCGGCTGTGTACATCTTCTTTTCCTTCTTCTTCTTCTTCTTCTTCTTCTTCTTCGAACGGGGTCTAACTACGAAGGTTGGATATACAATTGATTGTGTTAACTCGTGAAGCAGCGGCTCGAAATATTTCAATGGAATTTCGCCCATACCAGCGGCGCAGGTCTTTAAACAAGGAATTTCTCCACAAACTGTTTTCCTTTCAATTTTGCCCTCGATGATGAGTTGGATAAGTTTATATCGTTCACCCCTCATGATGTGCTTGGGCTTTTGTTCGTTGATGGTTGTTAGAAGCTCTTTTACCTTATTTAACAAGTTGAGGTCCTCGTCTTGGTCTTCCTTTCTACCCAAACTGTGTATATACCGGATTCAAAGTATTTTCAATATTTGCAATTGCAGTCGATGACATCAGATTATGGTTTCCTTCAGGAAACTTAATTTTTGATAAAAAACTTTTGCTTTGTATTTAAGGTTGCGCTAACTCATATCGGCATTCTGCAATGATAGGTTAAGAGAGAGCTAAATATAAGAAGGTAGCGGACTACTTCAATTCACCTGATGTGGAAATGTGCAAACGGCTACCGTCGGCGTTATGCAATGCATGCTTTTAACTACTGATTAGAAAGTCATTCTTGAAAATGTATGCTTCCCCAGTTGACCATAACGTTTCATGTGATGACATCAGTTCCTAACACCTCGAGTAATTCATTGCACAGTAAATCAAAATTTGAGCTATGTCTTCTTCAGAACTGTCAATGGCATTCGTACACAACGTTTTGATGCACCTTATGCCTTGAAGTCATCAGTAAGTATTTTAAGAAACCATCTTCGGTGATGTTTAAAATTCAATACCCTTTTATTTTATTTTCCACTACTCACTATTAATTAGTGTTAAGTATAGCCTATTTTCTCTTATAGGCAACCTTTAAGTGTTACCATGTAATAAATATATATTTGAACAAGCAAGATACCCTTGCTTCGCTACGGTATTATACTGAAATTTATAACTGAATGCTTCCGTTTTATATACAACCCGCCGATATTCGCGATCTAACTCGTTTTCTGAGAGATTATGGCAGCATTCCTCCCATTTTCAATCTTTTCTCCAGCAATCGATTTCGTACTTCCCGGGCTGGGTCCAGGTATTCCACTCGGTCAGTTGGGTCCCTAAATCTTTGCCATCTTTACCTATAAGCATTTTTAATGTGGGGAAAATCCTTGAGGAGATCTGGGGTGGTATCGTCTTCGTTGCCTTGGCGGTACTGAACCCGCAACCGGACTGCATTCGTAGTCACTACCCGTCCATGACCCGTTTCCAGCGCGGTCCGCACATTTTGACGACGGTCCAGAATATTATTATTATTATTATTATTATTATTATTATTATTATTATTATTATTATTATTATTATTATTATTATTATTGATGTTCTGGATCCCACAGCAAGATGCAAGACCGCTACTTGGCGGTAAATTACGTCTGCTGCCATTGTCATTGATAACAGTATTACCAGCACCATTGTCGCCCGTAGACAAGTGCGCAGGATTTCTGGCGATACCAATGACATACTTCCGTGCATTATTGTCCTTATTATAGAGGTGAACAATTGCACGGTCAATCTCATTACTATCGTTTATTTCAAATGTGTTTAAAATTTTATTTATATGCCAGGAGAATCTACTGTAATCTAAGAAGGTTCTCCAAAGGAAAAGGCGGCTCTTGAAAACGAACCCAGGAAAGATTAAAAATGATCGGTTTATGATCAGAATAAGTACATTGAAAATCCACAGCTTGTTTCCAGTCATTCAACCTGTTCAGGAATGGAATGAATAAGCTCCCAGCTAGCGCTGAGGATAGGAATTGTGCCGGCTGCCGAAACCTGTCGCACTCCTCTGGGGCAATGATTATTGAATGACAAATGAAATGAAATGATATTGGAGTGTGTTGCTGGAATGAATGATGACGGGGAAAACCGGAGTACCCGGAGAAAAACCTGTCCTGTCTCTGCTTTGTCCAGCACAAATCTCACATTGAGTGATCGGGATTTGAACCACGGAACCCAGCAGTGAGAGGCCGGCGCGCTTCCGCAAAAGCCACGGAGGCTCCTTATAAGTACATTATGAATAGTAAAATCAATGGATCTCGCCTCTTTTTTCACCCCACCGCGGTTAAGTTGATTTATCCCCCCTCCCACAAAAAAGACGTGTTTCTTTATGTTTAAAGGAGATTCCAAATATCAATGTTCACGTGTGTTACATTCAGTTTTGAGATACAAGTATTCGCATAAAAATATTCGCTTTGTTTGTTACTTTCACAATTCCCCCCCCCCCCCCTTAAGGGAATTTTCCGGCAAAAAAAATTTGTTTCTTTAATACTAAAGGATCTTCTAAATACCGATTATCTTCAGTTTTTGAGATATGTGTCCTCATGAAACGAATCCAACTCCTTTTCACACCCGCTCCCAAAGATGACCCCCCACCCAAAAAAACAGCATCGTTTTTTTTAAGATCTAAATACAAATTTTCACGTCTGTGACAAGTTTAGTTTTTATTGGATGTAAGTATCCTCATACAATTAATTTTTCAATTTTTTCACCTCCCCCTCCCTTTATTGGATTTTTCGAGAATACCTGTTTCTTTAACAGGAGATTCTAAATACAAGTTTTTACGTCTGTAACATTTTTCGTTTCTGAGATATACTGTAGATACAGTATTTCTAAAAATTCACCCCAATTTGTCACTGTTTAACCCCCATTAATTAGATTTTCCAAAAACAAAACATAAATATTTTTGTATGTTTAAAGGAAGATACCATTTACTAATTGTTAGATCTGTAATATCTTCTGTTTCTGAGATGTAAGTATCCTCATTAAAGACATTCAACCCCTTATACACACTTTTCATCGCTCCTATTGGGATTTACAAGAAACAAAGAATACGTATTCTTTTATTTTTAAAGGAGGTTCTAAATATCAATTTTTACATCTGCAAACTGTTAAAGTTTTGAGATATAGATACAATCATTTTTAAAATACACCCCCTTTCACCCCCACTAATTGGATTTTTCAAAAACAAAAAATACATGTTTCTTTATTTTTAAAGGAGATCCGAAATACCGATTTTCAGGTCAGTAACACCTTCAGTTTCTGAGATATAAAGATCCTTATTAAAGGCATTCAACCCATTTTTTCACCCCTTTTCACCCCTCCTATTGGGATTTTCCAAAAACAAAAAATACGTGTTTCTTTATTTTTAAAGGAAATTCTAAATACCAATTTCTACGTCTGTAAACTTTTACAGTTTCGATATATAGATACACTCATTTTAAAAATTCTCCCCCTTTTTCACCCCCCCATTATTTGGATTTCCAAAAAACAAAAAATGCATGTTTATTTTTAAAGGAGGTTCCAAATTTAAATTTTCATGACTGGAACATCTTCAGTTTCTGAGATATAAGTCTCCTCATGAAAGGTGTTCAAGCCTTTGCTCCCCCCGCCTTTTCACCCCCTTCATGGAATTTTCCGAAAAAAAATACGTGTTTCTTTATTTTTAAAGGAGATTCTAAATACCAATTTTTATTACTCTAAACCTTTAAGTTTTTGAGATACAGATATCCTCATTTTAAGAATTAACCCCCCTTTTCATCCCCTTAGCGACGGAATATCCAAAAATCCTCCCTTAGCGAGCACCTACATGTTTATATGAATGTGTCGCCAAAATTTCATTTCTCTATGTCCAGTAGTTTCGGCTCGGCGATGATGAATCAGTCAGTCAGTCAGTCAGTCAGTCAGTCAGTCAGTCAGTCAGTCAGTCAGTCAGTCAGTCAGTCAGTCAGTCAGTCAGTCAGTCAGTCAGTCAGTCAGGACAAGTTTATATAGATATTAGCGTTACAATGATTTATTATGAATGAAAAGTACACCTTCATTCGCGATCTCCTCTTCTTTCTTTCTTTCTTTCTTTCTTTCTTAATCCGTTTTCCGTCCAGCATTGGTTTTTCCCTCGAGTTCAGTGAGGGATTCCACGTCTACAGCCTCAAGAGCGGTGACCTGGAGGATGAGACTTTGTGTTGGAGGGATACAACTGGGGAGGGGGACCAATATCTCGTTCAGGCGGCTTCACCTGCTATGCTGAACAGGGGCCTTGAAAGGGTATGGGAAGATCGGAAGGGATAGATAAGGAAAAGGGAGGGAAGCGGCCGTGGCCTTAAGTTAGGTACCATCCCGGCATTTGCCTGGTAGATAAGTGGGAACCACGGAAAACCACTCTGACAATGGCTGAGGTTGGAACCGAACACCCCTCTAATCAGTTGACCTCCCGAGGCTGAGTGGACCCCGTTCCAGCCCTCGTACCACTTTTCAAATTTCGAGGCAGAGCCGGGAATCAAACCCGTGCCACGGTGGGTGGCAGCTAATCACACCAACCACTACACCACAGAGGCACAGATATGTTCAGTACAGAACAAAATTCGTCAAACGGGCTTCAGCGGAATCCGGACACACATTCCTTCTAATTGAACTGGTGTCCGCCTGGCCATTTTTGTACTGTACTCTTTTTGTACTAACTCTTTGGTACATACTGTATGTACTGAACACGACCTAATACATTTAATGTTTATTTTCAGAAATTACGACTTAAGTTTTTCTTTAGAAAATGCATTCCAATAAATAGGCTGATGATGAGGCTTGTTGTTTACGTCGGCTTGTATTTAGCAGCATTGCGTGACATACCTTTGAAAAATATATAGCAATATCATACATCAATCAAGTTCTATGAAGAAAAAGGGAGATATAATCTACTTATATTGTAAGTCAACAGGCACAAAGAATTGAAAACATTTTCTGACTGTTTGTTTTTCAGATCTAGGATCTTTAGTATTGCCCATGCGGCATGTTGCAAACAAGCAGCCCATATAATGACAAGGAGGATGACATATCTTGTTTGCTATTCAGTGTCTATATTAAGGCGATCGTGACCATTTGCTTTAAAGAGATGGACGGACAAGTAAATATAAGAGAGCTTAGTTCAGCGAAGGCTATGAGCCAATCAGTAGCCCTAGCCGATCACCTTACGTCTTTCATGTGCCGCAGACAAGCTGGACAAAGAGAGATGGGTCACTCCCCTTTACAATTTCTTACACTACGTGACTCGAGTATTATGTTACAAGTGTAGTGATGATGAACGGTACCGTAACTTTCGTTACTGTAGACACGAGCTACTTATCTGAGAAATCGAAGTACTAAACTCTAGAAGAAATGATAGTAATGCGCTCTCGAGCAACCTCAGGCTATGTTGAATGAACCCTAAAATTATAACTGAGAAACGTCCACTGTGATGAGGAATCGAACTATCTAAAAACTGATTGTTAAAAATCTATCCAGGGGGCCAATAGGTCCTCAGAAAGCACCGCCATTGGCTGTGTGGTCGCAGAGAAACCTCAAGAATACTAGACAGTATTAAGCTAATGGGGGTAGTGGTGCTTATTACTCTAAGAGCAAATACAATTGGGCAATCATCCCCTCTTCACACTAATCAAAGGAAAGTGTAGAAGAGGTTAGACCTTTCAAAGAATGACGACATCTGGAAAAGGACGTGAAAATGAACGACTTGTGGATCACGTGTCAGGTCTGCTTAAAGCGACACTGGAGCTACTAAGTCACACAACTGGCGTAATATATCATAAGAGAGAATCAGAGAATTAAAATTAAAAAAAGCTAAGAATGTGTTTCCAACAGCACATGGTGACGAACTTTATTAGCTTTATGTCGCATATTTTTGCAAACATTTTCTCAGCAGTTAGAAATTAGTCTTTTTGACTTAAACAGGGCCGTCAACAAGTACGTTGTTGAAATAAATTGAAATAAGACGAAAATAGGTAGTGTATGTTGGGTAATTACTGGTACTACTGTCTGAACTTTGTTAGGTACTAGCATAAACCCTAAAAAGATAACTGATAAACTATCCGCAACGATGAGAACCAATGCGGACTGAAAACCTCAATAGTTTGTATGTTGTGTTTGAATTGAATTGAATTGAATTGAATTGAATTGAATTGAATTGAATTGAATTGAATTGAATTGAATTGAATTGAATTGAATTGAATTGAATTGAATTGAATTGAATTGAAAGATAACTAATAAACGATCCGCAACGATGAGAACCAATGCGGACTGAAAACCTCAATAGTTTGTATGTTGTGTTTGAATTGAAAGGTTGCAGTATTATGCATTAATAACGAGTAAGAGCGATGTAATTCATTTGCAATGCATATGAAATGGAAACACGAAATTTTACTGACGTAGTCAACTACTGTGGGTAACAAAAGAAGGCAATAATACTTTTAATTATAATACTGCAGGTTCAAAACATCCAGTGGAATATAATTACAGCATTGCATTTCAATTGGTATTCCTAAGTTATCTGAGAGTGTTAATATATAATTTGGGATCCGCTTGACATTCTAGCCTACAACAATAGTAACTACTAATGATTCAAGTTTCAAACATTGCGGATTGTTCTGTTTAGGCCATGAGGAATGTTATCAGCATTTATTACATACGTGCGATTTATTTTTCCAAAAAATCTTTGTATTGTTTATATTCGTTGTTTAGTTTAGACCTGAATACCGAGCAAGTGGCTCCGTTTTGGACCATTCAGCTGCCAGGTTACATTCGAGAAATAGTTGGTTCGATCCACATTGTGAACAACCCTGAAGATTCTATTCCATGGTTTTCCCATTTTTACACCAGACAAATGCTTGGGAAGGCTATGTTCGCTTCCTTCCCAGTCCTATCCCTTTCCTATCCTATCGTCGCCATAAGACTTATCTATATCGGTGCGACTTATAACAAAACTATAAGAAAAACAACAACAAAAATTACCAGTATTAACTGGAAAATGATTACATATTATTAGAATGATAATTCATTTTTGTGAGTATTTTAGTTTAATGCACATTTCATTTGGCTACGTGTATTTGCATACATTATACATTACGAAGGTTATGTACAAATGGAAACAACATGCAGTCACTGTGCATAATCAACAAAAACCAACAAAAGCTCAAAGATAGTAATGAAGGACTTTGAACATCAAATTTTAGTTCGTTGTGTGGCAGATCAGTACCGTTTATAGCGACCTTGGGCCCTGAGACTTTTTTAACACGTTGAGGCATGCTTAACACCAAATAATCTAATTTGTCTTGGGGAGGATTATCTCACTCTTTGATAGCAACTTCAGCCAGCTGCTGAAAGTTAGCATAGTTCATATTGAACACAGTTCATGCCCGGAGAATATGCTGGCCACAACATTCGCTGCATGCTATGTCTTAATAAACTGATCGATCACTCTGGTCTGAAAGGCACGAGTAATATCAACCACTACTGTAAATCCCTCGCTCACAGTGGCAGAAAAATCCTCTAACTATAAGTTGTAGAGTCGCAAGAAAACTAAATGTGATGGCCTACAATAGAGAAAGCTCATAACATTGATCAACAGAAATATTACATTGACCACTGTTTGTTGTGATGTGGTTTGAGTCACTGTTGCCACGCATCTCCGACAGATGGGATTACTGCTGTATACCGAGTTTTTTTTTTTTTTAAATTTACTTTACGTCGCACCGACACAGATAGGTCTTATAGCGACTCTGTGATATTAGGGCGTCTTACAATATTATTTATATCGTAGACTGTAGTTCCTTACTCCCCGACATTACGTACCAATTTTCAATTTTCATTAAATTCTGTATACTCATTTTCTCGTGACTCGGTGCTGATATGGACTTAACAACAAAAATTCAAATTCATGAATATCTCTCTTATCATAGCGGGTACGACAAAAATGTATAAGACACAAATGATCGGAAATTTGATACTATATAACTTCAGTGAGGTAGTATTTGTCGATAAGACCACTAATAACACAAATATTTGAGAATTACATTTTGGGCCATCCTCTAAACTACCATTTTTCTCGGCGTTAATACGATTATTTATGGCCTAGATTGTAGTGACTTATTTCCCGACTTTGCATATCAATTTTCATTAAAATAGGACCACTAATAACATAAACATTTGAGAATTAAATTTTAGGCCTTCCCTTAAACTACCGTTTCTCTCAGCGTGAATAAGATTGTTTATGGCCTAGATTGTAGCGACTTATTCCCGGACTTTACATACCGATTTTCATTAAATTCTCTTCAGCCGTTTTCTCGTGATGCGTGTACAGACAGACAGACAGACAGACAGACAGACAGACAGACAGACAGACAGACAGACAGACAGACAGACAGACAGACAGACAGACAGACAGACAGACAGACAGACAGACAGACAGACAGACAGACAGACAGACAGATTATACGGAAAATTAAAAAGTGATTTTCCTTGTTACTATGGATACGACCGATACAGATATAACATTCTTTTTAAATTCTGAGCAATGTACAGACAAAACTCTTATTTTATATATTATATAGATATTACACTTTTATTTGTGCACAAATGGCGAGCTCATTAGTAGTCCTGCCACATAGCAAACAAAAGGCACATACAGAGAGTATTATTATTGTTGTCGTCTCCTCTGTATAAATAGTCACATATTATTTATATTACTTATTTCAAAGAAACGAACTAAACCTCTCAAAATGTAGGAAATCTAATTGCCGAGCTGAGTGGGTCAGACGGTTGGGGCGATGGCTTTCTGACCTCAACTTGGCAGGTTTGATCTTGGCTCAGTCCGGTGGTATTGGAAGGTGCTCAAATATGCCTGCCTCGTATCGGTAGGTTTACTGGCATGCAAAATAACTCGTACGGGATAAAATTCCGGCACCTCGGCGTCTCCGAAAACCGTCGAAAGTAGCTAGTGGGACGTAAAAATACTATTATTATTATTATTATTATTATTATTATTATTATTATTGTTGTTGTTGTTCCGAGGTATCTGTAGAACAGCAGAGGTGAAGGAAGGTGCGGGCGTGAACAGGTCTCAGGCTAAGAAATTAAAGTTAATTTAAAATTTAACAAGGTTATATTTTCTTTGCAAAATCAAGAAATAACAAGCATGGCAGGTACAGAGTAGCAAGGCAACAAAAGTACAATTACAGTATTTACAGGATTTGGGCTTCGAGCCCCGAACTCACAATTCTTGAGCAATTAGCCCAGCTTTACCCCAAAACAAGTTTCAACAGAGGGGCAGAAAACCCCATTCATGCCCAGGAGCGCTTGCTCCAAATTACACAGTAAAGCCTCCTCGAGGCACGCAGAACCAAATTTCAAAAGAGCAAACCGCTCTCAACGTTCAAGCCTATAAAAGGCCACACCAAACTCCACCTTCAAGTTGTCCACTAAGGACATAAACACAGGGGTAAAATACCCAACCTACTGAGGCCTATTAAGTGAGAAAAGGTTAATTACATGGCCTCTAAAATACCAATTTGAGAGGAGGCGATCTGCACTCCTAATACATTTTGTTTAAAACCTAATCTGGCTCTAGGCCGCTAATGCAAGGGCTAATCCCATACTAAAGAGGTGACTTTAGAATGAAACAATTTACATTACGTTAAGGAAGAAACGGTTGAGAAAAAACTAAGTTCACCTCAATGCAATATGAGTGGGAGCTCGAGAGGGTTAAGCACTCTCTATCCCAATATGCAGCTTAAGAGAGAATAGATACTAAGAGTCTTTACATTTTAGGGAAAGGTTACATGGTGGAAAAGCATCGGACCTGCCCCGAGAGTTAAACTGCTGAGCTAGCAAGAAAAGAAGTTATTAAACGGCCATTACCTTGTTGTTGAACTGCTGCCCGAAGAAAGAGGCGCTTCCCGCCCCCTGCTATGTACTTTACACACCAAAAGATGTTACTGGAGTGGCGCGGAGACCCGAAGATCAGCAGTTTATATACTCTCGCGGAAAGTTCGAGGCGTTTCAGGAATGAGAACACCCGCCCACAATCATTTTATTGGCTAGGGTTAAGCAACATATCCCCTTTGGGGAAGATACACCTGATTGGTCATAAATTAACTAAAGAAATTCGGGATTGGCTAAATTCAAAACAAGGGGAAAGAAAGGGTTAATATTGCCAACTTAAACCATGACTGCAAGAAATTTAACAAAGAACAAACTTATGAATTCAAATTTTCTCCAAGAAACAGTTCTTTCACTTCGCACTAGGGTGCACCATTGTAGTTCTTCAGTAGTGTCCTCTAGAAGAGAAAGTTCACACTTCTTATTACAGGTAAAACAAAAATACATCGAAAACGACCCAGTTCAGAAACTTCAAAATTTCCAAGTAGTGACATCTTCTGAGAAACTTGAAAATTAACACCTTAGATAAAGTTCAGACTTTCTCCAGTAGGGGAGTTTCAACTGGCGCAAGGTTTGAATTAGCGACGTGGAGGTGTACCGCCCGGTACAATTATTATTATTATTAGTATTATTATAAATCTCATTTGAATGCCACTTAATGGACTCGCTCCCAATTTAGACATTCTTACCAAGATATCAATTTATTCCGCGCGGGCAGCTGTTTAAAAATAGCATATTACTTAGTGCACACTGATAGAAGTATTTGTTATGCCGACATTTATCAACTATGTACGGAACTTACTCCGTATGCATGATAAAGATGTGGTTGGTCTACGTGCTACTCTGGAAGCTGCGAACGTGCTGATGGTTTGTAGAGATACGGCACAGTGACAGGCAGGTAGCTGCTACTGTCGGAACGTCCTGTATGCTCTGGAATTGTTAGCGGGGATGAGTGGTCCAGAATACGTCACGCGGCTAAGCCTTCGTGTGGCAACGAACCAGATAACAAGAAGACTTGACGAGCAGCAAGCCAAAATAGTCCGCGTGACCAAAATTATAATATACCATTAATCAGCACAACATGAAGACTACAAAACATACGCAGACATGCCGGTTTTTTGATGGCAGAAAATTCGATGGACTTCTATTAGCAGTGAGCGGCAAACTGCAAACTAAATGTTTCTCTCTCCTATCGGCCACTTGTGGCAACGTGAGGGTTTATGATGAGACCGCATCTTCGTCATCTGGAAATGTATTTTCAATTTTTATTTCTTTCGTATAAAATAGAGAGAAGCACTAAAAGCAGGGAAAGGAAAAATCAAGAGCTGCTATTTATTTTTTATTTTTTACATGTTGCTTTACGTCGCATCGTCACAGATATGTCTTATGGCGACGATGGGACAGGAAAGTGCTAGGGGTGGGAAGGAAGTGGCCGTGGCCTTAATTAAGGTACAGCCTCAGCATTTGACTGGTGTGAAAATGAGAAACCACGGAAAACCATTTTCGGGGCTGCCGACAGTAGGGTTCGAACCCACTATCTACCGGATGGAAACTCACACCCGCGCGCCCCTAACCGCATGGCCAACTGGCCCGGTGCCTTAATTAAGGTACAGCCCCAGCATTCGCCTAGTGTTAAAATGGGAAACCATGCAAAACCATCTTTAGGACCGCCGACAGTGGGGTTCTAACCCATTATCTCCCGAATACTGGATACTGGCTGCACTTAAGCGACTGCAGGTATCGAGGTTGGTAGTTCCTAAATTTAAATACCAAGTGTAATAATTCAAATCAATGGGCTAGATATCGAAGCAAACGACTCAAGAACTAGCATGGTGACTGAATAACGATACCTACAATAAGAAGGATCTCTCAAACAAAAAAATTGAAGATTACAACACAGTAAACAAGCCGGAGAATTTCTATGTCACCGAATGTATTGTGTGTAATCTGCAAAAGCAGACAAAATTGGAAAGACAAATAAGAAAAAGAGGGAGAAATCTGAGAAACTTCTATAGTTATTTATAAGCTATAAACTTCATTTTTGTTCCGTATTGAAGTGCAATTGCAAGAAATAAATTGATAAGCGGTTCCACTTATTCAGTTCAATATATCAAGTGAATAATATTCCATCAGTCTTGGGACTAGTTTCAGCCACATACTGGCCATCTTTAGTCAAATAAAAATTAAACAGGTTATGCGATAACTAAAACATACATATACCAGACAAAAACAATGTTGCAGGAATAATTAATAATTATCGTCTAAATACCGTTTCTGCAATAGGCTCAGTATGTTTGTAGCGACGTAATGGGTAATCTCAGAAATTACTGGACCTATTTTAAAATGTATTTAACTATTTGGAAGATATTATTCCGAGTAGCATGTAACAACATGGAATGTCAAAGTATTCGCGTGAGAACCGTGATTGGGCCCTTTTGCACATTAGCATAGGCTAAAACGAGTGACATTTCGATTTTGTCATAGAAAGATGAGACAAAGCTCATTTTAAGCTACACGATGTGAACAACAATTCTCGGTAATTCCTCATGGGATATCGTAAACCACGTTTTAATGCCCTTAACTTAACCATTTTCGAGATATTGGCATCACACTCCCTCGCTGTAGGAATCGGATGAAGAAATGATCGGCCGTAACTACGACAACGTCAGCTGAAATTTTCTAGAATACTGGCCTGGTGTTCGAAATAGGCACGTGCGAGAGTGTAGGCAAAGCTAAGGCGAGATTCTGTACAAACATTTTTCAACTCGTAGCCAGTGTTAATCTGCGAAGCTACTTACTATTACGTTGTCTTTTAAGAGGATTATGTAGCGAAAAAACAGAAGGGAAGGGAAGCAACTGAGAAGAAAACATAAGATATATTTGGTACCCTAAGAATTCCATTATCTACCTAAACGGTTAGTCCTATTATTGAACAATGCAGTGCACAAAGTGTACTTGAAATTCGATTTGTCAGAATTTTCTTCCTATTTGTAATAATTTTTGAGAGAAAAGAATGTTTTGCTGTGTTTTGACGTATGCTTTATCCTTGGTGCCTTTGCCCTGGTTTCTTTCACGTAAAACCTACTTGACGGACTATGCTCACAGTTGGCAGGTATACAACTGAAAACTTTGGTTAATATATAGACTAAATACTATTACAGTTATTTTAAGGGGACCCTGCAGAAAAATAAAATGTGAAAAAGGTTATAGAAAAATATACGCTTGGGAGGAAAGTAAGTATCCTGTCTGAAATATTATATCTATTAAATAATGAAGTCAGCAAGTGTACTTAAGATTCTATTTCCTAGAAAAAAGTTTCTAAGCATTTCCTTCGTAATTCTAGCAGTACTCCAGAAATAGGTGCGTTTCTGTGACGGGCCATGTGACAAAATAAAATGTGAAGCAAGTCAGGGGAAGACGTACACCTGGGACCCATGAAAGTGATTAAATCGCCTGAATGCTTAGTCCTTTTAAATTTAGAGCAAACCAGGTTGTACTTCAAATTCGATTTACCCGAAAAATGCTTATATGAACTTTCTTCGTCACTCTAATAGTCTATGCGGTATCTATGTAACTGTATGTACTACCGAAAAAGTTGGCCATGCGATTTGGGGCACGCAGGTGTAAGATTGCATTCGGGAGATAGTGGGTTCGAACCCACTGTTGGCAGCCCTGAAGATGGTATTCCGTATTTTCCCATTTTCACACCAGGTAAATGCTAGGGCTCTTCCTTAATTAAGGCTACAGCTGATTCCTTTCCTCGCAAAGCCCTTTATTCTCGAATCGTCTCCGTACGAAATGTCATATTTTTCATCTGTAATTCTTTTAACAACTAATTTGAGAAGTATTGTATATGTTTGTATATGACTGCCTAACTTTTCCCCGTACTATCAGTATGCATGTCAAAACCTTGTCCCATTTCTTTACGTGGTCAAGTATGAAGTGAGTTAAATCTTCGAAGAGAGTTTTTACGAACGAATGCCCTTCCTGACGTCAGCCTCATCAGAGGAGTTAATTAGATGGATAGTATACTATCATTGACTTGACTAGATCAAAAAGGGATATGTCATCACATTAGCATCATAAAATTACTCATTGTACTCTAGAATAGTTCTTAAATAGTCGTTACTTTGAAGCAATTTTTAATTACAATGAATTAACATTATTATATTACATTGATGATGACGATGGAAATTGTTGTTTAAAGGAGCCTAAGATCTAGGTCATCAGCCGCATATTACAGAGTTTCTCTATTTATTAATGGCATTAAACATCTCTATTTGGGGAAACAACAATAATCGCATGAACAAAGATTTTCGGGAAGGTTTTTCTGTATTAAATTCAGCCGGTTCTAAAATATTGTTGAAATTCGCATAGTTACATACATGCGATAGTCTTCAGAGTATTCTGAACAGAGACTGCATTGCCAGTTGTACCTTTACATATTATTCATGACCACCTTGTCAGACTTTCAACCGTTACCAAGAACCCATGAAGAAGGAGAACTGGTATGAAGTTTAGAAGAACTGCTTGCGTCCACATAATAATGTACTGTTGTCGAAAGGAAGTCACTGAATTGAGATACGTCAATATTGTCCTTTTGCTTTTGTTGGTGCAGAGGCAATACGAAACTTAATGTATTTATATTCATACTCCAATAAATCAAGGCTAATGATAATTAAACGTATTTATCAACCGTGTCAAAGTCATTCGAGGTTACACAGACTTGTCATTGGCCAGCACCTTTCATTGACGGCGGTCATAGCGTTATTTTCTCCGCCCGGGGCGTTAATTGAGCAACCAGCACTCCTCAATGTACACTGTTAAAATGTCACTCGTTAGGCACAACACGAATGAAATCACATTGTACTAGCTGGCTTTTCGAATAGTTTGTAGAATACAATATGTAACATTTTTCATCTTAATGAGATTTTGCGACTACTGGGTGCTCTATTTATATGTGAAATCGAGTTTAGTCATCAGTTCCATTGCTGACTGCATGTACATCAGTCTAGCATCTTGATCTTCAGCCAATAGTCATTCAACCAGAGACATAGGAACTAATAGAATTTTTGTACGATATCTTTATAATTTTGAACGTGTTTATTATTGAAATGAAGACACGTTTCAGACAATCTCGTACTTATAACGTGGTTCATTATGAATATGCTTCGGAAGTTTATGACCTAAAAAGTACAAAATATGCAAGCAAATACGCTCTAAAACTGGCTAAATATGACCTAAACAAATAAGCATTTTAGGATTAGGTAGCAAATATTACAAACATTGTACGTGTTAAAAGCGATAATACAGCAGACACATTTAATCATGCACACTGTCAGAGCTATGGTAGGTAAATTAAATCTTCATACATTCATTCGGTGTCATAGCCTGAGCCGCAGTTCTAATTCTGTTTTCCTACAAATATAATAAAATATTAAGTAATAGCAAGGTTTTTTCGTATCTGCCGGCGTACTTTCGTACAGAATCTCCTTCTCGGAATTATGTCTTCTAAACCTGATACCTGTCTGTTTCAGAAAAAAATACATCTACTGCAGAAATTTGAAATCCTGTGTTTAAAAATCGACACAGATAATATCTACCTTTTTAAAAAAGATGCCTCAATTGAAACAAAAATGCTCAAAATGTAAACAAATACGACCTTATTTCATTAAAGTGCGCAAAATATGATCAAAACAATAAAAATGTCCGAAATATTCATTTATACTCGACTTAAAATTCCTTTAAACGGGGTTAGAAATCCATCATTCACAGTTATTTTTTCAGATTTCGGGTAAAATGACCGTAGGAATGAAATATGGCTTTTCTTTAACATTCGAAGTTTAATTACCACCAATAGCTTTCCTCTGTGGATGAATGATAAAGTGTCATCAACAGATACCAGGATCGCTGGTTGAAACCTAGCAGAAGTAGTCAAATTTCTGAAGAGAGGAATTAAGTCCATTCGGCGCTCTTTGCCGGTCGACGTCGACCGCTTGTTAACAACTATCGTCACAAATACATGCCAATCACCGCTACGCATTTCATCTCACAAAAACACTGAACTTTACTCTAGTTCAGCTTGATGGACTTAATGCATTTTTATGCAGGCTTAATATTTTTGTGTGTGTTAGCAAAAGTCATTGAAGAAATGGAAATTGCTTTCGTGTTGCCATGATTCTCCTTACGACCTGTAGAAGTGATCATGGAACATAACCATTAGCAACTGTTTACGGCAAGGAGAGCATTTAATTTATGGCATCGTCAGTTGTACATTAGGATTGGAGTGTAGGAATAGAGACAGTGTGTTTTGCCAGTACATACAACTTTATGGTGCAGTAAGCAATGAAGCAAGAGTCAGCAGTCGAAGGAAACAGGTAAATATCCACGTTAATTATGCATCTCCCACTATCACGTACTATGCTTCGGATCTTGCTTTCAAACTCATCTTCCTGTTGAGAATAAATGGATATCTACAAACATATACAAATGCACATATTGATTACACGGTTATGCCTTTCAGCGGTTAGTCTGCCAGTCTCTATACAGCCCTCACTTTGCAATAATCACTCTTGCTTATTCCACTTCTGCACCTCCTAATTCGAAACCAATAAATTAAAACCGAATCTAATTATAGTCTCATACGAATTATTCTGCTAATTTTTTTGCCACTTCGACCTCTCGTCTTCCACTTGTCATCTGCGCATTCGTCTTTTTCCTGCCCTTCTTCCCAATTTTCCTGGGGGTTAACACGTGCGTGGATTTGGCCCAGATTTACCGACGGTTGCCCTTCCTGACGGTAACCATGTATGGAGAGATGTGATCACTATTGCATGTTTCTCTAGTGGTTAGTAGTGTGTATCTGACGATGTGTGTATTGAAAGACGAAGACATATACCCAGTCCCCGAGCTGTAGAAATGAATGATACACAGTTAAAATCTCCTACTAGGCGAGGAATCGAATCCGGAGCCCTCCGAACCGAAGGCTACTACGCTGACCAATTAGACAAGGAGCCAGATTCCTCAATAATAATAATAATAATAATAATAATAATAATAATAATAATAATAATAATAATAATAATATCGGGTTGCATTCTCAGGTTGTGCACTCAATTAGAAGAAATTGTGTTTTGTGGTTGAACTTACAATTTCTGAAAATGATGGAATAGATAGGAGCAAGCAAGTAAGCTTCTAATATGAAAATGAAAATCCACAGCCTGTTTCCAATCATTTGACCGGGTCAGGAATGGAATGAATGAAGCCGTCATCTAGCGGCGAGGATAAGAATTGTGTCGGCTGGCGAAGCCTGTCGCACTCCTCTGGAGCAATGATTAATGAATGAAATATGAAATGAAATGATATTGGAGAGTGTTGCTGGAATGAAATATGACAGGGAAAACCTGAGTACACGGAGAAAAACCTGTTACGCCTCCGCTTTGTCCTGCACAAATCTCACATGCAGTGACCGGGATTTGAACCACGGAACCCAGCGGTGAAAGGCCAGCGCGCTTCCGCCTGAGCCACGGAGTCTCTAAGCTTCTAATAATGAAAACTAAATCTTCTTCTGAACAAATATGTATATTCACATAAAAAATAATATGGCGAATCCTCCCCTTTTCATCAATTAAAAAAATAAGTAGCTTTGCAAATGCCCTAAGGGCTGTGGCCTCCTGAAATGCAGGGACGATAGTCGGTTTAACACATCCGGTGATCAGGTCCTGAGGAGAATTATTATATAGGTTATTTCCTAGATTGTTTCGTGAGAACGTATCACTGCATGTATGGTCTCATCTCCGAGTGGATGGAATTGTGTCTTTCGAGATGAACAATTCGCGAAAACGTGTTAATACGACATTATTGACACTTTTACAGTTTTTCTCCAGGGAGGGTTGAGATTTCTTCTTGTTAAAGTGTACCCTTGCGCATTCCGTTCTTGCATAGCTTCTCCTCCGAATGTTTGTGGAGGTGTCTTAAGTTCTTGAGCTTTTCCCCAAGTGAAAATTCTCTATTACTTACTTTACATTTGCGTGTCCTCTTTTCACTATGTGTTCCGTGATGACTTATAAGATCACTACTTCAGGCGAACGTCTTAATGTCTATTTGACACCAGTCTTGCTACTTCCTTGAATGATCAGAAGATGACCATCATAATTCCCTCTTCACGGAGGAGTGCTATTGTACGTTGTATCTTTCACCCATGTCCTGAGGACGTACTAAAACTACGTAATCCGTTCCACATTTCATACCTCTCATACTCCACCAACAGAACACATTATTTACGTGAAACATTACTTCCTTTATTTCTTCATCCTTCTTCACTCATTTTAACACCTCTGTTATCTTTGCGATCCTTTGCGCACAGCTCCAAAGCCGCTACAGCCACTGATGTGCTGTACTGTTATGCTCGTAAGCACAAGATATAAGTTCTCTACGTCTGATGAGATATGCTGTAAGTTAGTCATGCAACCTCGCCAGCATAAAGTATAGGTTCGCTCCCAGTGAACAACACGCATGGCTGGTTCATGTCGGGTGGATTGACAGCTCTGGTAGAACATTATGTCCAAGTAGTACAGTAAGTGACGAACTAGCCACCAAGCAAGCCTCTGTACTGAATGTTGAATAATTAATTATAGTGGAAACCATTTCTTTTCAGTTAGACTTAGCTGATCTAAGAAACTAATTTACGGTTAAAATTTTCAGAAAACATGTGAAAAAGAAAACATATTAATCTAAACAATCAAGTTGGGAATTTTACCTTATAATGGATATTTTTCTACAGATGACACTACTAAAAACTATGATCATGCACTCTGGTTCAAGGTGGAAGAACGTATAACTTAAAGAAGTTTCATATTCCTAGGTTTTTCATTACTGATGTACGTTCATTTATTTTTCGGTTGCAATACTTCCTTTTCTTTCCGCCAGTTTTGAATCTAGCCAATGAAGAATTTTTAAATTAATTTTTAACCAATCCCGCATTCCTTGTTCACTTTGAATCTGCCAATAAAGGGGTCTGTCCTGATTAGTCTTGAATACTCTCGAACCTTTCCTGAGGGTTTATACACTGCGGCTTTTCACGTTTCCTTGTCAATTGATCACCGTCTTGATAAGTGTGTGTGTGTGTGTTAAGGCAGGAGGCGGGGCCGCCTCTTTCTTCGGTCAGCAGAACATCTGTAAGGTAATGGCCACGTAAACTTTATCTTTCTTGCTAGCTCCGCAGCTTTATTCGAGGGGAAGGTCCGAATCTTTTACTATGTTATCTACTTTTCTAAAAAGGTAACTCTTCTTTTGGCTAATGTAAAAATTTCGTAAAACATTTAATTGTAAATCGGGGATAGA
This sequence comes from Anabrus simplex, assembly GCF_040414725.1. Taxonomy (NCBI): domain Eukaryota; kingdom Metazoa; phylum Arthropoda; class Insecta; order Orthoptera; family Tettigoniidae; genus Anabrus; species Anabrus simplex. The sequence goes on from NC_090268.1 coordinate 268,140,087, forward strand.
GAGTGAGTTACCCTCTCGAACTCCCCTTCATTTTGGTTTGAGGTGACTACGTTTTGGTAACTGTTTTCTTCCTGCGATCTGTTAAAGTGATTTCCGTGCGAGCCACCTCCGTGGTTTGGGAATAGCCCCTGTTTCATTGGCCAAGAGCCCTGTAGGTTTTTATTTTTTCATTATCTGGAGTGCAGTGTTCGCCTCCATTCAGTTTGTGTTTCGGGCCGTTTACTTAACCTGTTCGTTTTTGCAAAGCCCAGAGAATGTAAGATTTTTGACGTCGCCTCGAGTAGGCTGGAAAAAACGGAGAGCATGTTAGCTCCTTCCAAGTTTTGTAATTGTGAAGGGTGCCTCTGGAAGGAGCAAGTGCTCTTGTTTCAGGGGATTTCTGCCCACGAATTAATGGTTCCTAATTTTTAATTAAAGTTTTTGTAAACTGTATACGGTATATCTGGAATTGTAGAACTACGGGCTTGAAGTCAAGGATCTGTAAAGTTCACTGCTCTTGATTTTTTCTAGTCTTATTTCAAGGTTGCTTTCGTAGCTGATATGTTTTTATGTTCACTAAGTGAAAAATTGCTAAATTGTTGTTTTCTAAAGAAATATAACCTTCAGTTCATGTTTTAAATTAATTTTGATATTGTAGATAGACCCATTCAAGCCCGCACATTCTTTCACTATCTCTGCGTTCCACACAAACTCCGGAACAATCATTATTACTCTTAAACGGATAGCTGTACGAAAATTTCGCCAAAATAGTCAATGCACAAATACACGTTCGTTACGATCTTATTTATATAGATAAGGAATCTGCTCCATGTACAACACCTTTTGGGCGGTGTCCGCTGGACTTAGGCAGCAAAACCGATCGTTCATGATATCTCCCTTATTAATCCTCCAGTCGAAAAAACTGCAAAGGAAAAGTTTTAGAAATAGATTTCCATCAAGGTTGGTTGATTTCCAGTCAGGTTGGTCTTGTATATATTTGGGAGAGTAAAATCACTGTTTCGGTTCCCTAAAAACACCCAGTGAATTGCGGGAATTTGAAACGGTATGACATTTAAAACCTACCCTAGGACAGGTGGATTCTAGATATAAAGTTTGGTTGAAATATCTTCAGGAGTTTTCAAGTTATACGGAATACGCTTTACACGGACTCTCTTTTGAGTTAGGCTAAGTCCGTTGGGACTTGTACTGAAAAACTGGCCGTTATTGATACCTCCCTTATTAATCCTAATATTGAAAGGATGCACATGAGGAAAACGTTTTAGAAATTGATTTCAATTAAGGATGGGAGATTTCCATTACTTTTGGATGTGCATATTTTGGGTGAGTGCAAATTCATGGTTTCAGTTTCGGATAAACCCCCAGTAAATTTAGGTATTCAGAAATAATATTGGCTCTGAAACCTACCCAAGGAGAGGTGGATGCTAAATATCAAGTTTGGTAGAAATATATTCAGTAGTTTTCTAGTTATAAGTACTCAGACAAACAGATAAACAAACAGACAAACAGAAACCGAAGCTAAAGAATATGCAGATGGACATTATTATTCCTGAAACGGATAACTGTACGGAAATTGCGCCAAATTAGTCAATGTAAATACACACGGTCGTTACGAGTTTATTTATTTAGACCGGTAAAACGTTTATTACGATTATAGGCTATTTTGGGAGGAATAATGATTTATATCTTTCGAAAGTCGCGTTTTGGGTAGCGTTTTTTTTAATATCGTAAATATTTCTTTCACGTACGCGAATAAATGTATATAACTCATTCATTTTTCTAAGGAAGGTAGACTTGAGCATTGTAAATACGTATGAGAAGCGTCAATCCTTCATCTTACAGAATTTTTGAGAAATAGGTATATACATTCACCTCATTTTTTTATAAATATATCGCCTGCGATGTTTTAATGATTTAAAAGATATATATATGACCAATATATTTTATTCAGTATAATTTCGTCGTATACCGAAGCAAATGTAACATTTTACATTGTCATTTGTGTCAGTTCCTGCGAAAACGATCCTCGAAATCACGTTAGTTCGGTGTGATGCTCTACACGCTATCACGTTCCCTGGATTAACAGACCTCTATCATGAAGTTCTTATTGTTGTCTGAGTTTGCATATTAATTTTACGAGTTTTGATCATAGTCTCAGAAACAGTGCATGAATTGCATGAATTAAATTTATATTATCGAAAAGTATATGTTATCATAATGAGAAATTGCCATGCTTTTAAAACAGTGATAAAATTGAAAATGGACTGGCGATGAATGCCCTTCCATAAAGGTGCTTGTGTTGTATAGAGTGCAGATTTGTAAGGGTGTATATATAGGTTGTTGTCGGTGTAGAATGGCATGCAATTGAGAGTGTTGAAATGAGAGGCTACTGAAGGAACCTCTCGGTGACGTGGGTAGTTCAGATCACCGTTGAACAAGTAGAATCTGGGAGGTAAAACCAATAAGTTGCTATTATTTTCATATTCACAGTACCCAAACGTAAACTTTCCACTATTCTCCTGTGGACGAGATTTTCCATCAGCAGCGAAAATTGCGCAGCTTTCCAACGATACCAACAATATTGCACATTCCCAAGCTGAAAGTGAAACAAAATCCACCGTGATTATCTTGTATGTTCCTCAATTTCATCTGTTTGTGAAAAGAGAGTGAAGGGGATCAGTGCGCTGTTGAAGGAATTCAGTAGTTCTACTTTATGAATGTTGATTTGATCACCACAAGTGCAATCTTCCTCAGATTACGGTTTATCGAAGTGAGCACTTTAAGGTGTTTTTAACAATTTTCTTTAAGTATCACCGACACAGATAGGTCCTATATCTACGATATAATAGGAAATGGCTAGGAGTGGAATGGAAACGAACGTGAACTTAATGAAGATTCAGGAACAGGCGTATTAAGTGAACATTTTCTAAGTTATGAGTACATGAGGCTTCTAGGATGTTAGAAGACATAATTATTTATCAATGCAAACATTCTTTGCTTCTCTTATAATATTAGTTCAATCGGACGTGCGATGTTTCCTTCATTCTTAGTTATCGGAATGTATGCATGTATGTATGTATTTCTGGCGTTGTTTTAAGCCACCTAACTTCGAAGTCACTCGACCGGATAATTATTCTTGCTGTAGATCCGACGATGTACGAATACATTTTTCTCAAAAATATTTAATTCGATGAATATCCATTCAATTATTATTCCTAATGTTTGCTTCGTGTGAAAATAGGAAATCATGGAAAACAACCTTCACAGCTGCCGACAGAGTGGTTCCAACACACTTTCTCCCGAATGCAAGCTGACAGGTACGTGACCCAAACGCGTAGCTAATCACTTGGTTAGCGAATTTTAAAATAAGAGACAACAGAGTCCTAATATAAATACTTGTATAAGTATAAAGCAGAATGTGCTAATCGTACTAGGAATTACTGGAATGACGAAGCATCACTGTTACTCATCTGGAATGATGGGAAGGTGCCCTTGATGTCATACTGGTACATACATATTGTCATCATCCTGCTATCGAGCCAGCAATCGGGGATATAAATTACCATAATAATGAGGTGATAATGCAGCCCTTAGATCTGTGCTGCACGTTTAATGGCTTATACTGATCTCAGTACTTTTCAAATTCAGTTTACTCGGGGTGTAGATGACTTAAATTCCTCCACCTTCTGCCTACCAGATACGAAATAGTGAAAGTATGAGTGACAAGTGATAACCATTTCCTATGCAGATATGACTTGCGATGAGGTGTAAAAGAATGTCTACTTTAGCTTCGATTAGAAAGAGAATTTAACCAGGCTTGGTAGAATTACATCGCTCCTCAGTGAAGCTTGGGCAATGTACGAAGGTAATCCCAAAAATAAGGTCTCCTATTTTTTATAAATAAATAGACCTGTTTATTTCTACAATTCTTCACATCATTTTACAGCTTGAGCATTTAGCTATTTTTATACATACAGTATTCACCATTTCGGTCGATGCATTTTTATAGACGCTGTGACAGTTTTTCTATGCCCATGTCATACCAGCTCGCCGCCAAGCTGTTCAGGGAGTGTGGAGTTTGCGGAGAATTGTTGTTTTGGCTGCATGAATAGCCTTGAACGTTTTAAAAATATCTCCAGTCCTCCGTCTTTCTATAAATGATGAACACACATACATTTGGCAGTATATACCACATGCATACCGCTTCACTCCGTTTCTCCAGTTTATTAATATTCTTTTCAAGAAGTATCCCTTGTGGTGTTGATAAATAGTGTGGATCATCTCAGAATTAGAATTTTCTCTGAACTGTGAATCATTGACATTTATCACGAATTAAGGAGCATAATTAGATTAAACGTGACGTTATTTCTTTTGAATTAAGGCCTTGTTATTAGACTTATATGTGATTCTCCGGCCCCACGGCTTAGGGGTAGCTTGCCTGCCTTTTACCTGGAGGCCCCGGATTCGATTCTTGACCAGGTGAGGGATTTTTGCCTGATTCTGAGAGCTATGCAAAGTGCATCCCACTCCCACAAATACGCCACGTCGGCGTGAGTGTTAAGCACTAACCTAGCTGCTAAATATATTTGAAACAGGTTATAGGGAAAGTTAGGACATTCTGGGCTCGGGATGAGAGAAAGAGGAAGTGAGGGTGGAAGGTTTTGGGATGCGACCGGGATCACATTTTCGTGTTTAGTAGGTTCAGGGACAGGTTTCGCCTTACACTTATAGCTGAAGGGTGGATGGAGTTGAGTACAAGAAGACGTAGCGTGCTCCCGACTACTCCAGATAGCACATACCTCTGACTGCACGTACGGGGTGCCAGGCTGGTGGCCGTCGCGCTGACCATCTTCCGCAACGAATCTTCTGCGGTGGAGACGTCCTTGAAGGCTTGACCGTATGGTGCCGACTACTGACCATCGCACCATCATAGAGCAGGACATCCAGTGTCGCCACGTCATGTGACAAGATACGGCCGAGGCTCGTAGCTCTTTGAGCGTTCTGGATGCGGACTACCCGGTAGATTTGGTGGTTTCCGTCCATCTGAAGCTGTGCGGCCACCTCGTCATCGGAGTAGTCCCGATCAACACCGTAAATGTCGGTGGACAGGATCGGGGATGGTCTTGAAGGTGGCTCAGGATGTCTGCCCGGGCGTTGTTGGGTTAAATTCGTGGCCTTGGCATGCGGCCCCAGTTGATCAGCCCCAATGTTCGAAGTGCAATCAGTGAAGAAAGGCTGGTAGTTTTGATGTTATATGCTTCGTTACAGGTGCATTGTAGATCCATTCGATATACATGTATTTTGGGTTGATGCGTGGTATTAGCTGAAAAAATGTAACGGGTATTTGCTTCTGAAGAGTCGATGTTGGTGAGTTTTGCGATTTAAAATGTTCTGTGGTACGTGCTGGATTGCAAGACACTTGAGAGTAACTACTCACGTTCCCGGCCATATGTGGGACAGATACGGGCGATGGGCCAGAGATCTGAATGACTAGGGTGACGTTACCCCGAGACGATATTCCAGGCAAGGTGATAGAGTGCCTGGGCGTTCATGAGCTCTCTGATGTAACGTGCCTCTGGAGCCTGTGTATGTAGATCCAGAAGTTGCAGCTGGAGATGGGTCCAGGCAGATTTTCTTGCGGCCTCGATCTGGACTGGGAGTAGTTGCCTCACCGTGGCGCCTGGGCTGTTAGGGCACTTCAAATTCATGATAGCTAGCTGATGACCCAGGTCAAGTCCACCTTGAAGAACCTTCTTGGCTCATCTTGGATGATCTCAAATGTACAGGTGGTAGGTTGACGTAACTTCCCGTTGGTTTTTGGATGGATATGCTGAGATGTCAAACTTTTGGCTTGATCTTGCTCATGCGCTGTACTAAAACGTAAACTCGTGTCCTCATCCCGAGGTGGTGTAGCTCTTTTCAGGCACACCCCCATTGGAGGTGAGCTGCATGTACCATTTCAACTACATACCAGCCCTCCTGCCATTCTTAAATTCCTGGCAGTGCCGGGAATCGAACCCGGGCCCCCGAGGACGGCAGCTAATAACACTAACTGTTACGCTACGGAGGCGGACATGCGCTGTACTGAATATGCCGAATTGTGCCCGCCTTTGCTCTACTGTAACTCATATTGAAATACAACCCCCTATGGCACTACAGCCCTTGAAGGGCCTTGGCCTACCAAGCGAACGCTGCTCAGCCCAAAGGCCTGCAGATTACGAGGTGTCGTGGGGTCAGCACGACGAATCCTCTCGGCCGTTATTCTTGACTTTCTAGACCGGGGACGCTATCTCACCGTCAGAAAGCTCCTCAATTCTAATCATGTAGACTGAGTGGACCTCGAACGAGTTTTAGAAGAAAATCTTAATATTGGTTTACAAGACAAGTATTTTTATTAAACTACTAAAACAAGCCCTCAGGTCCTGGTAAAATTACTTGACCTGGCCGGGAATCGAACCCGGGGCCTCCGGGTAAGAGACAGGCATGTTACCCCTACACCACGAGGCCGGCATATTGCAATAAAAGGGGAAGTAATTTACATTTTTACTTGAAAATATCAAGTTACATTGGTGACCACCCGATATTTGACAACGTAATGTTCATTCCTTACTTTCATCATCATCATCATCATCATCATCATCTGTTTACCCTCCAGATTCGGCTTTTCCCTCGGACTCAGCGAGGGATCCCACCCCTACCGCCTCAATGGCAGTGTCCTGGAGCTTCAGACTCTTGGTCGGGGATACAACTGGGGAGAATGACCAGTGCCTCGCCCAGGCGGCCTCACCTGCTATGCTGAACAGGGGCCTTGTGGAGAGATGGGAAGATGGGAAGGGATAGGCAAGGAAGAGGGAAGGAAACGGCCGTGGCCTTAAGTTAGGTACCATCCCGGTATTCGCCTGGAGGAGAAGTGGGAAACCACGGAAAACCACTTCCAGGATGGCTGAGGTGGGAATCGAACCCACCTCTACTCAGTTGACCTCCCGAGGCTGAGTGGACCCCGTTCCAGCCCTCGTACCACTTTTCAAATTTCGTGGCAGAGCCGGGAATCGAATCCGGACCTCCGGGGGTGGCAGCTAATCACACTAACCACTACACCACAGAGGCGGACCATTCCTTACTTTACTTTATTAAATATGCATTATTATAGAAGAAGAATGTAAAATGTTTTATAGTGATCAACAACTAACTAGTACTTCCCACTAATTCCTACTTACATGTTAGGTGGTCGCTGGAAGACAACGGTACAATAACACCCACGGTATCCCCTGCCTGTCACAAGAAGCGTTTCTACTCTTGCTTCTACTTTTCGTCGGCAGTAAAGATTATCGTGGGTGTGGGACTTCCAATATTGGTGCGACGTCCCATAATACGAGAATGCTGATTCATGGAGCGCAAACTAGCGATAAATTCTCCATGATCGTTCCCAACTTTCCGTGAGAGAGCATCAGAAGGAGGACAATTCAGTAGTAAATAAGTCAGGTAAACAATGAACAAGAATGAAATAATACAACCTTGTCAAAATGGTGTAATTAATTAGAACCAAGTACAATAATAATAATAATAATAATAATAATAATAATAATAATAATAATAATAATAATAATAATAATAATAATAATAATTTTTCACTGTAGAATGAAAGGATTAAATCTCTGTAGTTGTTTGCGAAATTTGTTCTGGAAACAATAGAGGAGCAGTAAGATTTATCTCTACCATTTCGTGACTAATGTTAGTGACGTTGTCCTATTAATCATTGATTTTATTTTGTACCAAGCTTGTCACTCATCTTTTGTTATCCATCATTGCTTTATCCACTCCTGTTCGTCCTTGCTTTATCCACTCCTTTTCGCTTCATATCTGAATACCGAGAGCTGGTGAGTTTCTCTATTTTCGTCTCTTCATGGTAATTCCATTTCTTGTTCCTTACCCCTGTAGGTGGGAGCGGTAGAATAACACCCACGATATCCCCTGCCTGTCATAAGAAGCGACTAAAAGTGTCCCCAGAGGCTCTCAACATGGGATAGTGGGTTGGCGACCACGGGGCCATTAGTTGAGTGCCGGCATTGTTTCCACTTACTTGTGTCAGGCACGTCACTTTCATCTATCCTGTCCGACCTCTCTTGGTCAACTATTGCTCTTTTCTGACCTTGACGTTATTATGTTTCGCGGCCTAGGGAGTCTATCATTTTTACGACTTTTGTGGCCTTCGTGTTTCTTTGGCTGATAACTTCAATTTTCGATGTGTCGGGCCTTTCCAGTTTTCATTGCGATTAGTGTTAATAAAGGATGGTTGCCCAGTTGTACTTCCTTTTAAAACAATCACCACTACTACCTCCACCCTCCATTACTTTATTAAAAAGGTTGAATCTTGACTTCTTTCCTCAGTGACCAGTGCTAAGAGGAAATGATTATCTCATACTTTCCCTTAGGAAGATAATCACCTCCTCCGACATAATTTCTGTGTTCTCTGGTGGGCCCTAATCATTTTCATTTCTGTAAATCTCCCAAAACCTCCCTGAAGGCTCCAATTCCGTGACCCGACATTTGCTTAGATTCAGGTTAAGGAAATTAGATTTGATTGGACTAGTCTTTAAAAGGATTGAAGTCCCCCATACTTACTAGTAACGAGTTGCTGCAGGAAAGTATTGCCCATGGCTCTTGTACCAGACACAAGAGGACTGTTCACCTATATTGCTTGGCAGCAGTCGCAGCAGTGAAACGAATTGGTCTTGTGCTCCCACGTCTAGTCCATACAGCGGCTTCTTTATGTGGCCAGGTGAGAGCTGGTGGATCTCTCGGGAGACTGTTCCAGTTCTCACCGACCTCTACACTGACCTTCACATCTGTAATTTATTCGCCAGTTGGAACTGGAACGTGATTCTTGCACTTCTTTTTACCACATCTAAATGGCATTCCTATTGCTTGAGTGACAGAGAATAACGACAGATTCGGGCAGGTAGGAAAGAAGGCGGACTTCATTAAAGCAGGCTCATACCGGAAGAAAATATAATATATTAACGTGAATGAAAGAAAGATCCTTACTATCAACGAGGCTGAATCAAAATTCCAGGTAATCACTGTTAAATGTATTCTAACTTCGTATACTATGTCAATTGTATTGCCAAGGCCGAAGTTGTTACAGCTTTATTTTTGAGCTAAGCCCTCTATGAGAATGAGTTGCAGAGTAGCGATGGAAGACTTCGAAGATTACCGACTAAAAGACTAATTTTCTTCTGTCATTGTTGTAACGTTGTACTAATTCAGAAAGGCTTTCGGTGACGATGGGATATGAAAGGACTTGGACTGGAAAGGATGTATCAATGGCCTTAATAAATACAGTGCCCCAGTATTTGCCCGGTGTGAATTGGATACTTTCAAACCTACCAACGGTGCGGGTGTGAACCTACCATTTTTTCGAATGTAAGCCTACAACTACATGGCCCGTACTCTACAGCCAGCTCGTTCGGTTGGATTTTAAAGGGCGGAGAAAGGCCATTCAGCACTCATTTCCTAAAAGATCCCCGGTAATACATTTGATGTTTATCCGAAAAAAATAACTAGAACTTAGGCACCCAACAAAGTATTTTTTACTCTGACATTCAAAACTGATACACAGACAGCCTAAATGCCGTCAAGACAAAGTGCCTAAGCGCGTTAACTGAGGCCATACCATTTGATATATTATTCTTTAATAAGTAAGCTACGCTCAGTTTTAAAAGAATGTTAGTTTCAAGTATAACTACGAGAGCTATAGTTTTGCATAAAACATGAACCGCGCGAATGCGACGTTCAACGACAATGAAATCAAATAGTATCCCCTATAAACTATAGTTCGAATATCGGCTAATGCAAAATTAATTTTTGGCATGCCAGGACGAACAAATTTCAATGAAGGAATTCTATCGAACGAATCATTTCTGGGGCTAAATAACTACAAAGATTCGCGGGAATTTTATGACTGATCCATATACAACTGCGGGGCAAGCACTGAGATATTTATAGAAATATTATCCCATATGCTCTATCAGGTAATGTAATCTCGAGTGTTTTTTCTATAACTGAGATTCGCATCTTAACAATGATTTATGAGGGAATTTTAAGAATAAGAAAAATATGATTTTTGGTGCAGTCCGTAAGACAATTATAGCTATCTCAATTCAACGACATACTAACAATTCAAGGCAATTTCAAAACATAATTTAAAGCCATTTTTCAGACAACATATTCAGAACTATTTGGTAAACATACTTTAAGGGATAGATTATGAACGACGACCTCGCGGTCTAAGTGCAGTGAGCTTGCCTCTTACCCAGCGCAGCGGCTTTAATTCGACTCCCGGTCAAGTAAGGGAATTTTGGTTAGATCTATGGATTGGTTCGAGGTCAATTCAGCCTCCTTGAGAACAATTGAGGAGCTATCTGACAGTGTGATCGAAAAAGTCAAGGATACGTCTAAGAACATTCATAGCTCAAACGAACCCCACTGTCTGCAACACTGAAGATAGTTTTTCATGGTTTTCCATTTTCACACCAGGTAAATGCTGGGGCTCTAACTTAAGCCCACGGCCACTTCCTTCCCACTCCTAGCTCTTCCCTAACCCATCGTCGCCGCAAGACCTATCTGTGTCAGTGCTATGTAAAGCAACTTAAAAAAAACTGGGGAACAATGTTCTACTGATCGCTGACAGTATTTGGCATCATTTCACATTAGTGCACGATGGAGCCTCTGCACATTCTACTAGGGCCAACAAGGACTTCCATGCAGCTACTGGAATTCAAGTAATGGACTAGCCCGCATGTAACCCCGAACTTATTTGATCAACTTGGTAAGCGTATCCAGAATCGTCCAGAGCAACCCCGCACACTCCAGCAACGGACAGCAGCATTATTGGAAGTTGGGGAGCCGTAACCCCAGGATGCAATCCGGAGGCTTCTCAGAAGCATGCCACGCCGGTGTGCTGCTGTGCTACGAGTCAGAGATGAGAACACAGAGTACTGAAAAGTGTTCTGTGTAAGTTTCATTTTGTTATTAGTTGCACTCAAGTGCAATGACTTTGCTTTTGGACCGCTGTGTCTGTTTGGAACAATCAAGCGTAAACGTGTGTATTTTTTGTTCATATTTGGATTCTGTACAAATAAATGAACATATTTTGGTTCAGTAAAATCTATGTCAGCGAAATAAAAGCACACCAAAAGTTTAATTTTTTTTTTTTTTTTTTTTTTTTTTTTTGTGAGCAGTAAATTCTTCAAGTTAAAGAAACATTGGTACTCAAACCAAATTATTCCAGCTCAATAACTGAAGCACAAGTGACAACCTAGGAACAGAAAAACGTCGCCCGAGATTAAACTATTCCTGAAAAAAACACGTATGAGAAATGAAGTAGATGTCACCAGTGTAACAGGCGCACTGTAGCTAACGAAATAGATAGAGGAAATAAGCTCGTACAGTGATGGTACGATCCAAGGTGACCATTTTGTACCCGCCAAAAGTAAGAGAAGTACAGCTTATTCGACGTCGTAGGAAAAGACGAAGAAATATGAATCCGGAATAGGTTAGTGGAATGGACAAGTAATTATTATTATTATTATTATTATTATTATTATTATTATTATTATTATTATTATTATTATTGCTAGTGGTTTAACAATATACTGTCAAAGATTTACGGCGACGGCGACGGCGGTCGACAGCATATGAAGAGCTAAAACTGGGGAGGAAGCGATTGTGTTATTAATTACAGTACAGTCTCAGCAAAGACCTGGTGTCAAAATAAGAAACCACGGAAAACTATCTTCAGGCCAGCCGATGCTAGGGTTGGAACCTACCAACTCCTAGGTGCAAGTAATACAGATCTTAAAGTGTTCTGCTTTAGGGAATAGTTCGTAGCACATAAACTACAATTTCGTTTCATACAAAAGCCCGCCTGATGGCCATGATAGTTAAGGCGTCAAAGTCAACGTAGTCTAACACCATCCTTAACCGCTTCGAGACCCGTTGGTGGAAAACATCTTCACCAACAGAATGTTGGGTGATAGGGTAGGGAGGGTGCTGGTACACAACGTTACGAACATTATAGAATTTTCTACCGCTTTCGACTATATAGATTTTGAGGTTAAACTTATACACAATATGTATTTCAGGTTATACAAATTTTATAATACATATGTACAGGGAAACCATGTATTAGTCATATTTAACATTTAATAAAATATCATTTAGCATTTAATAAAATATGACCAAAATATACCAACCACAATAATTGAAGGTTTTACACCAGTTACAATGTCGTACCTACGACATCATCATCATCATCATCATCATAATCATCATCATCATTATCATCATAATCTTACCTCCAGATCCCAGGTTACCCATGGGAGTCAGCTGAAAAGAACTCAATCAGGCGAGCCGAAACAGATCCTCGGACACTCCCAGTTCCAACAGCCATACGATAAATAAATAAATAAATAAATAAATAAATAAATAAATAAATAAATAAATAAATAAATAAATTTTTATGGAGACGCTTCCCAAATTCTTCAAAGTATTTCGAAATAGGTTTCAACGCCCCTGCTAGGATACCCGGGACTTCCGATGATATCCTTTAAGTATGGAATGGTTGGCATTAAATCACCATGTTTTCATTGCACACATCAGAAAACTGATCACCATTTATAAGACAAACTTGGACTATTTTACTTTTCATAACTTTCCTGAATTTATAATTGAGAGCTGCTGTCTTATCCGTTCTTCAGAATACGTAAGGTTCGGCGAACATTTGGCTGATCATTCACTTTCTATAGCATACTGGAAGATTATGTTGACGAGAATTATCCATTCACGTTTTGACAGCTGTATTTTCATTTCCGTGTGGTTTGAGAAGTATGAGCGCATCACAAAAGGCTCGAATACAATTGTCTTAGGCTCGCCTGTGGGTGTGGAGTGGGTGTCATTATTTCTCTTCGACCAAGGCCCAAGGGAAAGTGGGACGCCCTTCAGTGTTTTTGTCTCTTCTTCTCGGAAACATGGTAAAACCCGCTTTGTTATTGAGGTGACACCTTCCTTGGATGAGTCTACGATAGAAATGATAACTGACGAGTGTTCGGACGACGTCGTGCAATAATACACTTATTTGAGATCACTGAAAAGAGAAATAATACGGAAAAATAATCTTCTCTAAATTCATGAAATACATTCGTTTATAGAACTATTCATACATCTGTGAATGTGTGTGTGCGAGGGGATTTTTATCCTATTACGCCTTCGAACGAATTAATTTTACGTTACTGAATAAGCTGCTTCATTTAAAGAAATTCTGTAATACGCATACTTATTTTTTATGCTTAGGAAACGTACCAGACGAATTCAAATCATTACCGTGTCTATACACAGTACAGGTCCGGAAACTAACCCAAAGGAGAGAGATTGCCAGTGAGTGGGAAAGAGATGGTTAGGAGTCAGGTGTATGCATGGCACATTTTATGAGACATAGCAAAAATTAAATAATTACAAAAAATCAGCCTTTGGAAAATAATGAAACATGATGATGATGATGATGATGATGATGATGATGATGATGATGATGCTCGTTAATTAAAGGTCCCTAACATCCAGGTCATCGGCCCCTAATGGTACGGAATGAGACGAAACGTAAGGACAAATTAAAAGTCTAAAATACTCCACTGACCAGAATTCAGAATGTGAGGATGAAGAATGAATGGAAGGATATGAATTTCAAACATTCAGTGGATCCGATCTGCAATGCCTCACATTCACAGAAACTGGCGTAAAAGAATAGCATTACTGACCAAGGGACTGCTTCTATAGCACAATACTGAATCGATGATGCTTGTAGTCTAAAGGAGTCCGAAATACAAGTCATCAGCCCCTCATAATGTTTCTTATCGCTAGGAAAGTAGAACCATGGTATCTGTTATGATGCGGTACTAATCGAAAGTAGCGTAGACTCGCGGTATTTCACACATTATGGTGCTACTCACAGGTAATGAAATACGTACATGTAATAGAGACCTATGGTGTTTCGCACATTGCGGCGCCATTTACAGGCAACGCAAACCTATGGTGTTCATCACATAAGCGTACTAACCACAGGGACTAGTAGTATGCCGTGGTGTTCCTCATGTAGTGGGTACTGACCATACGCAAGCCAGAACCATTGTGTCGCTCATATAGTGGTACTAAGGACAGGTACTGTAAAAGCCGACAGCGCACTCTGTTGCTACTAATCACAAACCTATTTTGTACCTAACATAGTGGTACTACGCGTAAGTAAAAGCGACCCATGGTGTTCCCCGCGTTGTGGTACTAATTACAAGTAGTCTCATGGTTTTAATTCGATAATCCCTTGGTCGCCCCTTTTAGTCTCCTCTTATGACAGGCAGGGGATACTGTGGGTGTATTTTTCGTTTGCGTCCTCCACCCACAGGAGGTAAACAGAGAGAAAAAGAAAAAGAAGGGATCCATCACTTCGAAAAGTGAAGTAACGAACGAAGAAAGGCAAGGGCCACGAATGGCGTGGAAATTAAAGACTCTCAAGCCCTCGGACACCTAATAGCGTCGGGATCGGAAAAGAACAAGAGTTGACCAAGGGAGGTCGGACAGGGCTGGAAGCAATGCCAGGACTCAGCTAAGGGCCCCATGGTCGTCAAAAATGTACAATGACAAGAAAGTATTCTACCGAGCAAGTTGGCCACGTGACGTAAAAGTTATTAGAACTCCCATGCTTGTCCCAGAGCAGTCCTGAGTTCCCAGAGCTGAGCAAAACATTTAACCTTTGAAAAATAATACAACAAAATATACAAATATATTTTTCTGCCTTTAAGATCACACTTGATGTTTCTTTGATTTGACTAATTTAGTGATGTCAGGGAAAATTGAGCAGAATGAATACTTACCCTGATAGCAGCACAACATCGGACAAACATGATTTTTATTGTTATTTCGGTTCATGACTGAGTGTGTATTTGGAAAGATATGTAGTAACTAATTTGCATGCCATGCGTGGATACGCGCGAATTTTTTGTTCCAAATTCTTATAAAATGCAAAGAGGCTGCCCGGAATATAACAACACTTATATTGAAAATTTTATTGCAATGAAGCAGCATCAGTTCTCTTTGAAATTTAATTGGACCCTGCTCAATGTTTACAGAAAAAGGCATTACCAACTTGTTTAATTCACTCGATATTTCTTCGATATTACTGAACCATTGTCGAAGTGTATAAAGGCTTCACAAAAAATATTAGTGTTACAATAGGACAAGTCATATGTTTTTAAAAGTGGGAAATTGTGAAACATCTTTTTTTCCTGTAAATTGTTTCTTGAGCAATAAAGCTTTCATTTTAAAAGTGCGACATAACACCAATAGCCATACTTTTGGCTTACAAAGAAATGTTTAAATTTCTCAAGTAGCTTGTTTCGTGCGTTCTTAAACCACTATAGCTGCAGCAACAGAGAGTAGTTGGGTGTCAGCCCCACGCAAGCACTGGGGTAGCGTCAGGGATACCTAGCCCTCCAACGCTGAGTTGAAGGCCTGGGTTAACCTAAATACATTTTTGTAATATCTCACAAATAAGCCGTACTTCAGATTTCCACGATCGAACTTCGGAACAATACTGTGTGCTTCCTCAGAAGATATTCGTGAATCCGGTTACGTGAATGATGTTGATCCACGAAATATCACTGTAATATTTGTCACAAGTGGAAGATAGTAATTGCTTTTACTCAAATAAAGTCTCAAATCCCAGGTTAATTAAAAAATAATACTAAATATTTTATTTTAGAGAATACATACTTTACTGTCTTACAACAACTATTTCTGCCACGTCGCAGCGCTTCCGTAAGTGTTTTGTTTGTCCAACACTCTCGTCTGTGATGTCTTTGCTCACTGAAGTTCTTTGGT
Organism: Anabrus simplex; assembly: GCF_040414725.1. NCBI lineage: Eukaryota > Metazoa > Arthropoda > Insecta > Orthoptera > Tettigoniidae > Anabrus > Anabrus simplex. The sequence continues at coordinate 268,156,008 of NC_090268.1, forward strand.
GTCGTTTTATTGATTTTTCTCATTCGATGTAATTTGGTGGGTTGTCACTTCATGTGCATTAACTGATTAATTAAACTATTTATTGGTCCAGGGATCATGCTATTTTTCAACAAAATACCCGCACTCCCATTCGCTAGAAAGAGAGCTCGTTGGTGCCAGCCCTGGACCTCAAGAAAAAAAAAACGACGGCGCGAGCAGCGGAATGCAAGACATATGGCCAAAGATAACAAAAATCGCAGACATAGCACTCCCATTCATCGGTGCTAGCCCTGGACATCAAGAAAGAAGCAAAAGACGGCGCAAGCAGCGGAATGCAACACCATGGACTCTTATTTACAGCCAGTAAATACGTATACATATTTCTTGCTAGTAACGACGGTATTTCTTAATCAACCTGGGATTTGAGACTTTATTTGAGTAAATCAATGATTACCTTTCGTTTGTGTCAAATGTTACAGTGATATTTCGTGGATCAAAATCGTTCACGTAACCCGTGAATCCATTAAAAATAGATTCGTAGCGTGGCTTGTATGTTATAAGTTCACTACTAACCATTTTGAATAAATATCTAACGTAATAAGTGGAATACACCTAGGGAAGGAAGGACAGAACCTAGGAATCAAGTGTTTAGCTTTTGCAGGTGACCATGCCATATTAGCCAAAAACCAATAAGACGCTCAAAAGATGCTCGAGAGCTAGCATGAACTTGTCGAAAAAGCGGGTTTTAAAATCTCTTACGAAAAGACGGAATATATTAAGTACAAGTACCGAACTGAAAGGCATATGAAGGTAAAATACGGGAAGATTAAAAGGACAGCGAAGTTCAAAAATCTGGGTGAATGGGTCCAACCCAAGGAACTGAATAAAGAGGCAAACAAGGCAAGAGCCATAAAATTACATCTGGCCTACAAGCTAACACGGAACAGATATAACAAACGGGCAATATCTTACAAGACGAAAATCCGATGTTATAATCTATATAAAGAAAGTTGTAGGGGTTCTCTGTAATTTCGTTTGTTTTGCCAATTTTTCAGATAGGTAACTGTTTTAGGTCAACTCTAGACCATCTCAGTGGATTTTAGCTTTCGTGTCTGTCTGTCTGTCTGTCTGTCTGTCTGTCTGTCTGTCTGTCTGTCTGTCTGTTTGTTTGTTCCACCATTACGGCGAAAGGGTTAGATGGATCTCGACTAAAGTTCATATTCGGAGTGTACTCATCCAGGGGAAGGTTTCAATATTAATATGATTTAAAAATCGCTTAATAGACTGGGAGTTTATAGGAAAACCAGTACAGTTTTCTTCTATTTTCTCTTATACTATTGATTTTCTGTAGAATCCGTGGTGTATATGTGAAACTTCCCTTCATTATAAACAGTTTTTGTTATATACATAATTTCACTTACTCTTCAAATGACGGAGAAAATTAATATTTTCTACAGGTTCCATGCTATGCATTGAGTAACCGACAGAAAGTGCCTTTGCTGGCGGGACCTAGTGTTTACAGTGCACTATGTCTTCTGGTATAGGCTAGAGCAATTTTGTTACTTTCATTGATCTGTCTCAGCTTTATCCTTGGCTTTGACAAAATGAAAGTGACTGAGGTATGAGTGATGCTAGTAATGCCATTCCTTCTGCAGCCAGTCCCTGCTATGAATGGTGTGAAAATATTGCTCATAGGGTCAGTTGGTGCATGCATTTCAGTGGGCTTGGCAGACTGATATGTAATAGCAACTTCTGGCTCAGTGGGGAAAGCAACGGGAAACTACCTCACTTCTCATTTCCCTAGTACGCCTCTTCAGTGATGCCTAGGCCATCTATGACAGCTGATGGCGGAAGTGTTGAGGATCCAACCAGCCTTCGGGCTGAGGACTAAACATACATACATACAACCGACAGAAAACGAACCTACCGCTTACCATGGCAACGTCTCTGGCTGCTTGCCGGCAAGGAAGTAACGTAATGCAATTTTCGTTATCATTCCGGTAAACATGTGGATTTTCCTTGGATAGAAGGTGAGAGAGATGTCACGTTGCCATTCTGCATGATATTTGCGGAATACCGTTCGAGGTTACAATCGTCTTCGAGTAGCACTAAGGAAGGCTGTTAATATTTGAAGAGTAGCGCGGAGTGTAGCCCATTATTTTACACAGTAAAGTGTTTTCTGGGATTTGCTGTAATTTTTAATTTATTTCCTTTCTATTTCTGTTTTCCGCTTTAATTTTTTGTCTCAGCCTTGCCCTTTTAGGCTCAAGTAATAACACCATAATTCATCTTCTCACCTGTTTACTTAAGAATCCCTGCACCTGAATTTTTCTTCTGTTACAGCCTTCTTATATCCGTAACTCCGTCACAATTTAGTGAGGGACATTTCATTTTCCAATACATCCACTCGGTATTTACATAATTGTTCTATCCGCCTGTTCTCATATATAATCATATTTTCTATTACCTTCGACTTTCTTAACGTATTACTTTCTTCCTTAATTACTCCATATTTATGCTAGTTCTAATTCCGAAACCTGGACACTATTTCATCTGAGGAAAAATTCCAAGATGTTCAAATGTGTCACCTTTGAGCTCCAGAAAATATTGAAATATGGAGGCAATTTTAATGACGGTGCAATCCTTCGTCCTAGGGCAACTGCTGGCTAAACGGTAAGTCATATCACAAAACAAATTCCACAATCGCCGCTCAACGGAGAGATTTTCAACTTTGCACCTATGACTTATTGTCTTATCTTGATTCTTTGTACGTTTGATAGCGCTCCATTTCCCGATTATAATGAAATCTCTCCAACTCGACCGTGACTGGCATTAGAAAAAGCGGCCTGTCCATATAATGAAAACTCTTCATCTCTATTCATAATCGCAATTGGAAATTGAGCCTGCCGTTGTAATAAAAAGTCCCGAATTCGATTGTGAATGGCAGTAGGAAATGGTCCCTGTCGTTATCATCAAAGCTCTACCAACGCGCACTTACATCGGAAACATTGTATGGGGTCCTTTCTGTTTTGTTCCTTGCATAGCGCTAAGAGACGTGCACAGTATTATATTCTTACTCAATGTGTGTTCAGTAATTTACGTAGAAATCCGTATACACGGTAGAATACCATAGCAAAACACGGGTACATTTGCTAGTTCGGTATAAAACAGGGAGGTTTGTATGCTTCAGAGTACCTTATTTTAATTGAAAAATGGGAGCTACAAGAACTCAAGAAGAAGGAAAGGGAGATTCTGATGAAATGTCGGGGACCGCAGAAGATTACTGATGGGACTTTGAGGAAAAAGAGAAATGGGGAGTTCTACAAGTACACTGAAAAAAGTACGAACACCGTGCGAAAACGAAGGCTGAAATTCTACTGACACCTATGAAGAATGGATGACAAACGACTGAACGAAAAGTTCTTCAGATACATCATGGCACAAAAGGCCACCTCCAACTGAGTAGAAAAGGTCAAGAGGGTTGCGTAAGAGGTTGGAATTACATTGGAGATTATCAACAATAGACGGGAGTTCAGAAGAAGAGTCGACAGTCGAAAATCATTTGAAGAGAAACCACTAAAATGGAGATGAAAACGGATCATTTCCGAAGAAGAGGGAAAGATGAGAAGCGAAAGAATGAAGAAGTTCTGGTAAGAGAAGAGAAGAGAAGAGAAGAGAAGAGAAGAGAAGAGAAGAGAAGAGAAAGGCCAAGGAGTCTTAAATTCTACGTTGTCCTTAGTCGGCTAAATTCGAAAACAATAAAATATTACATGTTGTTTATGGAGACAAGGCTAAGGGAAGTTCTAATATAAATATTCATAGTTTCAATGGGTGGTATATTCAAATTATCGTACCAAAACTTATTCATGTTTAACTTCAGCATAATCATTTGTTAGTAATACCCTGTCCTGAACTCGTGCTCAGTCATGATGGTATCGACACGCGATGTTTTACGACATACTACACGAATTATTCTGGTATTCATCCGTTAACTAAAACCTATTAGTATACTATTATATGAATCTATTTACTTATACGTTTAAAACCTAAGTTATACAATATGACCATTTATGCGGGATTCGTGTTAATTATTGGGGCTGCCCAGCCGAGGCAGTAAAACTGTGCTCGGTTCACCCAGAGGGTGTGGGTTCGAACCATTGAAGCAGACGAAACTGGACTTCCATTTCTAAAACGAGGGCAGATGATTCTGGGGTTCATTCAGCCATCATGAATGAATACCTATCAGTTTCATTCCCGGGGAAAGGTGGCCGTACATTGAGCTAAAACTCCTACCATCCAGTGTCAAGTTTACGGATAACAGAAGCCTATCTCCAACTCTGTTGTTATTTATTACATAATATGTTTTCCTTTGGAATTTAATGGCGCTGTAATTCAAACACAGAGATGATACTAATTTTCTAGAACTTACAAGCAACGCATTGTACTGCAAAATAGAGCTATGCAGCATTTATATTCAGTAAACTTCTTCTTTAGTCCGATTTTGGCCACTGTGGAGCACAGAGTAACAACCATGGTATCCTGGATCACCTTTTCCCTCCTCTGGCTTTGATCTTCAGCCAATATAGCTTCATTCGTTGGATTATCTGCTTCCTTCTTTCTTCTGAAAAAAAATCACTTTTGAAGATTTCATTTCTGCTTCTTCTCGGAAGTCTCTGAAGTCTGAAACTAATACTTGTCGAAAGTGGTTCCTGTTTTGAATTTCTTCATGACTAAAGCCCATTCTCTCCATATCAGCACGTATCTCCATAAACCACCTTGGGAACAATGTTTTTCACTTCGAAATGTGTAACGATATTTCGAGTCAGCCTTTCTTGATTCACTCGTAGGAGGTGTCAATAAAATTGTATTCGTCTCTTCTTCATCGACTCTATAATGCCCTCAGTCTCTTTGTATAACTTTCTGTAAGGTCTTAATATTCGCTATCTACTAAAATATATAGGTCCCAGTATCTTCCTTAGGATCTTGCTTTCTTTCTTCTTCAGTTATTCTAGCAATCACCTGCTTGTTAAATCAAAGTTCTCAGCAGCGTATAGCCCTTCAGGTTTGATCATGGTATTATAGTGCCTTAGTTTTGCTCTCAGACTTAATGATTAATGATTTCTTGTTGTACTCATCTTTCGTCAACTGGTACGCTAATTCCATCTTAATCCTTGCCTTGATTGTATCCTGTTCTCAGCTGTTAGACTGGATCATCTCACCAAGATATTTGAAGCACTTGACTTTACCTACCTTCCCTCCTGTTGTGTTTATGATTTTTGGAGCTAATTTGATGTATTTCCTAAATTTACTTTTCTCAAAAGAGATCTGCAAGCCCGTCTTCATAGCAGTTTCACAAAAATACTGTTGATTCGACACTATTCGCAAAGAGAGCCACATCATTTTCAAAGGCAAGGCAATTGAAGTTCACCCCTTTATTCCGTACCCCAACCCTGAATTGTTCCTTCTCTCCCTTTAAGGCTCTTAGTTGTCCTTCCCATTCTCTAATGACAGTACACTACACCTCACTGTATTGATTAAAATATCTGATATTAATAAAATGGAATCACTGAAATGTAACCATGCTCAAGAAATTGAAAATGCGATGTTTTCGATCTGAAGTACTGGATATGGATTTACACATCACTCAGCACATCGACAGTAGTGTTACGAGTAACGAGCAAAATGTTCATACTGTATAATAAGAAATCCTTGATCTTCATATTAATGTTCTGAATAAAAGTAAATGCATACAAGAAACAAAATCCGTGGTAAAACAGTTCATTTAAGCCAATTGGCCCGCCAAGATGACTAATGCCCAGCCAGATGGCCTGCTGTTACGACTACTAGAGTGCCACGTGACGACATCCTCAGTCGGTTTTCGTGACCAGTCCGCTATATTTCGTATCAGGCAGCTCCAATTTTGCGGCTTCCGGGCGAGGTGGCCGAGCGATTAGGGGCGCGCAGCTGTGAGCTAGCATACGGTCGAACCCCACTGTCGGCAACCCTGGAGATAGTTTTCTGTGGTTTCCTATTTTCACACCAGGCAAATGCTGGGGATGTACCTTAATTAAGGCCACGGCCGTTTCCTTCCCTCTCCCAGTCCCATCTTATCCCATCGTCGCCGTAAGACCTGCGTCGGTGCGATGTAAAGCAAAATTGTAAAAAAAAAAAAAAAGGGCCATGGTGCTCACTCAATCCCATTGCAGACCTTAACCAGAATCAAAATCCTTGATCGGACACCACGGGGCTGCAGATGTAAAATAAGACCAAACCAACTAGGAACGGCTTGAAATACAGTATATATTCAACATGAAAGAAAAAAAGCTTGCACGTGAAAGGGAAATCACAGAGGTAGAAGGAAGGAACAATGTGACCTCTGCAGTTCACCATCACGTTCAATTGTGAACAGTCTGCAATTTGTTGTCGTTATTTCTGGTAGTCATGTCGCGCTCCAGATTGGCTGGCTCTGGGCGTTGTAGAGCATCACTATGTCATTACCTTCTCAATTCTGCACGTCAAGGAGAAACACGCCAATTGGGAAGTACTCTGTGTTTCCAAGAAAGATATAAATATGATTGGTTAGAAGCCCTGGTTTTCAGTGTCGACTTTTGATCGAGAACACTAAAGAAATTTTTCAGTCGATTGAATGCAAGTGCTAACACATACAAAAATTAAAACATAAGAAACATTAATCAATACAAAATGACACATTTTCTCCAACGACGTGGACATATACATTTTGTTGTTCTACTTCTTCTCCTTCCATCGAAGGTTGGCGCCATCATAAAAAGTAGTACACCGAACTCAGAGGTACACGCTTTCATACTGATTTATATTACTCTGCCTTCTCAGCAGCTTCAAAGGAGTCATGGTGCATGGTGTGGCCATGGTAATATGGGGCGTACAGTGAAAATAAATAACTCCCAAAGCGATCAGTAATAGCGGAAAATCAACGGGTGTACTAATATATACAGTTTATCAAATGTGTTAATGTTTACTAGATGCATTAATGCTACTAAAGAGAAATGGCGTAGCCTTGAGAAGAAACTAACACCATGTTATCACGAGTGAACACTCAGTGGTACACGAAAATCAGGTGAAAAACACCAATAATTCACTGTCAGCGCTGTTAAAAGAACATACAGTGAAGAAGGAAAGCAATATTGAACTCCGTCGCGCACGTGTTAACAAATAATTTTGCAACTCAGTATTACACCACATTGAATTTTAGTCCTAATATCATATTGAAAACAAGTGGTAAATGATTCATTTACATAGTGTTAATGTCAGGAAGACCATCCGGCCATAAAACGGGGCCAAATCCAAACAACATGCTGGCACCATGAAATTGTGGAAAATGTCGGGAGTATTAATGATAATAAGAAGGGGAAGAAGAAGAAAATAAGAATAATCAATTGGTCACTTATCAAGTGTGCACATTTTAGTTGTGTTTAATCCCACTAATAATAGTTTGATTTATGTTATTCTCTACTCCACCTGGAGGTTTGGCTTCAAAGCAGTCACACTATGAGGATTTATGAACAGCTATTGTTTCACGAATACTTACACCGCCTGCAGACGTCTACCGATAAACGTCTCGGCCCCTCCCATGTCTACATATGATCTGGTTTGTTCGAAACAGGCTGTAATTGTGGCCACTGCATAAGCCAGCTAAACTCCTGACGAATGTTATCACATGGCGAGACGTGAGCCTATGGGTAACCCAATGCTATCCCACAATCTCTTCTAACGAAGAGACACCGAGAACTCGTTAATTATTGAAATGAACTCCTCTAGTCTTGCCTACTGATGGACGGCATCTTAAATTTTTCGTGCGGCTCAGTTCGAACTGGGATTATAATAATATATTCAACGTTGTTTGGGCTGAGATCGATTCCGAGCTCTGGAACAAATTTAAAATGCTGTTGTTTTCTTTTTCTTCTCTTCTTCTTGATGATGATGTTTGTTGTTTAAAAGGGCCTAACAACGATGTCACCGGCCCCGAAAGGTACGAAATGAGACGAAATGTAATGACAATTTAAAAGTCCAAAATTCATCCACTGACCAGAATTCAAAATGTTGATGATGAACAATTAATGCATGAATATGAATTTAAAATAATCAGCGGATCAAACCCACAATACTGAAAGTTAAAAATATTTCCAAAATGAATCCCCTGACTAGAATTCAAAAAGAGATGACGAACAATGATTACGAACTCAAAACAATCAGTGGATCCGACACGCAATGCCCGACCTTAAATCTTAAATCAATAGTATTACTGACCAACGGGACTGTTTCCAAAGCACAGTCCTGAATCGATAATGATTGTTGTCTGAAGGGTCCAAAATCCATGTCAACGGCCCGTCATAATGGCACTTACCGCTAGTGAAGGAGAACCATGGTATTTCTCTTGTAGCGGTACACATCAAAAGTAACGTAGACTCACGGGGTCGCTCATACAGTATAGTGGTGCTAATCACAGGCAACGTAAGCCCGTGGTGTTCCGCATATAGTGGTAATAATCACGGGTACTGTCAACCCACAGTGAACCACTCTCTGCGGGTGCTAATCACAAACTTACTGTGTACCTAACATAATGGCACTACTTGCAAGTAGAGGCGGTGTTCCCCCGTGATTGTACTAATCACAAGTAGTTTCATGGATCTAATGCAAAACATCCCTTGGTCACCCCTTTTAGTCGCCTCTTACGGCAGGCAGGGGATACCGTGGATGTATTCTTCATCTGCACCCCCACCCACAGGGAGTCGTCTTCTTCTCCTTCTTCTTCTTCTTCTTCTTCTTATTATTATTATTATTATTGCAGTCGTTACAGGTGAAGAGAAATATTAGTAGAACCGTAGCTCCCTCTGCCGATCCGAGGAAGAATGCTACTCTCGGGATCCCAATATCGCGGCTTCAGAATCTGACAGATGGCAGCGAGAGTTTTGAAGTGGAGTGAAGAGGTCCATTCGGTATGCCATGTTGGATGATCCAGGGATGGAATTGATCTCTGGTAACACATTTGGTGTACATCTGACAAAATTAAATTTAGCCATTGATCGCCGAACAGGTGGTTCTTGAACGCGAAAATGGACACGCTGGCAGCTTAAATAATGGCAAATTAAAATACCTGCACACGGTAGTGGAAGCCACACAAATATTAATTACTGGCTGTAGTATCCTGCTATGCTCAGGCACATTTATTGAACGTTTAATTTGAGTATTTGTTTTATGTGATTTATTTTTGGTATTTTTTTATTGTGTCGTTGGCTGATAATATACCAACTCTTTTGTATGTTTAGAGTTACTGTTATGTCTTTAATCTTAAGTTTTAGTTTGAGATTTTAATTTCAAGTTAAAACTTTTCCTTTCGGCAGCCCAAATTGTTAGGGAAGTACCTGATCCTTTCGAACAAATATAATAAAAGTAAGTAATATTTTTATGTATTTACGTCTCGCACAATAGATATGATGTACACAATTCCAGCTGTCACTGGGACTGTCACTAATCTGACAAAGGACCCCAAAAACTGTGGACTCGGCACAAATATTGGTCATTTTGGAGATATTCTTTTTCTCCCCTTCTCAACCCCCATATCGATGGAAGCAGAACTTTGACTTAAACGACATTCAGTGTCACAGTTCATCTCGGTGATCCCGAACGCCATAGATTCGACACATATTAGTCGCTTTAGCTTATTTTAACACATCAACCCTGCCCATAGGAGTATTTCTTTTAGATGACAAGTCATGCGTGTACCAAGTTTGGTTGAGAACTGTGCTGGAACACACACCCATTCATCCGTAATTTCGATCATTTTACACATTTTCCTTTTCACACCTTCTGAGCTTCATTCCGATTGTGACTGAACATTGACTTACACGGTATCCAGAATATCACATTATTTTCACCTTAGCGAACACGGAAACCGTGGACTGGGCGCTAGTATCGGTCCTTTTTGATTTCTTTTAACAATTAACCCCCTCCATGGGTGCTAGGGGTATCTTACCATACGGAAATTTTTTTCCACATAGTAAGTCATATTTGTACCAAGTTTGGTTGAGAGCTATGCTGGAACACATCCACCATCTCGGTCATTTTTGGACATATTCTTCTCACTCCCCATGACGAGAGGGGCTGAACTTTGACTTAAGTGGCATCCAGAGTGTCACTGTTCACATCAGCGACCCAGAGAACTTCGGATTCGACACTATTCGACACTACTTTCGATTAATGTATACGCCACCCGCTTCCCACTACAACCCCTAGGGGTTCTAGTGGTGGCTTACCCCCACAGTGTTTGTTTCCAGATAGTAAGTCATTAGTGTACCAAACTCGGTTGAAACTGCTCCAAAATGCTGGTGCTGTACCATAATTAAGCCCACGGGCGTTTACTTCCCATTCCTAGGCCTTTCCTATCCTTTCATCGCCATAAAACCTATCTTTGTCGGTGCGACGTAAAGAAAACTGCTCAAATGGTTTAGGAGGAGACGTGAAAAGGTACTTCATAAAACTTAGCGGCGTATTCCCATCCTCCCATATAAGACATTTCTTACCGGATGAAATGAAATCTCGTATGGCTTTTAGTGCCGGGATATCCCACGACAGGTTCGGCTCGCCAGGTGCAGGTCTTTTTATTTGACTCCCGTAGGCGACCTGCGCGTCGTGATGAGGATGAAATGATGATGAAGACAACATATACACCCAGCCCCCGTGCCATTGTAATTAACCAATTAAGGTTAAAATCCCCGACCCGCCCGGGAATCGAACCCGGGACCCTCTGAACAGAAGGTCAGTACGCTGATCGTTCAGCCAACGAGTCGAACTCTTACCGGATTATCATGAAACAGAGTAAGTCGCTGTCGCCTAGCGACAGTCTGTCCATCAAGGTCGATTCAAATATTGGTAAGACTTTGTATTAAATTAATTACATAAAATTAGTCATCATAAAAATCTACCCATAGGATTTTGTTCAAACCACTTCCTAAATCCTCTCAGGAGTAATAAGAACAAACTGCGAAATCGGTCCCGTCGTTTTTTAGTCCCTTCGAGACGAAAAAAACAAATATTCATTTTTATATATTATCGTGCAACAGTGAACTGTTCTAGTCATGCCTACTGACGGATGGCATCTTAATTTGGTTTACAGTTAATAATTCCGAAACCGAAAGACATACCTTACAAATGATTTTAAGATTTCCACATATAGACTGCATTACATTCGCATCGGATAAAAAAGTTCCGAAACCCAAAAGAATTATTATTATTATTATTATTATTATTATTATTATTATTATTATTATTATTATTATTATTATACCTGTGTACTTTGACTGTTGTTTGGATAGGAAGTTCAACAAGCAATTGTCACCTGTTTTCTATTTATTTATTTATTTATTTATTTATTTATTTATTTATTTATTTATTTATTTATTTATTTATTTATTTATTTATTTATTTATTTATTTATTTATTTATGTCGGTGCGACGTAAATCAAATTGTAAAACATCCCTACCACAGTAAATAATAATATGTAATGTTATAAATATTTAATAATGGAAAAATATTCTAAAAAATAACTAAGCTCCTCCGCTACACGGAGGAGCATACATGTATGGATATACCTTTTTCCCTACACTGCGAGCCATGTGACCTTGCCGTGGTAGGGAGGCTTGCACGTCCAAATGAAGCAAATAGCCGAGCCGCAGATTCAACCATATCGGATGGGTATTTGTTGAGAGACCTGAATAACGAATGGTTCGTCGAAAAATGACTAGCAGCCTTTCGGAAGTTGCAAGGACGGCAGTTGAGATGATTGACCGATATGGCCTTGTAATAATACTCAATGTGTCTTAGCTGTGTTGATTCTGCTATACTGCTGAAAGAAACGGGAAACTACAGTCGTAACTAACTCCCGACGACATGCGGCTCTCTCTATATGAATGACGTAAAATATGTAAAATATTCCGGAGATAAAATAGTCCCCCATTCGGATTTTCGGGTGGGGTACTATACGAGAGGGGGCGATCATCAGGAAGATGGATACTGACGTTCTGCGAGTCGGAGCGTGGAATGTTAGAAGATTGAATCGTTGTGGTAGGTTAGAGAATCTGAAAAGGGAGATGGATTAACTAAAGTTCGATGTAGTTGGTATAAGTGAAGTACTTTGGCAGGAAGAACAGGATTTTCGGTTACGAGACTAGAGAATTATCAAGGCAAAATCAAACAGGGGAAATGCAGGATTTGGTTTAGTAATGAATAAAAAAATATAGCAGCGGGTAAGCTAGTATGAACAGCATAGTGAAAGGATTAGACACCAAGCCAACGCCCACCACAATAGTGCAGGTTTATATGCCTACTAGTTCAGCTGATAATGAAGAAATCGAAAGAATAAATTGTAACCGGAATTATTGTTCAAGTCGGCTAGCTAAGCATAAGACTGACACATGGTGTTTCCGGTTCCTATCTGAAGCGTTACAGAGAGGAGAGGTTTGCATGAAATAAGTATAATGGAATCTTTGTTGAAGAATTTCTTCACAAAATAAATGTTAAATTCCACATCACCTCCGTACAGAAGATTTTGTGAGTGCCCTCCTTGGCCTGGGCTGGTAATGTACACTGCGGTCCTGCTATTACTGGTTCACCCCTGCACCGTCTTCCGATGGAGGCCTGGAAGATCTCGAAATTCTAGAAGGTTTAGAAGCTCTTGTAGACGTGGAAATAGAACACGGCAATGCACTTGTGCCCGAAATGTACTCGTTTAGGCAAGTGGCTTCTGCACAGACAAAATTATTAGTAGTAATGGCTTCAAAATAAATCACTAGTTACGACAGAATGTCACTGAAATCTGATCGCACTGGCAAAATTTAGGATTGAATGTTACTAAAGTTGAAGTTACACAGTCGAAAATATTAGACCGAGTCGAGTGTGAACTTGAACTGAACTAGTGGTAATGCAAAACAGCCACTTAGGAAATACCAAAAAGTCTGTCACTCATTACTGTCCAATGTTTTCAAAACGTGAGAAATAAAGAACTCCACTCGTGATTGCTTCTAAGTTCACACAGCTTTCAATTGTAATTTGTAATAAATTGTAAATGAAGATCTGTCTCGTGAATTTAGTCCCGTTCACTTCACTGGATAATAAAAAAATAGTGTTGTAATGCAAATATAGTCTGTTCGAAAACAGTACTTGGTTCGATATATTGTCAGGTACAAGTTCTATTAAGAACCTTAAGAATGGGAGAAATGTCTTCCACACGTAAAACACAAGTTAAGGAAGTATCAGAGTCGTGACAAAGCCCTACTTAGAATGCTATTCACTTGAGAAAATCTAAGTTCGATTGTAACGTTTTTCTTAGTTAAATATGAATGGTTGAATACCATAACGGTATAAGTAGCATTTTGGTCATTCAGAGAAAAAGGCATTTAAATATCTTCAACACTCATATAAAACATGCTATTTGTAGTTATACCACCCATCACTAGAGCGCATAATATTACCGCTATCACTTGTATCTCTTTGCTGGTGAAAGGATACATCCTCCGGGAGTTATATCCTGCACTTAACTCATTTTTTAAAAATGTCACTTATACCGTTATGGTTTTCATCCATTCATATGTCAATGACTTGGTGAAACAAGACGTATAGTTTGAAGTTTACTGTCGGAGAAAATCCTATCACCCTTTGGATTTGAACACTTGAGTTATATTTAATCACTTGGAAAACGTTGCACTCGTGATAGAAAAGAAATACACGTTCTCATTACACTTGATCTGGTCACATAAATTGTCAGTCACTTGAGATGCACGTAAACTGACATGTCTTATTCACAGTGGAACTTACTTCTCTGTCACACGCGAATGGTGCTGAAATTTCTAAGTCCGACAAGAAGCATCGTAGAGTTGAAGTTCTTACCACGCAGACTTTCAAACACTTGACGAGAATCGAGTTCGTAATTCACATCACGGCGGTGTTGAACCATCAGCCGACCGTCCGGCCTTGACTATGGTACATGACATCCAAATATGCCTCCCTTTTATACACGATTCTGGATAATTGAGGATATTATATTTCGTTAAATATCTCCCTTAGACTTTTTTGGATTTCCTTCAAACTTAGGGACTATAATAGCAAAAACTTTGTTAACATGATGATGTTGTTTACTTAATCGTACTCTGATCCAAACAAAAGTTATTAATGATTGAAAATTTAGAATGTTCTCTCAGCTGACGTAATTTAGCCTTGACAGAGACAAGCAGGAAGTGACGCCCATGCTCCAGGTTGCTCGCAGCTGACGTGCTTGTAGCCGGCTGGGTGTTAGCCATGGCGCAGAATTCGACTTTAAACATCGGGAACTCTGTATTGGACCAGCATTCCTGGTACAATATGAAGAGATAGAAGATTTAGTACAATATGTAAAAGGTGTCGAGAATCTAATTGTGATGGGAGACTACAATGCAGTGGTAGGACAATGAAGAGAGCGTAATACAGTAGGAGCATTCGGATTGAGAAAAAGGAATGAAAGAGAAAGTCGGCTGATTGAATTCTGTACTGATCATAATTTAGTCCTTGCTAATACTTGGTACAAACACCACAAACGACGGTTGTATACGTGGATGAGACTCGGAGACACCGGAAGGTATCAAACAGACTTCATTATGATTAGGCAGAGGATCAGATACCAGGTGCTGGGTTACAAGACATTCCCAGGTGCAGACGTTAACTCTAACCACAATTTGTTGGTCATGAAACGCCATCTCAAGTTGAAGAAATTGAAGAAATGAAAGAATGGAAGTAGATGGGATCTAGACAAGTTGAAAGACAAGAGTTCGAGGAATTGTTTCAAGGAACGTGTTGCACAAGGACTAAATTAAAAGGCTGAGGGAAATAAAACAGAGGAAGAATGGACACTCGTGAAAAATGAGGTCAGTAGGGCTGCTGAAGTATATGGGGAAGGAAGGAAAGATCAACTAAGAATGAATGGATAACTCAGGAGATACAAGACCTGACTGATGAACGACGAAAATACAAGAGTGCAAGAAATAGAGAGGGCAGAAAAAATACAGGCGATTAAAGAACGAAATTGATAGAATGTGCAAGGTAGCTAAGGAAGAATGGCTGTAGGGGAAGTGCAAGGATGTTGAAGGTTGTATGGTCCTAAGGAAGGTGGATGGTGCATACAGGAAAATCAAGGAAATCTTTGTGGAAAGGAAAACTAGGTGTATTAATGTTAAGAGCTCAGATGGAAAACCACTTCTAGGAAAAGAAGACAAAGCAGAAAGATGGCAGGAACATATCCAACGGTTGTATCACGGTAGAGACGTAGATGATTTGGTTCTGGAATAAGAAGAGGCTGTTGATGCTCATGGAATGGGAGACTCAATTTTGAGGTCAGAGTTCGACAGAGCTGTGAGAGACCTAAATAGGAACAAGGCACCTAGAATTGATGACATTCTCTCTGAATTAGTGAATGCCTTAGGAGAAACCAGATGTATGCGACAGGAGAAGTGCCATTGGTTTTTCGGCAGAACGTTATTATACCTATTCCCAAGAAAGCCGGTGCGGACAAGTGTGAAAAGTACCGCATCCTTAGTTTAGTGTCTCATGCCTGCAAAATTTTAACACGTATTACTTACAGAATAATGGAAAGACAAGTTGAAATTGAGTTGAGAGAAGATCAGTTTGGCTTCAGAAGAAATGTAAGATCACGTGAAGCAATCCTGACTTTAAGTCGGATCTTAGAGGATCGAATTATGAAGGTCATACCCACGTACGTGGCGTTCGTAAATCTAGAAAAGGCATTGGATAATGTTGATTAGGCCAAGCTATTCGAGATTCTGAAGGTGATTGGGTTCAGATACCGAGAACGAAGTATTATCTAAAATCTGCATAAAAATCAGTCTGCTGTGATAAGAATCGAAGGCTTTGAAACAGAAGCAGCAATCCGGAAAGGAGTGAGGCAAGGATGCAGTTTGTCCCCCCTCCTTTTTAATGTTCACATAGAACAGGCAGTAAAGGAAATCAAAGAGGAATTTGTAAAGGGGACCACAATCCAAGTAGAGAAAATCAAAACCCTGAGATTTTCCGATGATATTGTTATTTTATCTGAGACTGTTGCTGATTGGTATGGATGAAGTCTTGGGTAAGGAGTACAAGATGAAAATAAATAAGTTCAAAATAAATGTAATGGAGCGCAGTCTAATGAAGGCAGGTGATGCAGGTAATATTAGATTAGGGAACGAATTATTAAAGGAAGTAGTTGAATATTGCTACTTGGGTAGTAAAATAACTAACAATTGGAGAAGGTGCATATAAAATGCAGACTAGCACAGGCAAGGAAGACCTTTCTTAAGAAAATAAATGTTCTCACTTGCAACATTAATATAGGAACTAGAGAGATGTTTTTGAAGACTTTCGTCCGGGGTGTGGCGTTGTATGAAAGTGAAACATGGACGACAACTAGCTCAGAAAGAAAGAGAGAAGAAGCCTTAGAAATGTGGTGTTACAGAAGAATGCTGAAAGTGAGATGGATAGATTGAATCACGAATGAAGATATACTGCATCGAATGGGTGAGAGGAGATCGATTTGGGTAAATTTGACGAGGAGAAGAGATAGAATGATAGGACACATCTTAAGATACCCAGGACTTGTTCAGTTGGTTTTTGAAGGAAGTGTTTGCGGTAAGAGTGGTAGGGGTAGACCTAGGTATGAATACGACACGCAGATTAGAACAGATGTATGATGCAGTAGTTACGTAAAAATGAAAAGATTAACACAAGATAGGCTGGCGTGGAAGGCTGCATCAATCCAGCCTATGGACTGATGACTCAAACATACAAACAGACATGTCTTTTCCCTGTCCTACTATAGATAGATAACGTACACTGGTTACCGTGGTGTCGAAAAATTCTCGAAGCAAAACAGCTCACGCGAATTCTACATAGATCCCCAGCCAAAAATCATATCAGTGTTAAATAATTGTTACGGCCATAAATGGGTTAAGTTTACAATCATATGTATTTACCCCCCGCCCATTCCAAATAAAACAACACATCAACACATTTCTTACTTTCCTGTATTTCATGTAAATAAATGACTGGCCATATAAGCCGAAAGAAATCCCTTGCATAGTCTACTGCGCACTGGGATTACTAGCTGCTTCCGTGAGAAAGGCATCTTGTTCTTGTTTTTCTACTCTGTTATGACGAATCGTGACGGATACCTGCATCTTGCTAACAAGATCACGGACATTTGATTCTGACGCGCGTAGTTCCAAGAACCTGGAACTCATTATCTTCTCATATTAGTTAACATTGTCGGACGCCTTCGTCTATTTTTAGATTAGTGAAGTGTGAACGTTAAGACTTACTAATTGTGACTAAATCACTCTAATTGGATGGGAATCTCTTGCCAAATGCTAACAAGAGTTCAGCTTACTTACTCCCCACCTACATGGACAACAAGAGTTGTTTTGAATGAAGACACCGTATGGTGCTCAAAAGTGCCCATAGTGAGTAGCACTTGAAGTACGGTTGCACATCGAATATTTCTGGATTAAAGATGCTTTAATATCTCTATATTCAAAAACAGAATTTCTATCCTCACGGTGGTGTGGTGGGGATCATGGTTTTAAGGGGAACTACAACCAGGAAACCATCCCCTCTTTAATCAGAAGTGAAAAGGAAAGATGTCCGTACTTTCGAAGAATGTGAAAATGTCGGCCACTTCACATCTTGTATACCGTCGAGAGCGTAGGACAACTAGAGGTCATTGTACTCAACATTGGGCTTAATGAAATGCCAACCACAAGTAATATGCCGGAAATAATAATAATAATAATAATAATAATAATAATAATAATAATAATAATAATAATAATAATAATAATAATAATAATAATAATAATAATACTATCCAAAAATGCAAAAATAAGGCATTACAACACAGTAGTGAAGCCAGAATGCCTATATGCAAGCGAGTGTCTGGCATTAAACTATAATTTAGATAAGCTAGAAATACTAGAAAGGCGAATCATGAGGAAAATATTAGGCCCACAAAACACAGCAGAAGGTTGGAAATTACGAAGTAATGCTGAAATATATAAAAAAATAGAAAATATATCAGATGTAATGAGGAAAAGGAGACTTATGTTTTTTGGACATTTATATCGAATGCAAGATAGTAGATTAACCAGTAAGATTTTCAGATATTTGTGGAGTAAGAAATCAACGACAAGCTGGGTCAACGAAGTAAGAAAGGATTTAGAAAAAAACAATATAACAACAGAAGAAATAAATAATAGAGAAGGCTTTCGGTTAAAAGTATTGAAAATAGAAGGATTCCAAGGTAGGAAAGTAAAAACGACTGGTTCAAAGTGGTCTGAAGACAGAAAGAAGAAACATAGTGAACAGATGAAAGCGTACTGGAAGAAAAGGAAAGAACAAAGAAGAAGGAATTGAAATTGGCACGTGGTCCTCTGGTGGCCCATTCGAAAGAATAATAATAATAATAATAATAATAATAATAATAATAATAATAATAATAATAATAATAATAATAATAATAATAATAATATCAACAGCTCTAGGATCGTTGGTAGAAAATAAAACAAACCAAACCCCATGGTGCAACAGCCCCGAAGGGCCATGGCCTACAAAGCGACCGCTGTTCAGTCCGAAGGCCTGCAGATTATGAGGTGTCGTGTGGTCAGCACGAAGAAACCTCTCGGCCGTCCTTCTTGGCTTTCTAGAGCGCCATCTTACCGTCAGATGGCTCCTCGATTGTAATCACGTGGACCTCGTACCAGCCCTCAGATCCAGGTAAAAATCCCTTACCTGTCCGGGAATCGAACCTGGGGCCTCCGGGTAAGAGGCAGGCACGCTACCCTTACACCGCGGGGCCGGCTGTAGAAATTAAACATATTTGTAAATGTACACAAATATTTCTTTCCTAGCCTCTTTCCCCTGCCCTGTGAATGGTGTGACCTTGCTGCGTTGGGGAGGCCTGGGTGTCCCAGTGAAGCAGGTAGCCGAACCGTAGGTGCAAACACTTAGGATGGATATCTGTCGAGAGACAAGACTAACAAATGGTTCTTCGAAACTGGGTAGCAGCCCTTCGGAAGTTGCAAGGGCAGCAGTATAGATGATTGACTAATATGGTCTTCTAATCATACTTAACATGGATTAGCTGTGTAGATACTGCTACACGGCTGAAAGCAACGGGAAACTACAGCCTTAACTAACTCCCGAGGACATGCAGCTCTCTCTCTGTATGAATGATGTACTGATGATGACTTCCTCCCGTGTAAAATATTTCGCAGGTAAAATCGTCCCCCATTCGGAACCCCGCGTGGGAACATCACGAGAGGGCCCAATCATCAGGAAGATGGATACTGATATTCTGTGAGTCGGAGCGTGGAATGTTAGAAGTTTGAATGGTTGTGGTAGGTTCGAGAATGTGAAAAGGGAAATGGAAAGATTAAAGTTAGATGTAGTTGGTAAAAGTGAAGTACGTTGGCAGGAAGAGCAGGATTTTTGGTCAGGTGACTACACAATTATCAAAACAAAATCAAACAGGGGAAAGGTATTTGGTTTAATAAAAATTTAAAATAGGTCAGTGGACGAGATGCTACGACCAGCATAGTGAAAGGATTACTGTTATCAAGATAGACACCAAGCCAATGTCCATCACAATAGAGCAGGTCTATATAGCTACTAGTTCAGCGGATGATGAAGAAATCGAAATAATATAGGAAGAGATAGACGATTTAGTACAATATGTAAACAGTGACGAGAATCTAATTGTGATGGGAGAATGCAACGCAGTGCTAGGCCAAGAAAGAGAAGGTAATACAGTAGGAGAATTTGCATTGGGACAAAGGAATGAAAGAGGAAGCCGCCTGGTTGAGTTCTGCTGTGATTATAATTTAGTCCTTGCTAACACTTGGTTCAAACACCACAAAGGCGGTTGCTTACATGGATGAGACCTGGAGACACTGGAAGGTATCAAAGAGACTTCATTATAATTAGGCAGAGATTCAGAAACTAGGCGTTGAATTGTAAGACTTTCCCACGAGCAGACGTGTACTCTTACCACAACCTGTGTCATGAAATGCCATCTGAAGTTGAAGAAATTGAAGAAAGGAAGGAATGGAAGGAGATGGGATCTCGACAAGTTGAAAGGAAAGAGTGTGAAAGATTGTTTCAAGGAATGTATTGTAAAAAGACTAAATAAGGACGAAAAATGAGGTCAGTAGGGCTACTGAAGAAAGGAAAGATCAACTAACAACCAATGGATAACACAGGGTATACTAGACCTGATTGACGAACGACAAAAGTAGAAAATTCAGACTATGAGGAGGGCAGAAAAGAATACAGGCGATTAAAGAAGGATGTGGATAGAAAGTGCAGTACAGCTATGGAAGAATGGCTGAAAGAGAAGTGCAAGGATGTTGAAGGTAGAATTTTTCGAAGAAAAGTAGATGCTGCATACATGAAAATGAAGGAAACCTTTGGAGAAATGAGGTCTAGGTGTATGAATATTAAGAGCTCAGATGGAAAACCACTTCTATGGAAGAAAACAGGGCAGAAGTATGGCAGGAACATATCCAACAGTTTTATCAACGTGAATACATAGATAATTATGTTTCTGGAACAAGAGGCTGTTGATGCTGATGGAATGGGAGACCCAAGTTTGAGGTCCGAATTTGACAGAGCTTTGACAGTCCTCTATAGAAACAAGGCATCTGAAACTGATGACATTCCCTCTGAATTACTGACTGCGTTAAGAGAAACCAGCACGCCGAGGTTATTCCATTTAGTGCGTAATACGTATGATATAGGAGAAGTGCCATCGTATTTTGGGCAGAATGTTGTTATACGTATTCCAAAGAAATCCAACGACGTAAAGCACCTAGCAAAAAAAAAAAAAAAAAAAAAAAAAATCCGGTGCTGACAAGTGTGAAAACTACCGCATCATTAGTTTAGTATCTCACGCTTGCAAAATTTTAACGCGTGTCCCTTACAGAATAATGGGAATGAAAATTAAAAATGAGTTGGGAGAAGATAAATTTGGCTTCAGAAGAAATGTGGGAACCCGTGAAGCAATCATAACTTTACGTCTGATCTTAGAGGACCGAATAAAGAAAGACAAGCTCACGTACATGGCATTCGTAGATCTAGAAAAGGTATTCGATAATATTATTGGACCAAGCTGTTTGTGATTCTGATGGTGATCGGGATCAGATACCGAGAAAGGAGAATTATCTAAAACCTGTACAAAAATCTGTCTGCAGTGATAAGAATCGAGGGCTTTGGAAACGAGGCAGCAATCCGGAAAGGAGTGAGGCAAGGCTGCCGGCCGTTTATCCCCTATCCGTTTCAATGTTTACATAGAAGAGGCGATAAAGGAAATCAAAGTGGAATATGGAAAGGGAATCACAATCCAAGAAGAGGAAATCAAATCCCAAAGATTTGCCGATGATATTGTTATTTTATCTGACCCTGCAAAAGATCTGGAGAAATTGCTGAATGGCATGGACAGAATTTTGGTGAAGGAATACAGGATGAAAATAAATAAGTTCAAAACAAAAGTAATGGAGTGCGGTCGAATGAAGTCAGGTGATGCAGGAAATATCAGATTAGGAAATGAAGTCTTCAAGGAAGTAGACGATTACTGTTACATCGGTAGTAACTTAACTAGCGATGGTAGAAATAAGAAGATTACAAAAAGTAAACTAGCACAAGCAAGGCCTTTCTTATGCAAAGATATTTATTCACTTCGAACATTGATATAGGAATTAGAAAGATGTTTTTTAAATTTTCATCTGGCATTGTATGGAAATGAAACATGGACGATGACTAGTTCAGAAAGAAAGAGAAGAGAAGCTTTTGAAATGTGGTGTTACAGAAGAATGCTGAAATTGCAATGGGTAGATACAATCACGAATGAAGAAATACTGAATCGAATTGGTGGGAGAGGATCGATTTTGCTACATTTGACGAGAAGAAGATATAGGATGATAGGACAGGTCATAAGACACCTAGAAGTTGAACAGCTGGTTTTTGAGGGAAGTGTAGGTGGAATGAACGGTTGGGGTAGACCAAGGTATGAATATGACAAGCAGATTAGAGGAGATGAAGAATGTAGTGGTTATGTAGAAATGAAATAATGTTAGCACAGGATACGGTGTTATGGAGAACTGCATCGAACCAACAACAGTGAATATTTTTGTTATTGGGGGTCTGTAATAAATGTGAACTAAGCCCAATTTTACAGATGGATGGTTAAAAGTCAGGTTGTGAGTTTCACAAATAGGAAAAGTCCTCTCAGTTTTAATTACTGCGTTGATGGGGTGAAAGTTCGTTGTGGGGATCATTGTAAGTACCTATGTCTTAATATAAGGAAAGATCTTCATTGGGATAATCACATAAACACGATTGTAAATAAAGGGTACTGATCTCTGCACATGGTTATGATAGTATCCAGAGGTTGTAGTAAGGATGTAAAGGAGAGGGCATAAAAGTATCTGGTAAGACCCCAACTAGAGTATGGTTCCAGTGTATGGGACCCTCACCAAGATTACTTGATTCAAGAACTGGAAAAAATCCAAAGAAAAGCAGCTCGATTTGTTGTGGGTGATTTCCGACAAAAGAGTAGAGTTACAAAAATGTTGCAAAGTTTGGGCTGGGAAGACTTGGGAGAAAGGAAACGAGCTAATCGTCTAAGTGGTATGTTCCGAGCAGTCAGTGGAGAGATGGCGTGGAATGACATCAGTAGACGAATAAGTTTGAGTGGCGTCTTTAAAAGTAGGAAAGATCACAATATGAAGATAAAGTTGGAATTCAAGAGGACAAATTGGGGCAAATATTCGTTTATAGGAAGGGGAGTTAGGGGTTGGAATAACTTACCAAGGGAGATGTTCAATAAATATCCAGTTTCCTTCCAATCATTTAAGAAAGGGCTAGGAAAACAACAGATAGAAAATCTGCCACCTGGGCGACTGCCCGAAATGCAGATCAATAACGATTGATTGATTGATTGATTGATTGATTGATTGATTGATTGATTGATTGATTGATTGATTGATTGATTGATTGATTGATTGATTGATTTACATTTTAATTCTAGACTGAGGGCTAGAGTTGTGTTCACGCCGTGGAGATAGGCAGTCAATAAGCTCAGGATGTCATCACATTAATAATGTATTTGTAGGCCATCTGCCGGAGAACAATTGTCCTAAGTCCCTAAAGGGCTTTTGCTCCATCGGGTCTTCCATCTAAATTTTTATATTAAATTTGCATAATTAAAAAGTAACTTAATAAATGTGTTATTTTATTTTATCGTGCAAATATAGAACCTGCTCTGGGTTTGACGTCACTATGTGTCTCATAAATGCTCTAAATATATTAGAAGTACCGTGACATATACCATGTGAAGACATAATACTAAATATATATATTTATGTACTGTGTTACCCATCTGTTACTTTAGTGGGTGGGGGATGTATTATTTACTCTGTACAACGTCTGTGTTATGTATAGCCTACTATCAAGGTATAGTCTACGTTGCACATGGGAAACCTTACGGGAGAGGCCGTGGTTCGAGTCCCAACCAATGTAGGTGGCTTTCGAAACTGAAATTCACACCAATGTGGTTTGGATTTCAAGTAAAAATTGATATTCCGTGGCTATGATATCAATATCATCAGTTACGAAAAACTATAATTTTGCTTATTTTTAAGTGGAAACAGTGGTAAACTAATTCTAAGATGACCGACAGTGCGTCCTGGTCAAACTCTCATGCAAGGATTTGCACCTTCCACGGCAGAGCCTGTAATGGAACATGAGCCAACAAGACCACTATGCTAACCTATAGACCACTGTGCGGATTTTGTGAGTGGAATGTGGTGAGAACGACAATCGAATCACTATTTTACGATTTATCGAACATTTCCTACATACGTACATGTCCTTTCACACAAATCTCATAGAACGTCATCCCAAAGCAAGATAATTTCTAAAAGAAGTAGCCACCATAAAGAAACCTGCTCTATTTTAAATAACGAAGTGTAGTTGATCATTAGGTACACTTTTAGTTAAAGGAAATGGCTCATTAATAAATGTGGCTGGGTTGTTAACCTGACTTAAATGGTTTGTTGACAACAACTTAATTACTGTGGTCTTCATTAAGCCTCTCACGTTGCGTTCAAAGGCACCGCTACACTCTGCGATTTTCTTTCCTTTTTTTAAAATGATGGATGTCATCCATGTTCAATCCATCAAGCTCCTGCATTACGCTAACATAAATAGTCAGACTGCTACTGTACTGTGGAAGCCTAGACTTTATTACCATTGCAAAGGACCATATTTAATCCCAGTTAATTAACCAATTATGAACAATCTCTGTCTTTATTACTCCTTGATTTAATGATATAAAATAAAATGAGACAGCCCTCCAGAACTACGTTAATATTGTAGTGTTACTAATCTAGTACCATAGCATTTTTATGAACGAGTGCATTGTCGTTTCATAACATCACTCCTGGAGTATGTAAGACACTGTACGTGAGTAATTTGTTCTGGGCATTCGTGTTGTTGTTACTTTAATGCTGTTGTATGGTCATCAGAATCATCAGTTGCAGGCACTTGTGTTGTCGCTTCCTCTGTAACTAGGTCGTAGAGTGTCGGCCTCGCGATCTCAAGATGAGGGGTTCGAACTCGCCGGATGTAAACAGATTTATGAATGGTTGAAAATAGTTCATTTGGTTTCTATTGTCGTAAAATGTCGGCAGAAAAGTGACCGCTATTGACACACTTACGTTCAAACAATTTTTTTTGTTTTTGTTTTTTGTTTTTGTTTTGCTATTTGCTTTACGTCGCACCGACACAGATATATCTTACGGCGACGTTGGGAGAGGTAAGGCCTAGGAATTGGAAAGAAGCGGCCGTGGCCTTAATTAAGGTACAGCCCCGGCATTTGCCTGGTGTGAAAATGGGAAACCACGGAAAACCATCTTCAGAGCTGCCGACAGTGGGGCTCGAACCCACTATCTCCCGATTACTGGATACTGGCCGCACTTAAGCGACTGCAGCTATCGAGCTCGGTCAAAATTAAATTAAACCCAGCATGAAGTCATCTAATTTCTCTGTCGTGTGGTAGAGTAAAATTGAATATCAACATTGATACATAAGCAGTCTAAAGGGTGTCAAATCACATTGACACTGCAAGTGATAGTAGAGGACATGAGATTATATTATTATTAGTATTACTACTACTATTATTATTATTATTATTATCATTGTAAAATAAAATAAAAACCTACAACTGTTTTCCAGCCAGTGACAGGGTCAGAGATGGAATAAATGGAGCCCCTATCTAGCGGCGAGGATAGGAACTGTGCCGGCTGCCGAAGTCTGTCACACTCCTCTGGGACGATGATTAATGACTGACAGATGAAATGAAATGATATTTAAGAGTGTTGCTGGAATGAAAGATGGCAGGAAAAACCGGAGTACCTGGAGAAAAACCTGTCCTGCCTCTGCTTTGTCCAGCACAAATCTCACATGGAGTGAGCGGGGTTTGAACCACGGAACCGAGTGGTGAGAGGCCGACGCGCTGCCGCCTGAGCCATATATCATCATTAGTAGTGGTAATATTATTATTTAACTGGTAAATAAATGCAATCTTAGAGTGCTATGGGAGCGAAACAGGTGACCAATTTAATTAAAGCATAGATACTAATAGATACTGTTATCTACTCTTGAGATGCATGTTATGGTGCATATGGACAGCTGCAATGTATTTCCTCATGTCTCACTACATCCTTACCGCTCCTTTCGTCAGAATATTGCGGTCAGGTCTGTAAGAAATGGGCTCGCTGACATTATCACCTCTGCTACGAGAAGGACTTTTATTGCTCGTATTCGTGTGCATGTGTGACGAAGGAAGGAGGACACACGGAAGAAAGAGTGTGTAAGTCGATACTGGCACTTCGTTACAATCAGTAGTGCCAAAAGGTCATTCAGAATTTCTAGGCCCACCTTGCAGATGGTCAAGTGTGAAGTCTTCATAATTTTATATCTCAGATTACTTCAGGGCTAAGAGGTGAATATATAGCCATCACTCACTTCCAAGAACATGATACTTTAGGTTGGCCATATTTAAAGTAACATGCCGGTGGTCTCAATGTTTTAGAAGAGGAAGAGTCCTGTCCTGGGCAAGAATACTAAAACACTAAAGGTCATGAATGCCAATGGAGGAGTGGAAGATAAAGGCTTCCACTGTTCACAACGTGGGCACTGAGTAGAATATGGGAATAGCCTTACGCCCGCCCACCTATGCCCCAGGAATTGACAGTCAGTTCTCTTGTAGGTGGAGTAAACGCCAGGGTCTTAGCGCGGGCAGGAAGCCTTATTTCTGAACTTTCCTTGATTTCCTTACGAGGAATTGAAACCACTTTCTTGCGAGTGATCGTGTACGCCTTTATCAACTTCGTTCTTGACAGTGGGAAGAATTTTCACTATATCTCACGAATATGCGAGGGCAATCATGCCCCGACTTCTCACCAAATATTCCATCCCTAGTGGCTCACAACTTGTTACCGTGACAGGCGACCACGATACCCCTAGCTAAGTCTCTCAAGATCAGTAAAAATATCATAATCACACCTACTTTTACTTCAATACCAAATTTCTTTCATTTACAGCCAGCAGACAAAGAAATAGGCAAGCAGACAACAATTAAATTGAACTCGACAATGGACATTAGTCAGCCTCTCAGATATGAAAACCAAATTTCTGGTAAATATCCAAAATGTATAGATAGATTTTATACAGATAAGGCGTAGACAGTGGATTGCAAACACTTTAAAATTGGAAAGTGATTTGTTCAGTAACCATCCGTAATTCACAACCATATAGAGAAAAACATTCTTAAATAGAGAAAGTTAGAAAACAAAATATACTGAATCCACCTAAAGCACTCCTATATATAACCTAATAGGACTTAAGACCCGGCCACAAAGAGACTAAGCCATGCTACATGGTGACTAGGAAGAAAATATTAAGTACGAAACAGGGTAGAAAAATCTAGAAAATAGCATCTTAGTCACCAGAAACAAAGTGAATGCGGGAAACCAGGGTGCACACTCGTGCGTCCTTACATTTTACAAAGTTCCCATGAGGGATAGTTACACTAAGTCCGATGACTACCTAGAAAGCCTACATTTCAACTCCTAACAAAAAGAAAGAAAACCCGGCATTGAATTTAGGAAACGCAAATCGGCCTAACAGTTGCATATTATAGGGCAACGCTGGAATCTTCCCTTTACCTTACGTTGATATAGTTTACATAGTTAGGTTACAGTCCGGTTTTAACTTATACCGGCAGCCACCCCCTGCAACGGCTCCCGAATCTAGCACTCTTACAGTCACGATGAAGATTGATTAATAAGGATCAAACTCCGTACAAATTATAGTGGACTGGCCGACTATTCTAGAACAATGATCTCACTAGACAAAATTTTCATATGGTTGACCAAGATTTGAAACAGTGGTGACAATTCTAAAATAACACATAAACAACTTAAGCTGATCAGGTTATCAAACATTGAAACACGAAGATTCACACCTAAGTTAATTACAATACAGAAGTGTTAGTATAGACATCTAGTGAAAATACATTGAACTTCTTGGACAAGCAGTTTTATGTAGATAGTCCAATAGTCGGAAGATGTGGTGGCAATTCAAACTCGGGGAGAGATCTAATTAGTGGTCGCCATTCTTATTACTATTATTGTACCTCTCGGTGGGATCATTGGAGAAGTAACGGTCTCGTAATCTCCTAAATTACGCGCTCAGTGCAGTCAAGTTTTAGGATGTCAGTGTACCGGGCGGTACACCTCCACAATGCAAATTCTAATATTGCGCCAGTTTAAACTCCTCTACAGGAGAACGCCTGAACTTTAACAAACTCTATTAATCCAATGCTTTCTCGAAGGATGTCACCACAGTAAATTTGGTAATTTTTCAGTGTCTGAATGGTGTCTATTTCGACTTGTGTTTGTTTCCGCCGGATCAAGAAATTTGGACGTTCTCTAACAGATGTCTCTACAAAAAATATAATAACGCAGTCTGGTGTAAAGGAATGAACTGTCCTGAAGAAATTTAACATTCATAAGTTTTGTTTTTGCTAAATTTTGTTCTGTGGTTTGAGAGTTGGCAATGTTAATCCTTTCTTTCCGCCTGTTTTGAAATTAGCCAATCCCGAATTTCTTAAATTAATTTTCGGCCAATCGGGGCTTTCTTCCCCAACCTGCTCTGTAACTGTGTTCTGTAACCAATAAACTGCTGTGGGTGTGTCTTATCATTCATGAAACGTCTCGAATTTTCCATGAGGGTATATAAACTGCTGATTTTCTGGTCTCCTGGCCACTTCTGTAACATCTCTCCTAGTGTGATTATGTAGCAGGGGGCGGGAAGCGCCTCTTTCTTCGGGCAGAAGTTCATCCATAAGGTAATGGCCATTTAATAACTTCATTTCTCGCTAGCTCAGCAGTTTAACCCTCGGGGCAGGTTCGAAACTTTTCTCATGTAACCTATCTTTAAAATGTAATAGACACTTGGTAAAACTTCGTCTCGTTAACTATAAATTGGGATAGAGAGTGCTATACCCTCTCGAGCTCCCACTCCTATTGTTTTGAGGTGACTTTGTTTTCACAACCGTTTCTTCCTTTCTTAATGTAATAAAGTCTTCTTATACAAGTCACCTCTTTAGTATGGGATTAGCCCTTGTGTATGCGGCCTAGTGCCAAGTGGGTTTTAAAAGTGTATTAGGAGTGCAAGTTACGCCTCCAGTCAAGTTGGTATTTTGGGCCATGTAATTAACCTGCTTCTTTACTGAATAGGCCCAGTAGGTTGGGTATTTATTACCCCTGTTCTTGGTATGCCTTGAGGGCAGTTTGAAGTATAGCTTTTTGTGGCCTTTGATGGGCTTGAACCTTGAGAGCGGGTTTGCTCTTTCTTAAATATGGTTTCTGTGTGCTTCGAGGAGGCTTAATATGGTAATCAGGAGCCAGTGCTCCTTGGCATGATTGGGGTTTTCTGCCCCTTTGTTTGAACTTGGTATATAGGTAAAGTTGGGCTTATAGCTCAAGGTTCGTGAGTGTCGGGCTCGAAGCCCAAATTTTGTAATGAACGAAAATTGTACTTTCTTAATTTGTTGATCTGCTACTTGGTACCTGTTATATTCTGTTATTTATTTATCTTGAAAAGAAAATATAACCTTTGTTAAAGTTTTAAATTAACTTTAATTTCGTAAGTTGAGACATATTCCACCCAGCACCTTCTTTTACCTCTGCTGTTCCACAGATACCTCGGAACAGTCAGAAAAGAAGAAATTTCGTTTGGTCCTCTACATCGTTTAATGTTGGCATGCAAATTATTTCCGATGACACATTCAGTGCATAACCGACTACATTACTAAGAGTTTTATTGTGGAGTTAAATTTTGCGCTGCCGTGACGCTGCCATTTGTTAAATAATACGGAAGGTTGATGATGATGATGATGATGATGATGATGATGATGATCGTTGTTTAAAAGGGGATAACATCTAGGTCATCGGCCTCTAATGATACGAAATGAGACGAAATGCAATGAAAATTTAAAAGTACAAAATTCATCCACTGACCAGAATTCAAAACGTGATGATGAAGAACGAATGGATGATTATGAATTTAAAACAATCAGCGGATTGGACTCGCAACGACTCACCTTCCCAGAAACTATATTACAGACCAACGGACTGCTTCCAAAGCACAATCCTGAATCGATGATGCTTGTTGTCTAAAGGGGTTCAATATCCAGGAGAACGGTAGCCCATAATGCCACTCATCGCTAGTAAAGTATAACCATGGTATTTGCGGTATTAATCAAAGGTAGCGTAAACTCACGGTGTTCAAAACATTATGGTACTATTCATAAGTATTGAACGTCGAACAGGTAAGGCACACCTATGGTGTTTTTCACTTAATGGCGGCACTCATAGACAACGCAAACCCATGGTGAACATAACATTGGTGTACTAATCACAAGAACTCGTACTATTCCGAGCTGTTTCTCACACCTAGGTAAAAATAACAGGCAACGCAGACCAACAGTGTCGCTCATATAATGGTACAAATCACAGGCAACACAAGTGCGTGATGTTCCATATATTGTGGTACTAATCACAGGTACTGGAAAACCACAGTGAACCGCTCTCTGCTGCTACTAATCACCAACCTATTGTGAACCTAACATAGTGGTACTGTTCGCAAGTAAAGGCGACCCATGGTTTTCCCCGCGTTTTGGTACTAATCACAAGTAGTTTCATGGTTCTAATTCAATCATCTCTTGGTCGCCCCTTTTTGGTCGCCTCTTACGACAGGCAGGGGATACCGGGGGTGTAGGCCTATACTTCATCTGCGTCCCCCACCCAATAACTATATGGAAAAATTAGTATTACTGACCAAGTGACTGCTTACAAAGCGCAATTCTGAATCGATGATTCTTGTTGTACAAAGGGGTCCAAATTTCGGGTAAACGGTCTCTCATAATGGTACTTATCGCCAGTAAAGTAGAGCCATGGTATTTCTCAAGTTGCGGTAGTAATCAAACTAGCGTAGACTCACGGTGTTCCAAACGTTATGGTACTACTCACAAGTTCTGCGGTTTTCGCAATTATTATTATTATTATTATTATTATTATTATTATTATTATTATTATTATTATTATTATTATTATTATTATTATTATTATTATTATCAGGGCTAGGATTTATATAGAAATATATATGTTATCATAAAGATAGTAATAATTTAAACTTATATTTATCAATTATGTTATTTGTATGGGGTTTCTCACATAATGGGGCCACTCGTGGGGAACACAGACCCATGGTGTTCCTCACAAAGGTGTACTAATCACAGCGACTCGTACTATCCCGTGGTGTTCCTAATATAGCGGGTACTAATCACAGGCAACGCAGACCCACAGTGTCGCCCATATGGTGCTACTAATCACAGGCAACGCCCAGACCCATGGCTTTTCTCACAGTGGCACTAACCACAGGAAACGCAAGCCCGTGGTGTTCCGCATACAGTGGTACTAATCACGGGTACTGTTAACCCATAGTGACCCACCCACTATTGCTATTAATCACAAATTTATTGTGAACCTAACAGTGGTACTACTCGCAAGTGAAGGCGACCCATGGTGTTCCCCGCTTGATGGTACTAATCACAAGTAGTTTCGTGGTTCTAATACAATCATCCCTTGGTCGCCCCTTTTAGCCTCTTACGACAGGCAGGGGATACCATGGGTGTAATCTTCGTCTGCGTTGCCCACCCACAGGGAGTACAGAGGAAAAGCAAGAAGAAATAAAAAGGGATCCATCACTACGAAAAATAAAATAATGGGCGAAGGAAGGCAAGGGCCACGAAGGGCGCGAAAATGAAAGACTCCCTACGCCTCGAATGCTCTGATACCGTCGGGGTCGGAAAAGATCGAAAGTTGACCAAGGCAGGTCGGACAGCATATTTGAAAGTGAGGAGCAATGTCAGGACTCAGCCAAGGGTCCTGTGCTCGCCATCCCACGTTCCCAAGTTGAGAGCCCCTGGGGCACCATTTAGTCGCCCCTTACTCAGGCAGGGGATACCGTGGTTGTGTTCTTCGTCTGCGTTCCCCACCCACAGGGGTCGTGAAATTATTATTATTATTATTATTATTATTATTATTATTATTATTATTATTACCAGGGCTAGGATTTATATAGAAATATATATGTTATCATAGAGATAGTAATAATTTAAACTTATATTTATCAATTATGTTATTTGTAATAGAAATTATGCTCTTTTTCGTATTATTTCATATCTCTAGTTTTAGGACATATTAACATGGAAAATGAGTATTATGCAATATTTGACAGTTTTAATGAAGTATTCATATATAATTTTATTTTTCTTCTGTAGCGAAGTCAACTGCTCTTGCCTCCCCTTCCCCCCCCCCCCCTGTGAACTTATTACATAATAGGAAAAGTTTCACATTTGATAATTTAAAACAGCGTTATTTGAGGCATACTGTTTCAGTAGCAGACTGAATCAAGAACAGTAGAGAAAATTGTAAGTGAAGTGACAAAGCAATGTTAATTAATTGGTGTTTTCTGTAGATAATGAAACATAATATAAGGTAGTGCTTTATTGCATATTTGTCAATATTAGGAAAATAATAATAATAATAATAATAATAATAATAATAATAATACATTCCCGCATGATGTTCTCGGATGAAAAAAAACCACACGAAACTTTTCAATTCACAGAAAAATCACAGATACCATCAGAAAGAGACGACTAAAATTCTACGGACACCTACACAGAATGGATAACAACAGACTGACAAAGAAAATTATTAATTTAGCTCTAACCCTGAAACTCCGCAACAATTGGTTAGCAGAAATTCGAGAAGATCTACAAGAAATGGATATTGAGGACGAAACCATTCAAGATAGAATGAAATTTAAAAGCTAAGTAAACAAACATAAATTTGCAGAGAAACCAACAAGAAAAAATACAGACTGGACAGAAACACGCAGAAAGGAACACAGTGAAGAAATGAAGAGATATTGGGAAGAAAAGAAGAAGAAACATTGTGCAAAATAAGTTCAAACGCGCTCTACAGTTGGGCACAACGAATCCAATATAATAATAACAATAATATTAATAATAATAATAATAATAATAATAATAAAATATGTAGATATTTTTGAAAGTTATTACATTTAAATCCTAGTCATTTCATTATTATTATTATTATTATTATTATTAGCCTATTATTATTATTATTATTATTATTATTATTATTATTATTCGAATTTATGATTGTGATAGTTCTCGTATATTAGAATGATTTTCTACTCTAAGTATGTCTCAAATTTGGTAAATCTACATTCAGTATAACAGCTCTTATCATGAGGATTCGATGCATGGATCTTCGAACAATACAAATATCCCAGTCCTATCACAAGGTGGGATGTAAATTGCAAGGAGAATTAAAATGAAGAATTTCGAGGATTGACCTCTCCTTGCTTGTAACAACCTGTACTTAACAGCTAGGCCATTAACGCTAGTAATTTGAATCACAGTCCGCGGTCAGCGTCTTATGAGGAAGGACATTCATGTAGGGCTATGTGTGACGCAAGCATGTGGGGTCAAGCACTTTATAGGAGAGGTACAAACTTTCTTCAAAAAGAAACAAAGAGAGAGAGAGAGAGAGAGAGAGAAATGTGAACGTGTTAATTTCAGCAGCTAGCAGCTGTAAGCTGAACCTAAAAGGTACCATTAAAAGTTGTACATGGAATAATATTACCAAGACCAAAACTTTAACACCTTTCATTTCTGTTGGAGTGCTGCCCCTTTCTGCAAAATGCCTTCTTTTCTCTCCCATGTGTGAAGCAATAAAATGTTAACAATTGCACTACTGTTTGAAGGAGTTGAAACACGTGCGGGATTGTTACACTGAGCAGTTCTTTGTATCGTCTGCCCACCAGAGAACTCATTAGCGCTCCGTGATGACTGAGTAACATTTATGGCAGAGTGCGCTCAACAACACCCGTTGCAAATTAAAATAATATCTTATATGATGTATCCTCACGTTGAAACAATTTGGGAGATGTATATGTTTGCTTATATTAATTGCATTTTTCATAATGCAGCGATTCCTTACTACGTTACTGCGAAATTGCATAAAATAGTTCAAGAACAGTCATAAAACTGAACCAATGTCTTTCTACAGTCAACGCTGCACACTAACCTTGCTGAAGATTCTGCACGCGGACTTGCTATCATTGGTGGAAAAGGAGTTGGGTTGTGACACTCGTTGGGTTAACAGGTACTTAATTTCTTGTACAGTAATATTTTGTTCTCTAACCTCAGATCAAACGATTAAATGAATGCGGATATCAGGTGAGTGAATCAAGAAAGCTCTTACAGATAATAGATACAACCTCTTGGAAGGGAGATCATGATAGCTGATGAAAATTGGGGCTAATTGTTTTGATATTAAGTAAGATCGTGCATTTTTTAATAAAAATTACCTTCATAGTGATCGAAGAATACGGTAAAATGATGCTGCGTGTCAGGTTGGTTGGTTGGTTGGTTGGTTGGTTGGTTGGTTGGTTGGTTGGTTGGTTGGTTGGTTGGTTGGTTGGTTGGTTGGTTGGTTGGTTGGTTGGTTGGTTGGTTGGTAATGGAAAACTGTCGATTGGGTTCCTCTTTCTGATGACAGAGCAGTAAACAAGGAGCTGCAGATGAACATTTTAGATCGTTTATGGTAGTCCTTTGATTGTAGGTGGCCAGAATGTGGCAAAGTGGAAAATGCATTGTATACACGATCAAACTCCAGCACATTATTCTCTATTGGTCTCCTAGTTTCTCCTCACGCAAGGAACTGTTTGGACCTTTCTTCCGAGGTTAAACAAACTTCTGAAGCGACAGAAATTTGCAACTAAAAACGAGGTAAAATCATCAGATTGAAATTTATGGTTTCAAGAAGCTTTACGGACATTGGCATGAGATTATAGACGTCCTAAGCGATTAGTTTGGAGGTGATGGTGAATTAAATTTTTACAATATTCCCAAGACATCTTTTCCATGTTCCTGATCTCGTGGATCATATTCTTCTTCTAGTCGCATTCGTGGTGTATTTCGTTCAGATCCTATTTCAGTGTCGTGGTAATCTTTGTCAAGTTGGTCACAATATTATTCTAATTAGGAAATGACAGGACAAAACTAGAAATTAGCTACTAGTAATTTAACTTTCCATTTACAACATAAGAGTAAAATTAATCATACATCACAAAACTTGCACATTCCTGTCAATGAATCATAATATTCCTACTTGTACAGCTGTGTCATCAAAGCCATTTGAGCAAGAACATTCAAGAAGCTCTAAGCCGAAACTTCACCATCTTCTAACTGAACACACCGAAGAGCACTTCGTGATTCTTGATATGTGAAGTTTTCCCAAGATGATTTGATGCATGAATAGTTTCTTTATTTTCTTTACTAAATCTGATGCAGCATTAACAAATACAGAACCAAGAACACATTTTCGGTAAACAAATCTGAAAGCATAGATAATTCCCTGATAGAGAGGTTGTACCTATGCAGTAGTACTTGGCTGTAAAGACAAGAGTTTTATTATTCAGGTGTTATTCAGTGAAATGGCAAAGGAGCATCGCCCATTGTTGGAGTAATGTTCCTGTTTGTACTACACGATCCTTTTTTTATATAATTGTGTCGAGCATGTGACCTTGCCATAGTGGGGAGACTTATGCATCCCACTGCGACAGGTAGCCGAGCCGTGGGTTCAACCATACCGTATCGAAATCTGCTGAGAGACCAGACTAGAGAATGGTTGTTCGAAACGGGGCAGCAGCCTTTCGGAAGTTGCAAGGCCAGCAGTATATCAGGGATCAGCAAACATATTTTTAAAGGGCAAAATGTGGAAGATTTTACACTCGCGGGTCAAGAGGCAAACTTCAAGCTTTATAGATTGGTCTGTCTAAAATAACAAGAAAGACAAGTTTTCACAAATTTAATAACAAAAATGTAATTTAATACAAATACTAAGTAGACCACAAACATTGCTGGGACACAGCTGTACTAATGAGATAAATGAAAGTGAAATTTTTGTGGTAACATTTCGCCAAATTATGGGTTGGAATTGGTTGCAAACGTTCATCTGTTAATGTTGATCTGTACTGAGATTTTATATATTACACCTTTGGATCCTGGATTCTGTTACATTCTTCACTTGGAATTTGCCTTTTAGCACGTTATCTCACTGCAGATTAATTACTTCCATTAAAATGTGTCGGTTGCAATGTTGTGCGGAATTGGAGAGTTCACTTTTAATTATTCACAGTATGGGAAATGCACGAAGCATCTTGACATAATTTGTGACTCATTAAAATGTGTTGGTTGCAATGTTATGCGGAAATGGAGAGTTCACTTCTTTTAATTATTCACAATATAGGAAATGCACGAAGCATCTTGACATAATTTGTGACTCAATCAAAGTCAGTTGTCATCGAAATTACTTCACTGTAGTATAAGTGTTACATATTAACACAGTTTTGTCTTGTAGTTTGAAGATAAATCCATTACGAAATGCTATGATAGAGCAGCAAAAGCTAATCCAAAACCATTCAGTGTTCGATAATTTTAGTTGGGGTGGTTTTTCTCGATAAAGAAATGGAAGTATCCACTGTCAGTTCAAAAATTCCTAGTATAACTTTAGCACTGCTGAGCAGTCATCAACTCATGGCTGACTATCCTGAGCATAGAGTTCAACCAGCACGTCCATTCAGTGTTTGTGGCATTGATTATGGAGGTCCTATTCTACTTCGCCCAATTAACAAGAGGAGCAATATTCGTATTAAGGCATACATCGCACTATTTGTTTGCTTCACGACAAAGGCTGTACATTTGGAAGTAGTCAGCAGTCTTACTACAGATGCCTTCTTAGCCGCACTTCGCCGTTTCATAGCCAGAAGAGGAAAGCCCGCAGATATCTACAGTGACAATGCTACTACGTTTATTGGAGCCGATAGAGAATTAAAAGATCTTCACCAATTCATGGCATCACCGCAGCATCAAGAGGAAGTTGTAAGCAATCTGGCAAACAAGGGTATCAACTGGCATTACATTCCACCTCGTTCACCCCATTTTGGAGGATTATGGGAAGCTGGCATCAAGTCAGTTAACTATCATTTGCATCGAGTTGTTGGAAACTCATCATTAACATTTGAAGAGCTTAGTACTGTGCTCACACAAATTGAAGCCTGTTTAAATTCTCGTCCACTTACAGTCCTATCCTCAGATCCGACTGACCCTCAACCCTTGACTCCAGGTCATGTTCTTACTGGTAACAGTTTGAATTCCATTCTTGAATCCAATCTGACACTTGTACCCAGCAATAAACTTTCAGCATGGAAACGGTTGCAGCAAATGGTGCAACACTTTTGGACCAGATGGCATAAGGAATACTTAACCCAACTACAAAACAGGCCAAAGTGGGCCTCCCAGCAACCTTGTATACAACTTGGAGCAGTGGTGGTTATCAAGGAGGACAATTTACCCCCGCTTCAGTGGAGACTAGGTGTGGTTGAGGAACTTCACCCAGGTCTCGATGGACTTGTGCGAGCAGTCACCATAAAAACTGCTCATGGAAATTTCAAGAGACCAATAGTGAAGTTGTGTCCCCTTCCCATCGAGTAGTGTTTTCTTTTTAATGACAATATGATTCCTTACAGTGTCAGTGAGTTGATTGGTGTATAAAGTTGTATTTGTAGTTATATTGTACAGTCATTTAACAAATGAACAATTCAAAAACTCTCATTGTGCAGCTGTAAACAAAACAATGCATCAGCCTGCACACCAGTGTACAGTTCTGTTTCATTTTATCTATGTTAATTAGTGATTGACGTTCATTTAAGTGCAACATTTATTATTATGTATTTGTATTCTGATGACATTTTGTTTTATGTTAGTGTTATTTTCATTGAAACTGTGTTTTGTCTTGATTGAATGCAATCAACAATAGGGGAGAATGTTCCGTCCTCTTAGAAAATTTATACAGAGCGCGCTCTTGTCCGCGTCTCTATTGAGTGTCCAGAATGCATCTGGTTTCCGGCAAGAAAACGAGACAGACTCGAACAAGAGAGGCATTCGCGGCCACATGGCCTCCAACTTAATCAATAGCCATCCAAGCATTTCAGTTTATTGTTAATGTGTAAATAATTTCTATGCAGTTTGTTAATCATGTTTAATTGTAATAAAAGTTTTATTTACGTGTAATATTGATACATGACTCGGCCCTATGGTCTTATCACGTGCTTAACCAAACTACAGTCCACTACCAGAGTAATCATCGCTGTTTAGTAATACAACATGTGTGCTACAGCATTCAATTCGTCATCCAACACTTGTTGTCTAAAAAGGTGTAAAATCTAGGTGAACAGCCCCTCATGATCCTACTTATCGCTAGTAAAGTGAGAATCATGGTATTTCTCATGTTGCGGCACTCATCACAAGTAGCGTGGACTCGCGGTGTTCCACACATTATAGTACTACTCACAAGTAAAGTACGTCACATAGGTAACGCGAATCTATGATGTTTCTCATATAATGGCGCCACTCATAGGCAACGCAAACCGATGGTGTTCCTCATAGGAAATCGAAACCTGTTATTGCCACAAGGAACTCACAGACTAATTTCGCTTCTCGTGTAAAATAGTAGGAGCTCCGTGTGGTCTGCCCCCCCCCCCCAAGTAGTGTC
Source organism: Anabrus simplex (assembly GCF_040414725.1). NCBI lineage: Eukaryota > Metazoa > Arthropoda > Insecta > Orthoptera > Tettigoniidae > Anabrus > Anabrus simplex. The sequence goes on from NC_090268.1 coordinate 268,194,375, forward strand.
GCTAGGAGACTACACTTTTCTAGAGCATTCGGCTTTTATCTGACGATTGTGTGGCTCCCACGATAATTTACTATCGAAAACGAGCGCGAGAAATCGGTGTCAACTACAGGAAGAGCGACATTCCTAAATATAGATTAATATGAGTGGTACCATTCTCACTGCAGTAAAGCCAGTGTATTTGTAAGATTTTGGGGGATTTATGTTTGTTTATATTCCGTAGGGCCCTTCGCTATAGATTTTTATTTATTGTGATTTAATAACGTGTAATTTCCATGTTGGTGGAATTTAGTACTGAGACGGCTGGTTGTATGTGTATGTGAAATTTATTTTTTTCTTAATAGGATGTACTCATATTTATAATTAGACCGGATGAACTTGTTCGGTTGGCGTCCTTTTCGTGGTAGTTATTCCAGATGAGATTCAGCAAAGAATGATGATTTAATGAATTTGTAAGTTCAATTATGTAATGAACTGGAAATTGAATGATTTAAGAAATTGGAAATTTAATGATTCAATGGAGTTAACTAATTTAATAATTTGGCATTTAATAATTCGTTAATTTAATAATCTGACTTTATTTAATAAAATGTAATTTAATGTTTTGATTGATGTAACTTAAATTAACTTGTAAATGTAGCACAGGTCAACTTTAGTTTTAGAAATAATGTTTAGTAACTTAATAATGAGACCCAATAAGATGCCTAATTAAAATGAAATTGTGTAATAATTTAAATCGGTTAAATTTTGTTATAATGAAGCCGTAAAAAAATGGATTCATCAATCTATGTAATAAAGTCTCAACCACTCGATATGTACGTTTCTTAGAAGTTTGAGATTAGGGAAGAGAGTTGTTTTTATGTCAAACATTGAATGAGTGGAATTGAATCAAAGTTAAAATAATCCGACTTTATAAATTTAACAGATGAAGTATTTGTGTTCGTTGGAAATGAAATGAAATGTCGTATGGCTTTTAGTGCCGGGATATCCCAGGACGGGTTCGGCTCGCCAGGTGCAGGTCTTTCTATTTGACTCTCGTAGGCGACCTGCGCGTCGTGATGAGGATGAAATGAGGATGAAGACAACACATATTCCCAGCCACCGTGCCGTAGGAATCAATCAATTAAGGTTAAAATCCCCGACCCGTTCAGCCAACGAGTCGGACTGTTCGTTGGAAAGTAATGATGATGGGTAATTAATGGGATTCAGTTGACCCTGTGAGCTTCAACTAATGACATTTTATTCTTTTATTTTTGTTATTCTATTTTTCGTTACCTCTGCTGCCAAAGTTCTTTAAATAAATTTGTTTGCAAAAAGGGTTTCATTCACAATCTTCTACTTCTTTTTTACTCTGTTATACTCCCTGCTTATTAATTTGTGATTATTTTATTTCGAAATATCACCGGGGATTTCCCTTTTACGACCCTGGGATTATAGCCGGCGCCCAATATCGTAGTCTGGGTAGAATATTCTATCTTCCAGATATAAAATCATTCAACCCGCAAGGTAGGAATAGAATTAATGTTCAGTTCAAGGTTAAATGTACATTAATTTTTCAGTAACGAAGGAGCGGTCGTGGCCTTAATCAAAGTGTGAAAATGAGAAACCACGAAAAACCATTATCAGCGTTTGCAGACAGTGGGGTTCGAACGCACTATCTCCCGAATGCAAGCTCACAGATACGTGACCCTAACAGCACGGCCGACTCACTCGGTCAGAACAATTTCCATGGTTTTATCATATCATTATGTATTCAGCTGTATTCAGTGTTACGAATGTGATGTATGTATATATATGGATTCATGGAATGTATTATGCGTTGGATAAATATATGTACAGATAAAAGAAGAATGCACTTTGCCATGAGAAGGAAGTACCATTTGGGATATGTGTACTGCAAGTAATTCTAACTTAGTTCTAAATCTACACTGTGTTCTATAAGATGATGATGTTGATGACGGTAATGCTTGTTGTTTAAAGGGCCTAACAACTAGGTCAAGGGCCTGTAATGGTAAAAATGAAATGAAATGAAATAATTGATATTTAATAGTGTCTTAGGTTTAAACTACCTCTTCAGGGCTCAAGAATGTGGGTTCGAATTCGTGTTCAGCCAGTTCTTTTTAAGTACTCTTAATCGGATGAGGCCCTGGTGAACAATTCTCCAGCTAGTTGAGTAAACTTTCATTCAGAGATAAATACGTCACCCCAGCGTATCAGGTAGTAGTTGAAAGGCATATTATTATTATTATTATTATTATTATTATTATTATTATTATTATTATTATTATTATTATTATTATTATCATTTTAGTGGATCACAGAGATGAAAGAAGGTGTGGGCTGTATGGGTCTATCTACTGAAGTCAAAAATTCATTTAAAACTTTGGAATAAAAGTTATATTTCTTTTCAGAAAGTTAAATTGTTAACAAACAAAATTCTTCACTTTGTGAAAGAACAAAGTATCAGGTACAATGACAATTTTGACACTAGAATAGAGAAGCCAAGGATATGTAATTTAAAAGGTTTTGCGCTTCAAGCTCCAAATTTATAAGTTTACAACGTCACAAATGTTGCGTTTAATTAGATAAGGAGAGATATCTCCCCAGACACAATTCAAGAGCTCTTTGCTCCAACGGTTACAAATACGGCCTTCCAAAGGCCCCACTCAATGGTACACAGAAATCTCTAACATAACAACAAAAGAGCTTAGATTCTCCAGAGGGCTCCCAAACTCTTACGGCCTATACAAGGCAACTTTTAAGTTTACATTAAGGATAGAATTGCATTACTCGGCCTCTCTGGGCACAACCTACAATTTACAAATCCATGTGGTTTACACAGCGGTGTCTAGTACCCATGCTACTGGGCCTTCGTGAAAATGAAGAACAGGTTAAATTACTGGCCCAAACTCAGCAATGTAGAACATGGAGGCGTACACTTGCGCTCCTTGAAAACCAAGTTTAAAACCCTACTTGGGCTTATGGCCCGATGATGTAGAGGCTAATCCCACACTACTGAGGTGACTAGAAGAACAAGTTACTTTGTAATTTACAGGACAAAAACAGTTACAAAATCGTAGTCACCTGACGATAAATTGAAGGGGAATACGAGAGGGTAACACACTCTCTATCGGCGATTTACAGTTTAAGTCTCTAGGACTTACATGAAGTTTTACAAGAGAAAGAAGAAAATTTACATTTTTAGAACATTGACGGTTACGTAGTTACAGTTTGGAACCTTCCCCTCGGGTCAGTTTGTGGAGATAACTACTGAGATGGGAAGAAAAGTGGCCATTACCTGGGCTGATGTTCTGCCTGCCGAGGAATGGGGCACCCTGCCTCCTGTCTTAACACACACACACTCAGAAATTCGACGGTCAATGAGACAAGGTAACTTGAAAAAGCCGCAGCTTTTATACCCGAGAGGATGGTTCGAGAAGGCTTTGGACTAAATCCGGACACACCCTCTCATTTCATTGGCAGATAAAATAGGCACAAGAAACGTTTGATTGGCTGAAAGATAAATAGAGAAAATTTATGATTGGCCAGACTCAAAGCTGGCGGGATGAGAATGAAGTGTTGCAAACCTTGAAGTATCAAAATGAATGAAAGTCAATTCTGTTGAGAAAACCTATAAACACAAAACTTATTTAAATCATTATTATTCCACCTTTCACCACAGTGCATGACCTCAGTTTTATAGTAGAGACATCTAGGGAAAAGCGTGAGAACTTTTTGATGTACACGAAAACAAAACAAAGAAATCCAGTCAGTTTAGGAAACTTTAAAATAACATATTACTCTATTATTTAGTAGTGACATCTTCTGATCAATGTCCCAACTTTATGCATTAGCTGTTTCAAGTTTCGTGTGATAGATAGCGTTCCTTAAGGCACTTCTTTTGTACCTCCCGGTACAATTACTATTATTATTATTATTATTATTATTATTATTATTATTATTATTATTATTATTATTATTATTATTATTATTATTATTATTATTATTACGTCGCACAATTCAAGTAGGTAGGCTACTTGAAATTTACAGAGGCAACATAAATACAGCACCAGTGATAAACTTAAACTTTTACGTTTTCCGCCTGTCGCGTGGTTTGCTTTTTGAATCACATCACGGAATTAGTGCAATTTCCTGAGGTTAGGTTTGCAATCTTGTTTATATTTTTCTCCAATTTCAAAGTATGAATACATTAATAAATGGGATTTTTAAGTTTGTACCATGAGGAATTCATGAGCAACAATTTAAAAGATCAGCATATCATGAACCTGAATGAAATTCAATTCAGCAGTTATTATTTTCAAAGCAAAGTTGAGCTTTCCTGGCAGCATCACCTTATTATACCTGAATATGATTTTCAAAATGTTTCTCCCGTAAATTCAGGGAGAATTTTTTGATTTGAAGGAGTTTTAAGTAAAGAATGTTCAACTGAAAGGCCTACTCATTTTTAGAGCTTAGTTTTCGTAGATAAGCAAATGCCATTAATTAAACCTAAAATCTCATGTCTATGCATGAAAGAGGAAACTTTCTTAGTTAATTAAAACCTACTACCATCGAGGTCAGCAAATAAAAAACGAACGAGTTGGCCCTGTGGTTAGGGGCGCGCAGATGTGAGCTTGCATCCGGGAGATAGTGGGTCCGAACCCCACTGTCGGCAGCCCTGAAGATGCTTTTCCGTGGTTTCCCATTTTCACACCAGGCAAATGTTGGTGCTGTACCTTAATTAAGGCCACGGACGCTTCCTTCCAACTCCTTGCCGTTCCCTATCCCATCGTCGCTATAAGATCTGTGCCGGTGCGACGTAAAGCAACTAGCAAAAAAAAAAAAAAAAAAAAAAAAAAAAAAAAAAAAAAAAGAAGAGATTTGAAAAGGAAGTATTATCTAGGAAGCAATCACAATAAAATGTAAGAAATGAAAGACTAAAATCTATCACCATATTCGTCATACACGCCCCGCGAATTGTGAATTCCTCGGGAACGTACTGAAATGAAATGGCGTATGGCTTTTAGTGCCGGGAGTGTTCGAAGGCATGTTCGGCTCGCCAGATGCAGGTCTTTGATTTGACTCCCGTAGGCGAATGAAATGATGATGGGGATGACACATACACCCAGCCCCCATGCCAGAGAAATTAACCAATTATGGTTAAAATTCCCGACCCTGCCTGGAATCGAACCCGGAACCCCTGTGACCAAAGGCAGCACGCTAACCATTAAGCCATGGAGCCTGACGGGAACGTGCTATGTTTGAATGATGTAAGAAATATTCTTGATTTGTTCATCCTGAAAGCGTGAGGTCTGCAACTAAGTCCGCATCGCTGAGAAAGCACGCATTCTCTGAGAAACATTACGTAATATTAGCACAGATGAACAAACGCTTCTTTCCGTTCCTAAATTATTTCTGTTTAGCATCTGAGTAAAGCTAGGTAAACTGCCACAACTCCAAGGCTCAAATGAATAGTAAATTAATTTCCGACCTCGAAACACCTTGAGAGGAACTATTTTAGTAATTTATGATACATGTTCTGGTCTGTGTTTACAAGTTAAAACTGCAGAAGCAAGGTGTTGTTGACATAAAGAACGCTTCAACACCTGTATTCATTTACAGAAGAAGTGTGGGTTTTATGAGCTCAGAACAAACACTGACTTTACGTAACATCTACATGGGAGCTAATCCGATCGTAACTGGTTCCAATATCATTCCTTATAGTTCAAAATTAAGTTTAGATATCAACCTACATTGCGGGCTATAACTGTATCACTGTTGTACATCAGGCGACGGGCAACTGTCGTTGAAGTCCTTTCTAAATGGATATTTCCTCTTGCAGTATCTAGTTTCACTGGTCAATCTTCATGTCCCTTACCGCTGAAAAAGATTCAGAAAGCTCCTCCACATTCCTAACACTTCATACGCAATAACCCAGCAATCCTTTAAAATTCGTTTCCCAACCCTCTTTAAATAAATCAACAAATGACATGCGCGTGACATAATCAAAGAAGGATACATTTCAGATCAGGGTAAATGTTATCTTACACGTAAGTTAATATAAGTGACTATGGTTTCCGATTTGAACAGTTGTTACTTATTTGTAGGACTGCCTGATCTTATTATTAATTGGTTTTGTTTGTTAAATGTTATTTTCAAAATTCTACTTTCGTTCATTTATCTGCAATCAGTACAGGTAAGAAATGCTCAATGCAGATGTTTCTTGTATTTTGTTATTTATAACATAAATTGTTAATAATCGAGTACTTGGCTGTCTGTAAGGGAGATGAGATTCGACCGTCACAACAGATTAAGTTCAATAATTGTTGAAAGCCTTCGTAAAAGCGACAGCCTCGATATGTACGAAGATGTAGAATGTCTTTCCACAGATAGTTCAACAAGAATATACATCGTCTTCGATCGACTACAGCACTGTGGTCGTGTTATCGATCTAAGGCACACTATTCTCTTCGAGATAAATTACAATAACACGCGGAAAGTATGCGTAGAGTAGCGAGCAATTTATCAACTACGTTGTCAAAATCTTGGGGCGAAGTACGACATAGATGGAAGTTGTAGGGCTGATGTTTTGTGTGAGAGGCGAAACGCTGGAGTTCCTGAAAATACTGAAAATCCTCAAAAATATGTTCGAGAAAATTCCAGTTTCAGTACTGATCTCCTCTCTTAATACTGTATTATAAATCATCATTTGTACTCTTTGCGACCCCTCCGTAGCTCAGGCGGCTGCGCGCCGGCCTCTCACCGCTGGGTTCCGCGGTTCAAATTCCGGTGACTCCACGTGAGTTTTATGCTGGACGAAGCGGAGGTTGAACAAGTTTTTATCCATGTACTCCGGTTTTCCATGTCATCTTTCACTCCAGCACTACTCTCCAATATAATTTCATTTCATCTGACAGTCATTAATCATTGCCCCAGAGGAGTGTGACAGGCTTCGACAGTCGGCACAGTTCCTATCGTCACCTCTAGATAGGAACTTCATTCATTCCATTCCTGATCCGGTAGAAAATGGAAACAGGATGTGGATATTCATTCATTTCATCTGTAGTCAATTGAAGTCAGTCTCATGCTGATAGCCACATACCAAACAGGTTCAAGATATAATTTCATGATTTTTTTAATAAACCATTCTTCTGATGAACCGACTATGAGGCCGATCCTGTGGAACCTTTAGCTGGAGCTGCCATGTATACAGTTTCGAAATGAAAGTCTCACGACAATTATTTTTCCCAATATGACGTGGCTTGTGGAGAATGGCAGATACGGTACAGCCGTGAACTCGAAGGGTTGTATTGTAACCACAACATCATGAACTGAAGAGAAGTAAACGTCTCAAGAGGGCAGGGAATACTACATGGATGCACATTCACCGGCGACTATTCAAGATAGACGGGGTCCTCTAAACCGAAGACCTGACCATTCAGCCACGGAGACGGACTCGCTAACGATAGTATTAATATTTTCAGAAATAATATAAAATTAAACGAAATTTGGAACACAAGGACTCCCGAGTACTGCTTTGGTCATATGCATAGGTTAATTTCACCATTACCGGGCGAGTTGGTCCTATGGTTAGGAGCGCGCAGCTGTGAGCTCGCATACGGGAGATAGTGGATTCGAACCCCACTGTCAGCAGCCCTGAAGATGGTTTTCCGTGGTTTCCCATTTTCACACCAGGCAAATGCTGGGGCTGTACCTTAATTAATTAAGGCCACGGCCGCTTTCTTCACATTTATAGGCCTTTCCTGTCCCATCGTCGCCACAAGACCTATCTGTGTCGGTGCGACGTAAAGCAAATAGCAAAGAAAATAAAATTCACCCTTAAGGTCTGTCACTAACTCTGCTCATTAAAAGCCTCTCTGCAAGACGTCTGTTGCCCAGCCAGATTGTCTGCAGGTGCCATATGATCAGCGTGACGACTGCCTCAGGCGTATTACAAGGCTTTGTCTTGACCATATTCATTAGCCCTCATATCAGGCAGCTCCCGAATTGGTCTCACGAGGCTGAGTAAACTTCGTCCAAAGTCCAGAACTGAAATCCTTTGACGAGCCAAGAATCGAGCCTGGAGCTTTCCTAAATATGTGGCTGCTGTTGGCTGAATAGGCGTCATTCGCAGAATTCTGTACAGATACTCACCTAAAGAGATGTCATTACCAACTACGACACAATAACAAATAATCCTAAACCAATGGTATACATTAATATGCACATACAGTACCGGTCAAAAGTTTAGGACCACATAAAGAAATCACGAAATGTCATCTAGAACCTAAAATTGTGCCATTAGACTAATAGGATATATGTCGCCTGATTTCATTGAGTTAGTCCAAATACTGTAGAAGTTATGAATTTTTAACTCTTGGAAAGTCACACCAAAAAAGCAAAAAAGATTGGTAATATAATGCACTGAATACTCTAATTGGTTGCAAGTATCACCAAGATTTTTTGTAGACTTAGGAATTGGTTAGGGGTCATTTTAGTATAAATATGCAAATTCCGAAAATATGCAGCACCGGTTTTTTTTGCGTGTTTTATTTGTTTTGAACCAGGACCAAAATTGTTGATTTTTCTTTGCTTTTGTCATGTATGGTCCAAGGTCTCAGGACGAACTATCAGCATCAAACTTATGTTTAAAAAAAAACGCACGAAATTGAGTGCCGCATTTTTTCGGAATTTTTATATTTATACTAAAATGGCCCCTAACTATCGCTAAGTCTATAAAAGAATCTTGGTGCAGATACTTGAAACCTATTAGAGGATACAGTAAATAATATTTCCAAAAATTTTGATGTGACCTTCCAACAGTTAAAATTGTATAACTTATACAAAACTTGGCATAAATCACTGAAATCAGGTGATGTATATCATATTAGATGCTAGAGCTCAGGTCTAGTAGCACAATTGTAGGTTCTAGATGGAACTTCATGATTTTTTAATGTGGTCCTAAACTTTTGACCGGTACTGTACGTCTAAAGAAACCAATGGCGGAAAAATACCTTTATACAAATTCCTGCCCCTTAATATCGCTCATAGGGTCGGATGGTGCATGCATGTCACTGGGCTTGGCAGACTGGTATGTAATAGCAACTTCTGTCTCGGTGAGGAAAGCAACGGAAACTACCTCACTCCTAAGTTCGCTAGTACGCCTCTTCATTGACCACCAGGCTGTATATGACAGTTGTTGGCTGAGCTGTAGAGGATCAAACCAGCCTTCGGGCTGGATACGTAACACACAACATAAATGCTTTAAATTACCTTCACCTCGCAACTTATGTTTATATCAACAGTTAGTAGCATTGTCTGCTGAATCCAGTAAGCCACTAACAAGAAAAGAGTAGCGCCCTCCGTACCCAGTACAAAGCACTCTATTGGGGGTGAATACTAAAATCTTGCCGCATTTATTATTTAAAATTACTTAAATTTGAATTAAATCATGAAATCTCAATGAAACCACGCCAGTTCAGGTCAGTGAACGAGCAACTCATTTCTAAGTCAGTAAACTAAAATTTACATACTATCTGTGGAGGGTTGAAGAATAGTCGCACATACATTAGATAGGTTGGGGCTTTTTATTTTACACCGACGAGAAAGATCAACTTATACACTTATAGATCGCATTAGACTGTGCCTAAATCACTCAAGCAGGTTGTCGCAGATCGAGGGACGTATTCCCTGTAAGTTATTGTATATTATTATTAATTCCGGTGTCCAACCCTGTGGTGTAGTAGTTAGTGTGATTAGCATCCACCCCCAGAGGTCCAGGTTCGATTCCGGTTCTGATACGAAATTTGAAAAGTGGTACAGGGGCTGGTGATGATGAGCTTGTTGTTTGAAGGAGCCCAACATCTAGGTCATCAGCCCCTAATTGTACGAAATGAGACGAAATGCAATGGCAATTAAGGAGTACAAAATTCAGCCACTGACCATAATACAAAACGTGATGATGAAGAATGAATGGATGAATATGAATTAAATAATAAGTGGATCCGACCCACAATGCCTCATCCTTCCACAAATTATATTACTGACCAAGGGACTGCTTCTAAAGCACAATCCTGAATCGATGATGCTTGTTGACCAAAAGGGTTCGAAATCCAGGTAAACGGTCCCTCACAATGGTACTTATCGCTAGTAAAGTAGAACCACGGTATTTTTAAAGTTGCGGTACTAATCAAAGGTAGCGTAAACTGACGGTGTTCCAAACATTATGGTAGTACTCATAAGTATTTTACGTCTTACAGGTAACGCCTGCGTCCCCCACCCACAGGGGGATGTTTGTTTGATCCGTGAGAGCTATTTTATTTTGCTCAAGTCCGCCGTCAAGCCCGTTAGGACGCCCCTATCCGCCACCTGGGATGCCCCACGTGGGAGTATCACCTTCCCTCCTGCTACGCCAGCGTACTTTCCTCAATATTGTGAAGTGCGATTTGATAGAATCTGATGATGTTCTTTCAAGTACGAAACAGGTCATTCTACTTTTAATTAAGTTGTTGGTTTTGCAGGTATAATTCTGTTATCATATGTTTTCTTTTTCAGGTAGATTTTGAATTTTTTAATACATAGGGCCTAAATTAGTTTCGACAGACTGAGTTACAAATCGAATCGAAACGAAAAGAAATGTCTTCAAATATAACACAAGGTGAAATAATGAACCTCTTCCACTCACGAATAATTTGCACATAAAACTTCGGCTTCATATAACTAATGGCTTCGGAGCAACGACTTGGCAACAATGTACCTAATGTAGTAGCCTGACTAAAAAGGTGTATTTAATCAAACTTTTATATCGTGCAGACATGAACCGATATAATGTCTATTTTATTTGAATGTAAAGTTACCTGGGAAGGTACCTTGTTTATTGTGTCTTCATAGTCAATAAACTGTACTATGTGTTCACCAAGGCTCATCCCGATATCTGGAAAGTGGAGTGGGAAGTTTTCTTGTAAGCTGTGGTCCTGCCACTGACCGCTGGTTTTCACCCCAATTGCTCACCCTGTACTTTACAGTTCATAAGCCAAATCTGAAGGATGACTTTCACATCTTCTCTCTTAAGTTTGTGACTACGATTGTATGGCTGTGGCAGGGCTCTTTATGAATGGAGAGTTGGGACTCGTGACAGGCTTTCCTCTAATTGCAAGCCGTGTCCCATACATGGCTTTATTACAGCGCACTACTGATTATAGCATTCAGCCGCTTATTGGCCATAATCACCAGGCCATGGATTGCTATTACCAGTGACGTCATGCGGCTCCATTGTTCTCATTGGTAACACTGTAAACATGTGGACACAGAGAACTCCAAGTTCACGTACCAATGCAGGGTCATTAACCGCACAATACATGTGCAGAAAGAACTTAGATTTAAATCATAATTAACTGTTCCGGTCAGTCGTCCTGCAAATATTAGCTTAAGTTTCCTACATGTCGCGGCGGCTACCAATTATAATCGGAAACTGCAGTTCAAAGTACGTAAACAAAATAACAGCCGACTTACTTCGGAAAATAGTTCATATTTTTTTTCAGTGACTTACTGTCTTCCACAAACATAATTTATTCGTCATCATAATCATCATCATCATCATCATCATTTTCCAACTCCAGTTTCCCGGGTGTGGTGTACAACCGCTCCCTACCTCTTCCTTTCCGCATACATTTTTTGTTCTCATTGGCTATCCCTTAGGTCTCTTTCCTAGGACAGTAAGTTAGAAGTGTATTGTCTGGCAGGTCTCTTGCTCTTACGCTTTTTCCTTACACTGGTAATAGGGACTTCACAATAACGGCTACCTTCTTGTTTTCTTCATTTCTGATTTTGTCCTTTTAAGTAGTTTGATTCATAGATCTAATAAATCTCATTTTTGTTGCCCAACTTCTGATGTAGCCATTGTTTAATAGAATACATGTCTCTAAACAATATGAGAGAATCGGAACGAAGTAGGTATGGTAGAGGGCTGCTTTTGCTTGTTGAGGTATTATGCAGTCCCATTGTTGATTGTAAAAGTGTGATGCTTTCTGTGCCCTGCTGAATATTTCCTGCTTGACAATGTTGTCTTTGGAGATTGTGCTTCCGAGGTACATGAATTGAGAAACTGATTCTAATCTTTCTCCTTCCTAAAGGAGGTTTGAGTTTTCCTTTCCTGCTAATGGTCATTTATGCAGTCTTTGTTCTTTTTAACTTCATCACAAATTTGTTGAACATATTGCTCCATTCAGTCAGTTTTCTCTGTACTTCAGCTTCTGTTTCTCCCCAGAACAGCACATCATCAGCAAATACCAGGGCATTTGGTCTGCTGTCCATTTTCTTGATAGACTTGGTGATTTTGTCCATTATTATCATTATTACGAACAAGAGTGGTGATAGGGCACTTCTTTGTTGGACAATTCTCTTTGTCTCAAACTATTTCGACCATCCATTGCTTACCTGAAGAGACATAATTTATTGGATTATCCATGATTTAGGAGAGCACAAACCTTAATTAGGCAAGCGAAGCAAGCAGGCGACCGAGCTTCAAATTATAAATGCCTGTTCATCTTGATCATAGCTACGTGCAGTCCGAACCACACTGCGTGATTTTACATTTTACAAACTCCTCATTCCTTGGACGGAATTCACACTGTGGCAAGTGGCTATTACACATCAAATTCAAATCAGGCGTCCAGCATACGAGCAGAATGTAATTTATTGAGGACATGCCTCTTTAATCTGAAGCTAAAATGCCACTGTATGACAGAATATAACTCATTAATCTCTTCTTTCCACGGAATTGATCTCAGTACTGAGTTGTTATTCTGCCATTTTGGATGATATTTTCTATGAAGTTGGGACTATGTTTAACTTTCTGGACCACTGGACACTTATTCAACTTTGCACTAACTCATTAATAATAATAATAATAATAATAATAATAATAATAATAATAATAATAATAATGATAATAATAATAATAATAATAACAATAATAATAATTTTCCGTGGTTTCCCATTTTCACACCAGGCAAATGCTGGGGCTGTACCTTAATTAAGGCCACGGCCGCTTCCTTCCAACTCCTATGTCTTTCCTATCCCATCGTCGCCATAAGACCTATCTGTGTCGGTGCGACGTAAAGCCCCTAGCAAATAATAATAATAAATAATAATAATAATAATAATAATAATAATAATAATAATAATAATAATAATAATAATAATAATAATAATTTCAATTTGTGTGGCTAATGCACCTCTCCTTAGGCAGACTTTTGTGGAGGGTAAACGGTGTCTGCCTTGTGTAATACTGCGTATAGTTGTGGAAGAGCAATGTGCTGCATGTTGTGTGTGTGAGTTGTTGAGAGATGTAGAGACTGTACAAAGTATAAACACTTCGTCCTGAAGCCATTGAAATTAACCATGCCTCAGCATGGTTGAGAATAGAATTCAGGGCTCCTCTGACGAAAGGCTTGCACGCTATCAGTAAGCCAAAGAGATGGATTCAAAAACCCTGATTCACCTAATGTGATTGTTACCTCCTGAATCTTCTTCTCATTGAAATTGACAGGATGGTTTCTATCTCCAGAAGAAGGGAGACCAGGGCAGTTAATGCACCTGTAGGGTGGTGTACAATGTTACACGCCATGAGCCTCTTTTCCTCCTGTGCCACACACTGATTCGAACAACATTTGGCATTGATAACACCGCCTGGGAGACAGGACGTACCGCCTCACATCGCAGCGATATGTTGTTACCTTGGTTTTCTCTTATAACACTGACAACTTGAAGCAGACAATGAAAGCATCGTTTTCAACGCTTTCACCGTTGACATCGCACGTAATACTGCAGACGTATATCATGCCATGGTTCTTCATTGCCTTCCATCAATTCATCACCAGTGTTCAAGATCACATCGCGGTAGAAGATGACTCCTCGAACCAGATTCAAGATTTTGTGCTCTCCCACTTTGACGAGGATTTCGCCAAATTGGTTGCACTTGAGCAGCAGATCAGCTTACACGACAGGGAGCGTTCTCTTAAGTTCTTCCACCTTGCCGTAGACACCTTCCATGTGTCTGTTAAACAAAAACATACTTCACCGGCATTAAGTCATTCCCATCGATTCTGGTAGCAAGTAAGAACCTAGGGATGGTGAATCACATATTTTTACGCTGCGACTCTTACCTGGGGGTTGCTCCCCTTACAGAATCAAAAGTTAAAGGCTTGGGTGGTGGAACAGCCTTGACATGTTTTGGTCGTTTTAAGCCATTTCCGAAATAATCTTCCCCGTCTGCCACCCACTCCGATCAGGGGCCACTGTACCCGAACCAAGCAGTCAAACAAGCACTACCCACCTGGTGATAGTAGTAAGTATTGCCCGGCATCCGATGTTGGACGATGCCTTATACGGTCTGACCGAGGCAATGAGCACTAGGACTCCCTCAAATCACCCGCTACAGCACGTACCACATATCTCAATCTCATCCCTCAATAGAGCTTCTAAAATGTCTTCTCACTTTCATGATTAGCACAACATAAATTCAAATATACTCCAATACGCACCGCAGCTCAGAAAAAATTCATGCCCATCCAAGAAATACAGCACGCCACAATAAATCTCCTTTGTAGACTTCAATGTAAGCCTGATAGATGGCAGGCGCCTTCTGCAATTACAATTAATCTTACATCCTTACAAACCGCCGATCATTGGTAAGTTAAGTCGCGAGCACCACATTACAATTTCTCCACTTTCTCCAACACTCCTACCTCTCCCGAAGGCGCAACGATGTAATATACTACATCTACAATACAACAAGTAAATGATGTCGAAAACAGGAAGTACCAACCAGCAGATATGGGACATAGGACCTTAAGGGTTGGAGGTCCCACATTTCATCAACCCATTGGCACCCAGGGAGTCGCGAAGAGTTCAGATCAGATCAGTACCCCATAGCGTGTACACAAATAAAAATAATTATTAATGTTGTGTCCTTCTGGCATTCGGTGTGCGGGGACTTGCTTTGTCAGGTGGATACTGCTGCTGGGTACATGGCGCTCCCACACAAATAGATTCTTGGGCATACCATCTGGCTTTCGAGCGTAATCGCACACATAAGAGGCCCTTCCCCAAGCAACACGAAGATAAAAATTTGGAATCGGTTTACAACTAAACCTCGAGAAAATAGAAAATAAAGAGAGGAGAAAAGGCCACATAGGCCTTTTTAATCGCCTTCTACGACAGGCAGTGATTATCCGTGGATGTATTCAGCTCCTCGCACCCACAGGGGGTACAACAAATTGTACCAAAGTCACAATCCATTTTCGCACATACGTCGCCCCTTTTATTCGTCTCCTACGACAGGCTTGCTATACCGCTGGTGTATTCGTCTATGTCCCCACCCACAGGGGTAATTTAAGTGAATGAGGTGCGCTGTTTCTGAACACTCCAGGAAACGCAAGAATATAATAGCTATGGATACAGACAAATACAACAGTGGTTTCATAATGGAACCTACAATAAGACAGGAAGGAGACAGCATGTAAGACAAATAAGGTGGTGTTGAAAAGATAAACCCTGCTTCAAATATATGGATGAAAATACAAGAATAATAGTTAACACCACCTTTCCAATACTTATCTTTCCTTATATTTAGGAAATAAACATTACAACAGGCGTTGTAAGAAGGGACATGTTTCGCTTAACAGTTGTAAGCATCATCAGCCGAAAATCTGGCAACACGATTACGTGTTTTTTCTAACTCAGCCGTGATGAACACTCTTATATATTTTCACTCTTGTTTTTATGTTTGAACATTCTGATTGACTGGCTGGTAACATTGATACCCTAATGATTTTAATTATTTCACTACCAGCTCTGTATTGTACTTTCTGTTCTTATCCTCTGTCTCAACTCGATTGTGTTTTTTCTCTTATCCATGTTGTAACATTCAGTGTTTTTTCACACTAGTTTTAAGCCTATTTTCATTTTCTAAATATAAATGTTGATTCTTAGGGTGCCATATATGTTAAGGACACTAGGTTCAGGGCCCTGACCTAACTTTAGGCTAAGATTTATTTTCGGCTGTTAAGCGAAACATGTTCCATCTTACAACGCCTGTTGTAATGTTTATTTCCTAAATATAAGGAAAGATAAGTATTGGAAAGGTGGTGTTAACTATTATTCTTGTTTTAATGTTTATATCGGATGTCCAATACGGTCTACAATGAGATGTATTACTTGTAATGAAAATACAATGTAAAACGCTGGGAAGTCAAGATACCTAACTGTTGTTTGGTGCTCATGCGACAGTTCCAAATCCATCTTCTATTATTTCAAAACATTTTTATATTCATCCACAATACTACAAAGAGCCGAGAGTGCGTTAAGATACACTATGTACATTACACATCATCACCTGTATGGTTTCATCAAAAATTAAAGTAAACCATTTCCGCCGAGGGCTAGCTGAATTTGACTTCCTGTTTATAATTGAAAATTTATCGTATGATTTTTGTTTTCTTTTTACTTTGAAACTTGTGATTGGTGTGTATTTTATGGTAACCTTTTGTTGAGGGCATCTATCTCCAGAAGCTTTTTTTCTTTCATGGAATCGTGCCACTTATTAAACTTATCTGCAAGACAAAAACAATTTTAATTTTGATACATCTTCATCATTTGGTAATCAACAGTGAGACACAAAGATCTCCAGACTTGCCTTCGAATTTTTCTTGAGGACTGAATGAGTAGAGTGAAACCACAATATTGATGAACACTCACTGTTGAAGGCACTCAAGTATTTAGGACGAAGAGGGGGAAGATACTTACCGTTACTTCAAATATAATGATGTCAGGAAAATACACTGACCAGTCTGTCACAGTGCTGCGTGCAATAAAGCACATCCACGAGACGAGGCGGTCAGTATCCACTAATTCATTTTAATAACTATACAAAAGGAGTAGATTTGCCAAAATATATTCAGAACAACTGAATCAGCAAACAGATTAAATCACGGTGATATATGTGTGAAAGAAACACGAAAATAATTCAGTTATCTAAATCATTTAATCATATTCCCAAGTACCGGGCGAGTTGGCCGTGCGCGTAGAAGCGTGCGCCTGTAAGCTTGCATCCGGGAGATAGTAGGTTCGAATCCCACTATCGGCAGCCCTGAAGATGGTTTTCCGTAGTTTCCCATTTTCACACCAGGCAAATGCTGGGGCTGTACCTTAATTAAGGCCACGGCCGCTTCCTTCCGAGTCCTAGGCCTTTCCTATCCCATCGTCGCCAAAAGACCTATCTGTGTCGGTGCGACGTAAAGCCCCTAGAAAAAAAAATATTCCCAAGTGACTTCTTTTAAAATGTTTGGTTGAATAGCTAAAACAAAGGTTCCTGTCTCATGGAATGACATGTGTTTACAACTATGCAGTAAGCAAAACATATTAAAGTAAGTAAGTAATAGGTAGAAGCTTCCATTATCCACAACTTCTCTTAATTCACTAATCAGGCCTTGACGAAGGAGCTCCATTTCATCGATCTTCATCAGATAGTTTTCATTGGCTGAGATTCTGCGTGTTATAAACTCAACATTTCGTACGCAGTGAAAAGCACGCGAAAGCAAACAGCATTCAATTAAAGTATCGTCTACAACCCAGGATTTGCCTGGTATTCAAATGGGAAACCATGAGAAACTTAGCTCTAGGGCTATCGATGGAGCAATTCGAATGCGGTGCTTTCCACGCAGCCAGCTCGTCGACTGTGAATTTCTTAGAACTGAAGAATATCGCACTGTCTCTTCAAATGGCATTGCTACTTTAAAATGAATAAGATTAATAGAATGTAAGAGTCTTTCGGCAATTCTGTTCGTTATTTGCAGAAATATCGCAAAACTACTGTCTAGTAAAGTATGATATAGTCAGAAATTTGTTTCATTACTTATATTTCAACTAGATGTTATCCTGACACTGTTCCCACGTGGATATGAGCACTTCCTGGTCAGAATCTCATACAGAACTGCCACCGAGTTCTAATGGCAGACAGTATTTTAAAATGACTTATCAAAGCTTCTTGGCCTATTTTGTGTTCCTGTTGAAGTTCAACTTTCAGAGTTCATAAATTTCTTCTAAAGGTGTCTAGGTCCTTTAAAGCTATACATTCATGTTTGATTGACGTTCGCTATTGTACCCACGGGTCGGTTAATTTACCATGTTATTTGTAGGTAGGAGATGAGTCAGTGAAAGAACAGCATCCCATTAGTAATAGAGATGTTGAAGATTGGCAAGTTTTAAGTGACTATACTCACGTCGTCAAGGATTGTTAGTTAGAACAAATAACAGCACAGTGGGCTTCAAACAACCATATTTCAATAAATGTCGTGGCGGAAATTGTCAAGTGACGACGTAAAGAACGAGTTCCTTGCGGTTGCAGACTGTGGTTTCTGCTTTATGACAGGGAAATTATGGTTTCTCGCACCTATTTTGAGAGCCCTGACTCATGGTAACAGGAATAATGATGACCTTCTTCTTCTTCTTCTTCTTCTTCTTCTCCCTCTCCCTGGCCTGTTCCCAAGTGTCGGCACAATGTGCAGATGTAAGTCCATCTTTTCTGACGCCAACACTATGTGGATGATGTTTTGCATTTGGTTGTGTTATGTGTATGTGATGTGTATTCAGACGAACAAAAATACCCAGCACCGGAGGTAGAGAAATTAACAAACGCGGTTAAAATCCTGGTTCCGGCCGGGTCACAGGATGTACGGTCCATGGTTCCAAATCCACAATTCATTTCCGCGCCTAGGTCGCCCCTTTTAGCTGCCTCATACGACAGGTAGGGTATACTGTGCATGCATTCTTCGTATGCGTCCACGACCCACAGGAGATGCAATCGTATCAAATGAAACAACATTCATTTAAAACAATAGCAAACAACACATATGGTAAGTGTTGTACAGAAACTGTGATACGAGGTCTGCGTTACGAAATAAT
Source organism: Anabrus simplex (assembly GCF_040414725.1). NCBI lineage: Eukaryota > Metazoa > Arthropoda > Insecta > Orthoptera > Tettigoniidae > Anabrus > Anabrus simplex. The sequence goes on from NC_090268.1 coordinate 268,213,335, forward strand.
TGACAAAATAACTCAGCTGATTTGAGGAAGTTTATCTTGTTATACGTCCATAACTTCTGTGCAATGGCAACCATAGCTTATAACATAAGGAAATTACTACAGTATATGCCGTTGTATAAAATAATGTAATATTCTCTTAAAAACTCTAGTAAACGACGCATAACATTAGACGAATCTCTAAAATCACAAAATAACCGAATGGCCACTCTATTACGCCCATGTAACCATAAAATATATTGAAGAAATTGTAGCGTTCAACCCTGATGACCGAACTCGTTGACCGCCTTCTTGTTTCCGCTGTGCCTCTGTATTCATTCTGCAGCCTGGCATGTTTGGCATGTTTGTAATACCGACCTTTTGGCCAACCTGTTACATTTCATAATTCTTCCCCACAACAACAAATGAATTGTCGACTTCTGCGACAACCTCCTTGAAAATTACATCACTGAAAATTCTTGAGTTCCAAACCAAACCAAACCAAACCAAACCAAACCAAACCAAACCAAACCAAACCAAACCAAACCAAACCAAACCAAACCAAACCAAACCAAACCAAACCAAACCAAACCAAACCAAACCAAACCAAACCAAACCAAATAACACCCTATGCCGCAACAGCCCCAAAGGGCCATGCCCTACCAAGCGACCGCTGCTTAGCCCGAAGGCCTGCATATTATGATGTGTCGTGTAGTCAGCACAACGAATCATCTCGGCCGTTATTCGTGGCTTTCTAGACCGGGCCTCCATCTCATCGTCAGATAGCTCCTCAATTGTAATTCCGTGAGCTGAGTGGACCTCGAAACAGCCATCAGATCCTGCTGAAAATCCCCGAACTGCCGGGGATCAAACCCGGGGCCCCCACGTAAGAAACAGGCACGCTACCCCTACATCGAGGGTCACCCCCACTAAAATTTTGACAGCTCACAGCCGGGAGATAGTGGGTTTGAACCCCACTGTCGGCAGCCCTGAAAGAGGTTTTCCGTGGTTTCCCATTTTCACGGCCGCTTCCTTCCCATTCCTAGGCCTTTCCTATTCCAACGTCGCATAAGACCTATCTATGTCGGTGCGACGTAAAGCAACTAGCAAAAAAAAGAAAAACTCTTAATAAGCATATTAATTGTATTAATATTACTAACAATTTGTAATTAAATCATTTACATTGCAAATTATGACTATGATGATGTTTGTTGTTTAAAAGGGCCTAACATCTACTGTAGATCATACGGTATGAAATGAGACGAAATGCAATGACAATTTAAAACTACAAAATTCATCCACTGACCAGAATTCAAAACGGGATGATGAAGAATGAATGGATGAATATGAATATAAAACAATCAGTGGATCCGACCCGCTATGCCTCACCTGCCCAGAAACTATATGACTGACCAAGGGACTGCTTCCAAAACACAATCCTGAATCGATGATGCTTGTTGTCTAGAGGGGTTCAATATCCAGATTAACGGTCCCTCATAATGGCACTTATCGCTAGTAAAGCAGAACCATGATATTTCTCAAGTTGCGGTACTAATCAAAGGTAGCGTACACTCACGGTGTTCCTAACACTATGGTACTACTCATAAGTATTTTACGCCGCACAGGTAACGCAGACCTATGGTGTTTCTCACATAATGGCGCCACTCGTAGGTAACGCAAACCCTTGGTGCACCTCACATAGGTGTACTAATCACAGGGACTCGTACTATCCCGTGGTGTTCCTCACACAGTGGGTACAAATCACAGGCAACGCAGACCAACAATGTCGCTCATATAGTGGTACTACTCACAGGCAACGCCCAGACCCGTGGTGTTTCTCACATAATGGTGCAATCACAGGCAACCTAAACCCGTGATGTTCCGCATATAGTGGTGTTAATCATAGGTGCTGGAAATACACAGTGAACCGCTCTCTGCTGCTACCAAACGTACTGTGTACCTAACATAGTTGTACTACTCGCAAGTAAAGGCGACCCATGGCTTTCCCCGCGTGATGGTATTAATCACAAGTAGTTTCATGTTTCTAATTCAATAAACCCTTGGTCGCCTCTTTTTGTCGCCTCTTACGACAGGATAGGGATACCATGGGTGTATTCTGCATCTGCGTCCCCCACCTACAGGACGAAAAAAGGGATCCGGCACTTCGAAAAATAAAGTACGGTACCGGACAAAGAAAGACAAGGGTCACGAAGGGCGTGTAAATGAAAGACTCCCTAGGCCTCGAATACTCTAATACCGTTGGAGTCGGAAAAGAATAAGAGTTGACCAAGGGAGGTCGGACAGGATAGATCAAAGTGAGGAGCCTGGTACAAGTAAGTGGAAGCAATGCCAGGACTCAGCTAAGGGCCCCGTAGTCGCGAACGCACCTTCTCAATTTGAGAGTACCTGGGGCCCCTTTTAATCGCCTCTTACGACAGGCAGGGGATACCGTGGGTGTAATCTTCATCTATTGCAAATTGTATAACCATATCTGTACACTTAGATGTACTGGAAGTCTTGAGTCATTTAAAATTCATAGAAAATGTATGCATTGTACTATTTTAAGCTAAATTTCTTTACATCTGTCAACTGATAGCAAACATGATTAAGGTAGGTTATATATTTTGAATGTGGGGCATAAATGGATAGTCCTCTTCTTGCAAAGTGGATCATTCTGGGGTAGAAAATTAAAAAATGAGATCGAGTTGGGATATAGCCCTTTGATTTCTTGAGAGGTTTCACTGTCTTTCTTATCACGTAATTCCTCAAGTTTATCACACGAGACTGAGTAAACCTTGTCCCTGCTCTCAGTCCAGGATTAAAGTCCTTGAATTGGCCAGGGAACGTTCGCACGACTTCCATATAAGAAGCGGGCACACTGTCCCTACATCACAGGGCAGCAAAATATTCTGCGTAAATAAGTCGCAATTGCTGTCGGTTTTAAGAAAAGTCGGATTGTCTGAATTTTTCCATAGAAATATTTTCTTTATGTGCAAATGAATTTACTAAAATAATGGCGTATGGCGTACGGAGAGGCCTTGTGCAGGTCTTTTTTCTAGTAGACGGCCTATTAGGCGACCTGCATGTCTGTGAAGATGAGGGCCCTACCTAGGATGGTTTCTAATGTTGAATACTTCACACACACCCAGCCCCAGAGCCATTGGAATTAACCAATTAAGGTTAAAATCCCCGACCATGCCGGGAATCGTACCCGGGACTCTCTGAATCGAAGGCCAGTACGCTGACCATTCAGACAACGGGTCGGGCATTCATTTACTGATACTAATACATTTCAGGTTTAAATGTTCTTAAGCGGTAATTGACTGTTACAGGATACGATCTAATAATGTTAAAGTTACGTGAATGCCTAGTCAATTGTGCTACAGATTCAAACTAGAGTGAAAGGAAAGCATGACGGCCAGGAAACCAGCGAGACAAGGCAGTACTAAACTATGAATGATTGACAGGTAAGTCCAGAATTAAATCGTTCTCTCAACGTAACAGATGTTATCTTATCCAGCTGCTTCTCTAAACTTAGAGGCAATCTCTTCCGTCAGTTCTGTGTAAAAGGAAAGATGCTCTGCAATTTTCCATTCATGTAAGAAACATCTGGAGTTCGAAGAATACAGTTATATGATGTGGTCAAAGTTCTAAGATGACTGGACGTGCTAAATACATAACATGTGGTTGTACAATAGAAGATCTACATCAGACAAGGAAGCCTAATATTATTATGTCCACAGCATTCTTCTCTAGCTGTTAACGAGTACAGTACAGTACTTATCTATTTAGACTGATCTTTTAACTGCTTAAGATTGACATGTGAGCTAAGTAAACTGTCCATAGAATTTCCTGCCTTTGATAGAGCGAACCCTGCTATTTAGCCTGACAGCCATTTTTGGCTCTTGGTCTTTTGTGCAGCATGAGAGTGAAATATATAATTTCCATACAAGTCAAGATCACCGTGCAAATAGAAGATGAGACTGAACGTGAACAGGTGGAAGAACTGTCTCCTGTTTATATTATATATCTAACCGGCTATAGATTACGAAACTGACCAGAAGTGTCAGAAGGACCGATGAATACATTTTTCCTACAAGTATTAACATTAATATCTTACTGAAACAGCAATGAAAGTAAAGTTGTAGATAGTAAGCAGATTGCTAGCAGATAAACCGTTGTAATTCCGCATAGAGTTAGAACTATGAAAAACTAAGTTACAGTCAGCATATCATGCCATTCCCTTGAGGTGAGTTGGAAGCGTGCACCTCAACTGATTTTCATGTGCCAAGAACACCAAGTCCTGGAATACACTTAAATTGAGTCCCGGGTCAAAATCAACTCACACACTATGTTAAAAGAAATCATTTTTACCCGAGCAAGTTGACCGTGCATTTAGGGGCGCGCAGCTGTGAGCTTGCATTCGGGAGATATTGGGTTCGAACAGCACAGTCGGCATCCCTGAAGATGGTTTTCCGTGGTTTCACTTTTTCACATCAGGGAAATGCTCGGGCTGTAGCTTACTTAAGACCTCGGACGCTTCCTGTCTTTAGCCCTCTCCTATACCATCGTCGCCATAAGACCTATTTGCGTCGGTTCGACGTACAACCAGTTCTAAAAAAGGAGATAATTATGCCACTTTCATCTGCTACCTGCACTTACGGTTAAGAATTCTGTACGTCCTTTCAATTCATGCCACATAATTCCATTAGATTTCTTTTTTTAAAATTTGGTTTACGTCGCAGCGACACCGATAGGTCTGCAGGCGACGATGGGAGGAGAAAGGGTTAGCAGTGGGAAGGAAGTGATTGCGGCCTTAATCATGGTACAGCCCCAGCATTTGCCTGGTGTAAAATGGGAAAACACGCAGAACCATCTTCAGGGCTGTCAATAGTGCGGTTCGAACTCACTATATCCCCAGAGCAAGCTGACGGCTACGTGACCTAAACCACGCAGCCTCTCATTCGGTAATTCCATTAGTCTATAATACAAACATACATTACAGGTTAATGGAAATGGGAATGGCGTATAGGCTCCGGAGAGACCTAGTGCAGGTCTTTCTTCCAGTAGGTAAGCGATCTGCATGTCTGTGAGGATCGGGCTCGTCCCTTTGAGCTGTAATGAAGGTCTCCGTAAAGAATATTCGTTTTCACCTATGGACGTTACTACGGATGTTAAAATCTAACTGTCACTTTGAGTATTCTTCAGTAAGTTAGTTCTTTTTCCCACAGTCACGTTATGTCGTCAGTGCGTACGGTGACGCATTTGCGGATCTGGTACTGTTCTACGACCGGATGCCGTTACTAATGCCAACCCTATGTGGAGGAATGTATTCAGCCAAGAGCTGAACTCTTCAGCAAGTTGTTATTTGATGATGGTGATGTTGATGATGGTTATTGTTGTTGTTGTTGTCGTTATTGTTCTAAGGGACCTGCATACACTATCTGATCAAAAGTATATGGACACCGATTTCAAACTGAAGACAGAGTTTGCTGGTAACTATTCTTTAGTAGTCCTCATTAATATAATGTTGGTCCACCTTTTGCCTTTAGCACAGCCCTGGCTCTGTTGAACAGACTTTTCCGCCAACTGTCGTAACGTTTTCGTAGGAATGGCATCCCATTCTTTACAAAGAGCCGGAGTCAGAGTACGTTTTGATGTTGGAGGGTGGGGTCCGGAACAAATTTCCCGTTCTAACTCATCCCACAGGTGTTCTATTGAGTTTAGATCGGGACTATGGACGGGCAAGTCCTGTTGCATAATATTATTATCCTTAAAACATCGGCTTACAGAGCCCGCTTTATGACTCGGAGCGTTATCGTGTTTGTATGACTCCATGGCTAAATGGTTAGCGTGTTGGACTTTGGTCCATCACTGGTTAATATCCCTGGCATGGGGGTTGGGTGTATGTGTTTTCTTAATCATCGTTTCATCCTCATCACGACGCGCAGGTCGCCTACGGGAGTCAGATTAAAAGACCTGCACCTGGCGAGCCGAACCCGTCCTGGGAACTCCCGGCACCATTTCATTTTTTCTCTTCGTGTTTGTACAAACAATGGTCATCACTGAACTGATTTACCGCTATATTGCAAAGAGACTTGGCATGGATGTATCCGCAGTGCATCGGTATTGGCAGTCATGGTAACAGGAGGGCATAGTCTCAAGGAGATGGGGATCTGACCTCATACGGAACACTACGCAGAGGGAAGACCACCGTGCAGTGTTGGATCGTACTGCATCTGCAGCAGTCATTGGAGCTTCAGTTGGCTTGCGATGGACAGAGCGAACTGTAACAAATAGATTAAATTGAGGGACAGCTCCGAGCCAGTCGTCCTATAGCGTTTATGCCACTAACTCCGAATCACTGTCATCTGCGGCTTCAGTTGTGTTTATTGGAGAGCGGAGTGGAGAGAGATATCTTGTGTTCTCAGATGAGAGCCGTTTCTGTCTTGGTGTTAGTGATGACCGTAGGTTGGTATGGAGGCCCGGTGAGCGATTACAACCAAGCTGTATGCGGTATCGACATAATGGAATTACACCAGGAGTTATGGTGTGGGTATTTTTCGACAACAAAGACACTCTCGTTGTTATCCCAAGAACCTTGACAGCGGAGTTGTACTGGTGACTGAACCGGTTGTGCTATCAGATATTAACAGTATTCAAGGGGGTGTTTTCCAAGAGGAACTTGCCCTGCAGTGTATCGACCATTTTCCTTGGTCTGCGAAATCACCTGACCTTTCGCCCATTGAACATGTATGGGACATTATGGGACGACAAATCTTGCTTCATCCATTACTAACATTAAACGTCACTGATTTGACTGATTAAATGCAACAGGCATGAATTCCATCCCACGAAACGACACACGGCACCTGTACGACATAATGCATGCATGTTCGCATGCTGGCATTCAAAATCGTGGCGACTACAGCGGTTATTAATGTACCGCCATGTCACATGACTTCTCGCAAATAATTGAACCTGTGCCCTGTAAAATTTAATTAAATAATCATGTTGCCTAGACAATTGCTTAGTATAAATTGCATTTCTCTAAAGTAATGTCTTCTTGGTATTGTGATTTCATTTTCCGCTAGTGTATTAAGGCACTGGTTTGGTTGGAAATATACATTCCAAATTGCGGTTTTCCCGCTGCTGCTTGCAGATCGGTTCTTAAAGGAACCGGTGTCCTGTATGTATCAGAATGGGTGAAGATAACAACGTCACCAACAGCCCGAATAGTGTGAAATTTCTCAAGACCGAAGATGACGTGGTATGAGATTTTTTTCTTGTAGGCTCACTATACTCACCGCGAACGGTTTAATTAGCTGGCGTTCAGAAGATGCTTGTCATAGACGTGACATTTCCACTGTAACCGTGCCATCGTGTGTGCTCTTTCTAATATGTGTTAGGTTTCAAGGGGGAAACAACAATGTAGCCTAATCACTGCTTTCTTCTCCACCCGAGGATGGAGGTGCACAGTCAACGGCCACGGATCACGGATTGCAGAGACAGTATATCGCTGAAAGCCTCCGAGAACGTTTTCGGTGATGAGGAGCTTTCCTACTAGGAGAGCGCGCTGGCTTCGGAGCAGAGGCTCCAGCTGACACTGACATATACCCTCACAATAAAGGGCATGGTTTCCCTTTGATATGAGAGGGGTGAAGAAGTGCGTCGGAAGCTTCTTTCTCAGTTTCAGACGGGCTGGGAGGGACATACCCATCGCTGGTCGTCGAAGCCCCATCCACTGGCATAGAGGTGGTTTTAACTGACCTCTTAAGGGAGGGAGAGTTGGTCTTCCTCCTTTGCTTCATCAGCTGAGTAGTCATGTCAGGTGTAAGCTTCTGCTTAGTCGAACGTGGTGTTGTCCTCACTTTTCAAAGCTGACTTTTTGAGACATACTTGGCAGCTGGTAAGGTCGCAGGTGCTTCAGGAACTTCTATGAACAATAAACTAGAGAATACACTGGGTCTTATCAAACTAAAAATTGTACGTAGTGCCATCTCTCAGGACTCGTCAAAAGTTGAAGGATAACACAAGATCTCAAGCGTGATTACACTTGGACGTTTTATGGAGATTCAAATATTTTCCATTTTAAATACAAATACGTAATATTATTATATTATAGGACCGATGTTTGTCTCATGTATATTTTATTTTCATACAATATGCGGGGTTATTCACATCAAATTGTTAAACCGTTAAACAAAATCACTTAATTCGTTGACGGTATTGCTATTATGTTTTAATTTTCTTAAAATACAGAATAGTCATTTCTGTTACCAGCGGAAAATTTCTAATTATTACAAATTCATACCTCTATACTCTTTTGAAATATGAAGTTTTCAGCTTAAAATTCTAGTGCTTGAGAGCGCGCGCTGGTCCTTTCTTCGCTCACAGAAGGATGTGTTGGCACGTAAGCTGATTCTCTGCTGTAATCCTACTCACGAATTCTCAAAGCAGAGACAAGAAAGCTTTACGTAGACTACGTACTTTTGTAACAAGCATTATTATTTTATTTCCTTTAGGAACATTAACCTCCCTTTCGATCCTTCAGTTCAACTGTCATAAAAGACCGACTTGTTGTCTGAATGGTCAGCGTACTGGCCTTCGATTCAGAGGGTCCCGGGTTCGATTCCCGATCGGCTCGGGGATTTTAACCTTCATTGGTTAATTCCAAAAGCCCGGAGGCTGCGTGTTTGTGCTGTCCCTAACATCCCTGCAACTCACACACCACACATAACACTACCCTCCACCACAATAACAGGCAGTTACCTACACATGGCAGATGCCGCCCACCTTCATCGGAGGGTCTGCCGTACAAGGGCTGCACTGCTATAAATAGCCACGCGAAATTATTAACTGTCATAAAAACATTGCAAACCCAAGGGATATATCACGTTGTATTTACGGAATGTGCTTGTACATACAGTACCAGTTGTGTGGCTAGAATCAGAACCAGGAAACAGCTTGTGTATAATAATAATAATAATAATAATAATAATAATAATAATAATAATAATAATAATAATAAGCGTTTGGCCTTAGCTACCGTGCTGTAGATCTTCTGAAGTGGTGCCTTTTTGGCGGCCTGCCAGTCACTTTCGACATTTCGATGGTCACGCTTTCTAAAAACGAAAGTGGAATTATATCTGAGTTCGTATAATTATGTCGGGTGATTCTAAGTACGTCGTCAACATCCTAACAACAAGGCATTGAGTACCAAGATTCTTGATCACCCTTCAAAGGATCGAAGCCGTGATCTTAGGGTCAAATGTCGGACAAAATTCCACTAATCAACTGGCCTTAAATATACGGAGTAACTGAGTGGATATGCCGGTATTTTAAGCAAGATGAAACGTTACAATTCTGAAAATTGGACATGATTTTATCGAAAAACACTTATTACAATATTATTAATTTTCAGGGAACATTATTCTAATGAAATAATGTGCACTAGTATATTCTTCAGCTGAATACTGTTCTGCTGTATGGCTGAATAGTTCTCATACTCGTCTGGTCGATGTCCAGCTGCGCCATATAATGAGAATCATATCTGGTCCGCTGCACTCCACTCCTGTACAGTGGTTACTCGTACTGAGCCACATTCAACCTCCTCACATCAGACGACAAAATGCTCTTGTCAGATTATGGACTAAGGTGATGATGAACAGCCACTTCCCATCCACTAGGATGCAGAAGAAAACGTTGTTGCGAGACTGAAATCGCGGAAACCTGCCTAGAAAACGGCCAGGGAACTAACTGATATACCTTTTAGACCTGACGAAGCATGGAAGCAAGAATGGGCCAGATTACACCCACATGGTCTAATCAACATTGATGACCCAACAGCAAAACCTCCTGGGTTCAACCTCCCACGCACCATCTGGACTAGATTAAATAGGATACGCTGCGGTGTTGGAAGAACTGCTTCTGCACTACACCACTGGGGGGTGGTTGGAGTCTCCTTCCTGCAACTGTGGTGCTAAAGTGCAAACCATCAGCCACATCGTGAAAAAATGTCCTCTCCGAGCATTCACTGGACCTATGGAGGAGCTACATCAAGTAACCCCTACGGTACTCACTTGGCTGGAAGGACTTGACATCAGCTTGTGATGAAATTTCAGAATCTGCAGTTGTGTGTGTGTGTGTGTGTGTGTGTGTGTTCACCTCCTAGTTAGTCTGTCTATCTATATCCATGTATTTTATGTTTATATTTTTCTAATAACACTTATATGTAAAAACATTTTAAACGATTGTCAAATGAAGCATCATACGCTAAATATATAAATAAATAATAAATGTGCCCAGTTACCAAGAATACAATACGGATAAAAGAAAGAAAGTTGAAAGAGTCTCTGTGATAATTTCTTACACAATGGGCATGTTAAAATGTCTGTTGTCTACCAACGTTCAACGCGAAAACACCTCCTGCATAGCTACTTAATGACGATAACCTGCACAAAAACACGTTATTCTGTCTAGGTCACCTACCACAGAGTTAACATAACCTATTGCCCAAGAATAAAATAATTAATTTTCTTCATGTGTGACATCCGTAAGAATTGCGCTTCACCTGCGGTCGAGTCTCCACGGGATGTGAAGAGTGAGGAGTGGCTTGCAATGTTTCATAACCTTTGATGGTAAATTAACTATGCCTGTAATGTAGAAAGCAAACCAAAGCCTTCTCCGCACAAGCCTGAAGGCCCATGGAGAAGTGAAGGGTTAACCTCGGTACCAGATTGGATAGATTGATGATGATGATGATGATGATGATGGTGATGATGATGATGATTGTTGTTTAATGGGGCCTAACATCTAAGATCATCGGCCACTTTGGATAGACTGGTTAGACATAAGCCCGGTCGCCTTTGCCCTCAGGAATTTACCTAGTATTAATTTCTGGTGTAGATTAAGTGAACCTCAGATCCACGCACCTCTACAGAAGTGGAAATTTCATTTCTAAATGTTTCTACTTACCAACTAAGAATCGAACCCAAGTCATTTCGAGTGAAAACTTTACCACCTCTGCTAGACAGCCTTTAATGCAAGAAATAGACAAAAAATCAAGCTAGTCGACGCTGAATTCGGAAAGGTTTTCTCCAATAATGAAAGAAAATTCTCAAGTTGACCGTGATGATGATCCTAGTGGTAGTAATAATAATGTAAGTACTCCTTCATCCCGTTCATAGGATTCTTCTTCTTCTTCTTCAGCTTTTGTTCCACACGCTGGCGGGGTTGATTGTTTTGGCTCTCTGTCGAGGGTGCAGGCCTGTAACCTGCAGATCTTCGTGCAGGGTCAAACCAGCACTGCCTCGATTATCCTACCGACCGTTTCATGTACTTGCAAATGAGTACATAGGCTAGTTTTTACATAAATTCAAATTGAGGTTAAAATTTGCCCTTCAAGATGAACACAGGTTAAAAATATATGTGGTAGACGTAAGTTACCACTAATAATATTTATATTAAATTACAATGAAATAAAAGTAATTCAAGAATTTATTATTATAAACATCATAACTAGGCTTACATAAATGAAACTAGGGGTAGAATGTTAAAGATCTTCCAAAAATAAAGAGATTTTTTAATAATAATGGCTGTAGATTCAGCGTACCTGCATTTTACCTCAAGTCCACAGGTTCTATTTCCAGAAGGTTCAGGAATTTTTATTCCAGGCTGAGGAGGTGGAACGGGGTGCACCAGTCTCCTTAGATTGAATACCAGCCTCTTACGAGAAGTAGTGTACCCAGTCGTGGAAGCTAAGTAATACGCCTGAGGATTTCACCACGCTGACCACGTGCTATTTCACTATTTGGTGGCAATCTACTGTACCTAGGTAGCAGTCGCCTTCGTGGGCCAAGGACTTCAGTCCCAACCACATGTGGTCAAACACATGATACCAAACCACAATCCATGTCCTGGCCTAAGTCGCCCCTTTTACTCGCCTCTTACGACAGTCATGGAATACCGGGGGTTTATTCTACATCTGCGTCCTCCACCCGCGGGGGCGTGATACACTTTTAGTCGCCTATTACGACAAGAAGGGTATACAGTGGGTTGCGTCTCCCACCCACAGGGGGTAGACAAAGATGGAATGGCCTCCTCAGGAGCATCAAGATTAACTTGAGTAACTTGGGTAATATCATCGTCTACGGATCGTTAGAGACAGATAATGATATAAACTTTGACTAATCTGCACGTTTTAGAGTCAATCGGGTAAGAGCCTCGATGAATTTCTGTTTCAAATACGAAGAATAATGGGAAAATTATCACTTTCATCGAGATCATCGTGTACATCCCGGCTTATTAAAGTTAAGAAACTACGCGCTATGACGGCTCACCAGATTCAGCGAGCAGGTTAGCAATTGGGCCTGTATGGAAATCTATGTATTGTCATAAGAACGCTTTGCCTTGCTGATCCATATGCTGCATTATCGTAGTCGAATCTAGGTAAAATATGTGCCCTATAAATCGTAGGTGCACCGTGCAGTCGGCCCCTCAATTACAGCTGCTAAGAAGTTCTAAATATTCAGTTTCTTAGCGTATATGATTTCTAATTGACGCACGTGTGGCTCCCACCGAAGCGCACGGCCGTGCAGACTACCGTCAATGCCTGATACGGTAACGTGTGCTACACTGAAATATGTTATTCCCCTGTATTCAAAACAGGTAGATCCAGCTCTTCTATCAACTTGTCCAACTCCACTCCCCTGCGGCAGTGCATTTCGTAGCCCCTTTACTGGGTGATATGCATTGAAATCTCCCAATAAGAGGAAAGTAGGCGGAGCTGACCCATAACCCCAATTACATCATTGATATCAAGAGACTTGCATAGTGGGAAATAAACGTTGCCAACTCGAGTTATGACAAGCAAAGAAACAAAAACTGCCGCTGCCCCCAGATGAGTTGTTTATTGAACCCATTTGCTGTGGGTGTCAGAACGAGTAAACATTCCAACGCCACCGGAAGCCCAGTTAGCTCAATCCCATTTTATCGATTATAGTCTGAAATTTCTCAGGACCGTATGATAACCTGGTCTATGATTAGTTTCTTGAATACAGGTTATACACGTCGTGAAATGGGGAACATCTACATTCGTGGATGTAGATGACTGCTCGATATCCATCCTCTCATTATTGGAGGAGGTGATTAACGCCTAGTACTTCTTCGATGCAGGCTTTCCTCTTACGGGGGCACCGCACAGATTTCGCAGCAGGTGGATCTGCTGGCGCTGATGCATACCCTGCCGATGGAGCGCATGATTCGCCATTCGCAGGAGGGTGTGCTCCTCGTAAATGCTCCAGAGTTCCCCACCTTTTGTTCTTGACTGGACGGGCTGGGAGATGGATTTCCCACCCCGGTGGACGATGCCGTCTCTTAGAGGAGTGAGACTTTTCTTCCTCCCTTCCTGTTCCGACTTTTCTTAGTCGACACAGGCTTCTTTATGGTCACAGTCTTCGAGCTTTTAATCTTTGCGGCGTTCCTTGCAGGAGCAACCGCCTTCTTTGGCCCGTCTGTCTTCACAGGTGTTGCTGGATTAAACGACCTACTTGACAAACTCTGTGCTTTTATTCTAAAATCTGTCTGCCATGAGCGAGCATTACGGTGTGTTTCTTGGTATGGGAGACCAACCACGGTTTTGATTTCCTGGATCTTCTTCTCACTTAGACAGGACTGTTTCTATCTCGAGGACAATGAAGACCAGGGCAGTTGGTGCACGTGTTTGAAGGTGTGCACTTTTCCACTCCACGATCTTCGTTTCCACATGTACCACACACAGACTTATTCGAGCAACGAGATAAGAAGTGTCTGAATCCTTGATAGTTAGAGCACCGCATGGGAGGCAGGGTGTACTGCCTCACATCGCAACCATAGGTTATTACCTAAATTTTCCGTGTTAACACTGACAGCTTAAAGGAGACAGTAAAATCACCGGTGGCAGGTTTCGCCTTTGACTTTGCGTCTGTCATGCACCCGGTTCTTCATGTCTTCTATCAGTTCATCGTCAGATTTCAGGATAAAGTCGCGGTAGAAGAAGACTCCGGGAAACAGATTCAAGGATTTGTATTCTTCCACTTTGACGGGGATACTGCCTAAGTGGTCACCTGGAGCAACTGATCAGCATGAGCTAAAATCCGCGTCTTCAATAACAAGGTACCGTTGCGCATTTTCTTTAAGTCTTCACGTTCGCCTCCGATGTGCCTTCTGAACAAGATAGATTCCACCAGCTTGATGTCATTCCGATAAGTTGTGGTCGCAACCAGTAACCTAGGGAAGCTTGATCGCATATTTTCACGCTGCACCTTTTCCCAGGGGAATGAATCTCTGAGGGTATCCAAAGTTAAAATCCAGGGTGATGGACCACCCTGGACAGGTTTCTGTAGCTAAACCGAGCAGCCAAGGCATTACCCACCTAGTTATAGTAGGTATTGCCCCGGGGTCCAATGTTGAAGGATGCCTAAAACAGCCTGACGGAAGCAATGGGCACCGGGACTCCCTTCCACAAATTACCCGCAATGGCATGTACCACATAGCGTATACAGAACGGACATAACAATAAATAAATACAAATACATGGACAGTAAAACGCTGTGGCATTCGGCTGTGGGGTCCTGTGTTGACAGGCGGATACTACTGCTCGTTACACGGCGCTCCCACCCCACGGGTTGCGGATATCGTCTGGGTATCGACTGTGCGCGGCTGCCGTGCGTATCTGTACGAGCGCGGCAAACTCTCGTTTGTGTTACGCATAACACCATGTTTGTGATGCCAGAGTCGAGCGCGGCAGCCTCGCGCGGCAGGTGATCGACACTCGCTCCTCAGTTCTCGAGCGAACATTATGAGAACTGCAAGTGCAGACGTATTGTTATGAAAAAGGTACGTACATCTCACGAAGTATCCACAGCATCGTTGGGTGTATTTTTTACGGCCATGAAGTCGAATTCCTTGAAAGCAAACCACTTGGATACGTAATAAGTACCTACATCTGTAAATAAACAAGACAGGATTAGTACATTAGCATACAACACGAGTGGTATACTCTATGTCAGTTTAATAAATATGTACTACCAGAACCAGAATCCGGGAATATTCTCTTCTGTATGACGCCAATAAACTTGTCATTTTCTTCTGTGTTGACAGGCGGATACTACTGCATTTTGAACTGGCATTTTCATTTCCTCAACTATGTCCTTCTATGCGTCCTCGCGCGTACTTCTATTGTGATAACTAGCACCTTAAAGGCCTGTTTTCACATGTAGGACTGTGCTGCGACTATGCTTTGACCATGCTGTGTAGTCCGCAATCGCCAAACAGTATAAACCATTCCATTTGCATTGAACAGCAGTTGAGTATTTTCACATGTAGGACTGTGTCCCTACCGTGTTGGTACCGTGCTGTCATGGATCGCCAAGCAGAGCGATTACGGCCCACACAGTCGTCGCCTGGTCTCAGCACAGTACCACATGTGAAAATTAGAAACGGTCGCTCTAGTGTTGCCAAGCCGGACTTCCGTCTTATTTCGGTGGTAATCGGAAGCACTCGGTCGTACGTGATCCAGTGACCAACGAGCACAGAATAACATAGAGTGCGTAGTGCGCTGTCTGAGTACTGTGCTCGTTGGTTGAGATACATTGTGTGATAGTTTGCAGTAGTAGGTGTGGCGCAGTTGTCTTCCTTAAAGATGGACGAACAAGTGATAATTTTAGTTCAACAACATGAATGCCTTTATGATTCTTATTTTTCTTCTTCTTTTGTTGTAAAATAATGTACGCTGCGCCGGCAATAACTACGTCTTCTTCGTTCGGATCCATGTCTCCAACCTGTGAGCACAGATGCAATGAACAAGGACCACATGACCACAGCACAGTCGCAGCACAGTCCTACATGTGAAAAGACAGAGTAGGCGACAGCGCCGTAGCACGGTCGAAGCACAGCCGAAGCACAGTCCTACATGTGAAAACAGGCCTTTAGGGTTCCACAAGATCTCTTTACATTTATACAGCTGTATCAGATCTATAAAAATGTCATTGTCCATTTCGCTGCGGTAAAACCACCCCAACACCCGTCTCAACTGAACGAACGCAGCGCACTGAAATTCCTTTGCCGCGGGACAAAAGACCGCTCCGATTTGGGTCGACCCGCGCCAAGTTCGAGCGCGGCAGTGTTCGTTTTGCCGCGCGAGGCAACATGGTATCGACTTCGCGAGGCAAAGCAACGAACATTGCCGCGCGCAGTCGATACCCGGCTTAAAAGGTCCTTCCCCAAGCAGCAGGCGCATCAAATTTCGATCAGTCTACAACCACTCCTCAAAAAAACAACCACAAAAAGAAAGACGAGACCGATGGTCATATCACACTTTTAGTCGCCTTCTACCTGTGGATGTGTTCAGACCATTCACAGGGATAGAATTCATGGTTCCACACCCATAATCCATTTTAGCGCCCAAGTCGTCCCTTTTAGTCGCTTCTTACGACAGACAGGGTATACAGTGGGTGTATTTTTCGTCTTCATCCCCTACCCAGATAGGTTTATTTTTTAGAAAGTGATGTCATTACTAACATTCACATTAGACAACAGACTTCGTAAGTGCTATGCACACCGTATAAATAATTATTCAGTAGCAGTATTTCAGCATTATGCGTGTGACAGTTGGATCTTGAATGAGCTTTGGCAACTTGTACTTTCGCTGTCCCGTCACAGAGGAAGTGTTGTTGTTATTGTTGATTTTATTGTTGTGTAATTAACGTTCTCATTTACTTCCCTATACTATTGTAAGCAGACATCGCCACTGGGATATCTGCAGATCACTATTTGTATTATTATTATTAAATACTAATAATAATAATAATAATAATAATAATAATAATAATAATAATAATAATAATAATAATAATAATAATAATACCGGGCGAGTTGGCCGTGCGGTTGGGAGCGCGCAGCTGTACTTCATAACTCTCAACAATAAACTGAATATGGCGGCGGAACACTGTCCTCTTACCTGTTCATCCAGAACCGTAAGAATTACATTTTGACGTGCCCCAGCAACATATCAACAAAAGATCTGTTATATCTTGGTAAGTTCGGGGATACGCTAACTAGCCTATGATGACATAATTCAAGCAATACCTGTATTGTTCCGCACACAGAATGTTAACATATATCATTGTCCACATTTCTATTCATAAACCAACACATACTAGTTATAGTGCTGCACGAGTGTCACTTTGATTCACCGTATGTGGTGGAGTTCCGTTTGGAGATCAAATGGGCGATTTATGAATGTGTGCAAATCGAGATGATCACATAACTAATATTATTTGTACGTTACTTAGAGGTTTTCTTCGTCTTGTTAATTAACTGAGCGGTCAGAGTAGTAGCTTTCGAGTCAGAGGTCCCTGGGTTTGATTCCCGACGGGGTCAGTGATATTTAATTGCATATGGTTAGTTATTCTGGCTCGGGCACCGAGTATTTGTGCTCATTTTAATACTTTCTTTCTTAATCTGCTTACCCTCCAGGGTTGGTTTTTCCCTTGGACTCAGCGAGGGATCCCACCTCTACCGCCTCAAGGACAGGACTCTGGGTCGGGGATACAACTGGGGAGGATTACCAGTACCTCGCTCAGGCAGCCTCATCTGCTATGCTGAACAGGGGCCTTGCGAGAGGATGGGGAGATTGGAAGGGATAGACAAGGAAGAGGGAAGGAAACGGCTGTGGCCGTAAGTTAGGTACCATCCCGGCATTTGCCTGGAGAAGTGGGAAACCACGGAAAACCACTTCCAGGATGGCTGAGGTGGGAATCGAATCCACCTCTACTCAGTTGACCTCCCGAGGCTGAGTCGACCCCGTTCCAGCCCTCGTACCACTTTTCAATTTTCGTGCAGAACCGGGAATCGAACTCGGACATCCGGGGGTGGCAGCTAATCACACTAACCACTACACCACAGAGGCGGACTCATTTTAATACACTTATCTTAGTTTAAATACAGCACGCCTGACTATCAACACCACATAGGATTGGGGTCAAGAAGGGCACCTTAGGCATACTAGAAGTGATTTTCCGTGCTTTCACCTTCTTCTTCAGAGAAATGCTGCAGTGGTACTAACATTAAGGCCACAGCTGCTTCCTTCCCTCTTCCTTCCAATATTCCCACCCCCCACAAGGCCCCTGTTCAGCATAGCAGGTGACGCCGCCTGAGCGAGGTACTAGTCCTCCTCCCCAGTTTTATTCCCGACCAAATGTCTCACGCACCAGGGCATTGACCTTACGGTGTTAGAGGTGGGATTCCTCGCTGAGGCCGGGGGAGAAACCAATCCTGGAGGGTAAGTGGATTAAATAATAATAATAATAATAATAATAATAATAATAATAATAATAATAATAATAATAATAATAATATCTTCATCTATAGACTACTCCTATTAGAAATGCATTGCTATTTGTTGTTATGAACAATGGCTCTGAAATTACTGTTTTTATCAGATATTTCCAGGCCGCACTCGGGATTAGCTAAAACTTGCCGGACCGCACACGAACCAGAAATCAGATTATGAACTCAACATGGGCATCCCGAGTTTTTCCGAAACAGCTCATAGAAACTGAGTTACAGCACACTCGTATGGGAATTCTTATTTTAATGCAATGCCGACGTTAACTTTTCTTCTATAGTTAATTGGTTGCCTTGACTTCTGCTTTGTTGATCATCCAGAATTGAGTAATTTTCTTAATTATAACTTTTCATGGCGGTGATTGCTCATTAATCTTGATGGGATAGTTCCACATGATTACTGCGGAGTATAACTGACCTTGTACGACAAGCAGTGACATAAAACAACGTGGCTGCTACCAGTTTAATAAATGTTCCCTTATGCGGCATTAAGAGCTCATAATGCTCTGTAACAGCCAGTGCGTGCTGACTCCTTCTAGACTACTTTAATAAACAGTTCTCTGAACAACTAATGAATCTTACTTGTTTTCTACGAAAACCTTTATGTATTTACGTACGACATTTGTGGCACCGCATGTACGTACTAAACCGTATGTTGTTGCTGCTCGAAGTCTTCCGGTAGCCTTTCGCATTTGTCGGTAAGAAGATTTCAAAGGGGCAGACTAGTTCAATGGATCTGTTGACAATTTCATTTATTCAGAGCGATGCGTCCGTTAAAGGAGCCGTGTGGCAGTTCTGAAGCTATGTTTTGTTTTTGCTGGTTGCTTTATGGCGACGATAGGACAGGGAAGGGTTAGAAGTGGGAAGGAAGCGGCCGTGGCCTTAATTAAGGTATGAAAAAAAGAGCTACTTTCTAATGTAGATCGAAACGTTTAGGAAGTCTGGAGGACTTCCATTCATTAAGACCATCTTTTCAACCGAGGAATTACCTGATACATATGTGCTCTAGCAACAAATCATGATGTTTCTAACCTGAGTTAAAAACCCCTCCGGGCGAGTTGGCCGTGCACCTAGGGGTGCGCAACAGGCAGCTTGCATCCGGGAGATAGTGCGTTTGAACCCCACTGTCGGCAGCCCTTAACATTGCTTTCGTGGTTTCCACACCAGAAAAATGCTGGGGTTGTACCTTAATCAACGCTACGGCCGCTTCCTTCCCAGTCCTTTGCCTTTCCTATCGCATTGTCTTCATAAACCTAACCGAGTCAGTGCGAGTAAAGCAAATTATTTTAAAAAAAGAACTCAATCAAAAGCATTTATGTCGACAATCAGGCTGCGGAGTGAATTGATAGTGTTAGGTGAACAGAGGTGAACTTGCCAAGGAGATTTATGGAGCAGGCTATGAAGGACAAAGGCGAGTTTTTCATGATTTTATGATAATACGTATAGAATTAAATGGGGCACAGAGCTAGTTGGAAGCAGAGAATTGTGAAAGGCATACTTCATCCAGGGAGGTAATAATTTCGTGTGGCTATTGCTAGCCGAGTGCAGCCCTTGTAAGGCAGACCCTCCAATGAGGGTGGGCGGCATCTGCAATGGGTACGTAACTGCGTGTTATTGTGGTGGAGGATAGTGTTATGTGTGGTGTGTGACCTGCAGGGATGTTGGGGACAGCACAAACACCCAGTCCACGGGCCATTGGAATTAACCAATGAAGGTTAAAATCCCCGACCCGCCCGGGAATCGAACCTGGGACCCTCTGAACCGAAGGCCAGTACGCTGGCCAACGAGTCGGACATCCAGGGAGGTTTTCAGACTGAACGCTGACAGGCATAATTTTTAATAACAAATAAGGATGTGAGCAGGAAAGTCAGGAAGTGGAAATATACCCTAATTGTAAGGAATTTAATAAGACGTCAGGCGAAACATTCAATAACTTATATATATATAGGTAAAGATATCAACTTGGGTTTGGTCTAATTTGGGAGTTATCTTCCTGAAGTCAAATAAATATTAAGTTTACTTATTCCACCTATTCAAATATAATATAATATAATATAATATAATATAATATAATATAATATAATATAATATAATATAATATAATATAATATAATATAATATAATATAATATAATATAATATAATATAATATAATATAATATAATATAATATAATATAATATAATATAATATAATATAATATAATATAATATAATATAATGCAGTAATTATAGATATTTCATGTTACGCTCTACTGACATTCTTTAATTTGGAATTGTCCAACCATTGCTTGAAGAATGATGTCTCTTCGTCAAGTTGCGAACACTGTCTAACATTCCTGCTGTAATACATATTGTCTGGGAGGATCTAAATTACTTCTCAGAGGGATGCATAAAGACTATTCACCGCAAACACAGAACACAGTTTCACACTTTTCCTTTGAAACGTCCCAAATTAAATTTAAACACATAAACTCATCAATAAACACCAATATCACAAAAGAGTGCCGCAGAACTTAGCAATATAATATTTTCGTTTTCTGGCCTACTATTCTGCCCTACATATTACAAACAAAATAAGTCTGATAATTTGTCCTGCATTCTCCGTATTTATAGTTTCGATAAACCGATGTTTCGTAAGAAGAAAGGAAGAAAAATTTCGAACGGGACTACGTTGGGGTGATGGACGCAAATTCTGACGTAAAGTACGAACCACATTATAGGTAATGCCTTTAAACTATCTAGTTAGTTGAATTTTTCTCCAGGATTGGGGTGGTAGATTTGCTCCACTGGGACTTCAGTTGCATGGAGCTCTCCCACGCGCTCGGCAGCCTTAAAGTTGATAAAACTTTTGATATTCGACATTTATGCTTTTGTACTTTTTGGAATCTTGCCATGCCGCTCTATTTTATCGAATACGTTATTAATAATTTTGTACATATGTCGCGACATTTTACGAAAGAAATTCTTCGCAATTCTTCGGACTGGAATGTTCTCAAAGGTTAAATATTTGATTCATTTTTTCCCTCCACTTGTATAAATCACTGCGAAGAAACAATTGACGCTAATACGACGTGCTACCACACCAGAGTCCAGAAGTCCATAACTGTTAGCCGTGCGGCACGGTGAATGTTTTACCTCAAAATGGCGGTGCTTTGGTATCACCCGATGAATTTACTCCGAGTTAGGAGACTTCTTGCTAAGTAAATTGGTCCTTTCCCTTTACAGTTATATTTAAAACAGTTGAAAAACGCTTTTCAACAATTTTTAAATTTGAAATTTTAAAGCGTATTTTTTTTTTTTTTTTTTTTTTTTGCAACGCGCGTCTGCTCACGTACAGTATATAAATGCGTTATGCGTCAAAATATAGCGTTCAGGAAAAGTTTTGCACATTGCGATTTCACACGGTGTATATCACGCTACAACGAGCGAGTTGGCCTTGTGGTTAGGGGCGCGCAACTGTTAGCTTGTATTCGGAAGATAGTGGGTTCATGCCCCACTGTCGGCAGCACTGAAGATGGTTTTCCGTAGTTTCCCATTTTCACACAGGGAAAATGCTGAGGCTGTACTTTAATTAAGGCCACGGCCGCTTCCTTATCACTCCTAACCCTTTCCTCTCCCATCGTAGCCATACGATCCATCTGTGTCTATCTGACGTAAAGCAAATTGCAAAAAATATAATAAAACAATCACGGTATTTGTTTACAACATGCACTACAGACCACTGTCTGAGACACAGAATGAGGCTAAACCTCGGCTAGGTTCAATATTTGTCCCATAGGAGGCATTTGTCGGTCAGTTTAACATGCGTCTTAAAGAGCTGACTGACCACTAAGGCTCGATGTCCGCGATCATTATCAACCACTAGTGTAAAGCCCTCACCCATAGTAGCAGCTGGTCCTTTCATTGGAGGTTGGGGGTTATTTTCTCTGTATACCAGACCAGTCATGTTTTTTTTTTCTTTTTGCTAGTTGCTTTACGTCGCATCGACACAGATAGGTATTTTGGCGTCGATGGGACAGGGAAGGGCTAGGAGTGGGAAGGAAGCAGCCGTGGCCTTAATTAAGGTACAGCCCCAGCATTTGCCTGGTGTGAAAATGGGAAACCACGGAAAACCATTTTCAGGGCTGCCGACAGTGGGGTTCGAACCTACTACCTCGCGAACACAGGATATTGGCCGCACTTAAGCGACTGCAGCTATCGAGCTCGGTATGGTGTAGTTTAAGAAGATCTCTTGGTATAGACCTCTTTGATATCAGTCCTCCGTTTCGCAGCCGACTTCACACTGTCTGATACGGCTCTTTGAATCCAAGCGCCCTCTGAATATCCTGGTGGAACGAGACGACAATGGTAGTTTGCCTACGACGTACTGTTGTTGTTTTCGTGTTTTCATTCCCCACTCAAAGGGCGGGGCGGGCCCCTTAGATCGTAATGCGATCGCTCGGGCCAAGAGAGGTGAAGATAACTTGAGATGGGATAAATGAAAAAGGTGGGTAAGCGATTTGACATATTGAAGGAGGAAGGGCTACGCTGCTGGCAATGAAAAGGATGGGCATTAGGCATGAAGTAAGGAAGATGGGAAAAGTGAAGATTTACACAAGAGTGGCGGTTTGAAAGTCGCTGGGAAGGGTGAGGTGGTGAAGAGTTGAGACGATTGTGAAGTATCTAAGATGTTCAAGAGTCGGCGGTGGGGGGAAAGAGATATTCAGATGGTGAGAAGATGGGCGGACGTAGTGTGTAGGTTGAAAGGAAGGATGGTCTGGCCTGAGGTAACGATATAGTATAGCTATGGGATATCTAGAGCGGGGAGGAGAACGAGAAGGTTCGACTTCATGAAGACGGCCGTAGAGGGTTGCACCGTTGGCTATGAGTTGGTCGACGGCTGCTGCAGTAGATAGTTGAAGACGCACTAAGTACGTGGGGCCATAGGCGTTGAAGATGCGGGATGCCTTCCGGACTGGAATGCCGTGATGACGAAGGTGACGTTGAATTTCTGTTGCTGGAAGAAGAGGGTCGACGCCCCGAACGACACAGCTGTAGACAGCAGTAGTGGGTGAGGTTGACGGCGGTGATGACAGTTGGCTGACAGCTGCTGCTGGTGCTAGTACGGTTGTAGACGGTGGTGTTGATGTTGCAGCAATTGGTGGTCTGAGTTGCTGTGAGTCGGACCGTTGAACATTGTGTTGAATTGGAGGAGGAGGAAACGTCATGATAGGGAATGGATGAGACGGAATGGTAGTGGTGATAGGAACGGTAGAGACGGCGGAATCAAAGACAGTAGTGGTGATAGGTGCGGTGGTAGTGGTGGTGGTAGCTGGGACGAGAGAAGAAGAAGAAGACGATGGCAACGGCGGTGTACCAGTTGTAGACAGAGCAGGCGCTGGGTCTATCAGCAGGGCGGGACGACGTAAAGTGTATATGTAGTCCGGTCTAGAGAAGTGCAGTGGTGATGCCATTTTCGAAGAGACCAGGTTGGAGTGGATCGAGGACGTAAGTGAATATAGCCGACTTCCAATTGTGGTGTCAGCCTTTGTGCTTTGGGCTCGGCGAGGTGCGAGTTATAGATGAGGCGTCACCCCGGCCGATAAAAATACAGTATCGATGCGTTGTCCGCTTCAGAGGTGTGTGTCGACGTACTGAAAACAACTCACACAATCCTCGCTATGAATAGGGAACATGCATGATCCGGGGTTTTAATTAAAAATATGCTAATCTGATACAAAATTGCATGCAGAATTCAAAAATGTGATCAGAATGTACAAATAATAACTCCAAACATGATAAAAATCTACGAAAATGTCACGTCACGCAAGGACGCGATCTCATTGGCCTGACGTCATCGTACAGGTTGACTGAATTAGCAGACGAAATAACACATAGTGTGCTGTGAGAAGCAGGATACACTTCGCGTATTTCTACTTTACGTTAGTGTCTAGTATGGTTAAATTCGAGGTCTATACATTGGATAATAATCTGAGTGGTATATTTTAGACTTAAAATGAATCCTGCGCAGACAGTGAGGCAGAAAACTTACAAATGGTGTAGAGTTCCGATGTGCAATAGCACATCGCATACCATCCCAAACAAATTGTTTATAAACGTTCCAAAGACGCTAAAACTAGGGAGAAATGGATTTTGGCGAGCTGGAGAAATGCTGGTGATATATCGGAAAAGTCTACAGTTTATTTTTTTGAAGATTTTAACGTAAGATGAATTTGTTTGAATTTTCAAATCACTTTTCCATGTCAGCTGTTCTAGTGGTAAAACTTTAAATTTTAATGTATGACGCTTTATTTAAATGCTTCAATTACATCTTGGAATATGAAAGTAATAAACGGTGCATTAAATAATGCTGATTATTAAAGTATTCTCCAAACCTAACCTATGTTTTGGGTGATCCATGTCAAGATAATGAATCAAAGGGGTTATGAACCATTTTGACAGCTCTAATTCTACCAATATATCTTGGCATGGGACAGTTATGTATGTCTTTATTGAAGAGCTTAATTGGTAAAGAAATTTAGGCTATGTCTAAATACCCTATAATGTAGCAAAGAATAGGCGTGTACATCATGAAAGGAAACGACGTGAATTTAACAAATGTATAACTACACAAAACCAATGCTTGTCTGTTGGAGTCTTATAAGTTAACAATGCTCAGTTATAATAATTATCATAATATTAATGAAATAAATAACATAATTGCACACAGGTGAAAATAGTGATGTAGGTGTTTAAAATATAATCCAACTTAGCCTAAGTTTTAGGTTATACAAGCCAAGTCAATAAACCGAAGGGTAAAAATACCGCGCGAGTTGGCCGTGCGGTTAGGAGCGCGCAGCTGTGAGCTCGCATCCGGGAGATAGTGGGTTTTGAACTCCACTGCCGGCAGCCCTGAAGATGGTTTTCCGTGGTTTCCCATTTTCACACCAGGCAAATGCTGAGGCTGTACCTAAGGCCACGGCCGCTTTGTTCCCATTCCTAGGCCTTTCCTGTCCCATCGTCGCCATTATGTGACGGTGTGACGTAAAGCAAACAGAAAAAAAAATTAAAGTCACAGCACCCAAAGACATTCCTGTATTGAACGACTAAAATGTCACCAGGACACTTTTCTTTCCTGATATGCTCAGCTTGTTAAAAGCCAAATGTAATTAATGTTATTGGCTTCACGCCCCGCTAACTACTTCTACGATTTTCGGAGACGCCGATGTGCAGGAATTTAGTCCTGCAGGAGTTATTTTACGTGCCAGTAAATCTACCGACACGAGGCTGACGTATTTGAGCACCTTCAACTACCACCGGACTGAACCAGGATCGAACCTGCCAAGTTGGGGTCAGAAGGCCAGCACCTCAACAGTCTGAACCACTCAGCCCGACTTGTGAAAACTAGATGAAGTCATATTTACCTTTATCATGTTTAACTTTTTCCCTCCACAAAGATATTTAATTCTCTTTCATGGGCCCCGGAAGTGGGTAGGCCAGTTGTCCCAACCATAAATATATATTTTTTTGGGAATGATAGATTATAGCCCTATAGTACTATGATCTTTCTTTCTTTCCTTCTTTCTTTCTTTCTTAATCAGTTTATCCTTCAGGGTTGGTTTTCTCTCGAACTCAGCGAGGGATTTCACCTCTACCACTTCAAGGGCAGTGTCCTGGAACGTGAGACTTTGAGTATGGTGATGCAACTGGTGAGGAGGGCCATTACCTCGCCCAGGAGGCCTCATCTGTTATGCTCAACAGGGGCCTTGTTGGAGGATGGGAGGATCGGAAGGGATAGACAAGGAAGAGGGAAGGAAACGGCCGTGGCCTTAGGTGCCTGGAGGAGAAGTAGGAAAATACGAAAAACCACTTCGAGGATGGCTGAGGTGGGATTCGAAACCCTTCTACTCAGTTGACCTCCCGAGGCTGAGTAGACCCCGTTCCAGCCCTCGTACTATTTGTTTTCAACTTTCATGGCAGAGCCGGGAATCGAAACCGGGCCTCCGGGAATGGCACACATTAACCACTACACCACAGAAGCGGACTAGTACTATAATGCGACCTATATGTTTATGTTAGTGCTGAAATCCGATTTCTTACTTTACTAATGCTGAAAGCCCGAAAATGTAATGTTATTCTTTAATAGGGGAATCAGTCTAGAAGGAAATGTTGAAAGTGATGTGATATCTATCCAGGTTCAGTTGTTATCCTAATACTATGGGTTACAGTACATTGCACGTATATAAAAGATGCCACTTACAAACTTGCTTTTTATCCGCGAAATTCTGCGGCCACAAAAGTCACTATTTTTCAAGAATGATGACATCTACACATGATAGATTGTCTGATTGTGCTGTTTTGAACCTTTCTTCTGTCATTCTGAAGTTATTCGCGATCATGAATAATAAACAATCGGCTTTTAGCAACGGCTGATGCACAACGGCTGGTAGAGCTCCATGCGATACGGGATCGTGACGTCACAGCGCGCCGCTTACGTCAGAGGCCGTTTCACTCGCCTTGCGGAAAGGCACTATTAAATATATTTTTAATGGTAGAAAACAAGGCAACATACCACAATGTAATACGTTTACGTACTATTTCATTGGTGTACTTTTCAAAAAAAATATTTTTGAAAATGATGCATGTTCCCAATTGTTTGGGTGGGAGACCCGTCCGTTATCGATCAGCAATCGTTTATCTCTCCCTGAACTTTTTCCAGACTCTGGAAACACCATTGTGGCTTATATACACTTTCCGCTGTCTTCCTTGCAGCAATATAACAACTCGAATGCGTTGAGTAACAGAAATACGTTCTCTTGCATTATTTCAGCCCTACACTTGCTGTCTATACATCATCGATCTTACACGGCCAGTGCCTTCTAGCGGACAAATATCGAACCTGATCTGTGTTTATCTTCACTATGTATCTCAGAAATTGCTCTACACAGCATGCTGTGAATATGTTTGAGGTAGCGTGACATAAATAACCTGAATGAGCCCCGCCTGCTCGATATGCACCCAATAGCTGCTTATACCGCCTGTTTATTACAATATTTTGACATGATACCAAATTAAATACTGCGTTTACAAATACCCACGGTAGGTATCGGTACTAAAGAGCCGCAGGCTGTCGGGATGAACTAACGGAAAGTAGACTAGTACTGTACTTCTTTTCAGTGAAAATGGTGTATTACACTGCATCGTATTTGTTGGCAGATTGATTCTCCGAAAGATTACGAATGTGGGCAGAGATCAAAATTAATATAGTCACCTTCACCTAGTACATTAGATAGGTATCCAGGAACAATGGGGTGTTCAGCAGGTGAGATTGCAAACAGAAGATATTACCTGAATGATTTGGACAAAGTTTGCTCTCTTACTTGCATTGAAATGGCAATTAAAGAGCGGCTGCTCTCTAAAAAAAAATAGGGCACGTTCTACGGACTTGTGGAAGCAGAGGGAGTCTATAAAGAAGAAATTGGAATAAACCGTCAACTCGCCAACAAATTGCTATGTTTTGTAATTATTGGATTGAGGAAGAGATTTACGATCCCTCCAGCCTTCTGCATGGTGAAAGCAATACAAGGAAATGAGCTTTTCCTCCTGGTTCGACAGGTTTTGAAGGCTGCATTCTATGTTATTAATCTTATGGCGGACAAGCGTAGAACAAAAGAGTTACTTCAATGTTCAAGAAATTTGATGATGGAGAATTAAAGTCATCTATGGTTCATACATGCAATTCCATGCGAAAAATATATTTTTCTTCCAGTCTTTGTCACAGTTTCGTGAGCATACATGGCAGATGAAGATGGATTAATCACTTAAAGGAGCTTCAGAGAAATCTCGTGGTGAAACCTGTCCGGAATCAAAAGAGGAAGCATGTCGTACGAAGTTCTTTTAAAAAAGATGAATGTGCTTTATGCTGTGCAAGTTTTCTCACCATCAGTCACAGTAGATTTGCAGTTCCTGATAGAAAATTCATTGTACGTGATGGCAAGAGTCGCCTTTTCTCAGGTTGGACCTACCATACGATTTATGAAATTTGTGTCGGGCTTCAATGGCTAAATGGTGCTGGCCTTTGGTATGTGCTTGATTTACTGGAAGATGTTCGTGAGGCCCATGTGTCAGTGTGTGCCACTTTGGTAACAGCTTCGCAGGCACTATATAGTGTTTGGTTATTTGGTGCGTGTAATCGAAGAATTCACTGAAAGCAGTTCGTGCTTGAATAATGTTTACACTTCAGTTAATGTATCCCTATTGATGAACTGGATCAGTCACTCGGATAGAGGCGGCCTACTGTGTTCCCAGCCGCGATTTAATGGGCCTAATGATGGGGCTAAATACATTTGTTGAGGCACCGGGCGAGTTGGCCGTGCGCGTAGAGGCGCGCGGCTGTGAGCTTGCATCCGGGAGATAGTAGGTTCGAATCCCACTATCGGCAGCCCTGAAAATGGTTTTCCGTGGTTTCCCATTTTCACACCAGGCAAATGCTGGGGCTGTACCTTAATTAAGGCCACGGCCGCTTCCTTCCAACTCCTAGGCCTTTCCTATCCCATCGTCGCCATAAGACCTATCTGTGTCGGTGCGACGTAAAGCCCCTAGCAAAAAAAAAAAAAAAAAATTGTTGAGGCAGCTCTACCGTACTGTGTCAGTAGCAAAATTCAGCAGTAACTTGTGACAGAAACTGTGGTGACAAAAATATTGTGAAACCTCCGCTTAGTAATGTAGGGTAGTATCATACAACGTTTCTAGGTTTTCTTGTACGTCGAAACCCCCTTCTCAAAAAGTCCTGAAGCTACAAATCTCTAGAGCACTACTTTTTCTACTTTAGTTACATATTTTCTGGTTCAATTATGTGCTTATCTACCAGTATTCCCGCGATAACTAGGGCTGTTTGGTGCTGCCATCGAGCGGTGGAATCTTCGCAAGTCGTGTTATACGTTTGCGTATGGAATGAGCAGGTGGTATAAGCAGCCATCGGATGCATATCGAGCAAGCGGTGTGCAAAATTATTTTTGAGCACTGTAATTTAACAGACTGCCTGATGTCATTTCTTGATGGATACAGTACTTTTGCATCCATCTTTTGGCACACGCCAGAGTAAAGTGCAGCTTCCACCGAAGTCCCAGTCAACATCCATGGCTGTGACAATATGGAAGTTGCTGGGGTATGGGTAGTGCTGCCATTGGTTTTGGGGTTTCCTTATAACCGCATAACCTTTGGTGGTGCTATTTGAGGATCCAACCAGCCTCTGGGCTGATGACCTAACAGACAGACAGACAGACAGACAGACAGACAGACAGACAGACATACAGACAGACAGACAGACAGACAGACAGACAGACAGACAGACAGACAGACAGACAGACAGACAGACAGACAGAATTTAACAGAGGTAAAGGAAAATAATCAGTGTAAACCTTGAAAATCATATTCGTCAGTTACATCCTAAGTGGAATATCTAGTTTTAATTTATTATCGGTATTATTCAATCTAATTAGTTCATATCTGAGATTTTTATTGGTTAACAATAGCGTTGTGATGTAATATTAGCTATGTTATGTTTCATGTTGTTTTAACTCTACTTATGTGTCACTGAAAAGTAATTTGAAAAGCATTCTGGTAACATTGCAACTTGACCTGCTATGTTCACATATATAAATAAAAAAATTAAATGTAGACGGAAAACGAAGGAATAATCGGCTGATTCCCTTCAATAATTCAAATCGCTCCCCGGAATTTCAGAATTTCTGATTGCTTATAGGACAGTTGTTCTACTTCCTGTATTTGCGTTATTTAGTAACTGTAAATTATTTTTAAATGCATTTTAATAGATATAATTGTAATAAACAGTATTATGGGAACTTATTAAAAAATTTCCAACCTTTCAAGTCACCGAAAAATTCCAGTTTCGATTATCGACACGCTACTATATTTACAAAATGATATCAGATTCTGTCGTTTAACAGTATTACAATTGAGACAATAAAAGTTGTGTGTTGTATTATTTAGTTTCAAAACCGAATAAGCAGAAGTTGCGTTCAATAATCTGATGCTACGCTTCAACGAAAAGGAAGAAAACGCTGTAAAAATATTTAAATACAGTGTGTGGTAAAACAAACAATACTAAAATTACAAACATATTCTGAATATCAAGATACGTCATTACAACATGCAGGGTGACGACGCCAACACTATCTAACTGCATCGATACAGCATGTTCTCAATATGTGCACCCTTACGTGAACATGGATTGCCGCAAGGACACAAGAACTGAGTATATATTCCTTCGTAATTCGGGAACATTCCTCGGTGGGTCATCTGACTGGAAAAAGATTTTTTCATTATGCCCCAGGAGTAGGCATCTAGGGGCATGAGACCGGGAAATGGGAAGGGCATTGAAAATTAAAAGATCTCCAATGTATTTTTTCAGGAGTGCAAGTGTAACCCTCGCGATTTGGGCAGTACTTCAATCTGGCTACATCCACTGTCGTAGTGGAAGGTTTCTGGCGGCACCCACAAGAATTTGCTCGACAACGACTGGCGCTTCTTCCCACATAAGTTACATTGCAAACATCAGATACTACAAATTTCCGTTTTCAGTTGGTTCCACATTTGTTGACTTCTCTGAACAATGAATCGTTTGGTGATTTCGAAGTTGTGAAAAGTTCTTTGAACGACTTCTTCTCTTCTTTCACGCTGGTGAATTTCTACTAAGAACTAACGGTCGTGACTAATCTGTCAAAAGGGATGAGAGATAACCAAATATTGGTTCCCGGAACGTCGCATTTTAATATTTGAATAGTATTTCGATTGACTAATTCTCCAACTCGGAATGAGAAGTCAACATCCCCAATAGTTTAATAATATATGATGAAGAAAATAACTGAGTGAAGTGTCAGTGAATTAAAAGATCGAAGCAAAATCCTCAGCACCCTCAGAAGACAAAATCCTCTTAAAAGTAAAAAAAAAAGTTATTTGTTTTAAGCCTCACTATCTACTTTTACGGTAGCGAGATGCCGGGATTTTGTACTTAGAAGTTTTTTATGTAACGATAAACCTACTGACATGAGACTGCAGTATCCGAGTTCCTTCTAATATCAATGGACCTAATCACAATCGAGCGCATGATCTTGGGCTAGAGCCTCTTAGACCAGAAATATGTCAATGTTCGACGGTTATTAAATTCATTCTCTAATACGGGTTAGAAATTTTCTCCGATATTAGATATAGAAACGAAATTAGGTCACCCTCATGAGGACATTTGAGTATCCATACGTACATAATGTATCTACTCAAGTAAACTTCCGTCTAATCTGAGATCTCTTATACTCCAATAATTCAAACCCTGAGGGAAGTAAGGTTCTATCGTAACGCACAAAGAGAGTACAGCCTGAAGACAATTGACACCATCGCAGATCGCGAGGCGATAGTAAATCAACACTTACGTGCTCGGCATATGATACAATGGATGATAGCACACAAGCTGGCCTGCGGGAAAGTTGAACCCGTGACCTCACATGTCTGACATCAACTGTCAGAGAAGGGATTGTAATAATTGATTTAAAGTCTTTTGAAAATGACATGAAGAACCTAGGTTTTGAGGCGAGATCTTCCGGGTGACACTCTGACCCTTGAGTAATTGCTGAGGAGTTGCTGTGTGTACCTAGAGGTATTGTTACAAGTACTCTCTGGTTAGGGAGAAACTGATTCACCCCTTCGCGCTGTTCTAAGGGGTGGAATAGTTCCTACCGTACATTTCATAACGTGAATGGGAGTTGAATAATCACACTGCCGTCTTTACACATCCGTGTCAACACTCCGTCAACAATTATTATCATACATAGCTGCGTCTCCAATGTCCGACTCGTTGGCTGAATAGACAGCCTACTGGCTTTCGGTTCAGAGGGTCCAGGGTTCGATTCTCGGCCGGGTCGGGGATTTTAATCGCTTCTGATTAATTCTTCTGGTTCGCGGACTGGGTGTATGTGTCCGTCCCAACACTCTCCTCATCATATTCAGTCAACATACCACACTACCAACCATCCCCACCACCACCACCACCACCACAACAACAACAACAACATAAACACGCGTCAAGAAGGGCTTCCGTCCGTAAAACAGGGCCAAATCCACATACATACATACATACATACATACATATATATATATATGTATGTGTGTGTGACGCGGTTCACACCCCTGACCCCATAGGTGTGGGAAAAAGCGGTAGTAAAAGAAGGAGAAGAAGAAGCTAGATGCGTCTTCGATGTCGACAAAACGTCGATATCATACATCTCGAACCAGTGAGTGTGTGAACCCTTTATTGTTAGACTATTGATTCCAGCATGTTTCCTTTATCTTCTTACTACCACGTTTTCTTGAACATCATTGATTGTTCAACTTGTTTTATTGTACTGCTAATCTGTTACTGCCTTTCGGTATGATTAAAAGAAGAACACCCATATAATTCGATTTATGTAAATTCTACATTGAACTGTAGTTATTCTGATACCGGACATTTGAACTTCGTTCTTGACAAGGAATTAGAAGGACTAGAATTTGAGGATGACAAGTATCACAATATTAACCAATACTAACGTATCTTACTAGCTGTAGTACCCGGCTTTGCCCGGATAGTTTTTGAATGTTCTCCTTTAATATTTTAATTACCAGTTAATTAAGTGTTAAGTGAAAGTTTATTGAATTCTTTTTGAGGTGTTGATTTTACTACCTATTATGTAGTTTTGGAGTTATTTAGATGTATTTGATTTCAAGTTTTACATTATTTAATTTTCGAGTAAAGCTTTGTCCTTGTGGAAGCTAGAATTGACTGGAAAGTATTTGCACCTTACAGAAAATTAATAACTATATGTATTTACCCGTCGCACTATACATATGATGTACACGATTCCAGCTGTCATTGAGGCTGTCACAATCAGCCTTGCGACCACTAAAGCAAAGGATTCATCACTAATCTCGCTCATTTCAAACTATTTACTTTTAAGCCTTTCTCAGCCCCCGTCTTAATGGAGGCTGGACTTAAACGGAATCCAGAGCGTCACAATTCGTATCAGAGACACAAGAACAATGGATTTCCACATTAACATAGGTTATTTTCCATTAATTTTACACGTCAGCACCCCCCCCCCCCCCCTAATTCCTCACACTCAGCGGGGGATGTGATTTTTCCTCTCCATAGTATTTTTTTCAAATGGTAAGTCAAATGTGTACCAAGTTTCGTTGAGAGCTATTCTGGAACAACCCCACCTACATCCATAATCTCCGTCATATTTACATTCACATTCACCTCTTTTCAACATACGGTTGAAGTATGACTTAACCATCCAAAGTGTCACAGTTCAACTCGGTGACCTCGTAAACAATGTATTTAACATTAATATCAGTCATTTTCATTTATTTTTATATTCCACCATATCCCCTAGCATTGCTAGTGTTGTTTTAGCCCAAGAGTATTTTTTCAGAAAGTAAGTCATACGTGTACCAATTTTGTATGATTGCTATGCCGGAAGAAACACACATACACCCGTAAATTCGATCATCTGAACATTTTCTTTTCCAACCCTTCTCATATCCATTCCGATTGGGGGCTGATCAACGACATCCGGTGAAGTGTCACCTCAGCGACCTCGAAAACTATGGAGTCTACATGAATATTTATCGCTGTCTATCAATTTTTATAATTCGTCAGTCTTTCTGTGTTTTTTTATAATTCACCCCCACCTATAGGGGTGCTAGATGTATCTTACCCCCATAGGGAAATGGAAAGGGCATTGGAAATTAAAGGATCTCCAATGTATTGTTGCAGAAGTGCAAGTGTAACCCTCGCGATTTGGGCAGTACTTCAATCTGGCTGCATCCACTGTCGTAGTGGAAGGTTTCAGTCGGCACCCACAGGAATTTGCTCGACAACGACTGGCACTTCTTCCCATATTAGTTACATTGCAATCATCAGATACTACACCCTTCTATTTTCAGCTGGTTCCACATTTGCTGACTTCTCTGAACAATGAATCGTTTGGTGATTTCGGAGTTGTGAAAAGTTCTTTCAACGTCTTTTTCTTTCCTTTCACGCTGGTTTGACATATAGTAAGTACTGTGTGTACCAAATTTGGTTGGGAGATATGCTGGAACATACACACATCCGTCCTTAAACTCTGTCCCCTTGGACATTTTCTTTTCTTCACCCGTTCTCACCCCCCTGACGATTGGGAATAAACCTCATCTTAAACGGCATCCAGAGTGTCACAGTTCATTTCAGCAACCCCGAAAACTATGGATTAGGCACAAATATCGATTTTTCTCGGTTAATTTTTACATTTCGCTCGTACTTTAGGGGCTAGTGGTCTCTTATCCCTAAGGTGTTTTACCTGATAGTAAGTCCAATTTTGGTTGAGAGCTATGCTGGAATATACACATATACGCCCATTATCTCGGTCATTTTGGAAACTTGTTTCACTTTTTTTCACCGATTTGCGAAAAGAGGCAGAACTTGGACTTCTAAAAAATTCGGAGCCACACTATTCATCTCAGCGACCGTGAATAGAATGGATTAGACACTATTTTCACCCCACATAGGTGTGCTAGTGTTGTCATACCTTTACGCAGTTTGTCTCTTGATAGTAAGTTATAAGTGACCAAGTTTGTTTGAAATCGCTCCCGTAGTCCCAAAAAGTAAGGATTCAGTACTAATTTCGGTCGTTTTTAGTTATATGTAAATTTCGTACCCTTACATAGGGCTTCTAGGGGTACCTTGCCCCCACAGTATTTTTTTCCATATATTAGGTAATATTGGTGCCAAGTTCAGTTTACAGTTATACTGGAACGTACACACAAACATCCATAATCTCAGTCATATGGCCATTTTCTTTTCTTCACTCCTTCTCACCCGCCTGCCAATTGGGACTCAACTTGGACTCAAACGACATCCCGAATGCCACTATTCATTTCAGCCACCGTAAAAACTTTGTATGTGACCGTATTTTTGATTATTTTTATATCTCACCCCCTTCAACACCTACTCCTAGGGGTGCTAAGATTGTCACACCCTCATGCAGTTTATCTCCTGATAGTAAATCATAAGTGTTTGGTTTGGTCTGAATCGCTCCAGACCGAGCTCGATAGCTGTAGTCGCTTAAGTGCGGCCAGTATTCAGTATTTGGGAGATAGTGGGTTCGAACCCCACTGTCGGCAGCCCTGAAGATGGTTTTCCGTGGTTTTCCATTGTCACACCAGGCAAATGCTGGGGCTGTACCTTAGTTAAGGCCACGGACGCCTCCTTCCCATTCCTATCCCTTCCCTATCCCATCGTCACCATTAGTCCTATCTGTGTCAGTGCGACGTAAAGGCAATTGTTGAACGTGGTTTTCAAAAATTCGGAGTGTTACAATTCATCTCAGCTACCCCGAAAGCGGTAGATTCGACACTATTTTCGATTATGTTTATATCTCACTTCCCCCTAACCCCCCTCCCCCACCACGAAGGGGGATGAACTTGGACTTATAAAAAATCCAGAATGACACTATTCTCCTCAGCGACACCGAAAAGTATTTATTCGACACTATTTTCAATTAATTTTTATCTCTCACACCCCCTTCACCCCCATGACCAAGGGTGCTGAACTTGGACTTTAAAACAGTCTGGAATGTCGCTATCCATCTCAGCAACCCCGAAAACTATGGATTAGACACTATATTCGATTATATATATTACTCACCCCTCACCAGCTCAAACCAAAGGGGCTGAACTCGGGCTTTAAAAAAGTCCGTAGTGTCACTATTCATCACAGCGACCCCGAAAACTATGGAATCAACGCTACTTTCGATTAGTTATATACCACCCCGCTCGCCACCACCCCGAAGGGGGTTGAACTTGGATTTAAAAAATTCGGAGTGTCACTATTGATCTCAGCGACCCCGAAAACTGTGGATTCGACACTATTTTCGATTGTTTTTATATCTCACCCCTCCCCTCGTGCCTCACCCCAAAGGGTGATGAACTTGGACTACAAAAATTCCGTCGTGTCTCTATTCATCCAGAAAACTATGGATTAGGCACTATTGCCTATTAATGTCATATCTCACTTGCCCTTCCCCCCCACCCCAAGGGGTGATGAACTTGGACTATTCTCTATTCATTTCAGTGACCCCGAAAACTCCGGATTCGACTCTATTTTCTGTTATTATTATCTCTCAACCCCTGGCCCCCACAAAAAATGGGGCTTGAATTGGACTTTAAAGAATCCGGAGTGTCACCATTCATCTCAGCGACACCGAAAACTATGGATTTGACACTATTTTAGATTATTTTTATATCTCACCCCCTCTACCCCCACTCTTAAGGGATAAAAAATCCGAAGTGTCACTATTCATCTCAGCGACCCCGAGAACTACAGATTCACCACTGTTTAGGATTATTTTTATATCTCACTCCCCCCTAGCCCCACGCCTCAAAGGGAGCCTTCGACTTTAATAAAATCCGGAGTGTCACTATTCATTTTAACGGCCCCAATAAGTATGGATTCCACATTATTTTCCATTATGTTTATACCTCACCCCCTCGCTTCCTGCCTTTTAGGGTGCCTGTGGTGTCTTACAAGTTTGGTTGAAATTGCTCCAGTGGCTTAGGAGGAGATGCTGTTTATGCATACCCACATACAATGATATTTATATAGAGACCTGTAGATAGATTACATTGACTCGCCTTTGCTCGTTGGGAACCCCCAGTTGCTCTTTGTTAGGAGTGGGTGATAACTCAAGTAATTTCACTGTTGATATTCTATATTTTTCACAGTTTCTTAAATATTTTACACATGTAATACACAACCACATTCTTCAAACTGGGCAGACCTATCAAAGTTGATCCTATGGCATGAAAGTACATCTTGATCACGGTATGTTGGATTGATATTCGAAATAACAGGAATATGAATGAACCTCCTATCAAGAAAGGTACTTTATAAATGGCGACGTGTTCCCATCCTTCTATACATGGCATTTATTGCCGGACTATCATGATACAGCGTAAGCTGCTGTCGCCTAGCGACAATCTGTCCATCAAGTCGATCCAATATTGGTTCGGCTTTGTAATTTAATAAAATTACATAAAATTACTCATTGCCCGCCTGGTGGCCATGATCATTAAGGCGTTGAAGTCGAAACGGACTGACACCGAGGTTAGCCGGTTCGAGTCCCGTTGGTCGAAAACATTTCCACCAACAGAATTTTGGCCGATAGGGTAAAGGAGGTGGTGGTATACAATTTCTAATCACTAGATTGCGTGCCAAAAGCCTGGATTAAATTACAAATCTCTCCGCAGTGCTCAAATGGAGTGAGGGCATATGACGCTGTTGATAGTGATTCGTCCGTCAGATGGAGACGTTAAGCCTTGAGCAGACCCCTTGGTGCTATGAGACAGGATCAGGCTACGTGCCGGCACCGGGTTTCACCCTGTCTCTTCCTAGTATCATATAGCACGTCATTCACTGATGAGGTTGACGTCAGGAAGGGCATCCGGTCATAAAAACCCGCCACGACAGATTCATCTCACTTCATACCCGACCCCGTAGAGAAGGGGTTGGACAAACAACAAACAAACAAACATAAAATTATTCATCATAAAAAACTATCCATCGGATTTCATTCAAACCACTTCATAAACACTCTCAGAAGAAATAAGAACAAGTTGTGAAATTTTCAGTAAAATCGGTTCAGTAGTTTTTGAGTCTATTTCCTCAAATATATCAACATCTAATTTGACATATATAGATCACAATCAGAAACGTATTCTGATAACAGTGATACTGGAAGTGTTGTTATATTTAAGGCTTTTTAACGCGAACGAGTTATATCTACGAGTGAATCTGAAAATGAAGCCTGTAGTCTCAGTATATCAATCAGTAATTATATTTCGAACAAAAAACCATACAATGTTTCCAAGAACAGCCCCTGTAAGACACTAGGATACATATTTTGTATGGTTTTACTCTATTTAGTAGAATTGTATATTAAATTTTCGTATGGTATTATTCCAAAATAACTTGCAGGAGTTTATTCGAAGAGTCAAACAGTAAAAGTCCAAAGTTATTGGATAGCAAAACGTTAAGGGCGATTCGTCATTGTTAATTTAATAACATCTGTCGTGATGGTCATTGACGGAACATAGGGTAAATAATAGGGTACTCGGTATTCTAAAAGTATGTAACACACTGTTACTCCGTTTTAACTGAAGTCAAATGTCGTGGTTGTACCTTAGTTAAGGCCATGGACGTCAGTTTGCCAATCATTTCCCACCTTATTGTCACTGTAAACTTAACGCGACGTTAAAACACTTTCCAAAAGAGAAAATAATACAATAAGAATTCTGATATCAAAATAGAGGAAAAGAATATTAACAATCATGGTGACTAAGTAAGACGTAAATTATTTTACTGTTTTCAGCGAGCCGTATTCGTGTTGGTAGAAGGATCGAGCAATACCGTTAAACTAGTTGTCTCTTTCCAGTCGTTATTATGGTATACCGGTATGCTTTAACTTCTTTTAATGAGTGCATTTTTTTATTATCATCAATTCAGGCTCCTTGAAAAAGTAGCATGCGTAGTGATGATCGGTTCTATGGGCCCTGGATTCTATTCCCGCCCGGATCGGATTTTCATCTGAAATATTTAAATTCTCTGGCTTGTTTGAGCAGTCCTCGACAGCATTGCAGCTCATATACCACACTGCACCCTCTCCACACCACAATATCACGCATATTCACATATAGGCTATGAATAACGCCGCCCACCATCGTCAGAAGGTACATAAATCATTATTATTATTATTATTATTATTATTATTATTATTATTATTATTATTATTATTATTATTATTTTCCGACTCTTTGGCTGAATGGTCAGCGTACTTCCCCTCGGTTCAGAGGGCCCCGGGTTCAATTCTCCGCCGGGTCTGATTAATTCTTCTGACTCGGGACTGGGCGTTTGTTTGTCCCAACACTCTCCTCTTCATATTCAGACAACTACAGAAACACGTAATATTGATGTCATCCCTCCATATAGGGTTGGCGTCAGGAAGGGCATCCAGTCGTAAAATAAGAACCAAGTCCAGATGTGCAACGCAGTTCGCACCCGCAACCTCGCAGGTGTGGGAAAAGGGGTAGATTATTATTATTATTATTATTATTATTATTATTATTATTATTATTATTATTATTATTAT
The DNA here is from genome assembly GCF_040414725.1 of Anabrus simplex. Lineage (NCBI taxonomy): Eukaryota > Metazoa > Arthropoda > Insecta > Orthoptera > Tettigoniidae > Anabrus > Anabrus simplex. The sequence goes on from NC_090268.1 coordinate 268,252,913, forward strand.
TATTATTATTATTATTATAGAAACAAATACTGTGGGGGATTTAGACACCCCTAGCGCCCTTAAGGGAGGGGGTTCGTTGTATAAATAATTGAAAAAGACCTATATTAGTGTCGAATCCATGGATTCACAGTTATAGGGGTTGCTGAGATGAACAGTGACACTCCAGTTACCGTTTAAGTCAAAGTTCAGTCCTAGGCATGGGAGTTGAGAAGGAAAAGAATGTCCAGAATCTCCGAGATTATGGATGTACGTGTGTGTCTTCCAGCATAGCTCTCAACGTAACTTGGCACACATTTGACTTACTACCTAGAAAAAAAATACTTTGGATATGAGACATTCCTAGCAACCCTAGGAGTGGGGATTTGAATGGGATGGGGGCATGAATAAACGAAAACTACCAATATTATTTTCGTAACCATAGTTTTTGGGGTCATTGGAATGAACAGCGACATTCCGGATGTCGTCTAAGTCCATACAATCCCAGCGGCATTAGAGGTGGGAAGTGATGAGAGAGAAAACACTCTAATGATCAATATTATGTATGTATGTATGTATGTATGTATGTATGTATGTATGTATGTATGTATGTATGTCCGGCTCCATGGCTAAATGGTTAGCGTACTGGCCTTTGGCCACAGGAGTCCTGGGTTCTATTCCCGGCGGGGTCGGGAATTTTAACCTAATTGGTTAATTTCGCTGACACGGGGGCTGGGTGTATGTGTCGTCTTCATCACCATTTCATGCTCATCACGACGCGCAGGTCGCCTACAGGAGTCAAATCAAAAGACCTGCATCTGGCGAACCGAACTTGTCCTCGGACACTCCCGGCACTAAAATCCATACGCCATTTTTTGTATATATGTATGTATGTATGTTCCAGCATAGCTCTCGAATTTATATGAGTTACTACCTAAAAAATGAAAATAAAAAAGCTATTGAGGTGAGAAATTCCTTCCCCCGTTACGGGTGAGGAATGGGAAGGAATTACATATAAAAATGAATGTCGAATCCATTGTTTATGTGTCGCAGAGATGAATCGTGACCTTCTAGGGATCTTCTAAGCCCACGTTCAGCCTCCACTGGGACGTGGGCTGAGATGGGCTGAAAAGTAAATAGTTTAAAATGACCGAGATTAGTGTTGAACGCACAGTTTCTGAGGTCGTAAGGCTGGTTGGTGACAGTGTTAATGATAGTTGAAATTGTGTACACGATATCTATAGCGCGATGGATAAATACAAATACATAGTTATTACGTTTTTGAATGGATCAAATATTTTCCAGTCAATTAGGACTTCCACAAAGATAAAGTTTTACTCTAAAAATAAATAATCTAAAATTTGAAATCGAGCACATAAAAGTTACTCTAAGACTACATTATAGATCGTAAAATAGTAATCAACGTCTTAATAAGGAATTCTACAAAAAGTCACTTCACACGTAATTAACGTATCCGGGCAACGCCGGGTACTACAGCTAGTCTATATATCTAAAGCAGAATATCTCTGTCTGTCTGTCTGTCTGTCTGTCTGTCTGTCTGTCTGTCTGTCTGTCTGTCTGTCTGTCTGTCTGTCTGTCTGTCTGTCTGTCTGTCTGTCTGTCTGTCTGTCTGTCTGTCTGTCTGTCTGTTCCTTATACAAATCCTAACCGTTCCACCTATCTGAACCAAATTCTTTATACTTACCATTCAGACGCTGCGGGTAACCCCATCTACAAGAAATTTTAACATCCCTCTCCATTCCAAAGATTTAGCCCCTCTGGTATATTAACATAGGCTAATAAGGCGAAATATTCCATTTTCCATACCAGGACAAGACAAAGCTCATTTTATGCCTCACGAGGCGTAGAACAAAACCTGGTGAGGCCCTACGGGTACCGAAAACCACGTTTTAAGGGCCTAAAACCAGCCGTTTTGGAGATATTGGCATCACACTACCCCACTCTAGGAATTGGATGAAGAAATGACCAGCCGTAACCATGGCAACATCAGCTCAAGGATTCTGCAGTAGGATTCAAGCTTGTTGTTCGAAGTAGGCACGTGCGTAAATGTGGGCTAGGCCAAGGAGAGATTCTGCTACACATATGACTGTCTCAAAAAACGCATTGTGCGGGTAAGCCACCCTACGAGTTGTGGACGGGAGGGGGTGGCATTTATAAAAATAATGGAAAATAGTGTCGAAACCATAAGTTTCGGGGTCGCTGAGATGAACAGTGACACTCCGTATGCCGTTTAAGACAAGTTCACCCCCATCGGCACGGGGGTGAGAAGGGGTGAAAATTAAAATATCCAAAATAACCAAGATTATGGATGATTGTATGTTGCAGCATAGGTTTCAAACAAATAAACAAAAATGACCGTGGGGGCAGGACTCCCCTACCTCCGTGACTCTTTGGATGCCGTTTAACTCATACTTCAGGCCCAGTCGGAGTGGAGGTTGAAAAGGAGTGAGAAAGGAATGTTAAATTGATCGAGATTGTTATATTCCAGCATAGCTCTCAACTAAGACTGGTGCACACAAAGCATAACTTATCTGGGAAAATATTACGTGGGCTAAGACACCCCTAGCACTTCTGACGGAGGGGATAATATTAAACAATAATTTAAAAAAACGAATATTACTGTCGAATCCATAGTTTTCGGGGTCGCTTAGATGAATACTGACACTCCAGATGCCTTTAAATTGAAGGTCATACCCCATCACAGCTCTCAACCAAACTCGGTGCAGATATGAGTTAATATCTCGAAAAGGTACTTTAGGGATATGACACACCTGGAGGTGACATGTAAAATAATCGCAAACAGCCAATATTAGTGTCGAATTCATAGTTTACACAGTCACTGAGAAAAATAGTGACACTCCGGATGTCGTTTAAGTCCAAGTTCAGCACCCATTGGCATGGTGATTTAGAAGAGGTGATAAATAAAATGTACAAATTCACGTAAAATTATACACATAACAATATTTCAATTTAAAAATTGACAAAATAGTTCATAAACAATCAATCAACGTCACAATTAAGAAGAGAAAACACTTGAAATAAAATTAAAATATGTGAAAGTGAAAATTACCAGAATTGTAGATCTACATGTGTACAATATCTTCTAGAATAGATCTCCACCAAACTCCACAAATACTATCTCGCAGCGAAGAGATACTGGAGGAGTAAAACACCTTCTAGCAAATATAAGAGAGGGAATGACGTACAAGAATAATCGACAACGGCCAATATTAGCGTCGAATTTTAGATTGAAATTATTTTGTTTTGCCTTAAAGTATTTTCTTGAGAAAGCCCAGATTTTCCGGGTAGTAGTTGATACTTTCAAACAATAAAATAAGTTATAACATGACGTACACTATTCCAACTGTCACCAATCAGCCGAGCGACACCGAAAACTGTGTAAACAACATTAATCTCGGTGAATTTGTACATTTTCTTTATCACCTCTTCTAAATCACCATGCCAATGGGTGCTGAATATTTTCCGCGGTCGCTGAATTGTATTGAGGCACTCCGAGTGCCGTTTAAGTACCAGTTCAGCTGCGTAGGCATGGCTAAAAGTGGTGATGAAGGAAATGTCCAAACTTACCGAGAGTTGTTTAATTAACGAGAAAGAAAACCATCTATAGGACTTGAAATGAAATAACCAAACAACTTGTAAACTACAAAATAGTTCTTAATCAGTCAACGTCACAATAACGAAATCTACAAAACTTCTCTTCTCACATAATTAACAGGTAATAAAATACCTAAGAAAACAGTAAAATAGCCGGGCAGCGCCGGGCAATATAGTTGTACGCTATAAGCGTGAAATATCACTGAAAGAACAAACTTACTTTTCGATATCAGGTCTGTCATAGACTATTACCACCCGTCCATCTGGTCTCGCTTGCACTTATATGTACTTATCGATGAAATTACCTATCGATGCTGCGAGGTGGTATGGGCCGAACTGTATGTGAGAGTTTAGTCTTCCCCGCTCACAACCGTGTAAACCTAATTACCACGAGTTAATGGGTCAAGCGAGATGTACCCTTTGTTAGCGCAGTTATTAGCCTCCATTGTACAGCTCATGACTTGCACGACTTGAATTACGATATTGATGTTCAAATTAACAAAAAAATGAAATAAAATAAAAGTTACGTCTCTTTATGGAACAAAAGTGGATATCTGTCTTACAAAGAACAAAGGAAATCACTCACGAAGTGCCATTTACTCCCTGAATACGATCACGGTCTGATATCACAACGGAGAAAGCGTTTGTTCTTTACCGAAATGTCAATCAGGAAAAATATAAATCAATATTACGTGAAGGCCACGTGGAATACAAGTGTTATGCTGCTTAACATCGTACTAATGTAGATTTTATTCAAGTGAGTCTAGAATAAGAAAGGATTAAGACCAAGAAGATAGTAGCTTTGGCCTTAAATCTGGAAATGTCACATGGTCTATTCCGTGATGCCAGGTGAACAGTTTCAAACTGTAGTACTATTTATTCAATATTATTCTTCTTTTCACTGGTAATTACTGTGGTAAAAGTAAGGCCTCTTCCTAGTGGTAGGAAGTATTAAACACATGAGGCTGGTGAAGTCTTACGAAGTCTTACGGAGACGGACTGAACCTTATGAAGTACATATGATTTTCAAGCTTGTTAACATATGTCATTAATTTGGCTTTTGGCGTCACCTAGGGACTTAGAAGATCACTCCTTATTGGGGCATTGTAACTGTTACGGGTTTGCATAAGCTAACGCAGATTTATTTTTTAAAGTTGTCTCTACTGTTGTTACAAGATTTGTCAACCAATCATCACCTAGCTTGCCCGTATAAACATGAGCAAACATGGACCTATGATCTATCTTGATCAGTGTGGCGACCAATAAGGTACTCCTCACAGAAGGCTATACGCGAGCTGGGGAAACTCTTAAGGTAAGTGGCTAAATTTTAGCCATCCTGTGAACTTACTTACGTGTGGCTTCGGGATGATACTAGCTTTCCCCTGTAGCATGTAACGGTTAGGTTCGAGCCGCGGTTACCTTATTTTAACGTATGTTTTCCTTAATTCAATTTCATAAATGTCTTACGGATACGCGAGTATAGATTCCCATTTCCCTTATTTTTTGTATTATTGCGGCTAAGTATTTTCAATACATAATTTCCTTCATTTTGTATCCGGTCATTAATGACCCTTCCGCTGAGTCGCAATGCAGTACGGATTATCCTCTGTGTCACCGGGCCTTCTGCCCCATTAGGTTTCATTGCAAGTCATGTCTTCATTGGTCTAAGCATCCCAGTTTATATTTGTTAATGGCCTTTTCTACTTAATCTGGGCCGATGACGTAGATGTTACGCCTCTTTAAACAACAAGCAAGCCCATTTAGCATTCTATTTTAGTGATTCTTGGCCATGTAGTATGAGATTATGCTCCTGTTTCTCTTCGATCTCTCTGATCCATATGTTGTAGTATTGCTTCCCTCTGAATTAGAGGCAGCGATTGTCAAACGTTATAAAAGCTGATAGCTTTTAAGTGTACTAAAATGTATCTTGATGTGGATATTAGGCTCTAGCTATCTTAAAGCTTGGGAGTTTGATCTCCCTTTCAAATATAGAAATTATTCTTGGAAACTCACGCTTTCATTCTGAGAAAATCCAAAGGTTCTGTTACCAAAGGTTTAGTAGACGTTAATAAGTCTTGGAAATTGATTGTCCTCCCCAATCATATTATGAAGCTCTAAAATATGCAATTGTTTTTGTTATATCTACTTATAAATATGTATTCTGGTTGTTATTTATTGTTAATCATTATTGTTTTGAGAAAAGAACTAAACATCATGCAGGAAATAATTCAAAATTTAAATATTTTATGTGGTTATTTTTCCAGTTACCTAGGCTCTGACGCTTCTTCCCTTAACCTAACCTTATGCCTTCAACAATTAATACTGATATTTAATGAAACTATTAAATACATCTTAATCTAAGGAAATTAATAACTGCTGGTTTAATTTTATAATTTGCTTTTCGTCGCACCGACACAGATAGGTCTTATGGCGTCGATGGGATAGGAAAGGCATAGAAATGGGAAGGAAGCGGACGTGGCCTTAATTAAGGACCAGCCCCAGCATTTTCCTGGTGTGAAAATGGGAAACCACGGAAAACCACCTTCAGGGCTGCCGACAGTGGGATTCGAACCCACTTTCTTCCGGATGCAGGCTCACAGCTGCGCGCTCCTAACCGCACGACTAACTCGCCCGGTGGTGGCCTTATTATTGTACAGCCCCACAATTTGCCCGGTGTGAAAATGAGAAATCATGGAAAACCATCTTCAGGTCTGCCGCCAGTGTAGTTCGAACCTATTATCTCTCGGATGCAAGCTCACAGCTGCGCGCTCCTAACCGCACGGCTAACTCGCCCGGTGGTGGCCTTATTATTGTACAGCCCCAGCATTTGCCCGGTGTGAAAACGAGAAATCATGGAAAACCATCTTCAGGGCTGCCGCCAGTGTAGTTCGAACCTATTATCTCTCGGATGCAAGCTCATAGCTGCGCGGCCCTAACCGCACGGCCAACTCGCCCGGTACGGCTGGTTTAATACAATTCTTAAATATATATGACTGTTCAACAAAGTAAAAAATATACAGAGATAATGGAATAAATGGCGCATTTTCCATACATACATACATACATACATACATACATACATACATACATACATACATCCAGTGCCTTCAGCTATTCTTTCCGCGGAGTACTGCACGGTTGTAGGGTGTCGGATGTCTGCTTGACAACATTCTTTTCCACTAGAGTAATCCCTCACACTACTTGCTAGAATTTGGAATGTAATATATTTTTAAATCAGTACACTCTGTCGAAGAAGAGCGTAACGGGACAAATACAGTGAAATTGTTAACGAAAAATTTCGGAACAAGTTTCCAAATACCCCTTTGCCACATTGAGAAATAGTGCGCGACTTCATCACGAAAGTTCCAGAAAGTGGATCTGTATTTGGTGTACTACGACTCGGGGGACATAGTGTCTTAACAGAAGACCAAATCCTTGAAATTTCGTATAAAGTGTTGCAGAGTCCTAAATCAATTTCAAAATTCTCTCAAAAGACCAATGATTCGATGAATACAGTACTATAATAATTATGTCATTTGCTTTACGTCCTTCTAACTACTTTTACGGTTTTCGGAGACGTGGAGGTGCCGGAATTTAGTCCCGCAGGAGTTCATTTACGCGTCAGTAAATCTACCGACACGAGGCTGACGTATTTGAGCACCTTCAAATGCCACCAGACTGAGCCAGAGCCAGGATCGAACCTGCCAAGTTGGGGTCTGAGCCACTCGGCTCGGCTTGATGGATACAGCTCATAAAGCTGTGAAAATAGTATTTAGGTGTACACGCATATAAATTAACGTCATTTCATGATTAAAAGCCGCAGATCACGTGAAGGGAGTTTACTATTGCCAGTGGTTTGAACATTTCGTCAGTGGAAATACAACCTGTGACTGAAGTTCGCTGAATAGTCCTCTACTACCAACATAAATGAACAATGCACGACAGTGACCTTACTGTTCTTCGAAATAGTCTCCTCCCATAACTATGCACTGCTGAGATCGGCGATACATGTCCTGGAAATTTTGCTTCCTTTGCGATAGTGTTCAAAAGCCTCGTCACGTTTCGTTGGATTTTAGGAATATATATCGTCAAATCTCTTTCCTTTCAAAGCGAGTTTGAGTCGTGGGAATAGGAAGAAGTCTGGAGGATTGAGCTCTGGCGAGTATGGGGGATGTTCAAGTTGCACCACCTCCTTTTTTTCCATGAACTGTTTGACGATACTGGCTGTGTGTGGGCGAGAGTTGTCATGGACAAAAGCCATGAACCTTGTTGTGCGTACTGGGGTCGTACCCTACGTAGACGTCAGTCAAGTGATGTGGCACAAGACGAGAACACGTTTTCCTCTTCCCTAACTTCTGGACTCACGGTTAATCTGCAGTTCATCCGCTATCATGCGCACAGTTAATCGCCGATCGTTCGTGATTAATGTGCTCACCTTCTCAATGTTTTCGTCACTGACGGCGGTCTCCGGTCTTCCTCTACGGGGGTTGTCAGAAACACTTTCCCGGCCTCCTCGAAAACGGGCGAACCACTCGTACACACACTTCAAGGACAGTGCTTGATCTTCGCAAACACGTACTAGCATCGCATGCGTTTCTTTCAGTGTCTTGCCAAGTTGTACATTGCTCTTTTGGTCGTTCATGTTACTGTTCGCAGTTTAGAACCAACGCACTAAACACGCACTGTGCCAAACATGTCCTACATGGCACACACACGATGCTCAACTGAACAACGTTAGGAGCAGGTGGTCAAAACCTGCTGATACGCAGGTGCAGCGTTGCGTGTCCCCAGTCTTGTCTGATCGACCGTTCTGACTTCATTCACCGAACCTTATTGTCACAGGTTGTAGTATTGAAATGTTACATTCTGTGTTATGTACATACGAGGATAATTATATTGATCCTTTAAATATCACGCTTGCACGTTACTCGCAAAGTTCGTTGCTTTATGCAACGTACCATGCCTCGCTATTGTAAGCCTCGTGTACTAATTACTCGCAGCGGAGTGAATACTTGAAGGCACTGTACATCCATACTTACATACATACATACCAACTAAGGTTAAGTTATGAGTAGGTTCCCACCTTCCAATACTTATCAATTTCTATATAATAGGCTTATTAATTACATAATATAAACCATATAATCTCTAGTACATGTTTCGTTCCGATTATGGAACATCTTCAGCTAAAATTTGATAAAATGGCAAGACAATTAAAATACATTGATGTTATGATGATACAAAAGCTAAAAGATATGATAAAATGGCTCGAAGATTAAAACATATGATAATGATGATGAGATAAAGTTCATTCATGTTGGTTAAAAATTCAACAAGTCAGTGTTCAAATGGCGAATTAAAAACGGCGATAAGGTTCTTCATGTTGGAGACGTGTACATTTTGTTGATCTTTAAGATAAATTGAAAAAATACAAGATTTTCTTATATGTATTTATCGGGGGAACTCTTGATAAAATAACCGTAGTTGAAGTTGAGTTTTGGTAGGATTATTGAAATGAGTCTGAAACGAGAAAAGAATGAGTAAAATAGAAAATATTTTAAGGAGAAAACCTTGTTAAAAATGTATGTTCGCGAGAAAGAAGGATAATGGAGTTGATTACCTTATAGACAGTCTTGTCGTATTTAACGTCCTCCCTTACGCCGTGTTGTTAACTGACTGAGTCCTGTGTACGTGTGTAAGGTACTTGCGGTGGGCGGGGAGTATTGGAAGGAGAGGTAAGTGACGTGAGGAGAGCGGGTGAAATGTTGTGTAGGGTGGAGCTAACTGAGGAGTGGCGTTGTGATAGGCTAGGGGAAACGGAAGGAAAGGTAGGGGGACAATTATGTAGGGTGGAGCTAATCGGAAGGAGGTGTGTTGGTTGTTTGTTGGGATTCTTTTTGATGGTTTTTCTAGATGAATCTAAATTGGTAGCCTCTTCTAATAATATATTTATATTTTCCGTAATTTCGTTAACATTCTGGTTGGGATTTCGCTTCTGATCAATTTCAATATAGATATTTTCAAGGATATTCATTAATTTACCTTTGTTTAGCGTTCGTAGAATGGTTAAGTCCCTTTCTATCGATGTAAAATTGTGTTTATATTCGGTCATGTGAAGACTCATGGCCGAGTACTTCCTGTGTTTTTCGGCATTAATATGTTCTTGATATCTTACTGAGAAATTACGGCCTGTTTGTCCGATATAAGAATTGGCACAATTTGAGCATTTAAGCCTATATATCCCGGAATTTAAATATTTGTTATTACTTGCAATGCTTTGGTGATTGAAAATTAAACGTTGATTGTTGTTATTGGTGCGAAAAGCAATTTTGAAATTGAATTTCTTAAAAATGTTAGTAATCTGGTAAATATTCCCGTTATTATAAGTAAAGGTGGCAAAGTTCTTCTTTTTATGTTCTTTTACTAGCTGCGTTTGAGGTTTATTCTTCATTTTATTCACTAATCTATCTATGTAGTGTTTTGTGTATCCGTTGCTTATCGCTATTTTGTGAATGAGATTAATTTCTTTTTGGAGGTCGTTTTTGGATAAGGGAATGTTAAAGGCTCTGTTTAACATGCTTAAAAAGGAACTCCTTTTATGTGCCTCAGGATGGTATGAATCTTTTCGTATGGTGTTTATAGTTTGAGTCGGTTTTCTAAAGATTGTAAAGGCCAACTTTTCTTCTTTCCTTTCGATTGTTAAATCAAGGAAATTTAGTTTTTTATTGTTCCTGCGACTGTTTAGTTACTGGATGGCATTGCACGTTCCCATATTGGACGTATATCACAATTTACTACCTCCAGTAAATGACACGTGCGTCCTAGCGTCAGCATACTTAACTGAGTGTACTTAAGAAGATCTAATTAACACAATACATTTGAATATTTCGCCATCTCATCTTATTACTAGGCTAGGTCAATCGAAATTTAGGTATAAAAACGAAGACCTCTAGCTTAAAGAAATACATACCATGTTTATAGATTGTAATGCCTTTCAGCGTTCTATTTATAAGCCTCTGTGAATTTAACGAAACTTTTCCACAATCCTCTATTTGAAAATAGCTCTGTGACTTCGTTTACTCAGTTGAATTGCCACCGAGCTCGATAGCTGCAGTCACTTAAGTGCGGCCAGTATCCAGTATTCGGGAGATAGTAGGTTCGAACCCCACTGTCGGCAGCCCTGAAAATGGTTTTCAGTGGTTTCCCATTTTCACACCAGGGAAATGCTGGGGCTGTACCTTATTAAGCCCACGGCCGCTTCCTTCCCACTCCCAGACCTTCCCTGTCCCATCGTCGCCATAAGACCTATCTGTGTCGGTGCGACGTAAAGCAATTAGCAAAAAAAAAAAAAAAAAAGAACAAGTTGAATTGTCACTGCCACACTAATGTTTTGTCTCTTACTAGTGTAACCTAATTATTGTATTTAATTCACATGTCGATGTTCTCGGTAATGTACACCATAACGTTGCCGACAAATGTGTGACCTACCTGATATGACTGTGATACATAACTCACATCATGCGACAAAAATATGCACATGAAAATGAAAAACACACCAAACGTGCAGTGACAAATACTGTGAGGCAAGCAGTGAATGTTAACGGGACACCCTATAATTTGCCTATAAATCACTGTTAAGAATCTAATATCTGTATTCCGTGATTCGACTTATAAACCGTTTGGAATAGGAATATAATTTTGAGGAAATGAAGTACTACTGTAAAATCCTGCGACTGTTTAGTTACTGGATGGCATTGCACGTTCCCATATTGGACGTATATCACAATTTACTACCTCCAGTAAATGACACGTGCGTCCTAGCGTCAGCATACTTAACTGAGTGTACTTAAGAAGATCTAATTAACACAATACATTTGAATATTTCGCCATCTCATCTTCTTACTAGGCTAGGTCAATCGAAATTTAGGTATAAAAACGAAGACCTCTAGCTTAAATAAACTTACATTCCATAATACCTTCGCGAAATACACTTGTGGAAGAAATTAATCTTCCGTTCGTGGTCCTGAGTTCGAAGATCCCTATCTCGACTAAAATTTATCAGTCATTTACTATGAGTTATTACATCAAATGTCCGACTCGTTGGCTGAATGGTCAGCGTACTGACCTTCGGTTCAGAGGGTCACGGGTTCGATTCTCGGCCGGGTCGGGGATTTTAACCTTAATTGTTAATTCAGATGGCTCATAGGCTGGGTGCGTGTGGCGTATTCAACATTAGAAATCATCCTAGGTAGGGCCCCTCATCTTCACACACATGCAGGTCGCCTAATAGGCCGTCTACTAGAGAAAGACCTGCACCAGGCCTCTCCGGAGGCCGTACGTCATTATTATTATTATTATTATTATTATTATTATTACATCTAATCATGTCGACGATTAAATTATTATCACGAAGACTTCTACGCATTATCCTTATCCCCATTACTTACTCAAGCAAACTTACAAAGATAGTCAGTCTACCTACTATTCCAATAAATTCATCATAATCCCGAATATTTATTTCTCACTGAGACGACCACACGTAACTCACTGCACACACTTGATTCCATCCACCATAGAGCACTTTAAAATAACTCTGTGAAGTTCGTTCTATCCTGTCCTATCCTTACTCCCCGTAATGTTAATTGCAAGATGACGCCGCGAACCAGATTCAAGGATTGGCGCTCTTCGACTTTCACGGGGATTCCGCCAAAGTGGTCGGGCTTAAGCTACTGATCACCTTGAACTGCAGCGTGTGCCTTTAATAGCAAACTACCGTTGAGTAAGTCATCAAGTTCACCGCAGACACCTTCAATTTGTCTGATAAAAGCCATTGATTTAATCAACGTTAAAATCTGTCCATCGGTTCTGATAGCAATCAGGAACCTAGGGAAGCTGGATCGGATACTTTCACACAGTGCTTGGTCCCAGGGCATTGACCTCCTGAGGAATCGGAGGTTAAATACTTCGGTGGCGGACAACCATGGAGAAAGAAGAGGATGTTGAAGAAGAAGAAGAAGCTTTAAAAAGTTAAGCATTTCAGATCTTAAAGTCTATGTTAACGCTGGATGCTTCGCATGAAAGAGTTGTTACGAGACGGAACCGCATTTTAAACGTATTCTGTCATTACAGCGTATTTCATATGAGGCGATTTAGCACTGGAATCTTCAGCGCAAGTTTTTATTAACCACATAAGGATGCTACCCCCATTTTCAAAGTATATCATTAATAAGGTTCTGAACTACATGAAATATGACGTGTTTATCGCATTTTTCACTCATATATCTAAGTCATTACTTGAGCTATGGGTTTTGATAATAAAGAGTTTTAAACTAAAATTGTATAATTCTTCTGTTAATCTAGTAACATCATGACGGAAGGAATCTCACATGCTTGTCAAAAGTCAAGTAGAATTCTTACAGGTAAGTACACAACACTGAATCAGCTACAGATTAGCTGAAATAGGCTACACTTTTTTCCCAGCAGATTAAAACTGTCCTGAGACACCTAAATGTGACAGGTTTGAAGACCCAGCACCCTGTTAAGATAAAAGCTCGCTACTGAACACAGTATATACAGATTTGCGTACACAAAAAGCATTACGCAGCGTGATTGATTGGATGGTATCTTTTCCTACAAATGTGTACTTTTTTGGCAAACGATTGGGTTAATATGCATATTTTAACCTTCAGACAACATTTGACACAGTGTGAAATACGTGGCTAAGAACTTCATTCCAGTCATGTATCTGTTGCTTATTAAGAATGGGAGAGCGAATGTGAGTTAGGTGTAGTAGTTAGTGTGATTACCTGCCACCCCGGGTGGCCCGGGTTAGATTCCCGGCTCTGCTACAAAATTAGAAAAGTGGTACGTGCGTTGGAAGGTGCACTCAGCCTCGGGATATCAACTGAGTAGAGGGGGGTTCAATTTCCTCCTCACAAATCCTCGAAGTGGTTTGCCGTGGTTTCCCACATCTCTTCCGGGCAAATGCCGAGATGGTACCTAACTTAATCCCAGGGCCGCTTCCTTCCCATCTTCCTATCCACCCCACAAGGCCCCTGTTCAGCTTAGCAGGTGAGGCCGCCTGGATGGGGTATTGGTCCTCCTTCTCACTTGTATCCCCGACCACATGTCTGACGCTCCAGGACAATTCCCTTGTGCCGGTAAAGGTGGGATCCCTCGCTGGAGGAAAAACCAACCGTAGAGGGTAAACGGATTAGGAAGGAAAGTCCGAAACGCCAAAGAATATGAAACTTTCACCAGGACATCTAGTTATTCCAGGCATCTTGATTGGACAACAAATATCCTTCTGTATTCAAAACGTTCATATTTAAGTTCTTATGTCTAATTTTCCGTTTATAAGTTGTGTTCCTATCGACAGCAAAACGTGTTTACCTTCTCACTATTAAGTTGTCGCTGAAGGCGGTTTCCAGTCAGTCCGAGGAAAGTGACTGGTTTACAGAGTTAAAGAATAGTTTAATCGTTTAAGAACTAAAAAATGTTCATGCGGATAAAAACCTACCGTAATTTAAAATAAAATAAGACTTCCTGGAAAGACATAAAATTAGCATTTCCTTTCTGAGAAAAAACATTCGGCACGTAAAAGTTTGATTGGAACGTACCATCATCTTAATTAATTAATTAATTCTGGCTGTACAGTATGTAAGTGGTAAATTATATCCAATATCGCTATCTGTTTTGAAACGTAAAACAACATTTACTACGTCATAACATCGAATCATTAAAAATTGCGTCACCTTCTTTCATGTTCATTTATACTTCTCTTTTCATTTAAGCCCTGAAAGATAACACGATAATGTCAGAAGCAGGGAATACTAGTTGTGATGACTATGTTTGTTGTTTAAAGGTGCGTAACAGCTAGGTCATCGGCCGCTAATGGTACGAGGTGTAATGAAATGAAAATTAAAATTTCGAAATGTATCCACTGAGTAGAATCTAAAACGAATGCTGATGTGAAAATGATCGTGAAACAAAAAACAATCAGTAGATCCAGTTCACAATGTCTCAATTACTGGGATGATGCTTGTTATCTACAAGGGTCGAAAATCTAGGTCACCGGCCTCTAACAATCGTAGTAAAACAGAACCATGGTGTTCTTCCTACAGTGGTACTACTCACAGGTAACGTAGATTCATGGTGTTTCTCGCATGGTGGTACTAATCACGATATTCCAGTGGTGTTCTTCACATAGTAGTACTAACCCCAGGCAACGTAGACCCATGGTGTTTCACATAAAATGGCACTACTCATAGGTAACGCAGACTATACTGAACACAGTGGAACGGACTAGAGCAGGGATGGCGAACCTTTTCCAACTGGTGTGCCATTTCAAGTCTGGTTTATTATTCTCAACTGTCTACTGTGCCACCTGCTATTTTCCTTTAAGGAATGGCTACGTCTGCAACCCCCCGCCCCCCGCCCCCCCCCCCACCACACCATACCGACTTACTTTCCTAATTCCGAATATGTTTCATAATATGGTATTAATTAGGCCTAATTATTATTTATTCATTTATGTATTAGATATAAGTATTGCATTTGATTGTATATTCTGGTCTCAATTTGCAAATACTGCAAAAATACATTTTTGTAAGTTTTAAGAATACGTAACTTTATCATATACAGTAATAAGCGCCCATTGTAACACACTTCCTCATTAAGTCTGTCTGTTAGGTCATCAGCCCAGAGGCTGGTTGGATCCTCAAATAGCACCACCAAAGGTTATGCGGTTATAAGGAAACCGCAAAAACCAATGGCAGCACCAAAATGAGGCGTACTAGGCAAGACGAGGAGTGAGGTAGTTTGCCATTGCTTTCCTCACTGGGTCAGAAAGTGCTATTGCAGCACGACTGACCCTATGAGCAACACCTTTCATAACACTCAGATGCACTAGTCGTGCTCTGAATGTCAGTACTCAGCACCACCCATACCCCAGCAGCTTCCATATTGTCACAGCCATGGATGAGACTGGGACTTCGGTGAAAGCTACACTTTACTCTGGCCTGTGCCAAGGGATGGATACAAAAGTACTGTATCCATCAAGAAATGGCAGCAGGCAACCTCATTAAGTATTATTAGATATAAAAATCAAAAATATTAATATTTGCCAATGGACTTCAAGTGAAATATCGTTCTCACATTTAGCGTGAAACTTGTTGTTAAATCTTAGTAGCCATGTCAGGTTCATAACTTGCTCTCTGCAGTAGGTACCACACACGATGCACGTAGTTCTGAACCAAGGCGGTTTTTAACTGTTGACTTCACAAAGTTCTTTGTAGAAAATAGCTGCTCGCAGTAAGTAGCGCTGTAGCAAGTTTAATCGTGGCTGAAAACTTTTGTGGGAGGCTGTTCCACTGTTCAAGTTCTCTGGCTTCTGGAGAGAGTATTCACCATCAACAGCACACTCAATTTTTACCAGTGCTTCACCAAGTTGTACGAATTTGTTCACCCATGTATTGCTTTTTTGAAATTCAATCAACTCTATTTCTAAATGGTCAATATCTAACCTGACCTAAATATCACTCATTTGTACAATACGAGGCTTTGAAATAAAGTGAAAATTTTTCTCCAAATCTCGAAATTCGGAAAATCTCTTGGAAACTATTTGGTTTGAATTTTGTACGACGTTCACATACTTCTTACAAATACTTTTCTGTGTCTTCAAAAGTTAATTGATCTGAAAAATTTGACATCAATTCAAGTTGCACTTCAAATTAAGGAAAGTACTTAAATGTCTTTGTTTCAACATCCCTGACGAATACTTCAAGTTTTCATTGAAATAATTTTATGATCTCAAACAATCTATCTGCGGTATGTCCTTTTACTTGCAGGTCCTTATTCACATCACTTTATATTGCTGTAAAATCACGGAGAAACATGAAATCGCACAGTCAGATAGGGTCCATGAGTTCCGGAAATTATTCCTGTTTTCTGTCATGAAGAAGCGAATTTCATCCAAGAGCTCGACAAACCTTTGGAGTACTTGCCCACTACTCAGCCAGCGAACATTATTGTACATTACAAGTCCGCCATATTGAGATTCCACTTCGTGTAACATCTTCGAGAATTGGTGATTGTTTAGAGCACGTCTAGGAAGTTCCCAATTTTAGTTACCACCGAGAATACACTTTCAAATGACTTCATACCTTCTTTCGCACAAAGGGCTTCTTGATGTAATAAGCAATGGAACTGTAAAATTGGGTGTTTAACTTCTTCTTTAAGAAATTCCACCAACCCATTATGAATACCCACTATACCTGGGGCAGCATCAGTTGTCACGGACACAATTTTCTGTAAGTCAAACATCATTTTTAATACAAGTTCTGGCTTCACTTCGTTCAATGTAGCTCGTAGCTCGTAAATTCAGCAAATTAACTAATTCCTCCGTCATCACATTTCCGCAAGGAAATCGGAAGAAAACAGCTAACCTTGCTTGTAAGGTTGCATCCGAGCTTTCATCAAGACATATTGAATACATTTGGGAGTTATCCAAATAAGCTTTCAATTGCTCCGAAACATCTTCACCCATTCTTATTATTCTATCCTTGACAGAATTTCTGCAGACTGGCATTTCTTTAATTCTGTTAATTATTTGTTGTTTGTTAGGAAAGTCTTCCAATAATGTGTCGGACGACAATAAGAAATCCTTCTTCAAGAACTCACGTCAGAAAGCGGTTTCCCATGAGACAGCCGCACTGATATTATTCCTTGACCTGAAAGATGATACAAAAGCTAGTTTGTTTTGTGTATTGTTCTATTTTTTGTGAAATGAACTCTCTTCTTTCTTCACTTGGCATGGAACAAACATTTGAATGATTCGTCTCGAAATGGCGCTTTACATTAAATGTTCGAGATACAACTGTTTCCGAACAGGCAACATGAAACTTTATCGTTCCTTGTTCTTGAAAAATCCGGTCACTATCTTCGTTAAGTTTTTTTCGGTACCGAAAACATGTTTACGAGGTCCATGTACAAAACCACCAGAAAACGATATTCAATAAACAGTTACACACTAAGAATAATTACGCGCTACTGGCTACCACACACAAGTCGAACTTCACTGACTGAGGTGTGTGTATGAGTAAAGGGCACGCCGGCCGCATCTGACACTTGTCGCACTAGACATCCGGACCTATCAGTGTTGCCATATTGCACGTCGGAATAGAACAAGAATTTAGATTTTTGATATTTATTTCTTACACGTGAACACTATGATTATGCGATGCACGAGATATGTATAGTGTACAGTACAAGGCGTAAAATGTTAATATGGTCATGTGGCGTGCCACCAAAATCGTGTTCGCGTGTCACCTAGTGACACGCGTGGCATAGGTTCGCCATCCCTGGACTAGAGGAATACACATGACGACTTCTTTCACAAGCAACACTCAGACCCATAATGTTCCGTACAGCATGGTACTGCTATTATATAACCTCGCAAGGTGGTACTAGTCGCAAGTAACATCGATCCAGGGTGTTCCGCACGTAATAGTACCAATCACAAGTAATCTCATGGTACTAATGTCAAAATCCCTTGGTCGCCCCTTTTAGTCGCCTCTTACGGTAGGCAGGGGATACCGTGGGTGTGGTCTACGTCTGTGCCCCCCCCACCCACAGGGGTAGAAAGAGAGGGGAAGAAGGAAAAAGAAGGGATCCGACAATTCGAAAAATGAAGTACCGGACAGAGAAGGACAACGGCCACGAAGGGCGTGAAAATGAAAGACGCCCTAGGCCTCGAATGCTCTAATACCGTCGGGGTCAGAAAAGAACAAGTGTTGACCAAGCGAGGTCGAACATGATAGATGAAAGTGAGGGGCCTGGCGCAAGTAAGTGGAAGCAATGCCAGGACTCAGCTAAGGGCCCGTGGTCGCCAGCCCACGCTCCCACGTTGAGAGCCCATGGGGCCCCTTTTAGTCACCTCTTACAATAGGAAGGGGATACCTTGGGTGAATTCTTCATCTGGATCCCCTACCCACAGGGGGTAGGAAGACTACTCCATAAGTAAGTACAAATATATCGTAAATTCTGAACTGAGGAAAAAGGAATAGAAAGTAATCTAAATCTTTAACAGTCACAGGGT
This sequence comes from Anabrus simplex, assembly GCF_040414725.1. Taxonomy (NCBI): domain Eukaryota; kingdom Metazoa; phylum Arthropoda; class Insecta; order Orthoptera; family Tettigoniidae; genus Anabrus; species Anabrus simplex. The sequence continues at coordinate 268,271,622 of NC_090268.1, forward strand.
ATGAATGGCTTAAATTAATAAAAAGGAATAGCATTCATTCTTACTTATGCTTAACTGGGAAATACAATAATACGTAGTCCTATGGTTGAAGAAGTGTGCTATAATTTTAAGGTGCCACGGGACCGGGTTAAGTGCGCGAACTGTCAAGGCAACCATGTCGCTTCGTTCCGTGGATGCCCATTCGTTAAACAGTAACTTAAAGCAAGATACACAACCAAACCGCGAAATTCATCCACACCACTTCATACATTACACCTAAAACACCCATACTCCCCTCCTCCCCCACAACCCTCAACATCCCTCAGCTTCCATACCGGCCCCACTTTATACCCTATCACCAATACCCTTGCCAAAATACTATGAACCATCTCCCAAGTCACTTCTTCTGCAAGCCCTGACATTATAAGTCTGAAACAACTCTTGCTGCACTGGAACTAATGTAGTACCGAGGCGGTCCATTTGAGAGGCAATAAAACACCACCCTCTTTTTTTTCTAAATTATATAGAAAAGTGTCACTAAGGGTCTCCTACAAACAAGAATTATTCAAATCCTTGTCGCGAAAGCCAGCGATTTATCCCACTTTGCATTTTTCTGACAGGTTCGATCCTGGCTCAGTCCGGTGGTATTTGAAGGTGCTCAAATACGCCAGCCTCGTGTCGGTAGATTTACTGGCACGTAAAAGAACTCCTGCAAGACTAAATTCCGGCACCTCGGCGTCTCCAAAAACCGTAAAAGAGTAGTTAATGGGACGTAAAGCAAATAGCATTATTATTATTATCATTTTTCTGAATCATGATCGATTGTTTTCAGTACTTGGATGTGTGACCGTCCTAGTCTTCCACGTATCACTGATTTAAATCATTGGAATGATATTTCAGTCATTGAGTCATTCCCTGCACTAATTCACAGATGGGTCTTCTAAACAGTCAATTATATTTTAATTGATTAAATAACTTTAATATCAAATTTTCTCAACTTCAATTAAACCGATTAACGACCAAAAAACATTATCAACTCCCTATCTTTAACCCAAACCCAAGTCTTCAATTAACTACTCATTATTTCACACTTTAGTCAAATTCTTCCGACTTAATCAGTTATAACTAACAAAACTGGCAGTGCAGTGCAGTAGCGAACCGGTACTATTGTTTTCCAATTAGTTAAGCCGATGGCTATTAAATGGAGTAGTATTAACGTTGCCTAGATCATAATCCTACCCCATACTGTAGGTACATTTTCCTTGTAACGGATTAGCGAAAGCGATCTACACACACACACACACACACACACACACACACACACACACACACACACTCTACGAAGGTCCACGAAGAGGAAGGGGAAGGGGAAGGTAAATGCCTTCACTAAACGTAAACTCACAAGTGAGTGGGGTATAGTGGTTTGCATTTGCCTAGCCGTCCCTCCCTCTAGGAACTAGCATGGTCCTGAGAATCACCGACCTTTTCACAAGTGGATTTCTTCCGACTTCCTGGCAGGTATTCAGACCCACGTCGTTCTAGCTGAACAAATCACCATTCTACTCCCAGCGAAATCTACCCACACCACCTAGCACATTACACCAAACTCATCCATACTTCCCCCACCCGTTTTCAATTACCCTAACCCCGCCTCAATCCTCCCTTAACGCCTTACAGAAGTCAGAATATTTTTCCTCTCACATTCTTTCTTGATAGTTCAAATTCATCAGTCTGCTATATTGCCCATAATACTAGTCCAAATCTGATGATGAAATGGCGTATGGCTTTTAGTGTCGGGGGTGTTCGAGGACATGTTTGGCTCGCCAGGTGCAGTTCTTTTGATTTGACCCACGGAGGCGACCTGCACGTCGTGATTAGGATGAAAATGATGGTGAAGACAACACATATACCCAGCCCCCATGCCAGCAAAATTAACTAATGATGGTTAAAATTCCCAACCCCGCCGGGAATCGAACCCGGGACCACTGTGACGAAAGGCCAGCACGCTGACCATTTAGCCATGGAGCCGGACTAATCTGATGATGATGATGCTGTTTGTTGTTTAAAGGAGCCTAACACCTAAGAACATCGACCCCTAATGGTACAAGGTGGCCGACATGATATGATAATTACAATTTAAAAACGTATCCACTTACTAGAATTTAAAAGAAGTGATGATGAACAATGATTGTGAGTTTAACCTTTAATTAGACGCTCACGGAGATTTCCTCCGGGCCGATTACATTTAGCACGGTATTGAACTTCCTAGTTGAACTCCATCACTATACCGTTTTCCTTGTTCATTTGGACTCGTCCTGTCAGCATTTCGTCGCGATCCCGTATCCTGTGTGCGAGTGTGGGATCATTGTTGTGACGAGTGAAATTGCCTGGACGTTTCCTCCGTGTGCGATGAAGTAAATTACCTCATATTTTAGTGCATAATTTTTGTTGTGGAGGTCGATGACCTTGTTGTTTTGTTCTTCTAAACTTATGTTAGAAAAATATTATTTCATATTTCATATGATGTGATCGTCGTAGGTAATTGCGAGTCTCATGAATTTAATTTTTTTTTTTTTGCTAGGGGCTTTACGTCGCACCGACACAGATAGGTCTTATGGCGACGATGGGAAGGGAAAGGCCTAGGAGTTGGAAGGAATCGGCCGTGGCCTTAATTAAGGTACAGCCCCAGCATTTGCCTGGTGTGAAAATGGGAAACCACGGAAAACCATCTTCAGGGCTGCCGATAGTGGGATTCGAACCTACTATCTCCCGGATGCAAGCTCACAGCCGCACGCCTCTACGCGCACGGCCAACTCGCCCGGTGAATTTAATATCATAAGATTATTCGACATAGTTAAGGTCTACACTATTCTGCTTTTAGATGAAACTAACTGTTTAAAAATAACCTACAAGTACTTAAAATGTGTTTCTTTTAATTATACCGAAGAATACTGCAAACGAACATGCCAAAACAACATCTCAAAGGACGAAAATGACGCGCATTTTAACCCCGGAGGTTATCTCCGTGTGCGACTAGTAACGTAATAATTTTCGCGCGACTAGACAAGGGTTAAAATAATCAGTAGATCAAATTCGCAATGCCTTCTTTTCGGTAAAATGATAGATGATAGGTTATGATAGAATAAGACATTGCCTTAAAATGCAATAATATACCTCGCAACTTACTATTTTAAAAACAAATTAAAATTTACAAACACAAACTAAAACTTAGTCATATTAATAAAGTGTAGTAAACAATAATATAAAGACTAATAAGAAACACTACATTTATATGCGATTCAACGAACATCTATCCTTCATAAAACTGATAACGAGGTCTGCTGACTGCTCGTCACCTCGCAGTATGAGGGAGATGGTATTCGAGAGTTTTAGACTACGGCGCAGATCGACCAGGTCCATGCACTCCGTAAGAATCTTTACCACGGTAAGATGATCGCCGCAAGTACACACCGGAGGGGTTCTCCTTTCAGGAAATAGGAGTGCATTGCTATACCGTGGCCGATCCGCAGAAGACATAATACCACTGCTTCCCTCCGAGACGCCCGAAGGGAGGTCCTTTACACCTTCGTAGTTCCTTTTATCGCTCTCAGCTTATTTGGAAGTGGAGTGGCCTGCCACTCCATCTGGGCCACTCCATCTCCCAATGAGACATAACCAAATATCTCAGTTGAGAGCGAATATCAATTGCTGGAACCGTGTAAAGCAATGGGAGCAATGTAACAGCCTCGTTGGCAGCCTTATAAGCTAACTCTTTACCCTCTACAGCCATGTGGCTTGGGAGCTACATAAACGTGTTTCTGGTGCTGGCATACGAAGACCCGGCCAGCAGGTCCTGGATCTGCTGCACCAGAGGGTGCCCAGGAAAACATCTTAAGCATTGGAGTTACAAAAACTTTAAAAAATAATGTAATTAATGCAATTTATGTAAAAACTATTTTAATCTGCTTTTAAATAAATGGTTTTAAATACATCTAGCTGTTGAATTAATAAACGTGGGTGAAGCCGCGGGTACATGCTAGTAAAAAATAAGTGAAGAGCTTGACGAAGTAAGAGGAAGCAATTGCGGACTCAGGTAGAAGTTCCATGTTCACCACTCAACGCGCCAATTTTGAGATCGGTGGGTTGTTTTGTATGACTGAGCGAGTTAGCTACACGGTATAAGTCATGTACCTGCAAGATTGCATTCGCGATAAATTAGATTTGAACCTCACTGTCGTCAGGTGATTTTCAGTGGTTTCCCATTTCCACACCAGGTACTGGAGCTGTTAATTAAGGCCACAATTGCTTCCTTCACAGACCTATTCTACCGTCACCATAAGACCTCTGTGAGTCAGTGCGATGTAAAACAAAAAATTCTATGAAATTCTATCTTACTTCAAACATAATAGAGAGTTCTTCAGGTTCAGTGTCTCCACCATCGACTTAGTGTGAGATAGTTATTAAATGTCCGACTCGTTGGCTGAATGGTCAGCGTACTGGCCTTCGGTTCAGAGGGTCCCGGGTTCGATTCCCGGCCGGGTCGGTGATTTTAACCTTCATTGGTTAATTCCAGTGGCCCGGGGACTGGGTGTTTGTGTTGTCCCCAACATCCCTGCAACTCACACACCACACACAACACTATCCTCCACCACAATAACATGCAGTTACCTACACATGGCAGATGCCGCCCACCCTCATCGGAGGGTCTGCCTTACAAGGGCTGCACTCGGCTAGAAATAGCCACACGAAATTATTATAGTTATTAAATGATAATTTTCGTTTCTGTTCGTCTCTCGGGTTAATGATGGTTTATCTGTCATTGCTACTGTATAATTTTAGCTAGTATATAGGAATAACATCATATTTTATGAAGTTAAATCAAAAGTTAAAAACAACAAGGAATAATAGGTCGCCGGGCGGTCAGTAATCTGTATGCATTTCATATTATATCTGCAAGGATTCTCCGATATTCTGCGATATATTGATCCATGTGCAATCCAATCACCTTGACCTTAGTTAAATAAATCATTATTTTATGTCACAAGAGAATCATATGTCGTAAATCTAATATTTAACTACAACAACCTGTTTCTATGGCATAAGTTTCAAGTCTTGGTACATTCATTAATCCTCCGAGTAGCAAGACCTGAAGTTAATAGAATATCCAGCATTAAATTTCCTTATGTGTGACATATGGGCACTGATCAATTGAGATCATAACTCAGTCCTTACGAATGATAAATATAGCTTCCATTTGTGTTGCTGAAACTGGTAGTTTTACCTTACTGGATAAATGTTAAAAGCACTCTGTAATTATTTAATGTTATAAGTACAGCTGTCAGTAGACAAAATGGCGCTTGGAAATACTCGAAGACCTTTTCGCAAATCTTGGGCTTCCCCGCACCATCAACTACAGTCCCAACACTATGTTTAAGACAACATTATAATTCACAGAGACCATATTCATGAAGTGATCGAGTGCTATTTAACATTTTGACGTGTACAGATAGCTCTGTCTGTAGATCAGGGGTAGAGCATCAGCTCCTAGACTCCAAGATCTTGGGAAGAAGCTTGGCGGAGATAGCCAGATTTTTGAAGGACGGAAAATATCCCATTCGGCAGATATGCGTTAAGATGTCGGCATGTAAAATATTTCTGGGGGCACAAAATTAATTGAATAGGTCAACCATGGATTAACAAACAAAGACCTGGTTGCTGAAAGGTGATAATACACGTATACATAAGCTTAACCTTTGTAACTCGTTAGCCATGCATACCAGAGTAAAACAGTTAAAGTTACAGAAGGGTGCTTTGCGGGCCGTTAAGCACAAATGTGTTTTACAGGACCTAAATGAATGAAACGACGTCGCTGAAAACCTTCGACGTGTTAGTGCGACATTAAATTTAAGCCACAAGCAAAAATAACAAAAATAAAATAATTAATGAAACAAACAATATTGTTCATATTTGTGTGAGTAGTAGTCTATATTGATCATAGCTACTGTATGTGGAAATCTTCAATTTATGAACTAGAAAAGTAATTTTGGCTAAAATTGGTCAGCTGATGCCGTACGATTACTTCTACCGTATTAACGTGTGTATAGATGTGTATTCATTGGTTCCATGAACAGCCTCTACCAACTGTAATCGAAGTGTATTTGAAAACTATAAGACGGAAATTGAGTATGGCCTGTTGGAAGAATCATCACGCTTTCTGTTTTCTTATCGTAGCCTATGCACTTTGTTTTCTTATAGTATGTATTATGACGGCTGCAATGCTAACTAATCTAGGGGCACAGCGTATCGAAGAGGAAGTGCGACATCTTCACGAGTTACCGTGGACCGCCGCACAGATGGCACTGCCATCCACAGTGGTGACTCAGCGCGAGGATAACAGGGGCATTATCGGGACTTCTACTCCAAAATCTACTAAGAAACTCAAGCATGCAACTTACATTTGAAAATGATTTTATCTGCTGGACACTTCAGATTATTTCCTGGATGACTTCGCTGCCTTCGAAGTAACCAGCTCCCTTCTTATTTCCTTCGTGTGGAAGAAGAATCGACATTTCAAGTAGTCAAATACGAGTTTTTGGTAGCAAACACAGCACATGATCTTCACAGCGCCCCAACTGCGATGACTTAACTTTAATAACATCTAATTTATCCTAGCACTCTAAGAAAGTATCACCCCATAAACTATCCATACATGACAGCTTTCCCGCAACAACAATTTTCACTCGCAGCAACACATGATAAACACTTTCCGACGCATACGTGAGATATTTGTGCTTTGCATTGAGCCGTAATCTTTAATTAGTGTTAGGGAAGCACGCACAGTATCAGTCGGTTTGCCGAAAAGGAAAGGACGACATAAATCACACTGAATCACTTTTGAAATATTCCACACTATGTATCCGACTAAATGATATACTAAGTACTCTTTGCTACAATTCCGCCCACTCAACTCAGGTAAACTAATTCCTAGTCTGGTATTTGAATGTAATTTTCCATGTTCACAATTTTTTCCCTGATTTCATCTACGACTTGTGTCTTCACTGCACGATTTTTACTTTCAATTTCTCTTGCAAGAATACGCATTTGATTAACAAGAGACGTCAATGGGGATTCAGCTCTGTACTCACAGTTTCCGCCAGATGATAAGGCAAGTTTGGTCGGTACGTAAATAGACTGCAACGTGTGTAAATGTAGAAAATCAATAGTGGACGGATGATCATCACAACCTAGTGATCGCAGGATACCGAAATGACGTTCTAGAGGATCTTGATTAAATTTTCCTGTCAAAACGTAGCTATAATTGTGTTCCCACAAATATCCAGACACTTCTAAGGTACTTTCTACGGTAACTCTTAAAGACTCCAGTGTCCTTCGTGAAGCGAATGAATTTTGAGTATCTCTGAGAACATTCTGTCATTTAATTAAAGTTAATTTAATGCGTCAATCAGACAGTTTAAATCGCTTGTAAGAATTTCCGTTTGTTTACTGTCTTCTAAACCCTGTGTTTTAATACCCCGATAGAATGCTATACCATTAGCGACTGATCTACTGAATAGCTGAAATGCCAATCTTACATTAATTCGCTGAAACGAATTAGGATCCAAGTGGGCAGAGGTCAGTTTGTAGCAAACTTTCAATCCGGAAATTTGGGACGAGTCACATTTGCAAACTTTCCTGTACAATGAATACTCAACATTTTGCCATTATAATTAACCTGTCTTTTGTCATGAAAATGATTTCTTACACATGTGGCGCGTCTGAAAATGCCCATAATTTTCTGTTGGAGTCAGCTGGATTGGAAATATAACACTTCATATTATTTATGTTACCAGATATTCCTAAGCATTTCCACAACATTTTATCGACTGGCTACCATCCGATGTGAAACCAATGGTTCGGACACCTACTTGCTCTAATTGTATGATGACTTGAATGAGAATGTTTGCAATTATATCACCAGAAGTGGTGTTCCGGCTGACATACACCACCATGGGTTGTATCCAGTTATATAGAAAATGAACAAACATAAAAGCTAGAGCATAATTTGCCAACTGACCCTTGCTTTCATCTTCAGTAAATTTCCCCAAATCAACAAAACCATTCACTTGCAACGATTCCGAGTTAAAGCGAATTTCTTCTCGTAACATTACCTCGTCTAATATCAACATCCCTAAGCGTTCAGGTTCCTCCTTTCAGTTAAAAAATTCTGCTGTGGCAGCGGTAGCATGCTCATTTATGCCGTACGAACATTTTAGGCCCTTCACCAAATTTTTCAAGTAGGATTCGGAAGACATGGAAAATAAGTGCATCAAGAAGAAATTCAGCACTGTATCTCATTCCTTTTTTACTTTTCGCTTGATATTTCTTTAACATTGTATCGACTATAATTTTCGTTTTCTTGCTGAGAGAACCGAATTATTTTGACTGAGTGAAATTTCTCTTTGATTTGATATCAGAAACATCTTTTTCAAGCAAATGTATCTTAGCTTTAGCGACATTGAGTCGATTCTGCGTTCTAGATTTTTCAATCTCATCTTTAATCGCACAATTGTTTTCCTAGCATCTGCGATATTAGAGCTAACTTCAGCTGCTGAGCATACAGGTTGATCACTATCACTGATATTTACGATCTGTTCAGGGCTTTTATTAGAGAAATCTCTTCGCGTGGATTTCCTATTCGTGGAGGAGTTGCGTTTCATAAATTCCTTAGAAATATAATTGGGTTGATTAGGAAATATGTGAGGAAATGCTTCTGGTTTTAATTTCCAGCGCTGTCTTGCTATCTCTACTCTTTCACCATTCACCGTAAACGAGTCTACTTTTACTAGAAAGTCATCGCAAAAATTAATGTCATACACGAAACAGTTATGAGATAATTTTCGGTCTTTTCTATGGATAGCCTTCTCCCGTTTCAGTAAAACACCACTCTCTTTAGGGGGTCTAAAGAAATGCCTACCTGAAGACGATCGGTCATATCCAGATCTGCAGCTGGGTACAGAACACGAGGGCATGATGTGGTAGTTTCCTCCCGCACTGATATACGTTGCCTTATAGCACAATAGCAAAACATAACACTTCTCACACCACTCAATCGTGAATACACTAATAATGCAAACTGTCGAAACATCTCTGACATCGATAATAATGAGCAATAAAAATTACTACAATTGAAGGCGAATATAACGCGGGCTAATGGCCAAGGGTCTCTGTTGACATCACAACCGCCTGTGCTGCCGCCAAGCAGGTGTCCCACCAACCTCTTGAGCTCTCTTACGGGCGAACGGAGAAGATGTCGCACTTCCTCTTCGATACGCTATGCTAGGGGCTTAATATTTGTTTCAGTTATCACCGTTGTCATCGTCTCTTTAGTCTCTTTATAGAAGGGGCTTGTCATGTAGAGGTCAGTAACACTGTGTACTTAAGCTGAATAAAACCAACGTGGTAATCTGTGAGGTTGTAGTAGATGCTTTGATGCTAAAATTTGCAGTTAACTGGCAATATGTCATGCTTAAGTGATGTGTTTGGTCTGAATAGTTCCTTTCAACGGTTATAGGGCTATGTAGATGCCAGATTGCTCGACATTCTCAAGAACTTGAGTCCCTTAGTGTATCAACGAGGTAAATTCAATGGCAAACATCCTTATTCCTCACCTTGCCTAGTACGCATCGTCATAGCATTACTTCTGGGTTTTAAAGTTTACTTGTAATTCCATAACCTTCGCTGTTGGTAATTTTGGAACCAAGCAGCCTCAACACTGATGACTTAACCAATAATATGGCAGTAAATGAACTGGTGGTGGTGATTACTGCTTTAAGAGGAAGTACAACTGGGCAACCATCCTCGAGTAAATATAATATGCCATGAGGTGTCTCTCAGCATGTCATCCTCACATTTTAACCGGCTGCACAGGGAATCAATGCTACAACCTTGAACATACAAGACCGACAACTAATCAATTGAGCTACACTGCCCGTCGTGTCATGATGATGTACGAATTCACAAAAAACTTTATTTATAATTTACCTTGGTGTCTCAGTGCACCTCAATGAAGAATCGAATAACTGGTCAAATTCGTGGTACAGGAGAGTACTGAACATAAGACTACCGAGTAGGGAGCTTTCATTCTAACCTTTAGATCACAGAGACGGCTGCTTATTCAAGTTTTGTTCGTTCTTGGAAGAGTATGTGTGATTTCATGTAATAACTAACTAAGGAGCGGTTTTTGTTTGCTGGATAAACAGGACACATGAGGTAAATATGAATGGGAAAATCAGATTTTTCTTTGCGAGCTACTTTGACCACACTTGTGCATAAAGGTTTTTCGGGGATGTTGAGATGAGGCTAAGACTGGAGAGACAATTGCTCAATTAAAAATCGACCGGAGTAAACCACGGGAAATTAATAATTGTTATGATTTTTTTTTTTTTTGGTTTTACCGGCACTAATTTTCGGAAAAAAGAATTCGCGACTTCGGAGTCTTCGAAAAAATAGTTAGTAAAATATAAACCCAAAAACGTTCTTAGAGTTTACAGGTCGCGAAGTTGCACGTAGTTGGCTGCCTAGCCGAGGTTGTAAAGGCGCACTAGTTTAACCTAAGGGGAAGTCAAAAGAAGTAAAAATGGAGGCTACCACGTTGAGAGGCTTATGGACTGAGGCCTACTCAAGCTATAACAAAAATGTGTACAAAGTCAGTAGCTGGCAATTGGCTGTGCTAGAGGCTAACCACTCTATCCCACATAGTGCGGATATCTTCATCTGCTATCAGTACAGGAATTCTATGTCCATTATACAGGCTTTTTTTCAGGAAAAAACATTAAATAATTAAGTAGGGTACCCGGGAATCTCTACTGAACATTTAAAATAGGGAATCAAGGATCAGAAAAACCAGATTAAGGAAATTTGAACTTAAGCTTGTATAATAATAATAATAATAATAATAATAATAATAATAATAATAATAATAATAATAATAATAATAACAATGTTATTGTTTTAGGTTTTACTACTTTGTATTGTTTTCTGAGACGCAGATGTGCAGGAATGTTGTCGCGCAGGAGTTCTCTTACGTGCCAGTAACCTGTATCTACCGACACGAGGCTGGCGTATTTGAACACCTTCAAATACCACCGGACTGAGCCAGGATCGAACCTATCAAGTTAGGGTCAGAAGGCCAGCGCCTCAACCGGCTCAGCCATTAAGCCCGGCACAATCACATCTATAATTTTAGGCAACTGTTGCGAGTTACAAAATGTCCCACTCCTGGACTGAAGGGTCAATGCACTGGCCTTCGTTTGAGGTGGCCAGAGGTTCGGTTCCCGGCCAGTCCGAGGATTTTAACTGCGAATGGTTACTTCCTCTGGCTCCTGGACTGCACACGAGTATAGCGTTGCTGCCAGGAGGGACATCCGGCCGTAAATCTACACCAAATCCACATCAAGTGCTGACTGCAATAAATTAGGAAGAAGGCCAAGAGATAGAAGAAGATGTGAGGTAAAAAAGGTAATAGTCAGGATTGTGCACGGCATGGTACTGTACAGTAATAGCTGTTAATAATGTAAACGTTAAATATATCTTACATAAATACACGTATCTGCAAATAATCTGGAAGCACTGACAGTGGTCCGCCTCTGTGGTGTAGTGGATAGTGTGATTGGCTGCCACCCTCGGAGGTCCGGGTTCGATTCCCGGCTCTGCCACGAAATTTGAAAAGTGGTACGAGGGATGGAACGGGGTCCACTCAGCCTCGGGAGGTCAACTGAGTAGAGGTGGGTTCGATTCCCACCTCATCCATCCTGGAAGTGTTTTTTCGTGGTTTCCCACTTCTCCTCCTGGCAAATGCCGGGATGGTATCTAACTTAAGGCTGCTTCCTTCCCTCTTCCTTGCCTATCCCTTCCAATCTCACCATCCCCCACCAAGGCCCATGTTCAGTATAGCAGGTGAGGCCGTCTGGGCGACGTACTGGCAATGCTCCCCAGTTGTATCCCGCGACCCAAAGTCTGAAGCTCCAACACTGCCCGTGAGGCGGTAGAGGTGGGATCTCTCGCTGAGTCCGAGGGAAAAAACCGACCATGGAGGGTGAACATATTAAGAAGAAGAAGAACTTTGTACGCTTTTACTGAATAACTCTGTAGAGACAATTGTGCTTTACTAAAATCTTCCTTGCGTTTCAGTTTCAAGCAGGGAAAACGCGTAATTTATCCATAAAAATATAATCATCTGCGCTAGATGTTGAGCGGGAAGGAGAACAAACGAATGCTAAATGCTGTTGACCAGCCCTAGTTAGCACTGAGACATTTCACAACGTCTTGTTGCGCATGCAAATGGCCTCATGCCAGTTGACATAGAATGTGTATTCAGAGGGCGGGCTCACACTGGCCAAATTGAGTATTTGTTCTCCATAAATACATTCATAAACCTTTCATAATTACTGAGTAAGTACGCGGGACAGCCTTTCCTACAAGGTATTGTTTTAAGGGACAACCTTCCCTACACCCAACTAGAGATTCTACGTCTTATTTATAATTATTGACGCCCCTTAACACACATCTCCAAATGTCAACAGGATACAACACATAAAAGATTATTTTTTATAAGACTTGAAATGGCTCGTTAAAGAAATCTCATTAGTGTAATTAAGGTCTGTGTAATGAGGACAAACAGCTGGTCGCTATACAAAGCTCTTTGACGACACTGCTTAATTGCCGCAGACGTTATGGGCTCCCTGCTTGCTTTATGCCTCCGATTTCTACCGAGATACAACAAGTTATAAGCGATACACCCGCTACATGCTTTCTCTCAACCTATAGGGGTCGCGAGTCATCAAGCGGGAGTTGTTGGTATACAACACCTACACTTTCGCTTGATTGCAGACTTCCTAGAGGAGAAATGGCTCACAGTTAAACGCTCTATCCCTCTGGCAATTTCAACTGGGAGGAAGAAATCGAGAAAGCTTCATGACAATGTATAACGGCAACAGAGAAGGATTATATTCGGCTTCTTGCCCTTATTCCAATTGCTTGAGGTCGTCACTACGTATAGGTTAGTGTACAGTAGTTTTGCGGCCGGGTGCCTTTTCTGACACCAACTTTATGAAGAGTGCCGGGATGAGTGGCTCAGACGATTGAGGCTCTGGCCTTCTGACCCCAACTTGCCAGGTTCGATCCTGACTCAGTCCGGCGGTATCTGAAAGTGCTCAATACGCCAGCCCCGTGTCCGTAAATTTACTGACACGTAAAAGAACTCCTGCGGGACGAAATTCCGGCACCTTCGCGTCTCTGAAATCCGTCAAACCAGTTGGTGGGATGTAAAAATATTATTATTATTATTATTATTATTATTATTATTATTATTATAGTATAGCAGTTAGTGTGATTAGCTGCTACCACCGGAGGCCTAGGTTCGAAATTTCAAAAGTGGTACGAGGGCTGGAACGGGGTCCACCCAGCCTCGGCCAACTGAGTAGAGGGGGTTCGATTCCCACCTCAGCCATCCTCAAAGTGGTGTTCAGTGGTTTCTCACTCCTCCTCCAGGCAAATGCCGGGATGATACCTAACTTAAAGCCACGGCCACTTCCTTCCCTCTTCCTTTTCTATCCCTTCCGATATTCCCCTCCCCCAGCCCCGCAAGGCTCCTGTCCAGCATAACAGCTGATGTCGCCTGGGCGAGGTACCTGTCCTCCTTTCCAGTTGTATCCCACACTCTCACGCTCCAGGCCACAGCCCTTGAGGCAGTAGAGTTTGGATCTCTCGCTGTGTCCGAGAGAAAAACCAACCCAGGAGGGTAAACAAATTAAGAAAGAAAGAAAGAAAGAAAGAAAGAAAGAAAGAAAGAAGAATAATTTCATCTCCCGACATACCACGCATGTCATTAAAGGAGTGGAAATTAAAGGTTTCTAGTTGTCATAACATGGCCATTACGTGGGATGGAGTGGTTATTTCTCTGCCCAGGTGCCATTGTCCCCGTTAACTTGATGTTCACTTCTGGTGTAGGCTGATTTAAGTTAAGGGTTATGCACCTCTCCAGAAATGGAAGTCCCGTTAATCATTTCCTGGAATTCCTGACGAAGACTCGAACCCACGTCTTTCTGAGTGAACTTAGTTCACTTTCACTGATTCGGCTACGCAGCCCCTGAATACTTATAGATAAATTATCTCCGTCACATGAGTAACAAAGATGTCTTGCCCTTTGATGGAATAGTCAGTGCATCGGTCTTTGGTTCAGAGGACGTTGGGTTCGATTCCAGGCCGGACTGGGGATTTTAACTGGGGATGTTTAATTCTTCTGACTCAGGGACTGGTATCGTGTTTGCCGTATTGCACACCTCTTTATCAACATACAACACCCCAAATTATCAGAAATATGTACGAATGGAAACATGCGACAATTCGTTTCCGTATCACCACCCCTACCTAACCCCCCCCCCCTGTAGTGTGGAAGAAGAAAGAGAAGAAGACAATCATGTACCTTTTATGGGCAAATAAGAAATATTCAAAAAATAATTGGTGAAGTATTGAAATATTGAAGTCTCTGTAAGAAATGGAATGCACTACCTTGTGAGATGTTGCCAGTTATAAATACAAATAGAATGTGGTCTACAAAGCCAGGAAATTTGTTATACTCATCCTGTATTACTGTTGGTGAGTGTTCTTCCAAGAGGTGAAACGTTGAGTCAATCGGCATGTAACAGAGCGATGGAAAATTAGGATGAGTTTTTATGCTCCTCCTTAGAGGGTAGATGTGTTAACGGAGGGAGGTTGGATAGGAAAGACAGTAAGAGTAGAGGCTGGGACGTGCAAGTGGGAGAGACGCCCCATGGTCACCACACCACGCCCTTAAGCCGAGATCCCCTGAGGTTTTAGTCATCTACAGAAAGTTGTACGATATAGATTGGGAACATTGTTATACACCCGCCAAGTTCACCGAATATTGTGCCTGGTGACTTCCATTTGTTCAAGACAATGCAGAATTCCTTGAACGGAAAGCTAGTTTGATACTTTAAGTGAATATTTATATCGTGATCAAAATCAAGATGGCTTCAATTGTACGGGATATCTGAAAAACAGGGACTTAATATTTCCTTTAAAAAATCCTAAATGCATTAACAGGCATCATAACTGAGAATTCTTTTGGGAGACTCCCGTGTAATGTTGCCGCTCAGCTCTTACGCCACCTCCGGAAGATAACTTGCTGGTTTCATGATAATCGCTAATATTATTTGTTTTATGCTGCAATAACTACTCGTATGGATTTCAGGGGCACACAGGCGATTTTTCTGGTGTATTTGAGAATGATCAAATATCACTGGACTGAGCCGAGATTGAACCTACATAATTGGGCTCAGCAGGTTAATACTTCTACCTATGATCCACTTAGCCCGGCTTTGGCTTCAACTCTGTTAAAATTCTTAAGACTCTCTTCTATAAATAAGCCCTGTGCTTTGTTAATGGAATTCTAAATTTCTGAAGACAAGAGTGAAAGAAAGCGGAGAACAATGTGATCAAATAATGAAATATTTTACATGCCATCATTTCTTCCGATAGAAATGCTTGAAATTCCCTAATATTCCAGTCTACTTTTTTATCGCCTCTTCTCCAATTTATTGACGTCATAACTTGATGTGGATTTGGCGGAATTTTCCGGCCGGATGCCCATCCCGACCAACCTTATAAAGAGGGATGTATTCACTCGTGTGTGTTTCTGAGGTGATGGGTGGAGTGGTGTGTTGTATGTAGGTGAAGCAACGTGTATTAAGACGAATCCAAACACCCAGATCACGAGCCATAGGAATTAACCATATCCTAGTTGGAACCCGGAGCCCCCTGAATCGAAGGCCAGCACACTGACCATTCAGCCATGCAACCTTCCAAATAACGCAGTATTCTCTATGTCCTTCGAAAGACAAGTTTGCATCTCATAGGTTTGTTAATTAATAGCTGTTCTGCTAGTTAAATAAGCAATTATACAGGCTCTAGATGTTCACCTTCAAGAAATAACAATTAGCACAAACATTTTTGCGAATTCGATAATGTGTCTTGTTCTAGAGAAAGAAAGGGAACTGAGGAATGCTTGGGTGGAATGTAAGAAATGCTTGTAAGTCTTTCTCTCTCGATATAAAGGAATATTTACGATATTTTATAAATATGCCGCCGAGCTAGAGATATTTATTTCTTCAACTATTTAAAAATTGTTTCTTGTACAAATAGCCCTAGAGCGTGTTGTGAGCTGAGAGCCTGAAGCATTTCACTAACAGATATATGTTTCTTACTTCCTGGTTTACGTGCACTATGCCATTTATCCATACAATTCATCTAAGCGTTGTTCTGCAACTTTGCTGGTACCTAATATCTTAAGGAATTTCACTACCGTGTTATCGAAACAAGCTCCTTGCAATTGTACCCTGACCAAAGATGATCAGTTTCAAATCTATAGTTATGATTCCTTTATTACATTTAACGTCCAGACGGAATTGCATCTGTTAGTAAGTAGTGAGTCAGGCCGTATTGGATACCGTACCTTAGTCTTGGGCATGGGCAGAGTTTTCGTCTTGTGATTGTTGGTGTGGTTATTATAGTTATACATGGAAATACACAGTTCAAAACAATTAGGGGAACATGTTTTTGAACGTATGCCAGGCTTCACAAAACAATATCTCACCCCCAGGTATATTACCAACTATACCTTTATTCATTACCGTTGAAATATACAAAATGGGATCGCTGGATTCGCGTTCTTTTTCAGAACACAAATGGAAATGCCCAAATAAGGGCGAAAACAAAGTGATAACAGTCCTCCACGGTGGATTTTGAATACAGTTGGAGAGCTTCAGTATGGTGTATGTCCTCCACGAGCATTTATCACAGCTTGGCACCTACGTGGCATGCTTGAGGTCTTGGAGTGTCTGTGGGTGAACAGGATGCGCAAGAACATTTCTTTCAAACCTACCCCACACATGCTCGATGGAATTAAGGTCGGGACTCACTGCTGGCCATTCCATCCCTTGGATGTCCAGTTCTCGAAAGACAGCTCTGGTGATGAGCACTACATGAGCCCTGGCATTGTCGTGCAAGAGTACGAATTCAGGGCCAACACCGCATGCAGCAACCAACACATGCTGTAGCAGTATCTGCTCGATGTACCCCGCAGCGGTAAGATTACCACGAACGACGACAAGATCCATACGGTCAGCAATATTGATGCCATCCCACACCATGACAGAACCTTGTCCGAATCGGTCGCCTTCCTGGACAACATTTGGCATGTACTGCTCACCACGGCAACTTCATACGCGTTGACGTCCATCACGCTGTGTCAGGGGAAATCTGGACTCATCTGCGAACAACACAGGTCTCCATTGGCGAAGTTGCCAGTTGACGTGGGTACGGGCAAACAGAAGGCGAGCTGCGCGATATTGCTGCGTTAAACGGGGCACACGAACAGGACGTCTGGACTTTTCTTAACATGGTTCTTACTGTTTGATCAGAAACCGTGACTCCAGTGACCCTCCTGAAGTCTTGTTGCAGTTCTCTGTCAGTTGCTGAACGAGGCCGCAACGCACAGATGGTCCAACCCTACTTGTGAACTGACCTGTCTCATTGTAGCGATTCCACAAGCGTTGGATAACTGACGGAGAGACATTTTGATCCGCAGCAACACGGCGAAAAGTCCATCCTTCCTATCTAAGCGATGCCCCTTGCGACTTGAACCTCGTTAAGATGTCCCATGGGATATGCTCAAATGACCGCAGTAGTCTGTTTGCCTCACAACGACACACAGACGCACTGTTATTCACTTTGTTTTGAGGGGTTACCTGACATTTTAATGCGTCGCTACGCCTACAGATGAAGTATAACTTCGATTTGACATACCTTGAGTAGCTAAGGTCTCAAGGTATGCTGTGCGACCATTGGAACCCCATCTGCCAAATGAACGTTCACAAACCAGACAATAAAAGACATCTTCCCCTAATTTTGTTGAACTGTGTATCTAAGAATCGTGTGCATTTACAAGCGGGGAGGACGTCTAATAATAGTTATTTATGCCATACGAAATGTATAAATATTTTCAACAGGGGCATTCCTCCAGTAATGTAAATTGTTCTGTAGTCGAGTACCAGGAATGTACCAGGACCTTCCATGCCAAGCATTTGGTCAAGAAAGTGTCTAGTATATTGCACCAGTTTCGACGAAACTTGTTGTATCTTCCTTTTTCTGTGAGAAAGATGTTGATACAAAGTATGGTATTTCCTATTTTAGATTAGGCGCTGTAATTTATAGCGTTATCTCGGAGAAATATAATACCAAACTCCAGGGAGTTCAGAATGCCTGTGTGCGTTTCGTCTTCAGTATTCGTTAAGACTGTCTTGTAACATCTTACTACAAGGCCGCAGAGTGGTTGAAGCTCAGGGATAGACGATTCTACTCAGCTGCTTGCTTACTGCTGAGAATTTTAAAATCTAATGCTCCCTCATATTTGACCAAATCCTTTTTCCAGATGAGTCAAGTGTATGATCGGGACAACAGGTTTACAGTCAACACCATTCAGGTTCCACAGCATCGTACGGTAAAGTGCAGTAAGTTGTTCATTGTGACTGCCTCTCAATTATACAATGACCTTAAACTGTACGAAATACAGCAAGGTAGCGTCGAAACTCAGAAAAAATATCTTAGATACCACTACCTTTCCACTAATTAAGCCATGTAGGTGAATTTTCACCAAATTAATTAAATAGTATGAAATACCATAATATTCTAGATACATTTTAGATGTTCAGTTTTATTCTTAATTCATCCTCGGCATTAAACTGTACCTTAGGTTTATCTTATGTCTTCTCTTCCTTATTAATACAGTCTACGGTAGTCCGACTCGTTGGCTGAACGGTCAGCGTACTGGTCTTCGGTTCATAGGGTCCCGGGTTCGATTACCGGCTGGATCGGGGATTTTAACCTTAATTGGTTAATTCCAATGGCATGGGGGCTGGGTGTATGTGTTGTCTTCATCACCATTTCATCCTCATCACGACGCGCAGATCGCCTATGGGCGTCAAATAGAAAGACCTGCTTCTGGCGAGCCGAACCCGTTCTGGGATATCCCGGCACTAAAAGCCATACGTCATTTCATTTCATTTCATAGTCTATGTTTATAAAATGGTAAAAGCAATATTGTAATCTCCTAGATGTTTAGCTTTTAATCATATTTTAAATCCTCTTAAGGAAAATGTACCTTACGCTTCTTTATGTATTTCTTTTATTAGAGTTTGTATATTAATAGATACACTTCAGTTAAGGTGGCAGTTAGTTACAGACAAAGGGAACTCTGGTCCTACTTGTAATGAACTTTAAATAAATATTTATATTTCTAAGGGGCACTCACTAGTCGATGATCGAGATCCAGTAATGGTGTTCGAGACTACTCAGTTATCTTTTCGTCATGAATTGTATGTAATATTTTTTCCACATTCACATTCCAAGTAATAAACGTTAGATTACGAAATTTGAACGAAGCTCTGTCGTTGTCATGGCTGCAAATTTTGACTAATCGTCGCCATAAGACCTATCTGTGTCGGTGCGACGTAAAGCCAGTAGTAAAAAGAAAAAAAGTTGACGAAGATTACGTACCACGTGATAGCTACGTTATTCTCGAAATGTAGTCAGTATGGGTTTGAATTTTTAAAATTGACATTTGATTTCTTAAACCTACATAAATGTATACATTTTCTAGACGGAGTCTATACACATGTATGACATAATAAATAGCACGCATATATAAATACATCGACATCATGGGCGAAATTTAATTCTACACTGATGAGCTATTCAATTAGATACTAGTGGCCTGTTGCAGCAATAGCTGCGAACAAAGTCAAAAATGAAACTGACGATAAAGGAAGCGTGAGGAAAGTAACGTTAAATATACTGAACTCCAGAAGACCATTCATTTGCCTTTAAAATTATATTTCTCTTATGACTTGCCACCGCCGTCTCAATCCTATATAAAGATTGGGACGGCGGTGGACTATGCATATGTAATTTTTGAACCTTGGCATTTTCACTACCGTAATATTCCATTTAATAAACGAAACTGAACTTTCTGTTACTGGAACAGGCAAATCAAACGTTTTGTTAATTCTCGTACTATCTGGTAAAAAACAAAGATGCAATTCCTGTCCATGCAGCAGCGATTGCAATCCCACTTCTGCTTCTAATTATGTGCACTAAACTTGAATAAGCAATTGTTTTTACGCAGTCTTCTGGAGCTCCTATCTAAAATAAATGCCCCGACTTGATTTTACAGAGCCATCTATCAGCCTAACATAGAAAGATCTACATAGACAACTTTCACAGAGCCCTCTAGTGGGCTGGCATTGAAATACCAGCGGATGAAACTTTCATAGAGCCATCTACCCGCTCGTATTACTGGAGTAAATGACTATTTTAGCAAATAAAGGACTTAATTACATAATATTTTTCTAGTAATTCTGAGATGGAGACGTTTCTTATGATGTATAACACGCAGACATTATTACTGCGTTGTTCTCACTATATTGTGTTACACGTTCAAATTATATGTATGTACATGTGTAGTAGCGTGGAACACCTCCTCTCGTCCCGATGCGGTGGCGATGCTCTGAGACATGGACTTCACAACACACTGAGATTCTTCAGGTGTCAATGATCCACGACAGTTGCTCAGCCTCCCATAAGGCACGGATTTTGCTCGTAACAGAGCCCAGGTTTCACACATCCCTCTCGACAGCACTCCGGATGAGCTCTGTAGGATTGAGGTCGGGTGAGTTTAAGGGCCAGGCAAGAATCTTTACGTCCTAAAGAGTGTTTATCTAACCAATCGGCCACAATCCGGGTGCGAAGAGCTGGCGCAGCGCGTTGTCTTGCTGTGAATACAAGTCTCTCTCATGATACCGGAGGATAAAATATATGGATGCACATCATCTGAAGGAAGGTTCCTGTATCGTTCACCGATGAAGAGTGTTGGCAGATCAACCAGGGGTTCCATTTCATCCCATGTGAACGGTCCCACCCTACCGAAGAGCCATTTCGCTAAAACGCACCTTTCTTTAATTAAAACCGAGCTCGATAGCTGCAGTCGCTTAAATGCGGCCAGTATCCAGTAATCGGGAGATAGTGGGTTCGAGCCGCACTGTCGGTAGCCCTGAAGATGGTTTTCCGTGGTTTCCCATTTTCACACCAGGCAAATGCCGGGACTGTACCTTAATTAAGGCCACGACCGCTTCCTTCCACTTCCTAGGCCTTTTCTATCCCATCGTCGCCATAAGACATATCTGTGTCGGTGCGACGTAAAGCAAACAGCAAAAAAAAAAAAAAAAAATAAAGTCTTTAATTCAATTTCTCATCAGCGAATTATTTTTACTATGCAGAGTCGTGGAAGTTAGATCTACTCACAGGAGCCTCTCTATCATCGCCAGGGTGGTCTCTGCCCACATTCATGAGTTCGAAATCATTTTCCAACATTGGGACAGTAAATGTGTTCGGCTGACGCTCCGGCAGCGCGAACTCGTCTTTGTGCAAATTTTGAATTTTTTTTTTGTTTTTATATTTTTATATCGAACAAACGAACTTACTTTTTATTTTATAGATAGATTAGTTTCAGTTGCTATGGACTCCAACTCCTTAGTTGAATGTTCAGCATGCTAGCCTTTGGTTCAGGAGGACTTGGGTTCAAATCCCGGCCGGGTCGATGATTTTAACTGCATATAGTTAATTCCTACGGCTAAGAGACTAGGTGGTGTGTTCGTCTTAATACATGTCCCTTCATGCACATAAAATATTCCTCACTAGACTACCAACCATCAAAGACATTGCAATGGGTCTCAGGAAGGACATCCATGCATAAAACTAAGCAGAATCCCATTCCCACGCTGACTCCTGCAAACTGAGAAGGGGCCAGGATGAAGAAGAGTTTCAAAGTAGTTGGACGTTGTAGGTCGTCCCATCTACAGTATGTATCTGAGACTGTCCAAATGTAACTGATAATCGTTGTTGTGGCTGTAGTGGAGGGTGTTCTGTAACTATAATTACGAGAGCTAGAATTTGGCGTGGCTGGATTCCTAGGGACTTAAGATGAGGTATGATCATAGCATATTCCTGTAAGGTGTGGAATACGTCGGCTGTAAACGTAAATAAACTCAGTACAGGCACATTATTTAAATTATTATGATTAGTCAGTGTGAAAAATTATAAGCGGCTTTCTGTGATGTGTTAAATATGTCTTATACTAGAAAATGAATTAAAACTCAATGTACCTTTTGCCTACTATTCTGCCATATGAACTTTTTTGGAAACATTAATTGTTGTAGACACCAGGCAAATGCTGGGGCTGTACCTTAATTAAGACCACGACCGGTTCCTTCCCACGCCTAGTTCTTTCCTATCCCATCGTCGCCATAATACCTATCTGTGTCGGTGCGACGTAAAGCCAATGGTAAAAATAATTGTTGGAAAAACGGTAAGTTTAAATTAAGTTGTTCGATTTTCCTTTTTCCCGTACCTTGTGTTAACGTCAAACATTCACTGTGTAGAAAACATAAAGGTACACTACTACTGCGTTGTGGAGCTCTCCTCTTTACCATTACAGAATCAGATAATGCTTCACCACTGGGACCGAACAAAATATAAAATCAATGCCGGGTGTCAGGAAGATAAACTTATGAACAAATACAAATTCGAAAAGAAAATCTAATATATCACAACTGAAGGTGATAGATCTTAGGTCGTTTCCAATGAAATGAAATGGCGTATGGCATTTAGTGCCGTATTGTGTCCGAGGACTTCGGCTCGCCAGGTACAGGTCTTTTGATTTGACACCCGTAGGCGACCTGCGCGTCGTGATTAGGATGAAATGATGATGTAGACGATACATCCAGCCCCAGTGCCAGGGTAATTAACCAATTATGGTTAAAATTCCCGACCCTGCCGGGAATCGAACCCGGGTCTCCTGTGATCAAAGGTCAGCACGCTAACCATTTAGCCATGGAGCCGGACGTTTCCAATGATTTGAGAAACAAATTACGAATTCGAGTATTATGTGCATGTAAATTGGTTTCTGAACGAATAAAATCATGACAAAATCTAATCTTTAGTTTACGAAAATTTCCATTAAATAAAGTCTATTGACTGGACGAAATTAATTGCGATTCCACTGCGATATAATTAACAAAATATTGATTGAGAACAAATTTAGTTCCTTATAACATAGTCAGTTTATATATAGTATCCCACTAATAGAAGATGTCCATTTTAATTTCCGAAAATTATATCAGGGGTTCTAATTCAACAACAGACATTTTATGTACACTAATTTTGTATTTGTTTTTATTACAGATGGTTTTACATCGCAATGAAACAGATAGGTCTAGTGGCGACGATAGGAAAGGGCCAGGAATGGGAAGGAATTGGCCGTGGCGTTACATTTGCCTGGTGTGTAAAGGGAAACAACGGGAAATTATCTTCAGGACTGCCGACTGCGAGATCTCCCGAATGCAAGCTCACAGCTGCACGCCCCTAACCACACGGCCACTTGCTCGGTATATGTACACTCAATCGCACAAAAACTAGGCGTCGCAGAAGATTACTTGCTTTAAAAATCCTCTTGTCTGAAACAAGATCAATATATTGTGCAGGTGGTAGAATTCCAAGTACAATCTTTCCGTTCACTGGCTATCCAGAGATTTGGCGGTGTTTTAGTATTTTCAGAGGAATCTGTCTCACAATCGATAATGCACGTTAAGAATATACTCGCGTTTCGAGGATGTATAAAGTAAAATATTTGTTTGCCGGCCAATGTGTGGGGGGAGTTATTAGCTCAGCGGCTTAGCTGCACCCTTCCCACCCGGAGGGTGAGATTCGAATCCTGGTCATCCTGGGTAGAGTCTTTAATCTCAAGAATCACGTGGTGTCAGGTGGGGCATCCGGCCTCAATACTTCTACCAAAACCAAAATGGGCCTGGATGGCTCTAGAGACCGCAGAAATAACTGGGATAAGCTGAAGAAAGTTGTCATTTGCCGACCAATTCTTGTGCAATTGAGTATACATGAATTCCCATTTCAAAAATTGTACATCCTTTCACCATGATTCGAATCACTGCCTTCCTTGGGAAGAGTTCGTTTTGGACAAAATCGAAGGACGTGGGATCGTGTGGCAAAATAAACTGGATGAAGTAAATAGCAAATGACTAACTGTCCTGGTTCGTGTACTGTATTCAGTCCTAAATTTTAATTATTTTCCTGTCCCTTTTACACAGTGCGCTACTTAGCCCAGTCTTGCTCGCAGCTGTTGGACGTGAGATCTGGATTATTGTAATTGTGAAGTCTCCCAGCAGGCGCCGTTGTGACGGTCGCGCCATTTTCTAATAACACACCTGTTTTGTATGCTCGTTATGGTCGTCCTCATTAAACCATCATTTACACAGTGGTTCTGTTAACATCACCACACAAGAGTTTGTATACGTTATGAAAGAAACTGGTTAATAACATGAATACTGCCTTAGTCGGCGAAGCTTACCTCTTTTAATCCTGACTTACATTTCAGAGCGTTAGCTGTGGAACTCGCCACTTCATGTGACGTTGCGTCTTGCTAAGCGAGACATAAAGGGAGAATTCCCCTCACCCAGCATTTTACAGTTTTCGGGTGTCGTGTGCCACAGAGTTCCAGGTGTTGTAATGGCACGATATTCCTTATCGTGTCCGGCTCCATGGCTAAATGGTTAGCATGCTCGCCTTTGGTCACGGGGGAAACGGGTTTGATTATCGGCAGGGTAGGAAATTTTAACCATCATTGGTTAATTTCGCTGGCACGGGGGCTGGGTGTATGTGTCATCTTCATCATCATTTCATCCCCATCACGACGCGCAGGTTGCCTGCGGGAGTCAACTCAAAAGACCTGCATCTGACGAGCCGAACGTGTCCTCGGACACTCCCGGCACTAAAATCCATATGCCATTTAATTTTATTCCTTATCGTATTTTATCGCATTTTGATTACGCAGAATAGATACAACTACATATTAAGCTCCATATTCTGCAGCCATCTGATAGAGTCGTAGGAGATATGTAACAGGTCGTTCAGGCTTCCAGGGTAACAACATAGAGGGCAGTGCTGAATGAGATGTTCCTTTAGAAAACAGTCGAGTATTGTTGAGCTGATCCAACCTTAATTATTATGGCAGAAGTTCCAGCAGCCATGTTGGTGAACGTCCATTTCTCATATCAGCAGGCATTATCTCCATGCCACCCTGCACATGTCCTTGCTGGTGCTAATCGAGCAACAGCATAGTCTACTAAGGGAAATACAGTACTTAAATTGCACAATGGCAAAAAATAACATCTACAGCCAAATTCGATCCACTGACTAGAATTCGAAAAGATGACGATGAACAATGATTGCGAACGTAAAACAATCAGTGGATCCGACCCGCAATGCCTCATCTTCCCAGAAACTACATTGAAAAATTAGTATTACTGACCAAGAAACTACTTACAAAGCACAATTCTGAATCGATGATTCTTGTTGTCCAAGGGGGTCCAAAATTCAGGTTAACGGCCCCTCAAAATGGTACTTATCGCTAGTAAAATAGAACCATAGTATTTCGCAAGTTGCGGTACTAATCAAAAGTAGCGTAGACTCACGGTGTTCCAAACGTTATGGTACTACTCACAAGTATTATACATCGCACAGGTAACCCAGACCTATCGTGCTTCTCACTTAATGGCGCCACTCGTGGGCAACGCAAACCCATCGTGTTTCACACATAAGTGTACTAATCACGGGTGCCGGTCTTCCCGTGGTGTTCTTCATATAGTGGGTACTAATCATTGGCAACGCAGACCAACGGTGTCGCTCATGTAATGGTACCAATCACAGGCAACGCCATACCCGTGGTGTTTCTCACAATGGTAGGCCTACTAATCACGGGTACTGAAAAAACCCATACAGACTCCCCTTCTCTTGCTACTCATCACAAACCTATTGCGTATCTAACATAATGGTACTACTGGCAAGTATAGGTGACCCATGGTGTTCCCCGCGTGATGGTACTAATCGCAAGTAGTTTCATGGTTCTAATACAATCATCCATTGGTCGCCTCTTTTAGTCGCCTCTTACTACAGGCAGGTGATACCGCGGGTGTATTCTTCGTCTGCATTCCCCACCCACAGGGGGTAGACAGAGAGGAAAAAGAACCAAAAAGAAGGGATTCGTCACTCTGAAAAATGAAGTAACGGATGAAGAAAGGCAAGGGCCACGAAGGGCGTGAAAATGAAAAACTCTTTAGGTCTCGAATGCTCTTATACCAGCGGGGTCAGAAGGGAACAAGAGTTTAACAAGGGAGGTCGGACAGTTTAGATGAAGTGAGGAGCCTGGCACAAGTAAGTGGAAGCAATTCCAGGACTCAGCTAAGGGCCCCATGGCTGCCAAACCATGCTCCCAATTTGAGATCCCTGGGGCCCCTTTTAGTCGCCTCTTACGACAGGCAGGATATACCGTGTGAGTTATTGTTATTATAAATTGATTACCTTGTATGGTGCTTTTCCTAGCAAGACCTAGTGTTTAAAGTGGACTCTGTATTCTGGTACGGCCTAGAACAAGTATTTTACTTTGACAATAAGAAAGTGATTAAGGTACGAACTATGTTAGTAACGTCATTCCTGGCATTCCCTGTTATGAATTGTGTGAAAATATCGCTCATATGGTAGGTTGGTTCGTACATATCAGTAGGTTTGGCAGACTGCTATGTTTTACCAGCTTCTGGATTAGGGAGGAAAGCAAGGGGAAATGCCTCACTCCTTAGTTCCCTTCAACGTTCTTTCGCTTTAACTTCCCAGTGGACATTTGGTACATTGAGATCACCCGCTACAATCACGCTCCTTTCCATATAGTTTCTCACATAACTCATTATCTTATCAAATAATTCCGAACCAGCGTCTGCGCCACCATTTTCTGGTCTGTACTAGTTGAGCTTCACTGGAATAATCTTTCCTAAACCTGAATTGCCTTCTATCCAACCAGTTAGTAATTTTGCAAACATGTCTAATATAATCAGAAAGAATGCTTTTCCAGAGCTTGCAAGCAACACACGTCAAGTTGATGTCAGTGGCTCGAAATGTCAAAATGTCGGATGTCGTGGCGTGTCCAAATACCGTAAACGTATTATTTATGATGATAGCATTAAATGCTCAAAGTGCCCCAGTGCTTATCACTGACTGTGATAACTCAATTTAGGTTTCCACACGACAGTTTGTGCAGTTAAATAGTTGTTCAAGATCATGAACGGTATCACAGTTGTGATCAGCATTCTGCGTGTAACTCCATGTTTTGAGCGTAGCATTGGTTCAGGGCTTTTCAGTTCTTATCCTATTAAAGGTCTTCCAATTCGAAGCTCCAATGAACGTTTCCTCTTCCCCGCGTAACGGAAGCACTATGGTGTGATATTCCAACAAACCTGAGCCCCTGAAAACCATAACACAGGTATTATTATTATTATTATTATTATTATTATTATTATTATTATTATTATTATTATTATTAATTATTATTAATTATTAATATTATTAATAATATAATAATAATAATAATAATAATAATAATTAATAATAATAATTATTATTAATTATTAATATTATTAATAATATTAATAATATTAATAATAATAATAATAATAATAATAATAATAAAAAGAAGCGCCTTAAGAAACGCTATCTCTCATACTAAACGTGAAACAGCTACGGCTTGAAGTTGGGGCATTGACCAGGAGATGTCACCATTGAATTATTGAGTAATGTGTTATTTTGAAGTTGCCTAAACTGACTGGATTTATTTGTTTTGTGTTTGTTTACTTTCAACGGTGGAAGAACTAGTGATTTAAAGAAGTTTTGTGTTATTATGTTTTCTCAACTAAATTAACTTTAATTTATTTTGTTATTTCAAGGTTTTGAACACTTCTTTCTCATTCCGCCAGCTTTTGAATCTGGCCAATCAGGAATTTTCTGTAATTATTTTTCGACCAATAATAGGCTTCTTGTACCTTTTGAATTTGCCAATAAAAATGAGAGGGTGTGTCCGGATTTAGTCCAGAACCCTCTCGAATCATTCCTCGGGTATATAAGCTGCGAATTTTTCAAGCTACCTTGTCTTTGATCGCCGAATTTCTATGTGAGTGTGTGTTGAGACAGGAGGTGAGGCGTCACATTCTTTGCTAGGCAGTTCATCAGCCCAGGTATGGCCATCATCTTTATATTTCTGTAGCTGTCTCCACAGACTAACACGAGGGGAAGGTTCTAATCTTTAACTATGTAACCAGCTGTTTTCTAAAATGTAAACTTCTTCTTCTAATGTAAAATTTCATAAAATCTTAAACTGTAAATCGGGGATAGAGAGAGCGTTACCCTCTCAAGTTCCCCATCTATTTGTCTTCAGGTGACTACGATTTTGTAACTGTTTTTCTTCCTGTAAAGCATTCATTAAGTTTTCTTTCGAGTCACCTCTGCATCATAGGGCCACAAGCCCAAATAGGGTTTTAAATCTTGGTTTTCAAGAATCGCAAGTTTACGCCTCCATATATTTTTGAGTTGGGACCAGTAATTTTACCTGTTCTTCTTTCCAAGAAGGCCCGGTAGTATGGGTACTAGATACCCGTGCATTAACGAGATTGTAAACTGTAGGTTGTGCCTACAGAGGCCAGAGTAAAGTTTTTTGTAAAGTTGCCTTGAGTAGGCTATAAGAGTTTGGGTGCTCAGACCTCTTGTTTGAATTTGTAGAGCATGTAAGCTCTTTTCTGAGATTTGTGTAATTTTGAGTGGTGCCTTTGGAGGGCCGTAAATTGTTACTGTTGGAGCCAAGTGCTCGTGAAAATGGTGAATTGGGAGATACCTCTCCTTATTTAACTAAACATAACATTTGCGACGTGGTAAACTTATAAAATTGGGGCTGGAAGCTCAGTACTTGTACTTTCCAATCTGCTATTTGTACTTGTAACATTGTTATTTCACCTAGTGAAAAGTTTGTTAAGTTTGTGATTTGAAAAGAAATATAACATTTATTTAAAGTTTTAATTTAATCTTTGATATAGTAGTTTGACCCATTCACCCCGCACCTTCTTTCACCTATCTGTGATCCACAAAAACACAGTAATAATAATAATAATAATAATAATAATAATAATAATAATAATAATAATAATAATAATAATAATAATAATAATAATCTCGAATATCTGCAAGTGTGATCAGACTATTGGTTCTAAGTGGATGATTACCTAATGGCACTTCCCCTTAGGACAATGATCACCCCGCTACCACCACCAAATCCACGAATAATTGCCCATTGCAATGCGACGTATGTCCAGTAACTTCATAACTTACATGATCAAACAAGAATCTGGAAGAAGCTGCGTGCAAATGGAACGAATTCCCATCCTCATAATAACTTGCTGCACATTGAGTACTTTATATCACTAGCTTTCTTCTTGCAGAGACGGCCTACATAACGTACAGACATTAATCTTCCTGAAGTCAAACAAATCATGGTACTTTTCAATTGCACATATATCGTTCTCTAAATGTGATGAAACAGGTCAAATTGCGTGCTTCCGGCCTTATCTGTAGGTGTAAATAAACTTTATATTTGATATTAAATAAGTTCTGGGGATTTCCCAACAGTATAAATAGGAATATGCCAGGCGTCCCTAAAGGGTAATTACATGAAATATATTAAACTTTCTTGTCATATACAAATTGGTTGTCCAAACAAACATGACGCTTTCCTCATGGCCTATTAACTCAATAATATACTTCTTATGGTGAATAAATAGAACATTCCTACCTGTCTATGAAAGTTGCCGACCATTAGAATTGTTACGACGTGACTGAGCAATTTACTGCACACAGAAATGGTATTACACAATATCCAAGTACTTATCTTTTTACTCCTGAGCATATTCTCCATTTCTTCACAGGTGAGCTTCTTTCTTCCCAGATCTAATGGTCTGACTTCGTTTGTTACATCAATGTTACCACGAGTTTTAGACACGGGTGTGAATCGCTTTGTTCTGTTGTGTATGATTCATTGCCGCAGCAAATTTCGATGTAACTTTCTGTTCGCTAGCCCTACTCTCTCTGAGTGGAAATATTTCACGCGGTTACTTTTTAGACCTCACAACTCCTGAGGTGTATTTAAAAAACGGAAGGCTTCGATCTAGGTCCGATTTAGGCCCAATTATTTCCGCTAATCTCAGTGTTCAAGTAGTTCATCTTCTTGGCTGAGTGGTAGCACTCCAGGTTTGGACATTGGAACCCAGGTTCGATTCCTTGCTGGGCTGTTGTTTTATTTTAATCACGATTGATGAATTCCAATGGCTCGAGGACTAGGTGTTTGTACTGTCATCACGTTTATACAACTCACACACAACATTCATCTTTTCTCCACTATAACCACATGTAGTGCCTCAAGGGGAAGACGCCATCCATCCTCCTCAGAAGGTCTCTCTAAGAATATCTGCAACCAGGCTGATATGTACACAAACATTTAAAAAAAATACAGTGCAATCTGTATGTGGCTGTACTTCTGTTTCCAAGATCGCAGGTTCAATGCCGGCAGAGTTAACTAAATTCGCGAATGGCGAAAAGCGTCCAATACACACACGACCTTGTACCTCGTTGGCATGTAAAGGGTCTCTGGTCACACATTCAGTGTTTACTCAACAATATTCATTAAAACGCATCCTTATATTGCCAAGAGAGATCGATTGCTCTATTAACGGGTGTAGTATAACGGAACATCTAAAGTGAAACGCTAGCAGCTGAAATGGCATCAAATGAACATCATATTTTAGCCCGGTTGGAGATATTCTTCGAAAGACCTTGTGCCAGTACAAACACGGTAGCTGAGGCCATACCATTTTATTTATTTATTTATTTATTTATTTATTTATTTATTTATTTATTTATTTATTTATTTATTTATTTATTTATTTATTTAATTTACAAGTTGCTTTACGTCGCACTGACACAGATAGGTCTTATCGCGACGATGGGAGAGGAATGGCTCGGAGAGGGAAGGAAGCGGCCGTGGCATTAATTGAGGTTCAGCCCCAGCATTTGCCTGGTGTGAAAGTGGGAAACCACGGAAAACCATCTTCAGGACTGCCGACAGTAGGGTTCGAAACCATAACCTCCCGAATACTGGATACTGGCCACAATTAAGCGACTGCAGTTATCGAGCTCGCTGGAATAATTAATTAACAAGGGGAATGTGAATACCAGGAACTTCAGAAGGCAGAAGCATTCAGTCAGCAGTTATGTAAAGATTGTTGGTTACAAAGATAATGTCCAGATAGAGGAGGTGACTAATAACGAAGTACTGAAATTTACATATGATAACAATGACATTTACAATAAGATATAAAAGCCGACAACTAGAAAGCAGCTGGAATTCATACTATTCCTGGAGATATGGTAAAGACAATGGGTTGGAATACAGTACTCTATCTGAAGTACATACTTGATTATTGTTTGCATGAAGGAGCTAAACCAAATGAATGGAGAGTTGCTAATAGCACCTGTGTATAAAGGAAAGTGTGATAGACATAAAGCTGAAAATTACAGGCCAGTAAGTTTGGCATGCGTTTCATGTAAGATTTGGGAAAGCATTTATTCTGACTATATTAGACTTACTTGCGAAATTAAAAACTTGTTCGGTAGAAGACAGTTCGGGTTTATGAAAGACTATTGTACTGAAGCACAACTTGTAGGATACCAGCAAAATATAGCAGATATCTTGGATTCAGGAGGTCGAATGGACTGAGTCACGATTGACCTATCTAAGGCATTTGGTAGGGCAGATCATGGGAGACTACCGGCAAAAAAGAGGACTAATGGACTAGACAAAAGAGTGACTGAATGGCTGGCTATGTTACTAGAAAGGTGAACTCAGATACTTTATTAGATTAGGTGAAGCATTATATGATCATGTAATCATTAAGAGGGGGATTCCTCAAGGCAGTATTATTGGACCTTTACGTTTCCTTAAATAAATGAATGAGTAAAGAACAGGAATCAGAGATAAGGATTTTTGTATATGATGTTATTCTGTATAGAGTAATAAATAAGTTACGAGATTGTGAGCTACTGAAAAAATTATGATGATATTTGTTGTTTAAAGAGGCCTAACAGAGTGGTCATCGGCCCCTAATAGTACATGCTGCAACAAAATGAAAATTAAAACTTCAAAATGTATCCACTGACTAGAATCTAAAACGAATGATCGTGAATAAACGATAGTGAAACGAAAACGATTAGTGGATCCATTTCACAACGTCTAAATTACTGGGATGATGCTTATTATGTAAATGGGTCGAAAATCCAGGTCACCGTCCCCTCATAATGGTACTTATCGCTAGAAAAGTAAGATCCATGGTATTCTCACATAGCGGTACTAACCATAAGTACGGTGTTCCACACATTGTTGCACTATGTGGTATGTTCCAAACTGTCAGGGGACAGATGGCGTGGAATGACATTAGTAGACTAATGAGTTTGAGTGGTGTTCTTAAAAGTAGGAAAGATTACAATATGAATATAAAGTTGGAACTCAAGAGGACACATTGGGGCAAATATTCGATAATGATGAAGATGATGTTTCTGATGTTTGGTGTTTAAAGGGTCTAAAACCTAGGTTGTCGGCCCCTAATGGTACCAAATGAGACGAAGTGTAATGACAATTCAAAAGTTCAATATCATCCCCTGACTAGAATTAAAAAACGCGATGATGAATGAATCGATGTATATGAATTTAAAACAATCAGTGTATCCGACCCAGAAACTATCATAAACGACAGTAATCCTGACCAAGGGACTGCTTCTAAAGCACAAGCCTTAATCGATGATGCTTGTTGTCTAAGGGAGTCCAATATCCTGGTCAACGGCCCCGCATAATGATACTTATCGCTAGTAAAGTAGAACCATGGTATTTGTCATATTGCAGTACTAATCAATAGTAGCGTAGACTCACGGAGTTTCACACATTATGGTACTACTCACAAGTATTGTACTTCGCATAGGTAACACAGATCTATGTTGTTTCTCACATAATGGCGCCAGTCATAGGCAAGGCAAACCCATGGTGTTCCTCACGAGCGCCGGTACTCTCGTGGTGTTCCTCATATAGTGGGTACTAATCACAGGCAACGCAGACCTACGGTGTCGCTCATATAGTGGTACTAATCATAGGCAACGCAGACCTACGGTGTCGCTCATAAGGTGGTGCTAATCATAGGCAACGGAGACCTACGGTGTCGCTCATATAGTGGGTACTAACAAATAGCTTAATATGATAATAGTGGAAACTCTCCTCACTTAGCACGCAGAGCAGCGGCGACAGCACGTAGTGCTGCCATCTAGCGGCTCGCAGGGAACACTAACATAACGCGCTATTCAAACACTACACATTTCGACTTCCAACCCAACGAAATACAGATTTTAAGACGTTTGCGTCGTTCTTGTAACATAATATAGGGAAGGGAAAAGGTGGATGTTGATCTGAATGAACCAGTGATAAGAGTAAAACAAATGTAGTATCCAATTAAAACATTAGATCGTCGTGTTATGACTAGGGCCTACAGACTTCAAGAGCAAATCACGCATGCAATATATTTTTAAACTTGGTATCTTTACAGGCAATATTTTTTACTGTTGAGTCATTGGTACTATTCACATATGCCTTTATAAGGACTTTGAAATACTTGTTTGTCAGTCAGTAATTTTACACAGCTGTTACATAAGCCTACACCACATTCATTCAATGACAAAAACCTGTCATTTAATTTTCTTCTAATTCCATCTTTGCTTTCCAACAAAAACTTTAAAAACCTATTTTCAAGTGTTCTTGATATTTTAGCATCTAACTTTTCCCCACAAATATTCGGAAACATAATTTTAGAATTGTCATATTTTTTCATTTCTATGTGCAAGTTTCCCATGCTATAATCATTATCATAAGATGACAATACATCCCTACACTCAGCATGGGGAAATTTGCTATATGCCCAGCCCATGACATAATTGTCTGCATTTTCCTGTATTAAATCATGTCATCATCAGTTACCTGATCACTTAACTCACACTGTCGAGAGACATTAGCATCAAAATTGCACTTCATCACATCATTATGAGTCAGTAGAAAGTCTGCAACATCAGATTCACAATTGCTGTCATCAGAAGCACAGAGCAATTGATTTATCATAACACTCCTTATGGCAATGCGAAATTTTGTTGCATCTGGGGTTACATTGTTACCTCCTCTTGCTCTGATGATGGAAAAAATGTTTTCAATGCAGTCCTGTGTGAGTCTCCTTGTTAGCAAATAATAAAAACCATAATCACTATATAATTCAGACCACAATAGTTTCAGTGCAGAAATATTGTCTATCCAACCCTGAATACAGAGAGGGTTGCCTTTGCGGTTATTCAAAACTTTGAGTTGTTTTAGACAATTACAAATTTCATCCAGCTTTTTCATATGCCCCGAGTCAGTGTTAAATGTCTCCTGTACTCTTTGGGGCTACTGAGACTTGAAGAATTAAAAATATCAGATAAAGTATCATACATTTCTATAAACTCTGCAGTGTTTGCAGCACTTGATTGCAAAGAATTGAATGACACATGAACTAGCATTCCAGAAGCTACAGAATGGCTGAGGATTCTGGTGGCTAAACATACCCTCATATCTTTCATCTAAATCTGCCCTTCTGCTCTTCACCCACTGAGTACACCTAAAAATCGATTAAATGCATAGGTTTAATCATAACAATATTTCAAAGAAAGTATGTTCTCATAGATAGAAAAAAATACCGGCACGTAAACATTAACAGGTAGGCCTATACTCACAGCACTTTGTTGTTAGGAAATCTGTAAAATGGCTTGCGATTACTTTGCCTTCTGTAATGAAAACACCCATGCATAGCACAAATAACTCCTCTTCCTGCCATTTTCAAAATCGTGATACATAACAAGCACAAAACTATCTGAAGTACAAATAAGACACCCTTTGGCATACACAGCTGACAGCCGTAGCAAGAGTAGTTAGCCTCTCGGGCCGCTAGATGGCACGCAGAAGCGGTGTCGCCAGTTTCTCGCAGGAGTTTCCACTATTATCATATTAAGCTATTTGGTACTAATCATAGGCAACGCAGACCTACAGTGTCGCTCATATAGTGGTACTAATCGCAGGCGACGCCCAAGCACGTGGTGTTTCTAACAGTGGTACTAATTACGGGTACTGGAAAACCCACACAGATTCACCCTCCGTTTCTACTAATCACAGACCTATTGTGTACCTAACATAGTGGTACTACTCGTATGTAAAGGCGACCCAAGGTGTTCCCCGCGTGATGGTACTAATCACAAGTAGTTTCATGGTTCTATCACAATCATCCCTCGGTCGAACCTTTTAGTCGCTTCTTACGACAGGAAGGTGATTCCGTGGATGTATACTTCGTCTGGGTCCCACACCTACAGGGGGGAGACAGAGAGCAAAAAGAAAAAGAAGAAAGGGATTCGTCACATCGAAAAATGAAGTAACGAACGAAGAGCCATGAAGAGCGTGAAAATGAAAGACTCCCTAGGCCTCGAATGCTCTAATACCATCGGGGTCGCAAAAGAACAAGATTTGACCAAAGGATATCAGACAAGATAGATGAAAGTGGGGAGCCTGGCACAAGTAAGTGTAAGGAATGCCAGGACTCTTATATACATATATTAACATGTCCTCACTGACTGACTGACTAACTGACTGATTCATCATCGCCAAACCAAAATTACTGAACATAAAGAAAAAAATGTTGGGGATACATTTATTTTAGAGTGTAGGTGCTCAATATGGGAGTATTTTTTAAATATGCCGCCACTAAGGGGGTGAAAGGGGGCTTGGTGGATTGTTTAAATGAGTATATCTAGATCTCAAAAACTTAATCGTTTTTTTTTTTTGCTAATTGCTTTACGTCGCACCGACACAGATAGGTCTTATGGCGACGATGGGACAGGGAAGGGCTGGGAGTGGGAAAGAAGCGGCCGTGGCCTTAATATAGGTACAGCCCCAGCATTTGCCTTGTGTGAAAATGGGAAACCACGGAAAACCATTTTCAGTGCTGCCGACAGTGGGGTTCGAACCTACTATCTCCCGAATACTGGATACTGGCCGCCCTGAAGCGACTGCAGCTATCGAGCTCGGTGCTTAATAGTTTAAAGGGGTGAAAGTGGGAATTTGGAATCTCCTTCAAAAATAAAGAATTTTTTTTTTTCGTTTTCGGAAAATCCTCTAAACGTGTGGGGGAAGATGTGAAAATGTTTCGAAAACCTTCATTGAGGATGCTTATTTCTCAAAAACTGAATATTTTATAGACATGAAAATTGGTATTTGGAATCTCCTTTAATAATAAATAAGTACTTTTTAGGGGGGAATCCAATTAATGGGGGTGAATTACAAAATCTACAGTATATCTAAGAAAAGTAACATATTACGGTCGTGAAAATTGGTATTTGGAATATCTTGTAAATAATATGAACAAATAAGTTTTATCACAGGTAAGGCTATATGCGGATGACGTTATACTGTATAGAGGATTTGCAGGATTGTGAGCGACTGCAGGGAGACTTACACTATGTTTTGAGATGAACAACAGGCAATGGTATGACTGTAAATGTGATGAAAAGTAAAGATGTAAGTTTCACCAAGAGGAAGACAGACAACCGAAACCAACAGCGAAATTTCGGAAAATGTTATACATACTGTATGGATTGTACGTTGACGATATGACATATAACTCATGAATCGTGTATCTAGGATTGGTGCAACTTGTAACATCTATTGTTAATGCATAGGAAACACGTATTTTCTTGTAAATTTAAAAATTCCTATAAGAAGGAATTGAGCAATTCTAAAAATTTGCTGGGCTTCACAATGGGATAAAATTAAACAATTACTTTTGGAGATTTAATTTATTTCTACTCTTCGAACGAAAGGAGGCGGGCTCGTTAGCTCAGAGGGTGTAAAGTACTTGTCTTCTGAGCCCATTTTGCCAGGTTCAATCCTGACTCAGTCTGGTGATATTTGAAGGTACTCAAATACGTCAGCCTCGTGTCGGTAGATTTACTGGCACGTTAGACAACTCTTGCGGGGCAAAATTCCGGAACCTTCGGATCTCCGAAAACCTTTAAAGTAGTTAGTGAGGCGTACGAACAATAACAAAGGAAAAAAACCAACGAAAGGAACTCTAAAAAAATGTTACGAAGAGTTTATTGTAGCTTTGTAAGTGTCGATAATAAGACACGTTCCTACGACATTATTTGCCAAAAATGATTTCAGTAATCGGTACCGTAAGCGACACTAATTCTGAATCGCTCTGTATCTTTTGCTGTAGACTGCAGTATTTTGGGAATGAGAATTAATTTGTCTTCTTCCAGGAAGAGTATCTCAACGAATTACCACAAAACAAGAAGAAAATTAACTTTCACTTTTGCAGATCAATTGCCTCGGAAAATAGGTAGTCAGAACCTTTTCTGTTTACTAATCAATCAATCAATCAATCAATCAATCAATCAATCAATCAATCAATCAATCAATCAATCAATCAATCAATCAATCAATCAATCAATCAATCAATCAATCAATCAATCAATCAATCAATCAATCAATCAATGAATTAATGAATGAATCAATCAATCAATCAAACACTACTGATCTGCATTTAGGGCAGTCGCCCAGGTGGCAGATTCCCTATCTGTTGTTTTCCTAGATTATCTTAATTGCAGCTTTTCTAATTAGTTAGTAATCCAGTAGAACTTTTGCTGCCACGAATTTCAATGTCAGGTAAAGTTAGGCTTTAAGAAAATAGTTATCTAGTTCCAAGATTCCTCGTTTACTACTCGTAACTTCCTGACAAGGTACACTGGATGAGAACTGCAGCTGGCGATAATAAATAGTTGTGAAGTAATAGCATAAATTGCATTAATTGGGACCGTGAGTAAACACCTGCTCCTGGATGTCACTATAAACTTTTATTTGTAAAAAAAAATCACAACATAATAGAAATGTATGTTTTCTGTTGGTTTATAAACAACTTTCTCTGGGTAATAATGCCGACAAAAACACGAGCTATGCGCTGGTGAATGTAACATTACAAAACATTACCAGGAAGTCATGGTGAATCTCAGAAATAGGTAGAACTTCATTGTTGGAACGGAGACGTATTTTCATTTTTATTTCCCCTATCAATCACAATATATCAAGCATTCATTCTAGTTCTCATTTTACTCACCTTCATGCAATGACAAATTACTTGTCATTTACTTGAATAGAAATACCAGGTCAGTCCATGTCAATTTGTCCCTGCACTGTAATTACTGGCTCTTGCGTAATGAGCATAGTTTAGCTCTTGTTATTGTCAGCCAAGACATATCTAAAGTGAACTCTGCCTTTGTGAACATCGCAGATATAAAGTGAACGTGTCTAATTATGTAACAAAAAAACTCCGTCAGCTGACGTAAACGAACGTGGATTATCGTAGTGGCTCTCATTATCCTAGTACTTTATTTCTATAGCAGTTTCTTATAGGGGTACCTGTATATTTATGGATTAATGTATCCACCATACCAGTAGCATTTCCTTACATGGTGCTTCAAAGTAATTGAAGACCTCACGGGAAACACCATCAAGGTCACAACGTACAAGTTTGGAGAAATGTATTAGAGTACTATTGTATAAGACGAAAATAAGAATGTTGATTAATTAGAGACTTGACTGATCCACATAGGCCTACAAGTGAAACACGATTTCTGAAAGTAGGTTATGAGCAAAATTTGCACAAAAGATCGATCAAAGCCACAATAAAAACATCCGGTAAGTTTTATTCCAGTTACATGATAAAGATGATGATGATGCTTGTTGTTAAAAGGGGCCTAAAATGTAGGTAATAGTATGAGGTGGAATTGTGGTTAAAATTTTAAGATGTATCCAAGGACTAGAATTAAAATGAATGATGAAAAATGATTATGAATTTAAAATAATCAGTGGATTTCATTCGCAATGCCTTATTTTCTGATAAAATACACGAACACAAACTACAACAGAGTCAATTGAGTGAAACGTAGAAAACACTAAACTAATAAAAATACACTATTATGCACGATAAGGCAAGCCACTATCCCTCATAAAATGGATGACGAGGTGCGATGACTGCTTGTCATCTCGTAGGATGAGGGAAGTGGTACTCGAAAGTTTTAGACTATGGCACAGATCGGCCAGGCCCACACACTCCGTAATATTCCAGTTACAAATTGCAGACAACAACTCAGAATCATTTACGCTCCTTCCCCTAGACTTTAATTGCACCCGATTTTGTCGACAAAGAACATTGTACACAGTATTTGGCTTCCTGAAAGTTACAACCAAAACATGTAATATTTTTATTGTAGGTGCAAATAAGCAATAATTAAAAACACAAAATTGTTTTCATGAAATGCTGATTTTGATCTTCTCCGAAGTTGGCTAAATTTCGTTACAAAGTGATCCCCTTCTTGCGAAACAACTGCAAAACATTTTAAAAGTTTTATTTTACACAACTCAGCAGTATTGTGTTGCTTCATGTGCTTAGCCTCTGTAGGCTTAAAGCACTTCTTAGACCTAATTCACTCAAAGACAACGCAGACCCATGGTTTTCCTCACTTAATGGTAGTACTCACAAGCAACGCAGACCCATAGTGTTCCTCACATAGTGGTACTAATCACGGGCGCAGGCTGGACCCGTGGTATTCCTCACATAGTGGTACCTATCACAGACTACGTATACTCACGGTGTTTCTCACATAGGGGTACCTATCACAGACTACGTATACTCACGGTGTTTCTCACATAGTGGTAGCTATCACAGACTACGTATACTCACGGTGTTCCTCACATAGTGGTACCTATCACAGACTACGTATACTCACGGTGTTTCTCACATAGTGGTAGCTATCACAGACTACGTATACTCAAGGTGTTCCTCACATAGTGGTACCTATCACAGACTACGTATACTCACGGTGCTTCTCACATAGTGGTAGCTATCACAGACTACGTATACTCACGGTGTTTCTCACATAGTGGTAGCTATCACAGACTACGTATACTCACGGTGTTTCTCACATAGTGGTACCTATCACAGACTACGTATACTCACGGTGTTTCTCACTTAGTGGTAGCTATCACAGACTACGTATACTCACGGTGTTCCTCACATAGTGGTACCTATCACAGACTACGTATACTCACGGTGTTTCTCACATAGTGGTAGCTATCACAGACTACGTATACTCACGGTGTTTCTCACATAGTGGTACCTATCACAGACTACGTATACTCACGGTGTTTCTCACATAGTGGTAGCTATCACAGACTACGTATACTCACGGTGTTTCTCACATAGTGGTAGCTATCACAGACTACGTATACTCACGGTGTTTCTCACATAGTGGTAGCTATCACAGACTACGTATACTCACGGTGTTTCTCACATAGTGGTACCTATCACAGACTACGTATACTCACGGTGTTTCTCACATAGTGGTAGCTATCACAGACTACGTATACTCACGGTGTTTCTCACATAGTGGTACCTATCACAGACTACTTATACTCACGGTGTTTCTCACATAGTGGTAGCTATCACAGACTACGTATACTCACGGTGTTTCTCACATAGGGGTACCTATCACAGACTACGTATACTCACGGTGTTTCTCACATAGTGGTAGCTATCACAGACTACGTATACTCACGGTGTTTCTCACATAGTGGTAGCTATCACAGACTACGTATACTCACGGTGTTTCTCACATAGTGGTACCTATCACAGACTACGTATACTCACGGTGTTCCTCACATAGTGGTACTAATCACGGGCGCAGGCTGGACCCGTGGTATTCCTCACATAGTGGTACCTATCACAGACTACGTATACTCACGGTGTTTCTCACATAGAGGTACTCTTATGCAATGAAGACCCACGGTGCGTCACACATCACGGTACCACTCACAGGGAAATCAGACCCATGGTGTTCCTGACATAATGATACAACTCACAACCAATGCAGACCCATGCTGTTCCTCACACAGTGGCACTAATCATGGGCACGCACAATCCCGTGGTGTTCCCCACATAGTGGTACTAATCACAGGCAACGTACAGTGGCGGTTCGTGCATGAAGAGCTTTTGGGCGCCGCCCCACCCCTTTTTGAAAAGCACTTAACATAATTTCACTCTGTAACTGATTGCATAATGTGATCGACAATTGCAGCGAAGTCGAACTTTTGGTGGTATGCTATTCTGTTATAAAATGTTTTCTTTAATATTTTTGTGGTAAACATTTCGCTTTATTGTTTTCAAAGATATGGCAAAGGCTGTCAGATCGTGGCAGGCAAGCAAGCACGATGTTTTCTCTTTAATCATGGGGTGGTCGGGCTCTGGCAGAAGAGCCCGTAGTAGGTTCCTAGAGTTTATCAGTGCGCGGGGTGCGGGAGGAGCTTGGAAGGAGGATATGGCCTTGTAAGGGGAAGGAAAAGCTACAGGCGGGTGTACGGTCTGTCCGGCAGAGCCCGCAGCAACATCGCCAACCACTTTACAATGTACCTAGGTTTTTTACCTTCCCATCTTACATTATCTGTTGATAGAGATTAATTCCAAAACATTTTGCAAAACAAAAAAATCCATTATACTGATCATTTAAACAATTCAGTTCCACAAAGAAGGTAAAATAAAGTTTCAAAATGTAACCATAAGGTGACGGCACTATTTGTAGGTTGGTCACATTGTTAAATATGCCTTTATGCTCTGAGATTTTGGGAAGACAAGAGAATGACATCAACATTAACACTTTTGTGATTGTGATCAGTGAAGTAGTGCAGTGCCTTAGTAGTCGTGATTGCAGTAGCTGTTAGCTTGTTAATGTGTGTGTATGAATACCATTGTAGTTTAGTTAATTAATTACTTTGTGTTATAGTGCAAGCAGATTTATATTCAGCCAGTGTCATCAGATTACTATTATCATTAATATTTCATCTAAAAATATCGTGACGCTGGTCAGTGAAAACTCTACCGATCGGGAGATGGAAGAGATGGCAGCACAGCTCTGCCAGAGTAAAATGTCACGAACCGGTACTGGTAACGTAGACCCATGGTGTTCATGTATAGTGATACTACTCCTAGGTAACGCAGACCCATTCTGAATACAGGAGAACCAACACAATATAGCGCAGTCTGCGGCACGTTCTCCCGCATGGACGTTAGTCTGTGCAGCCGCGCGCCCGCTCCCCCGCCTCGGTGGTATGCACACGATGGTACTAATCACAGGTAACTAATCGCAAGTAACGTCCACCTACAGTATGGTGTTCCTCAGATAATGGTACTTATCAAGAGTAAGCTCATTCCATCAGACTTTAGTCATCTCTTTTAGTCGCCTCGTACTGTACCGTACGTATCCTGTCCTCGAACACGAACATGTAAAAAAAAAATATTTAAAAAAAATTACTTGTTCAGGAATGGATCTGAATCACCTTTACAAAATAGTCACAGATACTACTGCATGGGTCCTAACCCATGATCACAGACGAGGTCAGAACCTCCCTTCCCAAAAAGAGCCATCGGGTTATGTATACCCATTATTGAACAAATGACAACATTACAACAAAGAAATAACACACCAGGACACAAAATACAAAATCACAATATGATAATTAACCTAGAAAATAAAACACACAAATTATATAGACTAAAGTTTATAGAACTGTCGGATCAAGAACCCAACATATCTGGACGTCGCATGTCTCATGTAGAAACAGCATAGTAGTAGCATGTAACACGGCAGGGAAATCAGCTGATGGACAACAGAAATAACAACTAACTAGGTCTTTGTGGGTAGGGAATTCACAAACGTAACAAGACTATTTGTAAAACTTCGCTACCCTACACTGGCCAGCGTACAGCTGAGTCGAGGGTCGCCAGATACCTGGGACAAGAATGAATGGCACATCCGACTTTGACAACACTTCCAGTGCTATAAATAAGCACACAAATCTGTCCAGCAAACACGGCTGACCGCCTTTCTTAATTTCACATTTAACAGGCCGGTTCACTATCTCATCATCTCACGGCTCCAAATATAACATAACGGCTTTTATAGCCTATCTCGTAGCATCTCAGCCCCAGAAAATATCCACAGGCAACTCTCTAGCCTCACATATAAAAAAAACTTCTGTTCGACGACCGGAACATATCCGTGAATTTGCCTGCCACCACACTTAAAGACCCTA
The DNA here is from genome assembly GCF_040414725.1 of Anabrus simplex. Classification (NCBI taxonomy): domain Eukaryota; kingdom Metazoa; phylum Arthropoda; class Insecta; order Orthoptera; family Tettigoniidae; genus Anabrus; species Anabrus simplex. The sequence goes on from NC_090268.1 coordinate 268,314,985, forward strand.
CTCTACTCTCGACGTAGAAAAGTCTCACCTTGCGCTTCATCACATGCATCATGCAACATAAAATCCTAGCCTACACTGACTTTAGTCTAATCCACTCTCCCGGTTCGACACTGGTGGCGTACAGTCCACTAGATTTTTCACGAAGAATCTACCCATCCAGCTCTATTGTAACTCGGCATAACTGGAATAAAATACAAATCACAGGAACATACACCTATATCTAACCTATTCTTTCCCTTATTTCCCATCTAAATATTTACAACACACAGCTCGGGGACTTAGCATGCATGCAGCCCTAAACATACTTAAAGTTAATGAAATGAGCAATACAAAAGCCACGCTGGTTTACATTTAAGAGTTAATTAACATATTGTAAATGGCCCTTCATAGTGAATCTAGCTATCACTTCACATGCTTAAAGAAAAAAGTACTTAACTTAGCGGCAACCTCTCCAGCGGGGAATCACATGCCACTATGTTATGCGGGCTTAGCCCATGATTACGGCACACAGCACAGGGATAAAGGTTCTCTTGTCGACTCCTGGGTAGTTCATGGCTGCTGTCTTCTTGATATTTGGCAATACCTGCAACTGTTGAATTAAAGTAGCACCATCTACTTTCCGCTTAGCGTGCTCGAATGCACGATTGCAACCTTAGTATTGGCTAACAATTAACTATAGCCGCCACATAGATAAAAGTCCGATCTACGCGGCACTAAATTCAGGGAACTGGGCACGTTTGCTATCTGTCCTTGTCAGCGGTTATATATATTTACGAATCGCACACGTTAATCTCACACTTCGCGTACGCGCCGTATGTTCTTTATATATACGGACGGTCATTAGCTCTTTTGAGCTAAGCCACAACGATTTTAGTTCAAGTCTAACATAAACTTCACAAAGTTATTGTCTCATCTGCTCGTGGTAACTACACCACTGTGGCCGTTCAAAATTCAATAGGAGAGCGCTTTTATAGTTTCACAAAGTCTTGGGCTCCAAGGGAAATTTCCGCCAAACAAACCCTCCTCCTTTGTGAGAGCTCGCCAGATGCTAACGGCTGCTCACGTTATTACTCATATATATCTGCATGGAACAAGCAAATGGTTTTATCAGCTCCTGTTACTCTATAATTTTAATCTTAACTACGTGTGGTGTCAGATCTGTAGAATTCAGCTTAGTGGCGGATTAATTGTTTAGAATTCAGGTGATTTCCGCCCTGGAAAACAGAAGTTTGTCAGTCTGTGACAAATATTTGTTGCATTCCCTCGTTCAAATCTCACCCCCACCAAAGTTTGCTGTTCGAGTGGGGACGGTGCTATGAGGTCTTCATGATCGAAATCACGGCTTGCAGCTCGGGTCCAACTAGAGCAGGGATGGCGAACCTATGCCACGCGTGTCACCTAGTGACACGCGGACACGATTTCGGTGGCACACCACCTGCATATTAACGATTTTATGTACGTCTTGTACTATAGATTATACATATCTCGTGCATCGTATAGTCACAGGGTTTCAGGTTTAAGAAATAAATACCGAAAATGTAAATTCTAGTTCCATTCGGACATGCATTATGGCAACACTGATAGGTCCGGAAGTTAAGTGAGATAAATGTCAGATGCAGCCGACGAGCCATTTGCTCACCCACATCAGTCAATTAGTGAAGTTTAACTTGTTTGTGGTTGCTAGCATCGCGCAATTTTTCTTAGTCAGTTACTGTTCACTGTTTTGAATTTTGTAAGACAAATAGTTGCCAAGGGATTATCCCAATTTCGAGATTTGGAGAAACTATCGCACTTTATTTCAAAACCTCATACTGTATTGCACAAATGAGCGATATGAAGGTCAAAGTTTTTGAGTGGTTCACAGTTTAGAAATGGACTTGATTGAATTTCAAGAAAGCAGTAGGTACATGGCTGAACAAATTTGTACAACTTCGTGTAGCATTGATGAAAATTGAGGTTGATGGTGAATACTCTCTCCAGAAGCCGGAGAACTGAATATTTGACCAGTTGAACAGCCTGCCACAAATGTTTTCGGCCATGAAGAAACTTGCTACAGTGCTACTTACTTTGTTTGCGAGCAGCTGTTTTCTACAATGAACGTTGTGAAGTCAACAGTTAGAAACAGTCTTGGTTCAGATCTAACAGTTTCTCGTGTGTTATTGAGACAAAAAGTTATAAACCTAACATAAATGACATGGCTACTAAGTATATTTGCGATATTGGCAAAATACGACCACGAAACATGCAATGAAATGTATTATTTTTACAATGTACATATGTATAAGTAATAACGTATTCAGAAACACAATTTTGAATTAGGGATGAAAGTCGGTGTAGATGGTGGTCGTGGGGGGTGGATGGTAGCAATTGCAAACGAAAATAACAAGTGACACAGTAGACAGTTGAGAATAATAAACCAGACTTAAAATGGCACACTAGTTGGAAAAGGTTCGCCATCCCTGAACTAGAGGAATTCGTTCCTTTCGGAGCGCTACGGGGTTCTCACCGCCTATGGCAGGACCATCCAGGGTTCCTTCCTTCCTTCCTTCCTTCCTTCCTTCCTTCCTTCCTTCCTTCCTTCCCCGTAACTATATTGAGCGCTTGAAACAAATTATGCCACAGTGTTTTAAATGATAAATTGAAGCATACACGATATGTTTCAATACGACGTCTCCGTCTCCCACCAATTCGGGGTATTTTTTTCAATCTTAACAACCTCAGTGCCATTGAAACTGATGTCAAGTCCTGGGAAGATAGCGTGCTCTGCTAACCCTGTCAGAGGTTTCTCGTCTCGGATGTATCTATCTAGTTCCGCAAGCCTAGTTATTATGCGCCTGCTTGTTTGACGGCTATAGGCTCAGTAAAACATTGTATTTTCATTATACCGTGCTGTAGGCTACCGGAAGGTTTGATACATATTAACTCTATCGCCACGAATGTTTTCTCCCAGTTTATTCAAAAGGATATTGTAAGGCCAATTTTTTGTGCTATTTCCTGTAGAGATTTAATTTGGTGTCGAGTTTCAATCAATCACTACTGATCTGCATTTAGGGCAGTCGCCCAGGTGGCAGATTCCCTATCTGTGGTTTTCTTAGCCTTTTCTTGATTGCAAAGAAATTGGAAATTTATTGAACATCTCCCTTGGTAAGTTATTCCAATCCGTAACTCCCCTTCCTATAAACGAATATGTGCCCCAATTTGTCCTCTTGAATTCCAACTTTATGTTCTATCTTTTATCTTCTATATTCTCGTTGCCAGTTATGGGTAGTTCAAGTGTCACCTCTAAATTTCAGGTTGATATTATTGTTGCTCAAGTCCCAAATACTTTATTTATACCTCCATAGAGAGACTGCCCATGTTAGCACTTCCACCAGAATCCACTCGCGTCCCACTCGTCAAAGGAAGAGGAATAGAATGCTACATATGTGTTACACGTGTCTTGAGAATTTCACCATTTCGCAACGTACCTCTTAATACAAACAGAAATGTGAATTATCTCACTGTAGCTGCTATGATACATTTTAGAGATAACATACAGATGTTAACAACATTCGTAAGAACAACTAATTATTCGTCACTGTCACAACACGCTTTTGCACTTAAATTGTCAGACATGTTTTAAATATAACATTGTCGTCATTCTTGGTGCATTGTAGAACTCGGTTTCGCTTAATCGGAGTTCAGCCAAGGAAGAGGCACACTCGATTTTTATTTTGATCCCACATAATTCTCTTGGCTATCTTTATGTTATTATCGTTACATCATTATCATTATGGCGGAAACAAGATGCTACCTAGACGAGGAAGTAAATCCGCACTTGCTTAGCCCACAAGAACCGAGTTCAGAGAGCAAGTGGCCGCGTGGCTTGTGTCACGTAGCTATCAACTTGTATTCAGGAGATAGTGGGTTCGATCCCCACTGCCGGCAGCCCTGAAAATGGTTCTCCGTGGTTTTCCGTTTTCACACCAATCAAATGCTGCGGCTGTACCTTAATTAAAGCCGGGATAACTTCCTTCACATTCCTAGCTCTTTCCTATCTCGTCGTCGCCATAAGACCTGTCTGTGCCTGTGCGACATAAAGTAAAAAAATGAAAATATAAAGAGAACAGACTTCGATTTCATGTCAGAAATTCAAGGTTTAGAATCGAGTTAATTTATATTGATAAGGGCACATAGAACTGGCGTTCTTCCACCTTCTAATAGGGATTTCATACATTATTATTTAAGTAATGCTATTAAAGTAACGTCACATTAATTGATTTTACGGGGTTTTTTGCTAGTTGCTTTACCTCGCAACGACACAGATACGTCTTATGACGACGATGGGACAGGAAAGGGCTAGGAGTGGGAAGGAAGCGGCCGTGGCCTTAATTAAGGTACAGCCCAAGCATTTGCCTGGTGTGAAATGGAAAACCACGGAAAGCCATTTTCAGGGCTGCCGACAGTGGGGTTCGAACTTACTCTCTCCCAAATACTGGATACTGGCCGCACTCAAGCGACTGCAGCTATCGAGCTCGGTTTTTACGGTTTTTAGAGACGTCGAAGTGCCGAAAGTTCTGTAACGCAAGAGTTAATTTCAGTTTTAGTAAATCGACCCACACGAGGCTGGCTTTTTCAAACATCGCTGGATTGATTCGGGATGGAACCAGCCTACTTGTGCTTAATGGCCCAACGCTCTGTCATCTGAGCCACACAGCTCACCTGTAACACTAATGCGTACGATAAAAATTTCGACAAAACAGTTAGCCGGCCCTAGGACCAACTATTCAATCCCGTATAGTATCGAATTTATGGATAGTGCACCTTACACTTTTCCACAGGCCTTCCTGGATTTTAGTGAAGATGTTGAATGTTTGTGGAGTTTCAAGGGAAGTTGATGATGATGATGAGATGATGAAGATGATGTTTGCAGTTTAAAGGTGTTTAGCAGCTAGGTCTTCGGCCCCTAATGGTAAGAGGAGCAACGAAATGAAACGATAATTAAAGCTTCAAAATATATCCACTGACTAGGATCTAGAATGAATGATGACGACAAATGACCTTGAATCCAAAACGATCATTGGATCCATTTCGCTGAATCGTAGTTCTACATGAATTTTTAAATGTTTGTGTTCCTCTTATTATTTAGGATGATCCTTCTTATTTAAAGGGGCCTACTATCTAGGTCATCGGCCCCTAATTTTACGAAAAGAGACGAAGTGCAATGACAATATAAAACTCCAAAGCTCATCCTCTGGCCAGAATTAAATATGTGACGATGAGGAATGGATGGATGAATATGAATTTAAAATAATCAGTGGATCTAACTGAAAACATTAAAGGTTAAAAAATCAATCCAGAGACTAGAATTAAAGAAGACGATGAAATATGGTTATTAACTCAATACAATCAGTGGATCTGGCCAGCAATGCCACCTTCCCATATACTATCTTATACAATATTATATACCGACCAAAGGTCCCCTTCGAAAGCACAATGCTGAATCGATGATTCCTGTCGTCTAAAGGGGTACAAAATCCAGGACAACGGCCCCTTATAATGGTACTTATCGCTAGTAAAGTAGTATCATGGTATTCCTCATGTGGCGGTGCTAATCATAACGTAGACTCACGGTGTACCGCCATAGTGGTCCTAGTCACAAGTTATGTACGTCGCTCAGGTAACGCAGAGCTATGTAGTTTCTCACATAATGGTGCCACTCGTAGGCAACGCAAACCCATGATGTTCCTCACATAGTGGATACTATTCACAGGCAATACAGACCCACAGTGTCCCTCATATAGTGGCACTAATCACAGGCAATGCCCAGACCCGTGGTGTTTCTCACATAATGGTATTAATCACAGGAAACGTAAGCCCGTGGTGTTCCGCATATAGTGGTACTAATCACCGGTGCTGTAAACCCATAATGAATCAGCCCCTGTTGCTACTAATCACAAACTATTGTTTACCCAACGTAGTGGTACTATTCGCAAGTAATCTGCGTCGCCCACCTACAAGGGGTCAGAGAGAGAAGATAGCTAAGGATCCGACACTTCGAAAAAAGAAGTAACGGACAAAGAAAGACAAGGGCCTCGAAGGGCATAAAAATGAAAGCCTCCCTAGGCCTCGAATGCTCTAACACCATCGAGGTCGGAAAATAACAAGACTTGACCAAGAGAGGTCGGACAGGTTAGATGAAAGTCAGGAGCCTGACACAAGTAAGTGGAAGCAATTGCAGGACTCAGCTAAGGGCCCCGTGGTTGCCAACCAACGCCCCCAAGTTGAGAGCCCCTGAGGTTCCTTTTCCTCACCTCTTACGACACGCAGGGGATACCGTGGACGTATTCTTCATCCGCGTCCCCAACCCACAGGCGTCCCTTCTTCTTCTTCGTCTCCTTATTCTCCTTCTTCTTGTTATTATTACCGTATTGATATTGTTTTGTAAACTATGGATGGTTCTTAATGAGCATTTAATAGACTGCAAATAATTTCTCGTTGTCATTTTCCGCTGACGTCAAATCTTTTGAAACTGTACTGCTACTAATCTATCTATACAATAGGTTATCTACTCTGCACGGTCCCAATCGATTTGGGGACTTTTCATTACAATGGCAGACCCTCTTTCGTACTTCCAGACAGATTACAATTGAGGAGTTTTTATTATAATGATAGGCCCCTTCCCTTCTGCCAGTCAAACTGAGTTGTGCTGTTATCATCATAATGGAAGGCCGTTTGTTAATAGCCACGCCGAGTTGGTGAATTTTCATTATAATAGCAGACCACTATGCCTAATGCCAGTCACATTTTATATGGGTAAATTTGTTTACAATGGCGGGCACACTTGCCCACTCCCAAACACAATCGGTTAGGGGAGTTTTGAAAAAATTGCAAGCTACCTTGACTTCTGCCAGTCAAACCGAGAAGGGACTTATTCATTACAATGGTAGTCCCTCCTTACTAATGCCAGTTACAAAGGAGTTGGAGAAGGATCCAATTCCTACTGCCAGTCAAAGTCGATGTGGAGAGCAATGATTACAATGGCAGATGCCCTCCTGCTGAGGGTCACTATCGATTTGTGAAATATTAATTATAATAACAGAGACACCCTTTCTACATCACTACAAATCGATTTCAATGAACATAAATAGTTCGACATACGAAGTATATGCATGTTTTACAATATTACAAATCAGATTAACTACTGCTAAACAATACGTCATATCGACAAACGGACTGTACCATAAGATGCCTCATTTAGTGGTCTAAATGGCTGGTCTTATGATATTTTCTCCTATCTCACCTATTTATAGGTAAGATTGAATTAGGAACGTTGAATAGGGTGAAATTTTGGTAAGGTTTTTTCACAGTGCATTACTTTTGGATATTTATGTGACAGCTACAAACATAGAATTTGGCTCACATGTGGATACTGGTTGGACCAATGTTCATGTAGAATTAAATGATTTCACCTTTCGTATACAAGTAATTCAAACTATGAATTATACGCGTACAAAATGCAAAATGTACGTATAATCGAGGAATAGAGACAAATCCAACGTATTAGGAATAGAGATACGACAAAACGTCACAGGACCACAGTTTTCGATCACTCCAAGTTGAACGGAGATTGTGCCATTCGTTTTGTGATACGACTTACCGTTTAGCCACGAAATACCTCGAAACGATGGTCTGCACCGACATTAAAGTTGCCTCAATATTTAGATATATTACAGGGGGAAAAGGTTAAATACTTCAAGATCATGGAAGCCTTCCGTCGGTTACAGGCTAAGACATATAATTCTACCATATTCTAGCTTGTCTGGCAGATTCTGCCACAATCTTACTTTGGGGAGGGGGGGGGGGAGGGTTGGAGAATGAGGACTTCCAGCAAACTAAAGCTAACAAGTATGCATACGGTCATTGCTCGGGGGATTCCGTGGAACGCAGAGGTGAAGATTCCAGGGCGAATGGGTCGACAGAGAAAATCAAAGTATAATTTAAAACTCTAAAATTTGAAATTTATTTCCTTCCTTTTTTGTTTTGAATTTAAACCTTGATGAACAACACCAAATAACAATTAGATAGACAAGGTGAGCTCGTCAGCTTTTGTAACAATACTGATTAAACTTCAGGTACACAACAATTTTCAGAACGATCTCGAAGGTCCAAAGTTACAATGTTCAAAATAGCATCTTTGCTCCACACAATTACTCTCTAGGAGACTGAGCTCCAAAATTTACAACATTGCAGCCTTTCCAAGGCACAATTCTCTTATCCAAAACACTAGATAAATCTAGAAAATAAATTTTACTGTCTTAGTCGCTCGACAGTCTGATTACATTTAAAAAGGAATGGTTAAAATTTAACAGAGGCAGTAAGTGCCCATTCTGCATGGTCTTAGTGATCAAAAGAAATGGTTCAATAAATCGTACGTAAACCAAAATGCTTGGAGGCAAAATCTTGCACTCCTTTGGAAATACACTTTGAAACACTTAAAACCCTATTCGGGCTTAAGGCGGAGGGGTAGGTTCCAGAACTCTCTGGGCCGAAGCCCTGTACACACCCTCATTTCTGATTGGCTAAGTTAATGAATATCCAAAATTTCTGATTGGTTGATAATTTCATGTAGAAGGAAGAGATATCAGTGCTAGTAACCTTAGAACAAAAAAAACCTATAAACATTTCAGTTTTTAAAAACATAGAAACTACAAATTTCTTTGAAGAGTAATTGCCCACCTTCCCACAAGAGAGGGGCACTTAAGTCGACAGTAGAGACATCAGAAGATAAAGTTCGAAACTTCTTCTGATACACAGTTTAAGGTTCGTATTATAGATGGCTTTCTAAAAGGCGCTCAGTTTAAATGTACGGGGTAGGAGTACCTCCGGTACAGTCATTATTATTATTATTATTATTATTATTATTATTATTATTATTATTATTATTATTATTATTACACATGAAAAGGATACCTGTTAGAAAATTTCGGCAAAATATTCAATGCACAGACACACGGTCGTCACGGTTTTATCTTATAATAATAAAAGGAAGTGTTTCAACTTTTACAAGAATTACCCGATGTTCTACACAGTTACAAGTCTATCGACTACACGGTAGAGCTTTTGAAAGACTTGGAGTCACCTGGAGTACCCTCAAACATCATAGAGTGGACAATTGTGGCACCAATTATCCTTCTTTAGAATAAGAATCCTGCCCTCTGCAATGAACACGACTCTGAAACTGATGATAATAATAATTTCGTGTGGCTATTTCTAGCCGAGTGCAGCCCTTGTAAGGCAGACCCTCGGATGAGGGTGGGCGGCATCTGCCATATGTAGGTAACTGCGTGCTATTGTGGTGGAGGATAGTGTTATGTGTGGTGTGTGAGTTGCAGGGATGTTGGGGACAGCACAAACACCCAGCCCCCGAGACACTGGAATTAACCAATGAGGGTTAAAATCCCCGACCCGGCCGGGAATCGAACCCGGGACCCTCTGAACCGAAGGCCAGTACGCTGACCATTCAGCCAACGAGTCGGACTCTGAAACTGATGACTAATATTATTGAAGCCATTCTCATGATTGGGCATGCCGCGAGCGAAGTAATATTCATTCCTCGGATGGATTCGAATAATTTCTTCGGATATACAGTTTAAGTTTAGATGTCTGCAGTGTTCAAAATAAAATTTCTCTATGTAATAATAAAGCAAGCATAATCTTCTTCTGCTTATCTTATCTTACTATATATAAAAATGGATGTGTGTATGTGTGTGTGTAAATGACACATCTCCTCCTAAACCACTGGAGCTATTTCAACCAAACTTGCTACACTTGTGACGTACTATCTGGAGACGCGCACTGTAGGGGTAAGCCATCCGTAGCTCCCTTAGGGGTGGGGGTCATGGGGGGCAAGTTATAAAAATGATTGAAAAAGTGTCGAATCAACAGTTTTCGGGATCGCTGAGATGAACAGTGACACTCCCGATTTAAAAAAAGTCAAAGTTCAGCTCCCTTTCGCGTGGGGGGCGTGGAGGGCGAGAGGGGAGTTATATATAAAAATAAACGAAAATTGTGTCAAATTCATGGTTTTCGGGGTCGCCGAGGTGAATTGTATATTCCGAATTTTGAACATCAGGAGACAAACCACGTGGGAGTAAGACAGCCCAGGAAACCTTAGGGGGGGGGGGGGGTTGGTCAGGTATACAAATTAACGAAAATGGTGACGAATCCATACTTTTCAGGGTCGCTGAGATGAATAGTGACACTCCGGATTTTTTAAAGTCCAAGTTCAGCCCCCTTAGGGGTGGGGGCGAGGGGGGAGTGGTATATAAAATTAAACAAAAATAGTGTCGAATACATAGTTTTCGGGGTCACCGAGGTGAATCGTACATTCCGGATTTTTAGTATCAGGAGACAAACCACGTGGGGGTAAGACAGCCCAGGAACCCTTAGGGGCAGGGGGAGCGAGGGGCTGAGATATAAAAATAATCGAAAATAGTGTCGAATCCATACTTTTCTGGGTCGCTAAGATGAATAGTGACACTCCAAAATTTTTTAAAGTCCAAGTTCAGCCCCCTTCGTGGTGGGGTGCAGTGGGAGTGTGATATATAAAAATAATCGAAAATAGTGTCAAATCCATGGTTGTCGGTGTCGCTAAGATGAATAGTGAGACTCCGAATGTTTTATAAGTCCAAGTTCATTCCACTTTGGGGTGGGAGCGGGGGGAAGTGATATATAAAATTAAACGGAAATAGTGTCGAATACATAGTTTTCGGGGTCGCCGAGGTGAATCGTACACTTTGGATTTTTAGTATCAGGAGACAAACCACGTGGGGGTAGGGCAATTTAGGAACGCTTAGGGGCGGGGTGCGGGCGAGGGGTGAGATATAAATATCATCGAAGGTAGTGTCGATTCCATACTTTTCGGGCTCGCTGAAATGATTAGCAATACTCCGGAATTTTTTAATGTCCAAGTTCAGCCCTCTTCAAGGCGGAGGGTCATGGGAGAGTGATATATAGAAATAATAGAAAATAGTGTCGAGTACATATTTTTCGGGGTCGCTGAGATGAATAGTGACACTTGTATCAGGAGACAAACCACGTGGGGGTAAAACACTCCAGGAACCCTTAGTGGCGGGGGAGGGGGTGCAAGAGGACTGAGATATACAAATCATGGAAAGTAGTGTGGAATCCATACTTCTCGGGGTCGCTGAGGTGAATAGTGACATTCCGGATATTTTTAAAGTCAAAGTTTGGCCCCTTTGGGGTGGGGGGACAGGGATGAGTGATATGTAATCGCAAAAGTTGTGGAATCCATAGTTTTCGGGGTTGCTGAGATGAATAGTGACACTCCGGATATAGTCCATGTTCAGCCCCCTTTGGTATCGTGTGTGAGAAAGTGTGAAAACATAAATTGTCCAAAATGGGCGAGGTAATGGACGTACGTATGTTCCAGCGTGGCTATTAACCAAAACTGATACAAGTATGACTTGTCTGTCTGTTAGGTCATCAGCCCAGAGGCTGGTTGGATCCTCAAATAGCACCACCAAAGGCTATGCAGTTATAGGGAAATTGCAAAAACCAATGGCAGAGCCCAAATGAGGCATACTAGGCAAGATGAGGAGTGAGATAGTTTGCCATTGTTTTCCTCACTGGACCAGAAGGTGCCACTGCAGCACGACTGATCCTATGAGCAACACCTTTCATAACACTCAGACACTAGCTGTGCTCCAAATGTCATTACTCAGGACCACCCATACCCCAGCAGCTTCCATACTGTCACAGCCATGAATGAGACTGGGGCTTCGGTTGAAGCTACACTTTGCTCTGGCCTGTGCCAAGAGACGGATACAAAAATACTGCATCCATCAAGAAATGGCAACAGGCGGGAAGTATGACTTACTACCTGGAAAATATACTGTGGGAGCAAGACACCCTTAGAACCACTTGGGAAATGGGTATAATAATGACGTGTGGCCTCCGGGGAGGTCTGGTGCAGGTCGTTTGATTTGACTCCCGTAGGCAACCTGCGCGGCGTGATGAGGATGAAATGACGATGATGACGTCACAGATACACAGTACCCGTGCCAAGGGAATTAACCAATTGTGGTTAAAATTCCCGACCCTGCCGGGACCAAAGGCCAGCACGCTAACCATCTAGCCATGGATCCGTACAGGGAAGGGGTGAAATGTAAATGTAACTAAACATGACCAATAAGAGTGTCGAATCCATAATTTTCGGGACTACTGGAACGATTTCGTCCAAACTTTGTATCCATATGACTTCCTATTAGATGACTAACCGCGTGGGGTTACGATAACCCTAGCACCCTTATTGGTGGAGGATGAGGAAGTGAATCGAAAATAGTGTCGAATCGATAGTTTTCAGAGAGTGCGACTTGATGGAAGCTAGAGAGGGCTAGGGGGCAGTGTGCACCCGGGTTTTTTTCTTTACAAGTTGCTTTACGTCGCATCGACGCAGGTAGGTCTTATGGCAACATTGGGAGAGAAACGGGCTAGGAGTGGGAAGGAAGCGACCGTGGCCTTAATTAAGGTACAGCCCTAGCATTTACCTGGTATGTAAATTGGAAACCACGCAAAACCATTTTCAGAGCTGCCGACAGTGGGGTTCGAACCCACTATCTCCCGAATACTGTATACTGGGCGCACTTCAGCGACTGCAGCTATCGAGACATCGGCTTGAAAAAGATCTAGCGCTATAAGATAATGGCAGGATTTACCTAAACATGTAATTTTGACGGCGGGTATTTCTAGGGGAAGGTTTCTGTAGTTTTCGTAATATCTGATATGTAATCTTTCTTTTCGGCTGAAATGTAGGACCTTCTGAGCAGTCTTCGTACTCTATTTATATTCTCTACTAGGAAAGCATTTAATGTCAGGGAGCACGAGTGGTGATCCTTAGATCTCTCCCCTTCAAATTTTCAGCTAGGTGATTAAAGTTTTCAACCTCTAAATTTCGGAAATTTTGTCTCGGTTTTTAAATTCCACCCCCCCCCCGCCTTTAGCGACCCTTTTTAGTATAGGATAAGCCTTTGCATCATTGGGACTTAAGCCCACATAGGTTCTCGTCTTCTCCTGAATGTTCGTGAAGGAGTGCTTGCGTTTCGCCTCCTTGCCCTTTGTTTATGGGCTGTTTTGTGTAACCTTACCTTTTTACCCTTAAGAACTTGTAGTATGGGTATATTCATTATGGTTCTTCCAGTAACCGTGTCTACATTTCGATTCCCTTAAGGAACAGTACTTAAAACTGATTGTGTAACTTTGTAATAGATAAGCCCACCATGTAGCAATCGGTGTACGTACACCATGAAGTGGGATCACCCTAGAGGTTATTGCGTCTAACTGAGATTGTACCTGTTCGGAGCAATTATGCTCTTTCGCATGTAAGTTTAACGACTGGGAATTTCTCCCAATTTATATTTGTACCTGATTTAGGGCTTCCAATTTCAGTGCATTGTTTTAGCTGACGTGCTCGTTGTTAATATTTTCAACTGTTCCTTGCTATGTCATTGAATTACTCTTCCTGGATTTTTTTTCTTTTTGCTAGTTGCTTTACGTCGCACCGACACAGATAGGTCTTATGGCGACGATGGGACAGGAAAGGGCTAGGAGTGGGAAGGAAACGGCCGTGGCCGTAATTAAGGTACAGCCCCAGCATTTGCCTGGTGTGAAAATGGGAAACCACGGAAAACCATTTCCAGGGCTGCCGACAATGGGGTTCGAACCTACGATCTCCTGAATACTGGATACTGGCCGCACTTAAGCGACTGCAGTTATCGAGTTCGGTCTTCCTGGATTTTAAGAAAGGAAAGAAATAAAATTTCCAAGTTTTTTAAAAGTAAATATTTGCACTAAATGATCTCCGTCCAGTCATTCAACCCAAGCGCTTCCTATTCATCTGTGAGCCACGCATCCACGATAATAATAATAATAATAATAATAATAATAATAATAATAATAATAATAATAATAATAATAATAATATCAACTTTCCTAGTACACACGATGAGCTAACATTTAACAAACCATGCTAATTTATGTTACCAGATTGTACTTAGAATAAAGTTGGCTAAGGGCTTTCAGACAATTTCCAGCTGTAAAGGGTGATGCATCATATTTGAGAGCCTAAGAAGTCCAGGTACTGTATTTTTTTTTTTTGATAGGGGCTTTACGTCGCACCGACACAGATAGGTCTTATGGCGACGATGGGATAGGGAAGGCCTAGGAGTTGGAAGGAAGCGGCCGTGGCCTTAATTAAGGTACAGCCCCAGCATTTGCCTGGTGTGAAAATGGGAAACCACGGAAAACCATTTTCAGGGCTGCCGATAGTGGGATTCGAACCTACTATCTCCCGGATGCAAGCTCACAGCCGCGCGCCTGGCTGAATTACTGTAATACTAAATGTCTAATAATGTCATACTTATATCATTTAATAACCTTTAGGGATCTACAATTTCTGAAAACCTCAGTTGTTTACGTAAATGTGGACAATAATTAGGACAGAAATGACCGAATTCAAACCCCAAGAAACCATTTCTAATATTAAGGTATAGTAGAATTTCCTTGTCAGAAACTTGTCAAAAACCTGCCCGGTTAACCTGAAGGAATGAAAGTTCGATTCTACATTAGTAGAATGGGATATTGGAATAAAACTTGTACTTCTGGAGATACATGTTGGCCCTGGGGTTTACTCAGTATACAACAGAAATTAGTACAACATTAATTCATGGGAGCAGTAGTGGCCGAACACTGGACTAACCACTGAATCCCACAAAACCATGTATGTTTTGCTCCTCCATGGGATTTCATGACCTGTTCATTTCGTAAATTCACCTTAGCTGAAAAACTCGTTCGTTATTCTTAACAAGACATGGTGTACTGTCAACATGGTGCAGTTATGTGGAAGAATGTGATTGATTAGGAAATGAATGGTTTCAGGTATAAAGATTGCAGCGAACATTTTTGTAATGTGCCGAAGATTGAGTCAACTCCAAAGTGTAGTCGGCAGTGTGCCCGCTTCCTACCTAGAGACCCAAAGGTTTAATACCAGGATAGTCCAAGGATATTCATTCTGGAATGAGGACTGGGTTACAGGATCACTCTGAAAGTTGGCCCTGCGGTTCGAGTCACGTAGCTATGAGTTAGCATTCGAGTGATGGGGGGGGGGGGGGGGAGAAGGTTCACATCTCCCCGTCGATAATCCTGAAAGGTGTTTTATTGAAGGCAAACTCTGGAGTTGCACCTTAATTACAACCACGGCTCTTACCTTCTTAATACATACTCCTTCTCATCCTGATTTCACCGAGAACCTTCGATGTGTTATTGTGATGATGAGCTACTAGCAAATATACATTAAATACTGTATACACTGCTTGACAAAAAAGTTAAGCATTCAGAAGGAGTAGTGCGATATTATCCCATTTCGGTATACATGCACACCATTGATGTGTGAGTAAATGATTAGATTTACAAGGATCTGTAATGTGTAGAACCAGAGTGCATTCGTGATGGCACCGTCCTGTTGTCACCAGCCAACTGCTCTGAGTCAGGCAGTTAAGCAAGACGTGCAGAGAGGACTACGTACAGTACCAAGCATCCGCGATGCCTCGCAGACGCGTTAGACTGTCTATCCACCAACTTACAGCATTTGACAGAGGTCACTTTGTGGAACTGTATGAGGCTGGTTGGTCGTATTGTGCTATTACCAGGCATGTGGGTCATTCAGATGTCAGAGTGGCCAAATGTTGGGCTCAGTGGGTACACGAGGGCACTGAATCATATCGTGCAGGTTCTGGTCGACCAAGAAACACCACCCCAAGTAGGACCGTCGTATGGTCCGCCAAGCTTTGCGGGAACCAATAACTTCGGCACCCGCCATCCGTGAGCATGTACTGGAGACTCTACTCCATCCTGCTGTGAGTTCCCGCACTGTGTCTCGACGACTTGCATCCTCCAGATTGGTGTCCTACCGCCCCATGCGTTTGTGTTTCAAGTGGTGCCTTGCCCGGGAGGCATGAAGAGACTACGACTGGCATCTCATCATGTTCAGTGATGAGTCCCGCTTCTCCACAACCTCCGATGACCGTCGTGTGCGGGTTTGGCGGCGTCGAGAGCAGATATTGTGCAAAGACACACAGGCGTAATCTCTGGCCGCATGGTGTGGAGAGCCATAGGTTATGCGTTCAGGTCACCTCTAATAGTGCTTCGGCAGACTTTGACGGAACAGCGTACGTCACAGACATTCTACGTCCGCACGTCCTACCCCTTATGGCACAGCACTCTGAGACAGTGTTCCAACAAAGTAATGCACATCCGCACACAGCACGTGTGCCTATGGCTTTCCTAGAGCATGTTGAGGTCCTAGCGTGGCCACCGAGATCCCCCGATCTCCCCATCATTGAACACGTGTAGGAAGACATTGGAAGGGCACTCCGTACCAGTACTAACCTGCAGGATCTGGAAGGATAGCTGCAACCACGGTTACTAGACTAGACGGTAGGGGTCATCAGTTGGGTGCGCAGTAGCAAGTCACGCCTCCTGACGTCACACGGTCCCCATGTTCGCTAAGCGAAGCAGAGTGCCATTAGTCTAGTGATGGTGTTAACCTTGTCAACAGTGTAAGGGTTTAATTTTTCTGTGCTGTGCTGTGCCATGGTGTGTTGTGCTGTCGCCGGTTGCTCTAACCACGATATACATCAGAAGGATTTAGACATTAAATTTAATCGTTTTCCAAAGAACAGTGACATTAAATTAAAGTGGATTAATGCCAGTAAACGGGCTGACTCGTTTACTATTGAGAATGCTCGTGTGTGTTCTGTACACTTCGACAACTCGGATTACATAAGGGACTTGAATTGTGAGTTGTTAAACCTTCCAATTAGACGCGATTTACGGCCTGACGCAGTACCACATTTAAATTTGCCACCAGCGAGTCAGTCCTGTAATGATCGTGAAATAAGGGCACAAAAGCGAAATCATCGTAAGGAGATACGGCAAATTTTACAATGGCAGGCGCCAACTGAAGCAGAAAATGTTAATAACGCAATCTTGAGGAAGGAATTAAATGACTAAAGTAAACATCAGTGTTCCTGTAGTGAGAAAATTGGTGAAGTGACTGCAGAATTGGAGTTAATTAGACTAGAAAATTGTGACTTAAAGCAGCAAAATAAAGATCTTCAAGACCGCTTTAGTGCAGCTAATACCGGGATAATAAAATTAAAAAATAATATTCAAGTTTTGAGGATACTTTAAGTATAAGTCAATAGCAAGCTTTAGTAAATGGCAGATGCTCAAGCTGGTCATCTGAGGACATTGCTAAGGCGGTAACCTTACGGTCTATATCATATAAAGCATAGGCAAACTTAGGCACATGAAATTTTACAAGAAGTGTAAACGAACTCCTCATGAAAAAAGGGAAAGTGTGAAAAAAATTAAGAACGTTGTTGGATAGACTGATTTAAAAGTAATGTAAAACAACCAAATAACATCTAAATGTAAATGTTTTGTGTGGTACCTATATATAATTTAAATTTATGTATATATTTTTACCACTATAATAATAATTAGAACCGGGCGAGTTGGCCGAGCGGTTAGGGGCGCACGGCTGTGAGCTTGCATCCGGGAGATAGTGGGTTCGAATCCTACTGTCCGCAGCCCTGAATATGATTTTCCATGGTTTCCTATTTTCACACCAGGCAAATGCTGGGGCGGTACCTTAATTAAGGACACGGCCGCTTCCTTCCAACTGCTAGGTCTTTCCTATCCCATCGTCGCCATAAGACCTGTCTGTGTCGGTGCGACGTAAAGCCACTAGCGAAAAGAAAATACATGGTCTTTCAGCATATGGAGTTTACTTCACTTTCAACCACTCCTTTTGGGTGCTTAACGTTTTTTGTCAGGCAGTGTATATTGAGGGCTGGAACGAGGTTAACTATGCCTTGTTAGACCAACTGAGGAGCTGTCTGATCTGAGGGGAAGCGTACCCAGACAGTCACGGAAACCAAACGGTGAAAATATCGGTGGGACGTAAAACCCACAACATTATTACTCACGCTCCCAAGTTCGGAGCTCCTGGTTCCCCTTTTAGTCACCTCTAAAGACAGGCAGGGGATATCGTGTTTTTAATTCTACCACCTTCACGCGAGGGATTGATACTTAGAATGACTGTGGAATAACAGTTTTATTAAAAAGAAAGAATTATCGATGGAGGAGAAATATATTTAACCATCCAGAAATCAGGTTTAGATGACTTGAAAGCAAATGAGGGCCAATTGAGAAAGACGGGAAATAAAGAGAGTAGACTACTTACCCACCTGTACATGAAATTCGAGAGGTCATTACTTCCCTCCATTATATTTCCTTTCAGACTCCTTCATGAGGCAAGAGCTACGTGTCGAGTCATCGTACATGTCCTGTAAAGAATATCAGTGTTTTAGAACTCTCACCTATGAAGAGGAAGTTACAGGAAGGATCCGTCACCACACGAAATAATGGTATTCTCTAAAAGAAAGAACCAGGAAAGACTGGAACCAATCGAATTTGTTCAAGTACAAGCAAGAGAATGACGGAAAAGAATACTATATTTCTGGCTTATCAAACGCAGCATCTGCAACTAACTACTTTTACAGTGTCATATTCTTTTTAATTTGTAAAACATTTTTCCAGTGTAAGAAACTCTCTTCATGTCGTGTTCTTGTAAGCGAGTCTAGAGTGTGACAGTATCTTGTAAGTTTGCGCGACGCAATTTGCCACAAGTAACACCGTCAACATTGGCATTCACAGAGAGTCGGCAAGTTGAGAAACCAGGCTCATCTATGGTAATGTTCTCATGACGCAAGCAAAACCAGTTCGAGTAAAATATGACCCGGCATTATTCATGCAAGCTAATTACATCACATTTCAACCTTTCTCCATGAAATTATCTCTCAAGAAGACTTATTTCTTTTATTTTCAGCACAAGTTGAGTTGTAAAAATTTTTGCCTTTCTACTGATGTCTTTCTTGCCCTTCCGTTCGTGATAAATATCTGGAACATTAACCATCAACCAAGAGACAGGAGTGCGTACAAATCCACCTGTGGACACATACTACAAAAATTTGAATATACTCGTAAATATAAATTTATTTCCCTTCCAACTTGTGGAGTTGCCAGTAGGACAAAGAATGTCGTACAAACACGGCACAAAGATAGATTTATATTCAAGATGGAAAGTTAGATAGTATTGTACATCTAAAATATGGGGTATATGAAGGATAGTGAGGTCATGAATTATGTTTCATGAATGACTGTACTGGAGTTTTAGCTCTTAGTCTCATGATAAATGAAAGAAGATGAACGTAGAAAATCCTGTAAGATACATTCTATCAGTAAGGGTTACGACTGTTATCGTTTTCTAGTTTTATAAGGACAAAATTAGTGGTTACCAGTGCTCGATAACGATTTTGGAGTGGAAAATGAGGCTTTTATCTACTGCAGAATAATGATCGTGATGATAATGGCAATAATTGTTTTCAAGCTATCTACATGTTCAGTCCACCGTTATAAGTATTTGGGCTGTATTGTGAACAGACAGAGTAACAGGAAATTTTAAATCGATGATTGTATCACTCTGGTCAAATAAGTGGTGCTATGTCCTCACATAACATATCTGATACTTTTTCTTCCTGTTCCACTGATGTTGTCATATCATTTTTTCATATCGCACGATTTGCTTCACATGTGAAGCAAGCATAGTTTTGCAGCCGACTGCCCTTCCTGACGTCAATCTTATATCGAGTATGTACTCACAGCTGCGTGTCAGTGTAGTAGTTCATAGTGAGTGCCGTGTGTGAACGAAGAATTGTGTATTAAGACAAACACAAAGACCCCTTTCCTGAGCCAGAAGATTGAACCAGATGTGGCTAAAATCCCTGACTCGTCCAGGAATCGAACCTGGAACTACCTGAACCAAAGACAGCTACGGTGACTATTCAAACATGGAGCCAAACTCTGGCCCCATCAAGAACATTAAATTAAAATTTACGGGAGCATTTGCTAAAACACTTTTTTATAAAACCCTGAGAGGACCAATATTCACGAATAGGTCAGAGAACTGGGAATTTTTTTTTTTTTTTGCTATTTTGCTTTACGTCGCACCGACACAGATAGGTCTTATGGCGACGATGGGATAGGAAAGGCCTAGGAGTTGGAAGGAAGCGGCCGTGGCCTTAATTAAGGTACAGCCCCAGCATTTGCCTGGTGTGAAAATGGGAAACCACGGAAAACCATCTTCAGGGCTGCCGATAGTGGGATTCGAACCTACTATCTCCCGGATGCAAGCTTACAGCCACGCGCCTCTACGCGCACGGCCAACTCGCCCGGTAACTGGGAATTTATCATGAAAGGTAGATGAAATGGCGTATGGCTTTTAGTGCCGGGAGTGGCCGAAGACAAGTTCGGCTCGCCAGGTGCAGGTCTTTCTATTCGACACCCGTAGGTGACCTGCGCGTCGTGATGAGGATGAAATGATGATGAAGACAGCACATACACCCAGCCCCCGTGCCACTGGAATTAACCAATTAAGGTTAAAAATCCCCGACCCGGCCGGGAATCGAACCCGGGACCCTCTGAACCGAAGGCCAGTACGCTGATCTCCTATGAAAGGTAGATAGAAGACGACTTGGCAATTTGAGCATGGAATCTTGTGGGAAATATGTGGTACAATTTATAGAACGAGAATATCATCTTACTCTGTCAACTGTTCTGAGACATACCTTTTGAAATTTATAAAATAGGTTGGTCATATAATCAGACTTGACGAAAACGATTCAACAATGCAGGACTGCTGAGTCACGAGGAAAGCATTCAAGAAGACGACAGTTCCCTGCATCTGGGAGATAGAATTGAGGAAGATATACAAAGAAATGGATGTACGAATTGGAAGAGAATGACTCGTAAGTGAGATCACGGGAACATTGCACCGATGAAAAATTTAAGATTACATTCGATTACCTTGAAATGTCACCTGGAATCTAATCGTCTATCCTAGAAACTAAGTGATTTTTTCTAAACGCTTCCATCCTGTTACATATACATCAACGAATTACACTAAGACGTTTTATTATTATTATTATTATTATTATTATTATTATTATTATTATTATTATTATTATTATTATTATTATTATTATTATTATTATTATTGTTTTACGCCTAATATCTAGTTCATCGGCCACTAAGATATTTTAGGAGTTATCAATTTCAGAATTTTACAAAATTACTCCAAAATATTGCAATATTTAGAGAAGAATTTTGTTTTGTGCCGCAAGACGTTGCAAATAGAATTATTTTTTAGATGCGGAATTAGATGAGTGTCTCTCTGAGATTAATAAAATATATTTGTATATATTCTGTACTGCTTTTTTCCTCTGAGCTTTCGTATATTTCAAAGCTTAGCTGAAGTGAGCTACTTTCTCTTGTCCTTCTCATGTTAACCGTCAAGTGCTGAACGAACTATCGGAGACAGGTTATTTCCTAAAGGTAATCTAATTTTGCCCGGGAGATAGCACAAAAACGTCATTTCTGTAGAAATGAGTTTAGCCTCGAGATCTATCAGTTGTCAATAGCGCACAACAAAAAAGTAGTAAGAAGTTCGTTGCGAGTAATTAAGAGGAAAGAGTATGTCAGAACCAAGTATCAAGTCAAGTTCAATTTAATTAATTAATTAATTAATTGATTGATTTACTTATTTATTTATTTATTTAATGGTAAATTATTGTATTCAGTATTGTGTAAATAACATTTGTGTGATATTGTACTGTCTAAAGTCAGTGAAAAGAAGAGAAGACCCATGTGACAATTGAAAACTGCGGGGCCAAGGTTTGAATCCACGCTACTGAAATGGAGTATGGCTTTTAGTGCCGGGAGTGTCCGCGGACAAGTTCGGCTCGACAGATGCAGGTCTTTCGATTTGACACCCGTAGGCGACCTACGCGTCATGATGAGGATGAAATGATGATGAAGACGACACATACACCCAGCCCCCGTGCCAGAGAAATTAAGCAATTAAGGTTAGAATTCCTGACCCTGCCGGGAATCGAACCCGAGACCCCTGTGGCCAAAGGCCAGCACGCTAACCACTTAGCCATGGAGCCGGACAACCCGCGCGAATCATATGGGGTTTATGAAATGTAAAATTCTAGTCTCTGGCCGGATTTAACGTAAAACTGTTGGCTATACCGTACTGCTAAAAGTGACGTACAGCTAAAAGCTTGCTTCTTACGAGGGAAAATTACACTCCAGAACTCCAGAGCTTTAATGCCTTAGAGCTCCAAGAGAAATTGGACGAGAAAGTTTAAAGTGAATAGAAATTTGATTAGTTCATTATCCCTTCAATTGTCATAGTTTGAGAGACATCAGGGTGTAGGAATTTTATCAGACCTCAGCTAGAATCGAACCCAGCGCCATATCAATCAGTAGACAATGATTAAGCCACTGATACACTTTGGTGAGAAGTGGAATAGACTGAGACAAGCAAAAGCAATGCTTAACCCAGGTCGAGGCCCCAAGTTCAAAAGCAGTTGTTTGCTTCTACCACGTTAAATTTCTCTTGCGGGACAAAATGATGACATTCTGGCGACTCTCAAAATTTACAGCATTTAAAAGTATATTCTTAATAATAATGTTATTTGCTTTACGTCCCACCAACCACCCTTTTACGGTTTTCGGAGACGCCGAGGTGCAGGAATTTTGTCCCGCAGGAGTTCTTTTACGTGCCAGTAAATCTACCGACACGAGGCTGACGTATTTCAGCACCTTCAAATACCACCGGACTGAGCCAGGATCGAACTTGCCAAGTTGGGGTCAGAAGGCCAGCGCCTCAACCGTCTGAGCCACTCAGCCCGACAAAAAGAGTATATTCCATTACTATTATTATTATTATTATTATTATTATTATTATTATTATTATTATTATTATTATTATTATTATTATTCAGAGAGAAAATATCTGATATTAAAGGGTACTAGGAATAATAGATACTATGTATAGCCGGATTTACAATTCGCTACACTTGGCGCGAGATAGATCACTCTTGTCCTCACCAGCGCCCGCTGCCCTCGGGCTGTCAACTTGTTGACGTACCTTGAAATAAGAAAGATGACACAGTTCTCACGGTTAGCTTCGGGAGCATCTTATTGTAAATCAAAATGACCGGAAGTTTAACACAAGCCATTATAACGTTTTGAGGGCAGGTTGAGTTGAAAGAGTGAAAGATGACATGTGCTTTGTACACACATCCAGCTGTGCTCGTGATGAAGTCAATCAAAGAAGTTGCTTCTCCCTTCATGCCATATGCTTCAAGAATAAAACATGTGTTATAAGCTCTCAAAAATCTGCAAAATCTTATTATATTTGTCTCTTCAGCGTAAGGTGCAAATGAAAATGGAACAGTTGCCCGTAGCTGCTTGTAAAGGAGGGAACACCAACATTTACGAGCCAGGAAGATTCGCAGATTGCCATTTGTTGTTACGTCAGCAACCTGGAGACTGACTGGATTAAAGTAAAGGAAAAATAATTACCTATGGTTATATACAGATACAGTGTAATTGCAAAATGCAGTTGAATCACTGTCACAATGGTACACTACATGGCGTCTAAAGCATCCCTCCAAGTGTTCCACCATTTCGTTCACACGTCGTAAATCCCCAGAATTTCACGAATATCACCTTCTGAAACAACCCATTTTTGTCGTTCATAATCAAAAGACTTGAGAATGTATTTTGATACTAAATTTTTTGTTTCCCACATAAACAGGTTTACCTCACGTGCT
Source organism: Anabrus simplex (assembly GCF_040414725.1). Classification (NCBI taxonomy): domain Eukaryota; kingdom Metazoa; phylum Arthropoda; class Insecta; order Orthoptera; family Tettigoniidae; genus Anabrus; species Anabrus simplex. Next base: position 268,338,792 of record NC_090268.1, read on the forward strand.
ATGTCATTCCATGGTTTACTTTATAGCTTATCTGATATCACAGATATAAATGCCCTCAAAGCATTCTACATTTCCAGTATTTTACCGTTTGTCAAATACGACTCCCAAGTCTGATCCGTTTCTTATTCTTCGCCTTTTTTCAGTTCTCAACCACCTTGAACGTGTTAATTATTATTATTATTTTCAATTTTTTTTTTTTTTTTTTTTTTTTTTTGTGCAATCGTCAGAGCCAGGATCCCGGTTTGTCGCAACTTGATCAGTAATCAAATACGTGAAAAATTAAACCTCAGAACTCTTTCAGCTCGGAGGAAAGTAGCCGACGTAAAGCTACCATAGAAAGCAGCTAATTGTTTATTTAGGTCACAGGAATTGTTTCTTCCCCCTCCAAGTGTCTTCCCGTAAAACCAGAATGAAGATCCCTTTCCATATTCTCCACTCCCGTATTTCTCTTACCCGAAGGTACATCTCTCAACAGGAACATAAATATCTTCTTATCGTAATTATACTTTCTTCTGCTACAATGTTTCTATCATAATTAAAGTATTTTCTTCTTTATTTCCGGTTCTTCCATGATCTTGCATTTTTTGTCCCCTCCGTTGCATTTATGTGAATTTTCCTTTATTTTTGTACTTGTTTATGTAGAAATGTAAAATATTGTCTTTTAGTTGTATTGGGCTTATACATTTAGTTTATTTGCGTCCTTTGTAAATGTTCTTATATTTCTCACTTAGATTATTTATTGTACAGTACATAAGGGATGTATTTTAAATCTTAGTAATTCGGTACTATGCTGGTTCTGATTCTCCATATTTTTTAAATCTTCGAAGACCCAAGACAGAAGGCAAGCAGAAATGTGCAGTAATTTGCGACTGGACTGTCTTCCACACTCCCCCGGAGTATGATATTGTAGCATCACTACGCGTATCAGTAACACATTTCACAACGTTTGGTAGGACCCTGATTATTATTTATTTCTTAATCCGTTTACTCTCCAGGGTTGCCTTCTCCCTCAGACTCAGCTTAAAGGCAGTGTCCTGGAGCGTGAGACTTTGGGTGATGGATACAACTGGGGAGGAGGACCAGTACCTGATCCGGGCGGCCAAACCTGCTACTCTGAACAGGAGCCTTGTTGGGGGAGGGTGAGAAGCTTGGAAGAGATGGACAAGGAAGAGGAATGGAAGCGGCCGTGGTACCAACTCGACATTTGCCTGGAGGAGAAGTGGGAAACCATGGAAAAGCACTTCGATGATACCTGTGGTGGGAATCGAATCCCCTCTACTCAGTTGACCTCTCAAGGCCGAATGGACCCTGTTCCATTTTCATTTATACGTTACGCTGGACAGACAAATAAAATAAGATATTTACCGACTTGTTTAGTGGACTGGTTTTAGTATTTGGGTCGTATTTTTATCAGACACAGCGAACATAGGCCTCCGGGGTGGTAGCTAATCATAGTAACCACTACACCACAGAGGCGGACCTGAAATACGTAAGGCTCAACAGCTCGCGTGTCGACAAAGACAGCAAGAAACTGAGCCTGAGCCTGGCTGAGAGACTCAGATGGCAAACTGCAGGCTTTCTGAGCACATGTTGGTGGGTTTGGCTAAGTCCGTTAATATTAATCGGTACTGCAAACTAAAAAAATAGTTAGAGGGACTTAAAACCAATAATAATAATAATAAACTGCATTTTGGAGGAAGTAATAAGAGAATGAAACCTTAAGACTTCAAGAAAAGGAAATCAGATTAAGGTATAAAGGAGTGAATATTTCCTAGCTTTCCACACTTCTTAGCAACATTTTCCGAAAACATTGAAACAGCAACTGAAAACATATACCTTTTGAAAGAGACTGTGCAAAGGGCAGGCCTACAAATATCATTTCAGGACACAGATTTCGTAATCATTTTTTGATGACATTTGCTTTACGTCGCATCGACACAGATAGGTCTTATGGCGACGAAGGGATAGAAAAGGCCTAGGAGTGGAGAGGAAGTAGCGCAGCCTTAATTACGGTACAGCCCCAGCATTTATCCCCAGCATTTACCTAGTGTGAAAATGGGAAGCCACGGAAAACCATCCTCATAGCTGCCGACAGTGGAGTTTGAACCCACTATCTGCCAAATGCAAGCTCACAGCTGCGCAACCCTAACCACACGGCCACCTCGCATTGTCGTAATGAACATTAAGAATGCTCCAAGGTTCCTAACCACAAGATATGAGAGAACCGGCAGAATGAATGAATGAATAAATAAATAAATAAATTCAAGTAGCTAACGGAAATAATATAGACAAACGGCCTACGGTAGACAAAACAAACCATACTAGAGCTCAGAAAATGGAATCGGCTTATCAATTAATAAAAGACATTTACAATAAAATGAAATTTAAAAAAAACAAAAATTCAACATCAGAACACTGTCATAAAAACGGAATGCCTTTATGCAGCAGAATGACATTGAAGAATTAGAGACCAAGGAAAGGTAAGCACTAAGGAAGAGACTTGGACCAAGAAAATCTGAGAGTACTTGGATAAGGAGAAGTCATAAATAAATTTATAGCTGAAGTGAAAATGTATCATATGCCTTAGGATCTCGTTAAAAATTCCTGACTTTGCCGGGAATCGAACCCAGAGCCACGTTAAATTGCAGACTCGCTACTTTTAGACAGTGGTTTAAGTTATTTTGAATTCATCATCTATATCTTGCTCATAGCAAATATAATTTTATGGAAGTCTTATCCAAACACCGTTAGAGTGAATATTGTCTTCACTGACAATAAGTTAGGAATCCGCTTAAGAGATGTCGTTATTATTATTATTTCGCAACAGATAGGTCTCATTTCGGGGGTTTGGTACTGAACGCAATTCCCGACGCCAGCCACGGGTTCTAGAAAAATTCGCAACCGAAGTCGACGAGATTCAAGACCCAATCATTACTGATCTGCATTTAGAGCAGTCGCTCACCCTTGTCTTAAATGTTTGCAAAGAAATTGGAAATGTATTGAATATCTCCCTGGTAAGTTATTCCAATCCCTAACTCCCCTTCCTACAAATGCATATTTGGTTCAATTTGTCCTCTTGAATTCCAAATTTATCTTCATATTTTGGTCTTTCCTACTTTTAAAGACACCACTCAAACGTATTCGTTCGAACCCACGTATTGCTTCGTGTTCATGAATAAAATTTCTAACTACAAGATTGCGTGCCAAAAACCTGGGTTCAATTACAATCATCTACGTAGTTTTTATATAGAGTGAGAGCATATGACGCTGTTGATAGAGATTCGTGAGTCGTGAGCAATTGCAATTACAGTTTTTCGATACAAGTACGCTATGTGCCGGCAAGGGGTTTCACACTCTCCCTATCATATCACACAAACACACCCGCGTGCGCTCCAGGAGTGTCAAATTGAAAGACCTGAACCACGCCTCTCCGGAGACCACACGGTATCAATAAAAACGAAACTAATTTCTTACTAAGTTATTTTGTTATAATTATTCTAAATCTTATTATTCTCATTATAATATTATTGGTGTCTGAAAAGATTTTGGACATTTCTTTAACAAATTAATTTTTAACGAAGAACCTGTTCTACTTTAAAGTGATTAGCCAAAGTAAGATAGCGTAATATTACATATTAGTACCGTACTAATTTGAAATTTATTAACACCCTCATAAAATGTATTGCCCTATAAATTCCGTAAAACCATCATTCGATGCAACGAAATAATTCACTCATTGTTCAACGCGATTCCAATCAAAGATTACTAATGAGAAATAGTCAATGTAAGAAATACGGACCAGCAACTCAAGCAATGAACTATTAATGAAGATAACACTTGGATTCAGTGACAAAATTTTAGTTCCTAGAATATTGGTACATGAAATATAACGGTACGTAATATTCCTAAGGCGATTTTTAAAAATACCAAGTGAATGGTAAATGTTATAAATTGTACATAACTTAAAAAAATTAGTATATAAAGTACTGTTTCCTTATAGCAACTGTCAGAAATGTAGCTTTCGTTTATAACTGCTATTTACATTAAATTTCATAACTACATATGACACTGTAGTTCGTTCAATGTAGCACGTATAAGATGATTTGGCATAACGCAGGCTTCATATCCTGAGCCACGCCATAATAAATAAATAACTTACATGGTGCAAAAGAACCTACAATAATCACCTCTAATACTGATATTCGTATTAACTAACCATTTTGCGTGCCAGGGAGTACTTTTGATAATCCGTAAAACATTGTATATTTATTTACCGTTAACAAAATTGCAAACTGCTAATTGAAACTGATGTCTAGAATATTCTTCAACAGTAATTATTCCTTTTGTTTTCATATGTGATGTATTTTGAATGTCTGCAAATTAAAATCTTAGCATCTTCATCAAGAGTATAATAATCAGCTCGATCTGCAATGCAATCAATGTGTTATTCAGCCACTTCCTACTATTTCAATTAACTCTTCTGAGAGACGTTGACACCACACCCAGAAATTAAATAGGAGTTCCATAATTCGTCCCTTAAACAAGCCTAGTGTCACTTTGATGAAACACTGCGGATAAAGCTTCTGAATATAAAAAAAAAATGAGTAACGTGACGTACATGTTAATTCTGTTATCTTGTTAGTGGCCGCACTTTGCTCCTAGCAAACAACGGCTTGTTAATGGTAACTTTTGTTCGCCAATGGAAAGCAGGTGGCTCTGGCTGAAGACAATGGTATAATTAACATGGCGAAGAGAGTGACAAGCGGGTCTTGGAATGCGGCAATGAGGATACCGCACCACACCGCCCTTGGGCCTAACAAGTACACACTCACCAACAAGTCCTGTCTTAATAACACCATAATTAATACCCTATTGAAGACAACGCGAGACAAGTGTTGAATTGTGGTTGGTATAATATAGTGAGAACACCGGAGCCATATAGAGAATTATATTACCTTCATACACAGTAAATAACTTGGAGACTTCAATGTTAGGAACTAAACTTTGAATTAATGGCGAGATCGGAACGCCGTGGCTCATGATAATGGGATGCCTTGTAGTGTTATAGCTTCATTGTATAGCTCCCTATAGTCATTAAATGGATGAAGACACTATATTTTTATATACGAAGGGTGAGAAAGAGGTGAGTTTCTTATCTTTATAGTTAATATAATACACACATCATTTCTTCAGTGCAAATATTGGGAAACTCATGATAAAATTTAATCCTTTGAGTGCCAAATATGATCTACTCCTATCATTCATTATGTAATTCCTTTGCCACTTCACAAGTCAGAGAATGTTGTAAATTTGTTTTGACCAACTAGGAGATTCAATTACAGTACTTCTTATTTACTACATAGGTTGGTTTATATACCTGTGAATTAGCCAAATGAATATTCTCAGAAGCAGTATCCAGGACAATAGGTAAACAAGCAATGGTGATCACTCGTCAGTAATGTGAAGATGGAATTTGTACTTTGATGAAATATATATAATGCATTCTGGAAAAATATGAATACTTTTGTTCAAAAGATACAAAAACTAAAAATCGAGCAGAATTTGAAAATATGTTTTTGCGGAAAAAGTGCAAGAAAATATATTCGTAAAACAGCTCTTCTAATAAAAACTAAATTTCTCGAGTAACTTGGCAATAATAGTGTATTCAAAACGTCACTATACAGTATTTATTTATTTTGTTTCAAATAAATTTCTCCCAAGTTCCCTCATTTTCACTAAATATTACAATGACAAGGGTATACTGAGAGTGGCGAATATTACTTGATATCTCCAGATATTCAGTTACATTGTTGTCTATGACAATCCTTCACATCAGAGAGAACTTGACAGAGATTTCATAATCCAAAGACACAGTTACTTGTTAAATCTTGTGGATTATATCCCACACATTCAATAACGTATTATCTTAGAACGCAACGTTCCTTGTATTTGTGTACTATATATATACTACGAGAAACCAGAGTAGGGTAGAAACTATGAGAGTAAATTTGGTGATTATGGCTCGGATCTCAGATAAGTATGTGCTTATATACTTAACTAGATATATTTTTGCCGTTTCTACATCCATTATAGCTTATTTCGTCATAAGTTCATATTTCCTACATTCGATAGCACATTCTACTTCTTAGACGTCTCCTATCCAAATTTTTATCCTTGGAAGTCTAGCGGTTGGCTTTTCTATTTCGTCAGTATACCCTTGTCCCTATATTCTATTCAAGGTCATTAAGTACAGCAGGGAACGATGATTGTGATGATGATGATTATTATGTGTGTTGTTTAAAGGAGCCCAGCAGGTAGCTCATCGCCCCATAATGGTACGAGTTGGAACGAAATCAACCTAGCGTTTTAAATATATAGACGCTGTGCTGTCGTCGGTTGTTCTAACCACGTTAGACACCAGATGAATTTATGATATTAAATTTCGACGCTTTTCGAAGGACTATGAAATTAAATTAATGTGAATTAATGCCTGTAATGAGGCTGACTCGTGTACTGTTAAGAATGCTGGTGTGTTCTCTGTACACAAAGCAATAATGTATGGAATTCTACATCCATTCCTTCACCTAAAAATTGGCTGGAAACTATTTCAAAGTGGTACTTAATGAAACCCGCGGACGTGTGCATTCATTATTTTTTTTGTTGCTATTTGCTTTGCGTCGCACCGACACAGATAGGTCTTATGGCGACGATGGGATAGGAAAGGCCTAGGAATGGGAAGGAAGCTGCTGTGGCCTTAATTAAGGTACAGACCCAGCATTTGCCTGGTGGAAAATTGGAAACCACGGAAAACCATCTTCAGGGCTGCCGACAGTGGGATTCGAACCCACTATCTCCCGGATGCAAGCTCATAGCTGCGTGCACTAACCGCACGGCCAACTCACCCGGTCATTCAAATGTTAGCCTAAATTGGAAAATGACTTTAGTGCCTTCCATCGAAACCCTATTATGAAATGTCCGGGGCTTTTTAAATTGTTTAGGAAAAATTTATCCTCAACTTAACGACCTCCTTGTTCTATTATTAGAACCAGGTCATTTATCAGGAGGAAAAAAACATACAAAAACGCAGACACACGAGTTTTTACAAGAGGTATAAACGTAGTAATAGTGAACAAAACAAAAGTGTGAACAAATTAAGAAAGTTGTGGGATAGACTGACTTTAAAGTAAAACATCCAAGTATGTCAAATCTTCGTCCCACTTCTCTACGGGGTCGGGTATGAAGTGAGATGAATCTTCGTAGCGAGTTTTTACGACCGGATGCGCTTCCTGACGTCAACCTCATCAGAAGAGTTAATGAAATGAAATGAATGATGTGATAGTAGGAAGGTAGAGGGTGAAACCTGATGCCGGAAAATGGCCTACTCCTGTCAAATAGAACCAAGGGGCCTGCTCAAGGCATTACGTCCCCATCTGATGGACGAATCACCAACAGCGTCATATACTCTCATTCCACATGAACGCTACGGAGAAGTTTGGAATTTAATCCAGGCTTTTGGTACGCAATCTACTGTGAACCGATCAATATATTATGGTGGTGAAAGTTTTTTCGACCATCAGAACTCAAGCCGGCTAGTCGTGGAGTCAGGTCATATGGGCTTCACTCCTTAATGATCATGGCCACCAGGTGGGCAAAACAAACAACCAAGTAAAATTCTCATTGTAAATATTTTGTATTTTATATAATGTAAATATGTATAGACTACAATTTTACTACCAGCATAAAAGTATGAGAATTTATTAGGTTTTTTAAATACTGGTCTTTTAATCGAATTTTCTGGCTGAGTTTTCTGTGTACCAAATATCCATAAGGCCTAAGCCTGTGAAAACTATTTTATCCATAAGAAGAATGGCTGTTGATATGGTGGAAGAGGTTGACGTCTCTTCAGGAGCTTTATACTATCATTCCACTGACCAATATATATTGATAAGAAACTACTTACCCATAGAAAAGTAATATCAGGTATTTAACACCAACAATCCGTCAAGACAATTCTCAAACATTCCATAAAGAAACGGAAATTACATTTTTAAACGTTTATTACATGGTCCTTTATATAGGCCTAACATTAAGGAAAATATTTGAGAATAATCCTCCTATAAATCCTAACTCCATGTGATGACCATGAAATTATATGCACCTGATACCACAATCACGAGTAAGTAGATTCAAAATACGTAATTCGATTGAAATAAGTCCAGCTGTTTTCCACCTTTTTGGAATATACAAACAGATAGATAACAAGATAGGCTTACACCAGAGGGAAACGTTCTGCATCATGTTTTCTTCGTGGGATTAATCTTGGAACCGAGCGAAATATTATGCATCCTCTGATTTTCTAATACCATGGATCCTTCAAATAACTATGCATCACTTTCCTAAAAATCCGGCAGGTTATGAAAACCACTATCTTCTGCAGTTCAACGTATCCATCTTGAAATCATACCGATGCGTTCTGGTAGCAACGAGGAGTCGAGGGAAGCTGGATCCCATACTGTCACGCTGCGCTCGTTTCCACGGGCTTAACCCCTGAGGGAATATAATGTTAAAGGCTTGGGTGGTGGACCACCCTGGACAGGTTTAGATCATGTCCGAAATCTTCCTCCCCGAATGCCACAAACTCCGATCAGCGGCATCTTTAGCCGAACAAAGCAGCCAAGGACAATACCTACCTGGTCATAGCAGGTTTACCCGGGGTCCGACTTTGGTCGACGCCTAATACTGAGTGAGGATCCTTCATCAAATATTCCTTAATAGGATGTAAATATAAGCGTATACACAGAGATAAATATAGATTTTAAAATATGAAAATTAATCCTAATATGTTGTTCCGACATCCGGCTGCGCCGGGCTTTTCAGGCGGATAATACCGCTGAGTACATGGCGCTCCCACCCGACGGGTTGGGGATACCGCCTAAACTTTCGAGCGTAATCGCACACGTAAAAGGCCCTTCCCCAAGTAGCACGCATATCAACAATTTTTTTTTTTTGGTCTACTACAACCGTCGAGAGGAAACCGATGGCCACAATAACCTTTTAGTCGTCTTCTACGACAGGCAGGGTTTATCTGTGGATGTACAGTATTCAAACCGTCCGACCCATAGGTGTCCAATTCAATTTCTACACCAAAATCACCGCTTATAGTCTTTTCTCAGGGCAGTCAGGGTATACCACGAATATATATTCTGCCGCCCCCCAGCAATTGCGGTTATTTGAGGTATACTTTGTCTCTACTACTGCCCCTCATTTATAATAGATGGCATTACTGCTGAACTTATAAAGACTAACTTATGAGTGGCGAGTAGGCGGTACGCAACAGTTAATTAGTTTACCGGGTATATCAAAACCCAACGGCGAAATTTCAGGAATCAATTCCTCACACAGGAAGAATGAAAAAGATGTTATAACATAGGTCCAGAAATGCATTATTTCAGAGTTATCCAACCTTCTAGTTGGTTCATAATCAACAGTAGTTGGACACACGGCAGAGATACCACAAGCATCATTGAACCTACAACCTCTAACCTACCGCAAACTTCCAAGATCGAAATCTCCAACAGGCAATACTATTATCACTACTAGCCAAGTTCACTTCCACCACAAACTAAGTTACCACAGGCCCAGGGAGTAAAGAATACAGGGAGCTGCCCCCTACACTACTCTCTGTGGCTATCGCTTGAAGCCAACGGCCACGCCCCCCATGGTTAGCAAAACATGGTAATTCATACATTGTGGATATATATACAAACTAGGAGATTATCTCGTGAGTAGGGAAACTTCGAATCGCTCATTTAAGTACAATTGTTTTCGAGATAACATGGCGATTAACTGTAACAAAATTTTCTGGCAAACAGACCTATTCAGGCTTTTTTTTTTTTTTTTACTTAGCTCTAAGGAAGCGTTTCTCTTAACCCGCAGCCTTAAATCTACTCCCTCGCTAGTTGACTATCAGTACTATAAACCGAGTAGGCCTATATTATAAACAGGAGATACAGATATTCACAATATATCAGTAAAGATAAGGAGTAGGCTATTAATAATGGCATACCGCAATCTCAGTGCTTTAGGGGAATGCGCAATAAATCACCAAACTGGGCTTAGCAACATTGCTTGCTACATATTTTGGAGTGCTGGTGGTGGTGGTCGTGATTGTTTTAATACGAAGTAAAACCATCAAGTAAACCATCCTCTGACACAAGAGGAAACAATGCAGGACTCAGCTAAGGGCCCCTTGGACGCCAACCCACACTCCGAAGTTGAGAGCCCTTTAGGCCCTTAATCGCTTTTTACGACACTTGTTGGTGATTATTGTTTTAAGAGGGAGTAAAACTAGGCAACCCTCATCTATTAACACTAATCAGAGAGAAATGACGAAATCGGCCAAAGAAATACAAGGGCCATGAAGGGCGAGAAAATGAAAGACGCTCTAGCCCTCGAATCGTCTTATGGCCTCGGGGTTGGAAAAGAACAATAGTTGAGCATCGTAGGTTGGGCATGATAGATTAAAATTAGCCTGGCATAAGTAAGTGGAAGCAATGCCAGGGCTCAGCTAAGGACCCCGCGGTTGTCACCCAATGCTCCCAAATTGAGAGCTCCTTGGGCCCCTTTCAGTCGCCTTTTACGAAAAGCATGGGATACTGTGGGTGTTGCTCTCCACAGGGACATTTACGACAGGCAGGGGATACCGTGGGCCTTATTCTACCGTCATCATCCATAGGGGGATACGTATTTTAGAGGTGGTGGTAGTGATTATAGTTTTAAGAGGAATTAAAACTGGGCAACCATCCTCTATTAACACCAATTAGGAGGAACAATGGAAGGGATGTGACACTTGGAAAATGAAGGTATCGGCCAAAGGAATATGAAATACCCTAGACCTCGAGTGCTTTAATTCTGTAGGTAAGAAGGGAATGGTTCAAAAATAGTAGGTAATGCATTTTCCTTCAAAACTACTTTCTTCCTGGACCGATCAAACAATTCCGGTTTGAAATGTGCTGGACATATTCTGGTGTAAGGAGAAGGTATCCAATTTTCCCCTTTAATGGCCTTAATCCTCTCTGCTGTCCTTTCTTCATGAAAAACTGACGATAAACAACAAGTCTAACATAAAAATTCTTACGAAAAGTGGACGGTGCTTCTTATTTATTATTTATCGTGTCAGAAGTACAAAGTAAGAGAGACAAAAATTAAACAAGGACATTTTAAACATTGGTTGACCATAAATTGGCCACGACAAGCGCTTTTGGAGTTGCCCTCATTAGATCTTTAATGGTACAAGTGGCTGGAGAAGATGGACTAGGAGAAGATGCTCGTTAGTCTGCTTAGTACCACACTTGCAGTAAACTGTCTCCACAGGAAGGCCCCATTTCTGTAGGTTGGTCTTGCATCTCGTGGTACTGGAGCGTAATCGATTGAGAGCCTTCCATGTTGTCCGCTTTTCAGAATGTCCAGGAGGAAGTTCTTCATTTGGAACCATCCATTCTCTCAAATGTTGACATTTTTCCCGCCACATTGAGATTCTTGCTTGTTGTGGTGTTCCTTTAAGAGCTTCAGTGGTTGTCAAGAAGCTCTTTCTTGATTTCAGCCTACGATGTGCTGGTTGACAGGCGTACAAAGGATGGGCTTCCATAGTCATAGCCTTGCTTTTTTCATGCCTAGCAGCAATCTCACGTCGGATTTCAGGTGGTGCTATACCAGCGAGACAGTGCTTCTTGACTCCGAAATACTAGCACAATAACACTGGAGGCAATATAATATACTGTACTACATATTACAAGCCATACTGAGAATCTTACATGCGAAATGTTATTCCAGAAATATTTTTGGATTTCCGATTCGTGCAACCGTATGCACAGCACGACATTGTAAGAGCTACAACATCAACTAAATATTAGTATCTCTTTTACGTTTTAGCGTGTCGTACAATGTTTGCACCTGAAAATTCCCGCAGTTACAATTTGCTTTCACCTTATTCACTTCAATGAGCTGTGACAGATTTGACTATCAGAAAACAGCATGCGTTCTCGCGCCGATTTACGACCACGCTCCCTATGTAAACCACTGTCATTGGGCTTCACTCTCAGAGCTCCAAGGCATCTCCCTGTATTCTTTACTCCCTGCACAGGTCCAATCCGACCTCTGAGCCCCTCTCCCCCCCCCCCCCGAAGACAATCCTAAAACTAGCCACAACCTAGAACCAGAATCGCTTGGTGGAGATGGAGTAGCTAAGCAAGCGCCCCTATCGCACCTTCCAAACCCAAAGACATGTGCTCAAACTTACTGAATCCAACTACCCGTACCGAACCTTGTCAATGACGGCATTAATTACTAACAACTAAACAAATCCCTTGAAACAACCTCAAAAGAGATTACCAAAAATAATCGCATCCTCCTCAACATCAAACACGCTTCACGAGCCACACGTCAAAATGAAATTAGAAACCAAATATGCCGGGAATTTCATTCACTCTACACCAGCTGCAACCGTCGCTACGCAAGGCTCAGGGTCAGTTTATGAGTCCGCAAAGGGGAGAGTCCAAGGGTTCTAAGTCGGGAGAGCGTGGTGCCTATGCAATTGGTCCTCCTCTACCTATCCAGCGCCCAGAATATTACGCATTGATGTACCTGTACGCAAAAAACACTGAAATCTGCGAGTGCACAGTCATGCATGAATTACAGCTGGTGACGGTATGGTGGTTGTATGTCTTCCAAGTAATTAGGCAATGCAGTTGGTACGCAAGAAATCTGTGTATTTATGTACAGACTGCCTGTCCGCAAGAATGCAGGATCCCTAAAACCAATCACGAAGATCTGGAGACGATAGAATATCACGCGTGGGGGGCAGAGATGCTGGTCAGACCCTCATCAGATTTATTCGCAACGGGATCACTTGTGTAATATTTGGAACTGGTGACTGGCATTTTATTCTGGCAATTAGGATGAGTCGGCGCGCACTCAGTAAGTACAAGTTCGAACTCTGAAATTATACTCTTTCGGATCCGCACTGCCGTATTTCCATTTTTCTTCTCTATACAGGGTGGTCGGAAACACCGTGATGATGATGATGATGATGATGATTGTTGTTTAAAGTGGAACCGACCGGTGGAATACACATAATGACTCTATGACAAGTAAAACTCAGACCCACAATGTTCCTCTTAAAATGGCATTGCTCCTATACAACGTAAACCAATGGTTTTCCTCGCAAGGTGGTACTAGTCGCAAGTAACGCCGACCTATGGTAAAAAAATGAAATGGCGTGTGGCTTTTCATGCCGGGAGTGTCCGAGGACAAGTTCGGCTCGCCAAATGCAGGTCTTTTGATTTAACTCCCGTAGGCGAGTCTGCAGCTAGATCATCGGCCCCTAATGGTACGGGGTGTAATGAAATGCAGATTAAAACTTCATAATGCAACCACTGACTAGGATCTAAAATGAATGGTGATGAGGGAAAAGAATCGTGAAAAAAAACAATCAGTGGATCCTATTCACAATGTCTTAATTACTGGATGATGCTTATTATCTAAAGAGGTCCAAAACCCAGGTCACCGACCCCTCACAATGGTACTAATCACTAGTAAAGCAGAACCATGGTGTTCCTCCTACAATGGCACTAATCACAGGTAACGTAGACTCTTGGTGTCAAGCAACGTAGACCCATGGTGCTCCTCACATACTGGGACTAATCACGGGCGGCGCTATTCACGTAGTGTTCCTCACTTAGTGAAACTAATCACAGGCCACGTATACTCATGGCGTCGCTCACGTAATGGTACTAATCATAGGCAATGCAGATCCACGGTGTATCACACATTGTGTTAACGCACACAGGTAACAAAAACCCATGGTGTTCCTCACATAATAATACTGCTCTCAAGCAACGCAGACCAGTGGTTTTTCTTCACAAAGTGTACTAAGAATGGGCACCAGCCAAACTCGTGGTGTTTCTTACATAGTAGTCCTAACCACAGGGAACGTAGACCCATGGTGTTTCTCATAAAGTGGTACTACTCAAAAGTAACGCAGACCCACTTTGAACACAGTGGAACCGACCGGTGGAATACACATAATGACTCTATCACAAGTAAAACTCAGACCCACAATGTTCCTCTTAAAATGGCATTGCTCCTATACAACGTAAACCAATGGTTTTCCTCGCAAGGTGGTACTAGTCGCAAGTAACGCCGACCTATGGTAAAAAAAAAAAAATGAAATGGCGTGTGGCTTTTCGTGCCGGGAGTGTCCGAGGACAAGTTCGGCTCGCCAAATGCAGGTCTTTTGATTTGACTCCCGTAGGCGACCTGTGCGTCGTGATGGGGATGAAATGATGATGAAGAAGGCCCCCGTGCCAGCGAAATTAACCAATTATGGTAAAAATTCCCGACCCTGCCGGGAATCGAACCTGGAACCCCTATGACCAAAGGCCAGCACGCTACCTATGGAGCCGGACACGACCTATGGTGTTCCGCTCGTAATGCTACTAATCACAAGTAATCTCATGGTTCTAATATCATTATCTCTTGGTTCCCCTTTTAGCCGCTCCTTACGACAGGCAGTCTTCGTGGGTGTAATCTTCGTCTGCGTCTCCGACACGCAGGGGGTAGAGAGAGAGAGAGAGAAAGAGAAAAAAGGAAAAGGAAGGGATCCGATACTTCGAAAATTCAAGTACCGGATGGAGACAGACAAGGATAACGAAGAACATGAAAATGAAAGACTCCCTAGGCCTCGAATGCCCTACTACCGTCGTGGTTGGAAAAGAAAAAAAAGTTTTTTCCTAGTTGCTTTACGTCACACCGACACAGATAGGTCTTAAGGCGACGATGGGATAGGAGTGGGAAGGAAGCGACCGTGGCCTTAATTAAGGTACAGCCCCAGCATTTGCCTGGTGTGAAAATGGGAAACCACGGAAAACCATCTTCAGGGCTGCTGACAGTGGGGTTCGACCCCACTATCTCCCGGATGCAAGCTCACAGCTGCGTGCCCCTAACCGCACGGCCAACTCGCCCGGTGGAAGAAGAGTTGACCAAGGAAGGTTGGACAGGATGGATGAAAGTGAGGGGCCTGGCACGAGTAAGTGGGAGCAATGCCAAGACTCAGCTAAGGGTCCCGTGGTCGCCAACCTGGCTTCCAAGTGGACAGTGCCTGGGGCCCGTTTCAGTCGCCTCTTACGACAGGCAGGGATACCGTGGGTGTATTTTTCATATACTTCCCCTACCCACAGGGGTGGAAATATCGTGAAACGTTTATATGAGCATTAGAGGGTTTATCATACCGAACAATGATTCGAAAAATATAATTCATTATCTCAATCCGTTGGCATTTCATTAGTCACTGAATTTAGCCAAACAGAGAGCTTCGCGGTTGAATTCAAGTAGGCTTTGGGAAGCGGGGTTGCTAAATCTCAACGTAGCTTAAGACAAGCTTGAGAGCCATGCAGAGAAATCAATAGCAAATACAAACACAGGGTAAGTACAGATTTAGCAACACCGCCTCGCAAGTATCGCGATCTGATTGGTTAACTTGAGCAGCTGATAAAATAACAACGGTGCGAGATATCGAGTTTTTTTCAAAATATTTATCAGTATGACGAACCCTCTAATGCTCATATACAATGTTCGCGTTGTTTCCGACCAGCCTGCGTATGATAAATTCATTCCCGAAATGTTGCCGTTAAGTTTTGGTACACCCTGAGGTAGCCTATAAAGACTAGGAAATAGGTCTTTACAATCAATAAACATTAAGACTTTCTCCTGGCTTTCTAGTACATCAGAATTCAAATGTCTAATTGATCCCATTGTCGGCAGCACTGAATATGGATTTCCGTGGTTTACCATTATCACACCAGGAAAATGCTGGGGCTGTACATTAATTAAGGCCACGGCCGCTTCTTTCCCACTTCTGGCTCTTTCTTATCCCATCGTCGCCATAAGCCCTCTATGTGTCGGTGCGATGTACAGCAAATTGTAAAAAAAAAAAAAAAAAAAAAAAACAAAAAAAAACAAAACAAAACAGGCATTAGAAAGTCTGAAAATGGGCCCCTCTTTTCTTTGTCATACTCATAATTAATATAACATCATTTATACAACACAGTAATTGCCTTCTCTATGCTGACGATCTAAAGATCTTTAAGGTGATCAATAGTGAGTTGGACTGTAAGTTGCTACAGCCTGAATTAGACCTCCTAACTAACTGCTGTAAAAGGTGGCTGCTTGGTTTGAATACTTCAAAATGCAATGCAATTACATTTTCACGTAAGTTGGAAGCAGTAAATTGCCCTTACCATTTATGCAATTTCCAAATTGCTCGTGTGAATGAAATACATTATCTTGGTGTGACACTTTCAAACTGTTACGGTCTTTCCTTCGAGAAACATTTAGACAAGATTTCTAGGAATAGGTTTAAATTACTTGGCTTTCAGAAAAGCAACTGTGCGGAATTTCTTTCTCCTAGAATTCTAATAACTTTATTTTGCACTCTATTCAGGGCATCGTTAGAATATTGTTGCGAGGTGTGGCTACCTTCTCAGCAATATTTAATACAAAACTTGGAAAAAGTCCAAATAAGGTTCATGAAATTGATCAGCTACAGGGGTTTGGCTATTTCTCTCTCTTCGTCCGATTACGAGTTTTTTTTGTGATACTATGAGCAGGAGGACATTGTACTCACGCCGCAGATGTGCCAATGCCCTCTTTCCTAGTAAGTGTCTGACGAATAGAGTGGATTGCTCAACATTATTGGAGCTGATTCCATTACATGTTCCTTGTCGCAATACTAGGCAAAGGTATATTTTTCATCTGCCTAAAGTGAGAACTGTGGCTCGGGCTAACTCATGGCTTGTAAGGGCACTAACATCACTGAATGAGGTGGGAGAATCAGTGCACCTCTTTCACTCACCCCCGTCTAAAATCAGACGTGTCCTAATGACCTCATGAAAGTATGGCCATATCTGTAAGATATGTAAATAAGTAAATGTTACTAGATGTAGTTTAATAATGTCAATTATTAAAGGAGATTTATTTATTTATTTATTTATTTATTTATTTATTTATTTATTTATTTATTTATTTATTTATTTATTTATTTATTTATTTATTTATTTATTTATTTATTTATTTATTTATTTACGGTGTTGTAAATATGCACATATATATATATATAAAGGTTTCTAGATTTAGTTTGTACTTGGTTATTATTTTAGAAAATTAGTGTTATTTATTTAAGGTGTATTTGTTGTACATTATGTTTTATTGAATCACCTTTAATTGGGAAAATAACCTGTTGATAAATAAATATTTCTATCTATCTATTTTATAGGGGAATAAGATAGTAGTTAGCAAGGGCTTAGACGGTATTTGTCGCTCCTTAATGAAGGTACGGCCCTGGGAAAGCCATGGAAATCTCGTCTTCAGTGTTGCCGACTGTGAAGTTCGTACCCATTATCTCTCGAGGTCAGTCTTACAACTACACGGGCACTGTGTCTTCTTGTAGGAGTGATGAGTATGTAAATCTAAAATTAGCAGACCTAGTGGTCTCCACAATAAAACGATAGCTGTTGCTGAGAAATAGATCAATTAAGATAGGGTGCATGACATCCCACAGTGGACAATATGGCTGCCGAGATGAAGCCTGATGGATAAGTGGTAATCTATCAGGAAGATTGTTTCTCGCAGCGAACGTCTTGTATTATTATACATACGTCAAGCAATCAGCAATTCCCTTATCAAGTTGTATGGTACGTAATGAATATCATCCTTAGGAAGTCGATAGTCGGCAAGTTGTGAATATTTTTAATTAAGAAACGAAACACTGTAGACAGAAGGTTGCATGCTATTCTTGTTTTGCAATGATGAACTAACCTTTATAACAGCTTTAACTCAACGTTCGAACTTCGGCCTTTGGGTATATAGTTAGCACGTCGTACGTGCTGCTAAGAGTATGAGGAATGTGAATTGTATGCGATTTCACAATAATTGTAAGCCATCAGTGACGAAACTAACGATGAGAGACTGTCGAATTCGGATGCATCTCGTCTATCAGGAAACTCATTATTCTCGCCAGGAAATAATTTCCGAAAAAATTACTTTTCGATGACGGTATCTAATGACGCTTAATTTATTATGTGTAAAAATCCTGTCGAAAGGTCTACAGAGTTAACTTATCCATTGTACAGTATCAGTTAAAAGGACTTTGAATTTCGACTCGAGACTAATGCTGATATTTCCGGCGCTCATTGCGTTCGTTGCAGAAGACATACAGGGCCTATCCTTGCTGCTGTCCCAAAACCGCGAATATGACAATGCTCTTTCTGTCCATTATTTCCCTTAAGACTAGTCATGCCTCCCAGGCACATAATGATACGCAGTCCATGAGAACAATTTTCGTTAAGTTCATTTTCATATGTACGCTTGTAAATGAAAATGAGCCTTAAAAACTTCGTACTCTAGGAGTGGGTAAATATGTCACGCAAACATACATTCCTACAGTAGGGTACAGTATGGTTCACTTTTCGTTACAAACGCGCATAGGAAAATTAACGATTTATTTTTACTTTTATGTGATGGTTGATATCATGATCATAGCAAAGGGATCTCCATTTCTACTTAGAATCTCCCTCACAGGGGCATGATTTACGTTTCAAAAATCCCAATTGCACCTAGTGGGATTTGTATAATGGCCAACTTTAGTGAGACGCCAGTCACCATCCTACTTTCCCCAATCCCTAACTCGTTTTAACTCGGGCCGTAGAATAACAAAATTAGCCGCGGAGTGTACGGGTAGCATGCATCTTTCTTACCCGCAGGACAAACGTTCTATTCCTGTCCAGGCCATGGAATAATTCTGGACTGAGGGCTGGAACGGGATTCACTCAGCCTCATATGATCAACTGAGGAACTACTGTTAGGCGGGTGCTGTGCTCCTGGTCCCGAAATCAAGGAAAAGACTGAGTACGCCACGCTGACCACGTAGCACTCAAAATATACAGACTTTCTAACTGGGCAGCAGTCGTCTTACCAAAACAAGGTCAAAAATAGGCTATAAGTGACACGGGCTTTTGCTGGGCCTACAATATACACTGAGTTCATTCCACGTTCATAAGTAGGCCTATATGAAATTAGTGGTAAAACCACTCTTCTCATTTAACAGTCTATAGCCTATGCTAAAGCACACACCAGTGCAGATACCACAACCACGTTGATAAATAAAATTAGTAATAATTACAACAACAATTACGTGTTATTTATTAGTTTAGGTCGCACTAACTACTTTTTCGGTATTCAGAGACACCCCCGAGATCCCGAACATTTTACCGCAGGAATTCTCTTTTAGATGTGACTAAAAGCTAACGACACGTTGATGGCCTATTTGAGCACCTTCAAATACCACCGGACTAAGTCGATATCGAACGGGAAACTTGGTGTTAGAAGTCCAGCGATCTACCATCGGAGCTCAATCAGCTTGACTCGGGAAGCAATTACTTTCGCAAGCAAAGGCTCTCAATGAATATTTTGTGCATCAGGGGCTCCATTACCGAAATTTACTGCTCAAAGTAAAGAGTGATTTTAAAGCGTTTGCATATAGAGCACTTGATTTAAAATTTGTAAGACATTCAGAAAACCAACCCGACGCACTCATCAAAGGAGAACACACAAACCGTATCATATAACCACCCATATCAACGCTCAATAAGAATTTCTGGTACAGTCTAATTAGGTGAGGTATCTTCCTCGTACATACAGTAGGGAGAGAGGATAATAGAAGTGAATATGGGAAGAGTTGCAACCGTCCAGGCTTCTCCAGCCCTACAAATTTAATATAATATCATTTTACGCGATATCATTTGATATCAAGTTTATCCGCCATCGGCAATTATTTGTAATAACATATTTATTCAACGTCAATCATTTGTAATCAAGGCTTTTTGGAATCATATTGTATATATGATAACATCGTTTTATTATTTAAATTATTATATTATGTAGGATAAGAAATCATTATGTTGTAAATACGGTCAATATGTTGAGACATAGTTGTTTTCATTTCATCTCATGTTTGTGTATACGGAGGGTTACCCTTAAAGCTTGGGATTTTGCGTGAGTCATGGGTTTATTTTATGACCAAGGCTAGTAAACAGCGACACGTGCGCGAGGCTTGCAAGCTGGTCAGCTATATCGTCGCCACGCCTTCTGGACTTGTCCAGGAAGAAGAGAAGGGGAGTTGATGCTTCGATCTATCGAATCAGATACTTCGTTGTATATGAGTTTTGAGATTGAACTGTTACCAAGAGTGGGGGTGAGCCCGGATATATACTGATTCTCAACACGAGAACGGGACCTGACAACCTTACGACCTTACGACCTTACAACCTTACAACCCAACTACGGATACTCCATCACTACTACTTCTACTGTGAACATCTACTTTGAACGACGTGATTTGATTTTTGAAACAGTGTGGGGTCGCTCTGCGACGTAGTTATTTTTGTACAATGTGTTGTCGCTTCGGTTATGTTATCGGATCTACGAGAAACGAAACAAGCTTATGGCTTGTGTGATATTCAGTAAATATTGTGGACGAAGAACTATGTTTAGTTCAAGTCTACGGAATTTTGGTACAAGTCTGTACCGTTTAAATAGTATAGCTCAGTTGGATTGAGATTTCTACTAATATGGAAAAATTCATATCTCTGAATTTTCTCCTCATACGACCAACGCTGATCAGTTTTTACAAGTATAGGGCCAATGTCTAATTTAAAGACTAGGCAAGCAGGGAGTGCTAGTCCAGATGGCCCGTACCACATCAGAGAAGGAAGGAAGGATGTCCATGGAACAAATTCTATATCGAGAAGGAGAGAACGAGTAACCACGGAAACCAGATGACTTCAACGGAAGCTGCAATTGGTGAGCTTCAATTAGATAAAGCAAGCAATAGTAAATTCAGTAAATTCTAAATTCCTCCACGCTTTAAGGAAACTTTTCCGATTCATCTCATTTTTTTGTATAATAATTTCATTTGTATTTTATATTGCGTTAATTGTCCTTCTTAAGCGATACTTAATGGTTGATTATTTAAAATCCTACCCCTGTGATTTAAGTGTAAGTCTCTATGCTAGTAAATATAAATTTTGGTTTACAGTTTTATTTAAAACTGTAACCATGGCGCCCAAACATTACATAGAGAAATGGGGAACCATGGAATGTTAATTGTTTCTATTTGCGTGGCAATTTGCGGGCAAGCCTCAAATAGTTTATTTCATATTCATGTGTCCCAAGATAATAACTTTCATCTCCTCAAGTGTCTTGACGAGAGCGAACAGTTACATTTGTCGCACCAACGTGGAGCTCGAAAACCATTAAGTATTCGTGGAAAGAAAGCAGTAAAGTAGAGTCTGTGTTTTCGGGGGTTAAGTGAGTGTCCATATAATTTGTATGTGTGATTTTGGGGGAATCATGGCTGCACAAGGTGAAAAGGATATGAAATTATGTAGCGGAAACTTAGTAAAGGGAGGCGAGACACTGAATTCTAAGAATGTTGTAGATGAAAGTATTGAAGTAGATAAATCGGTAGAGAGTGGTGGGAACATGGAAAATAGTACAGAATCTGATGTAGCTAGGATGGAGGGCGAGAAAGGTAATACGAATAGTGATAAGAATATGGAACAACTGTCTGTGATGATGCAAGGGATATTTGAACAATCGAATGAAATAAAGAAAGAAGTAGAGAAAACACAGACAGAGATTAAAGAAAATAGAAAGGAGATATAACAGACGAAAACGGAAATTAGCAGAGAAGTGAATGCTAGGATGGATGCTTTAGATCATAGATTAGATGAAGCACTAGAGCAGCAGAAACTTTTTGAGAATCAGTTAGCGGAACAGGAGATGAGACGCAGCCAACATGAGAAAGTGGTAGAAAGAAAGTTAACTGAACATAAAACCGAAGTCATAGAGTTGGTAGAGAAAGAAAATAGTAAAGGTAGGGAAAGAGTACAACAACAATACGATGATCTGTGTGGTAAGGTAGAGATTAATGCCAAAATATGTAATGAAAAGTTTAAGAAAGCAGAGGAATATGCTATTAAAATTAAAGCCACCAAGGAAAGACAGGAACACATTGCAAATGACGTAGAAACTAGAGAGAAAAGAATTAATGAACGTATTGAGAGGTCGGAGGCACTAATACGTAAAGAAATCAGAGAAAAGCAAGGTAATATAGGAAGTCAGTGCCATGGTACAAATTTCATATATGAAACTGATTTACCTAAATTCAATGGGAGGCAGACAAACCCTTTAGATTTTTTAAACACTGTTAAGAAACGGTTTGAAAAGCGAATAGATGAAGGAATCATTGAATGGGAAGAAGCTTTAGAGATAATTGGTAAAGCTTTTATTGGGGAAACGAAATCATGGTTTGCGGTGTATAAGAGCAGCATGACCAGTATGGTGGAATTCCAGAAATATTTCACGAAATGTTTTTGGAGTGATGCTATACAAATCAGGGAAAGAGAACGCATTGTCTTTGGGAAATTTAGGCCACACGAAGGAGTTTCTATGACCGAATATTTTCTAACCCACGTTATGATTTGTAAAAACGTAGATGGGATGTCAGCGGAGAGAGATATTGTGAAGGTATTACTCAGGCATTTTCCCAACAAAATCCGCGAAGCTAGCTGTATGCAACAGATAGAGTTTATTCAGGGAATGGAAAGATTGCTAGCAAGTTTCGATGCGTTAGGAAGTAGTAATAGTACACGAGAGCACACAAATTATCAGACACCACCCAGAAGACAAGAACACAATCACCGTGGTCAGTTTCAACCGAGACAACAACCTGTAGGTAATCAGTCACACCAGCAAAATAGAAATGATCAGAGGGAACGCAATGTAGAGGAAAGTACAAGCCGAAATCAGGATACAAGGAGACAAAGTAATTTAAACTGATAGTAGACGGTAATGAGAGATCACATTATCAGTCTTCAGTACATGTTGCGAGAAATTGTGTAATGACGCACATGAATTATGATCTCGATGTTAGAGATGAGTTATTACGGGAGGTGGAAGTGAATCAAGTCGAAGTTGGTAGTAAAAGTGAGAACCCCGTTGTTACGATCGTTATATGGAGGGCGCAGTATCAGGCTTTATTGGATTCAGGCAGTCAAAGATCATGTGTAAGTTTGAAGTGGTATGAGGATAGAAAAAAGGAGAATATTGAGATTGAAGAAATGCCTATGAAGTCCACATATATCGTCACTGCTGTAGGTGAACGATCCAAGCAAATATGTAAACAAGTTGCCATACCTATTTGTATTAACGGGAAGTCGAAAATTCAGATCTGTCTTGTTATTCCGAATCTTATATTTGATGTTATCTTGGGATCTGACTGGCTAAGTTTATACTCAGCTCGGCTAGATTACAATGAGGCGATAGTATATTTAAGGTGGGATAATGAGGATGTTAAAGTCACGTGGGATGCTGATGTTCAGACGAAAGTGGAGGTTTGTAACATGTGGTGTGTTAATGAGGTTTCAAAAGATGAAGAAGAGAGAGCGGATTTTAAGTTGTGTAAAGTGTGGTTAGAGGAAAACTACGATGATGCTTTGAGAGAAGTGGTAGATAGTAGCAATTTGGAAGAACGTCAGAGGGACCGATTGTTGTATGTGTTGAGAGAACACAAGGAAGTATTTTCATCGAAACCTGGCAAAACACATGTGTATGCACACTCATTTTCAGTGCTGGATAAAAGTATATTCGCTGGACCGAGATATCCGAAACCACATAAATATGCTAAAGCGGTAGACAATCAAATTGAAGCTATGTTAGAGGATGGTATTAATGAAGTTTCGAGTAGTGAGTGTGTCAATCCGTTGAGTAAAGCGACAGGTCTTAGTTGCAGTAAGATTATTAGTGACAAGTATGTTCAGGAATTAGGTACGCCTAGGAGGTTATTATCTGATAGCGGATCTCAATTTAGCTCGAAGAAGTGGAAGGCTGTGATGACAGAGTTAGGTATCACACATGATTTTTCCTCAGTTAGAAATCCGCAAGGGAATATGTGTGAACGCACGATGAAGGAATTAGGTAGGATGTTTCGATCTTTAGTTCATGACAAGCACACTGCGTGGGTTGGTACTTTAGCGTTGATTGAAAAATGGATTAACATGGTTCAGCATGATAGTACGAAATTCACCCCATTAGAGGTTCATTTTGGCAGCAATCCAAGGAATGAGCTGACAAAAGTACTAGGTATTACACAGGAACCTCAGCGGGACTCTCAGATATATGTCAGATTAGCGAGAGAGAATTTGATTAAAGCGGCTGAGAAGCGTAGCAGACAGCAGAAACATCAGGTGTTAGACGAATTTTAGGTAGGAGATTCTGTTCTGTTACGTGTTCCCATGCTCTCATCCA
The DNA here is from genome assembly GCF_040414725.1 of Anabrus simplex. Classification (NCBI taxonomy): domain Eukaryota; kingdom Metazoa; phylum Arthropoda; class Insecta; order Orthoptera; family Tettigoniidae; genus Anabrus; species Anabrus simplex. The sequence continues at coordinate 268,363,212 of NC_090268.1, forward strand.
GTGAATAGAAGGTGACGAAGAAATTCTTTTTGTTGTATCTGGGTCCATTCCAGATTCATTGTCGGGTTGGTCCTTGTGCATACAGATTGAAAGATGGTAATCGTGTCATGTTGGGCACTTATAATATTCGCTCTCTGAGAAGATATATTTCTGCGAATGAAGTGTAATGTCTCCCCAGGTGTTGTTTTGATAACATTAAATGTACTTGAGTTAGAAAACGTGAATTCATGTATAGGTTGTGAACCTAGACCTGACACCATTGTAGAAGCCATGAGTAACTTGGGATTTTTTTATAAACTGCAGAAGGAAATTAATGCAATAATTTTCTAAGTAGTAATATTTCTTGCAATGAAAACAAGAAATTGCTTGCAGCCATCTAAGAGAGGTAAGCCACGTGTGATTACGTGTGTGTGTGGTGTATATATTATTATAACCTGGAACTGCCGAACACTTTGATGGTGAAGTACAAAGATAGTGTTATTTACCTGTTGTTGTAAATATTATGAGTGTTGCTGACGAACTTTCACAAGAAAATCGGCAGGAGTTATTACTAATGTAATCTGGTATCGTTGAAACAGACACTCTACAGTGATATACAAGATTTGGTTATGTATGTTTTTTTATTAAGTGTTTGTAAGATGTAATAATGTGTATATCAACCGTTTTGGTGTAGTGTGTTATTTTCATATATGTTATATCTGTAAATAACAGGAGGGCGTACGTAACGGTCCAGGCTTCTCCAGCCCTACAAATTTAATATAATATCATTTTACGCGATATCATTTGATATCAAGTTTATCCGCCATCGGCAATTATTTTTAATAACATATTTATTCAATGTCAATCATTTGTAATCAAGGCTTTTTGGAATCATATTGTATATATGATAACATCGTTTTATTATTTAAATTATTATATTATGTAGGATAAGAATTCATTATGTTGTAAATACGGTCAATATGTTGAGACATAGTTGTTTTCATTTCATCTCATGTTTGTGTATACGGAGGGTTACCCTTAAAGCTTGGGATTTTGCGTGAGTCATGGGTTTATTTTATGACCAAGGCTAGTAAACAGCGACACGTGCGCGAGGCTTGCAAGCTGGTCAGCTATATCGTCGCCACGCCTTCTGGACTTGTCCAGGAAGAAGAGAAGGGGAGTTGATGCTTCGATCTATCGAATCAGATACTTCGTTGTATATGAGTTTTGAGATTGAACTGTTACCAAGAGTGGGGGTGAGCCCGGATATATACTGATTCTCAACACGAGAACGGGACCTGACAACCTTACGACCTTACGACCATACAACCTTACAACCTAACTACGGATACTCCATCAATACTACTTCTACTGTGAACATCTACTTTGAACGACGTGATTTGATTTTTGAAACAGTGTGTGGTCGCTCTGCGACGTAGTTATTTTTGTACAATGTGTTGTCGCTTCGGTTATGTTATCGGATCTACGAGAAACGAAACAAGCTTATGGCTTGTGTGATATTCAGTAAATATTGTGGACGAAGAACTATGTTTAGTTCAAGTCTACGGAATTTTGGTACAAGTCTGTACCGTTTAAATAGTATAGCTCAGTTGGATTGAGATTTCTACTAATATGGAAAAATTCATATCTCTGAATTTTCTCCTCATACGACCAACGCTGATCAGTTTTTACAAGTATAGGGCCAATGTCTAATTTAAAGACTAGGCAAGCAGGGAGTGCTAGTCCAGATGGCCCGTACCACATCAGAGAAGGAAGGAAGGATGTCCATGGAACAAATTCTACATCGAGAAGGAGAGAACGAGTAACCATGGAAACCAGATGACTTCAACGGAAGCTGCAATTGGTGAGCTTCAATTAGATAAAGCAAGCAATAGTAAATTCAGTAAATTCTAAATTCCTCCACGCTTTAAGGAGACTTTTCCGATTCATCTCATTTTTCTTGTATAATAAATTCATTTGTATATTATATTGCGTTAATTTTCTTTCTTAAGCGATACTTAATGGTTAATTATTTAAAATCCTACCCCTGTGATTTAAGTGTAAGTCTCTATGCTAGTAAATATAAATTTTGGTTTACAGTTTTATTTAAAATTGTAACCATGGCGCCCAATCATTACATAGAGAAATGGGGAACCATGGAATGTTAATTATTTCTATTTGCGTGGCAATTTTCGGGCAAGCCTCAAATAGTTTATTTAATATTCATGTGTCCCAAGATAATAACTTTCATCTCCTCAAGTGTCTTGACGAGAGTGAACAGTTACAGAGTAATGAACTCTTAATCCATGTAATAAAATAAATAGCAGCAGTAGTTATGACGTTTTAAATATAAATCCTAACTTAAATAGCCCTGGTGGCCAGTTTGAGAGTATTCGCAGTCCTAAAAGTGAGTTTCACACCAGGCAATTAATGCCACGCCCGCTTCCTTCCCTCTCCTCGCCTTTTACTGTCCCATCGTTACCGTATGACCTATCTGTGTCGGTGCGACGTACAACAATTTTTTTAAAAGAGAAAAAAGGAATTAAGTCTCTTGTATTACGATGTAAATCATAATACACTGACTGACAGAGCAAACGCAACACCAAGAAGAAGTGGTTCGAAAGGGATGAATGTTGGGGAAAAAACAGAGACGGCACGGACGAATAATTGATGTTTATTTCAAACCGATATGCAGGTTACACAATGCGCACGGCGTCGACTCAGTAGGATGTAAGACCACCGCGAGCGGCGATGCACGCAGAAACACGTCGAGGTACAGAGTCAACAAGAGTGCGGATGGTGTCCTGAGGGATGGTTCTCCATTCTCTGTCAACCATTTGCCACAGTTGGTCGTCCGTACGAGGCTGGGGCAGAGTTTGCAAACGGCGTCCAATGAGATCCCACACGTGTTCGATTGGTGAGAGATCCGGAGAGTACGCTGGCCACGGAAGCATCTGTACACCTCGTAGAGCCTGTTGGGAGATGCGAGCAGTGTGTGGGCGGGCATTATCCTGCTGAAACAGAGCATTGGGCAGCCCCTGAAGGTACGGGAGTGCCACCGGCCGCAGTACATGCTGCACGTAGCGGTGGGCATTTAACGTGCCTTGAATACGCACTAGAGGTGACGTGGAATCATACGCAATAGCGCCCCAAACCATGATGCCGCGTTGTCTAGCTGTAGGGCGCTCCACAGTTACTGCCGGATTTGACCTTTCTCCACGCCGACGCCACACTCGTCTGCGGTGACTATCACTGACAGAACAGAAGCGTGACTCATCGGAGAACACGACGTTCCGCCATTCCCTCATCCAAGTCGCTCTAGCCCGGCACCATGCCAGGCGTGCACGTCTATGCTGTGGAGTCAATGGTAGTCTTCTGAGCGGACGCCGGGAGTGCAGGCCTCCTTCAATCAATCGACGGGAAATTGTTCTGGTCGATATTGGAACAGTCAGGGTGTCTTGCACATGCTGAAGAATGGCGGTTGACGTGGCGTGCGGGGCTGCCACCGCTTGGCGGCGGATGCGCCGATCCTCGCGTGCTGACGTCACTCGGACTGCGCCTGGACCCCTCGCACGTGCCACATGTCCCTGCGCCAACCATCTTCGCCACAGGCGCTGCACCGTGGACACATCCCTATGGGTATCGGCTGCGATTTGACGAAGCGACCAACCTGCCCTTCTCAGCCCGATCACCATACCCCTCGTTAAGTCGTCTGTGTGCTGGAAATGCCTCCGTTGACGGCGGCCTGGCATTCTTAGCTATACACGTGTCCTGTGGCACACGACAACACGTTCTACAATGACTGTCGGCTGAGAAATCACGGTACGAAGTGGGCCATTCGCCAAAGCCGTGTCCCATTCATCGTTCGCTACGTCCGCAGCACAGCGGCGCATTTCACATCATGAGCATACCTCAGTGACGTCAGTCTACCCTGCAATTGGCATAAAGTTCTGACCACTCCTTCCTGGTGTTGCATTTGCTCTGTCAATCAGTGTATTTATTTAATGACAAAGCAATTTTAAAACAGTGCTAATGGTTCAGTGCACAGTGAGAGATCTAACTGACCGTAGTACTTACATTTATTGTATAGTATAACAATTTTACACAGAACTTCAAACATTATGATGATGATGTTTGTTGTTTTAAGAGGCCTAACAGCTAGGTCATCGGTCCCTAATGGTACGAGGTGTAACGACATGCAAATTAAAACGTCAAAATAAATCCACTTTCTTTTTTTTTTGCTAGAGGCTTTACGTCGCACCGACACAGATAGGTCTTATGGTGACGATGGGATACGAAAGGCCTAGGAGTTGGAAGGAAGCCACCGTGGCCTTAATTAAGGTACAGCCCCAACATTTGATTGGTGTGAAAATGAGAAATCACGGAAAGCCCATCTTCAGGGCTGTCGACAGTTGGATTCAAACCCACTGTCTCCTGGATGCAAGCTCACACCCGCGCCTCTAACCGCACGGCCAACTCGCCCGGTGAAATAAATCCACTGACTAGAATCTAAAAGGAATGGTTTTGAGAAAATGATCATGAAACAAAAACAATCAGTGGATCCTATTCAGAATGTCTTAATTACTGAGATGATGCTCATTATCCAAAGGACAAGGTGCGTTGGCCGTGAGCTTGCATCCGGGGGATAGTGGGTTCGAACCCCAGTGTCGGCAGTCCTGAAGATGGTTTTCCGTGGTTTCCCATTATCACACCAGGCAAATGCTGGGGCTGTACCTTAATTAAGGGCACGGCCGCTTCCTTCCAATTCCTAGGCCTTATCCCATCGGCGCCATAAGATCTATCTATATAGGTGCGACGTAAGAAAAAATAGCATTATCCAAAGGGGTCCAAGTTCCAGGTCACCGCCCTCTCACAGTGGTACCAATCACTAGTAAAACAAAAACATGGTGTTCCTCCTACAGTGGTATCAATCACAGGTAATGTAAACCCATGGTATGTCACACACAATGGCACCACTCACAAGCAACGCAGACCCATGGTGTTCCTCACTTGGTGGAACTAATCACAGGTTACCTATACTCATGGGGTCGCTCACATGGTGGTACTAATCATAGGTAATGCAGACCCACGGTGCATCACACTTTACCGTAACGCCCACATGTTCCTCACATAATAATATTACACCCTGGCAATGCAGACCAATGGTTTACCTCAAACATTGGTACTAATCACGGACGTCAGCCAAACCCGTGGTGTTTCTCACATAGTAGTACTAACCGCAGGCAACGTAGACCCATGGTGTTGCACATAAAGTGGTACTACTCATAGGTAACGCAGACCATACTCAACACAGTGGAACGGACCAGTGCAATGCACAGGATGACCTCTTTCACAAGCAGCACTCGATGATGATGATGATGATGATGATGATAATAATAATGATGATGATGTTTGTTGTTTAAAGGCCGAGCATCTAGGTCATCGCACCCTAACGGTAAAAAATTCTTCATGATGATGATGATGCTTGTTTTTTAAAGGGACCTCACATCAAAGGCAATCAGCCCTAATGGTACCAGATAGACGACATGATATGATAATACAAATTTTAAAATATATCCACTGACCTGAATTTAAAACAAATGAAGATGGTTAATGATAGTGAATTTAAAATTAACAGTGGATATAATTCGCAATGCCTTATTTTCGGTAAAATGAAAGATGATAGATTATAGCAGAATAAGATATTGCCTTGATATTCAATAACATAACAAACAAATTACTATTTTAAAAAACACATTAAAATATACAAACACCAACTAAAATAGTGTCAACTTAGTTAAATGTGAAGAACAATAATGCAAATAATGATACGAAACACTAGGTTTATATGCGACTAGCTGTAGTACCCGGCCTTGCCCGATTGGTATTTGAATGCTTACTTTTAAGATTAATAGTTAGTTATATGCGAAGTGTATACAATTCTTTTTGGGATATTGATTTTTAACATCTATTATGAAGCTTTAGAGTTATTTAGATGTGTTTGATTTCAATTTTTCGATTATTTAATCATCAAGTAAAACTTTATCCTTGTGGAAGCTCGAATTAACTGGAAAGTATTTGACCCTTTGAAAAAATTAATAAGGGGTAACTACATGTATGTATTAGTCGCGCTATAGATATGATCTACACGATTTCAACTCTCTTTTAGACTGTCACCAATCAGCCTTGCGACTCCAAAAGCAGTGGATTCAACACTAATCTCAGTCATTGTAGACTATTTGCTATCAAAACCCATTCTTCCTCCCGTCTCAATGGAGGCTGTACGTGGACTTAAACGGTATTCAGAGCGTCACAGTTCATCTCAGCGACACATAAACATTGGATTAGACTTTAATATCGGTCATTTTCTATTATTTTCAAATGCCATCTCCTCCCATTCCCTACCCTCAGCGGGGGTTGGCATGTTTTTGTTTCCGTAGGATTATTCTTCCAGATGGTAAGTCATATGTGTACCAAGATTCGTTGAGAGCTATTCTGGATAATACCCACATACACCCATATGTAAGACTTAACCGTCCAGCGTATCACATTTCAACTCAGCGACCTCGTAAACGATGGTATTCGACATTAATATCAGTCATTTTCGTTTATTTTCATATTTCACCACCTCCGCTAGGACTGCTAGGGGTGTTTTACACAACAGTATTTTTTCTAGGTAGTAAGAAATGTGTGTACCAATTTTGTATGAGGGCTATGTTGGAAGAAACACTTATACATCCGTAATTTCGGTCGTCGGAATTACACTATTCACCTCAGCGGCCGCAAAAGCTATGGATTCAACAATATTTTCGATTATTTTCATATCCTCCCCTTCGATTCCCACCCGTAAGTGATAAAAAGTCCGGAGTGACTATTCATCTCAGCGACCCCAAGAACAATGGATTCTACACTATTTTCTATTATTTTTATATCTCACTCCCTCTCATCCCGAGCCCAAAGGAGGTTGAAATAGGACTTAATAAATCCGCAGTGTCACTATTCATCCCTGCGACCCAGAAAACTATGGATTCGACACTTTCGATTATTTTTATATCTCACTCGCTCCCGACCCAAACGGGGCTAAAATTGGACTTTAAAAATCCCGAGTGTCACTGTTCATCTCAGAGACCCCAAAAGCAATGGATTAAACACTATTTTCGATTATTTTATATCTCCCCCTCAACCCCCACCTCTAAAGGGCCCTTTACACGTTCAGACTTGCCTGCACAGACCACGTTTGCAACGACCGTCTGCACATCCGGTCTGCACTGTTCACGCTGCGTTTACACGTTCCGACTATTAGTACAGCTTTCGCACAGTCCCGTATTTCTAATAGAGACGAGCGCAGGTAGTATTTCCTGACCATGGCCACATTAAGTCAATTAACTTACAAAGTGGTACTTCTGTCTAGTGTTGTTATTTCGTAAGTTAAAAAGAGGAAGAAATCACAACGTAGAAGGTGGACAAAAGACTGGCTTCTACAACACGTTTCGCTTTCGCAACTTGATCTTTTGAAGGAGTTAAAATTGGAAAAAGATGACTGGTTTAACTATTTGAGAATGGACGAAGAGAAATTCTTAGTGCTGTTGCAGTATGTCGCACCGTATATAAGGAGAGAAGATAGTGTAATGAGAGAATCGATAAGCACTTTAGAAAGACTTGTAGTAACATTGAGGTTTCTGGCAACGGGAAAAAGCTATGCGGACCTTAAATTTTCTGCTATAGTGTCTCCTTCATCTTTAAGCCACGTCATTCCGGAAACATGCCGTGCTATATATGACGTTCTAAGAGAGGAATATTTAAAGGTGAGAATTCAAAGGCATTATTTTGCTTAGATAAAATAGATTGCGTGTTCCTTCCTCAGCTGCTGGAGTTCCGTAGCTGTAAGTTGAGTGCATTCATTCATTCATTCATTCATTCATTCATTCATTCATCAATAATAAGGGCTCTCTTTTCATCTCGTGGTTATCCGTGACAGGGAGAGAACAGTAGCGGTATTTATTGGGTCATGCAAATATGCATGAATACAATTCAATCGTGCAGTCATTCATTCATTTATCTATTCATGCAGTCATTCACAATGTGTGTTGTGCTTGTAGTATAACAGGATCAAGTACAGAATTGTGACATGAAGCACTAACTGAACTCACGAAGTGTTAAGATAGGCCTGCATGTTGTCCTAGATCATATAACACTGTTAACATCTAGGACAAAATGAATGAATGAATGAATGAATGAATGAATGAATGAATCAATGAATGAATGAATTAATTAAAATACAATTTCAAGATTGAGTGTAACTAGTTAGTAGGCTTAAATTTAATGTTTAATATTGTGATAGATGGATAAGTTGTGATAAGGAAATGTTAGTTTAGAAATTAATACATCATATGCCGCGGTTTCTTCATTGCGGACACTGTATTCTTTGCTCTTGATCTTCCAAACACTTGGCAATGATTTATAGAGTTCTATGAATTCAATCATAAATGTACGTGCACAATTACGCGAATCTTGAGTAAACTCACTCATAGCTGTTCCTGTATTGAGAGCAAACACTACGCTACAGTACAACACTACATACACGCTCCCAGACGAAGGACTGTGCTATCTGTCTGCAGCGTTGTCTGCGTAAGCTTTACACGCTCAGACTTGTCTGCGCGTGGTCTGTGTTAATTCAAACTCCGCCAGACTTTGCACAGGCCGAACACAGACCGCAGTACAGACCAAAATTACGGTCGGCGATTCATTTACACGCAACGACTTGTCTGCACAAACACGGTCTGTACAGACAGATCTGTGTAAATGTCTGAGCGTGTAAAGGGCCCTTAAGGGATACAAAATCAGGAGTGTCACTATTCATCACGGCGACCCCGAGAGCTATGGATTCGACGCTACTTTCGATTATTTTATATCTCACTTCTCCTCCCCCACACCAAAGGGGGCTGAACTTGGACTTTCAAATATCCGGAGTGTCACTATTCATCGCAGCGACCCCGAATATGGAGTCGATGCTTTTATCGATTATTTTATCAGCCCCTCGCCCCCCCCCCCTAGTCGCATTTGAGGGTGCTTGTGGTGTCTTTGCCCCACGAAGTTTGTCTTCTGATACTAAGTCACAAGTGTACCAAATTTCGTTAAAATCGCTTCAGTTGTGTAGGAGATGTAATATATAAACATATAAATATCCACAAACAATGACCTAGATGTATATAGATCTATAGATAGATTACATAGACTCGCCTTTGCTCGTTTGGAACCCCAGTTACTCTTCGTTAGGAGTTTGTGATAACTCGTGTCATTCCAGTCTTGATATTCTATATGTTTCACAGTTTCTTAAATATTTTACACATCTAATAGAGAGCTACATTGTTCAAACTGGGCAGACCTATCAAAGTTGGTCCTATATATTGCAAGTACGTCTCGATCACAGCATGTTGGATTGCTATTTTGAAATAACAGCCACGGTCATTCATGAAGCTCCTAGTAAGGGATTGTACTATTTATAAACCATGGTGCGTGTTCCCGTCCTCCTATATACAGCATTTCTTTTTTTTTTTTTTGCTAGGGGTTTTACGTCGCACCGACACAGATAGGTCTTATGGCGACGATGGGATAGGAAAGGCCTAGGAGTTGGAAGAAAGCGGCCGTGGCCTTAATTAAGGTACAGCCCCAGCATTTGCCTGGTGTTAAAATGGGAAACAACGGAAAACCATCTTTAGAGCTGCCGATAGTGGGATTCGAACCTACTATCTCCCGGATGCACGCTCACAGCCTCTACGCGCACGGCCTACAGCATTTCTTAACGGACTATCAGGATATAGCGTAAGCTGCTGTCGTCTAGCAACAATTTGTCCATCAAGTCGATTCAATCTTGGTGCGGCTTTGCAATTTAATAAAATTACATAAAATTACTCATAATAATAAAACTACCTATCCGATTTCGTTCAAACCACTTCATAACCCCTCTCAGATGTAATAAGAACAAACTGTGAAAATTTCAGCGAAATCGGTCCAATAGTTTTTGAGTCTATTAATTACAAATATACCAACATATAAAACAAACCACTATCCCTCACAAAACGGATGACGAGGTCCGCTCACAGCTCGTCATCTCGCAGGATGGGGGAGATGGTACTCTGAAGTTTTAGCCTATGGTGCAGATAGATAAGGTCCACGCACTCGGTAACGACGTGTACCATCGAGCACCAGAGTTCGCGCCCTTAATTCAACCACATAGGCATATACACCATAGCGTATACTGAAAATGCAAGAAAAAGTATGCTCTTCACAGATGCTGCTGGAAGAAACGACTAACCTGGTAGACTCTGTGCTCTCTCGCTGAAGTATTGAGTCTTGGCAGGCACATTCATGGAATTAAACTTACGGCGCACTTCCTGATTGGAAAGACTATCAAACGCCTTGACCTTCTGATCTTATTCTCATTGAGATAGCCGGATAGTTTCTATCTTGAAGAGAATACAGTCCTGGGCAGTTAGTGCACCTGTTCGGAGTTGTGCACTCTTCCGCGCCTTGAGTTTGTCTTCCACATGCTCCAGACACTCAGACTAATTTGAACAAAGAAATACCTTGTCTCCGAACTTTTGCTACAAGTAACACCGCATGGGAGGGTGTTGTACGTCTGCTTGGAGTGCAGTGCGTGTCTTCAGAAGCAAACTACCGCAGTGTATTTACTTCGGATCTACAAGTTCGCCCTATACACCTATATGTATACAGAACTAAATGTTTTTAACGAGCTTGAAACCATGCACATATATTCTGGTAGCAACTAGGAACCTAAGGAAGCTGGAAGCCATACGTTCATTCGTGCTTATTACCAGCAGGTTGCTTCCCTGAGAGAATCAATGGTTAAAGCTTTGGTTGGCGGACCTCCCTGGACAGTCTCTTAACGTTCGTTTCCGGCATGTCCTAAAACATCCTTCCCGAATGACACTTACTCCGATTAGGGGCCTCTGTAGTCGAACCAAGCAGCCAAGGAAATACTCATTTGGTCATAGCAGGTATTGCCTGGGGTCCGATGCTGGAAGATGCATAAAATTGCTGACCGAGGCAATGAACACCAGGTTTACCTTCCTCAAATCATCCATAATAACATATACCGGACTGTGTGGGATGTGTTGTCAGGCGGATACTACTGCCAGTTACAAATCCCTCTCACCCAATGCATTTTGGATACCGTCTGGGCTTTCGAGCGTAGTCGCACACGTAAAAGGCCCTTCCTCAAGCAGCGCGCACACAAATTTTGATCGATCTACAACTAACCCTCGAGAGGGGACCGGCAACATGATCCATTATGTTACTTTCTACGACAGGCGGGATCACTATGGATGTACTCAAACCATCCCATTCACAAGGGGTATAATTCAAGGTTTCAATGTCGCATTCCATTTCCACGCCTAGGTAGCCATTTTTATTCGCATCTTACGACAAGGAGGGGACACCGTGCGTGTGTATTCTTCATTTGCGGCTCCCACGCACATGGAGTTAATGTTGAAGTTGATGAGAATGATGATATTTTTCTTTAGTTGTTTTTAGAAGGCTTTGTTGCATGGATTGATTTTCTTTTACGAACTTCAATTACTTCGCTGCAATGATTAATCGTACTTATTCAATTTGACGTGAAGATTCGTTAGGCGTATTTGTCAGTCTAAAATCACAATCAGCAAGTTTTCATTCCCCTCTTTTACTGACGTCTTTCCTTATCGCTTCCGTCACCACGCATTCACTATGAAACCCGGCACGGTATTTATCCTCACAGTTATTTTTTCACATTGTCCAAAACTTCAGTGCCTCAGACTGAACAGAAGAACGTTCACTCTTCATAACACTCCTTCTTAAGCATGATCATCGTGATGTATTTCAAAGCTGCTAAATTATCCTTAATTAAACATTATATTAAGCTCAGTATGAAGCAGGACTCAAACATTGCAGTCAGCACCTTAGATACAACAACGTGAAATTTTATAGTCTTTTGAGACTATCAGAAAGTGTCAACACTTATCAATCCTATTTACAGAAATATTATTTATCAACACTACTATATTTAAATTATAATTATTATCTGTCTGATTACTAAGAAAACGTATTATTTTTCGAATACCATGTGTATGCATAAGTTTTTGCCTGTTTTTGTGGTAAAGGAAACACGCTATTTTCAAGGGGAACTTTTTTTAAAAATTCAAAACATTGGCCATCGGCTTCTACATACTTCGCCCATCTTTCAGGTAAGTTATGAATACCATGCCAGATGTCATTGCGGCAAACCATTCGCGGAGCCATTTTCCAACTTCCTCGAAATTGCTGAAGTGCTGATCTGCGAGTGCGTGCCCCATTGATGCGGAGAGCTGATAGTCAGAAGGCGCGAGGTCGGGTTAGTACGGTGGGTGCGGAAGGATGTCCCATCCAAGCGATTTCAAGGTGTCTTTCACTGGTTTTTCTGTGTGAGTCGGTGCATTGTTGTGTGACAAAATAAATTTGCCATGTCTTCTGGCCCATTCCGGTCGTCTTTCGATCAATGCGTGATTTATATTAATCATTTGTTGGCGATAGCGTTGTGCATTAACGGTTTCGCCGGGCAATTGCTCGTTTTCGTACTTTTGTAGTCTACCAGAGCGAGCTGCTTTTCACACAGAAATCACTACGTTTAAACTGTCGAAACCACGCCTCACATCCTCAAATCGATGGAGCGTGTTCACCATATGTTTCTGCAGCAAACGATGACTTTCCACAGCCTTTTATTCTTTTGATTAAATAAGAAAATCAATGCGTGTCGCAAATGTTCTTTTCCAGGCACAAACGTCGACATGATCACTGAACGATTCAACACAGAGCCTAGTGTTTGGTGGACTCAACTTGTGTGTGTTGGTAGGTTAATCTCAGACGAACAAACTGACGTATATGTCAAATTCATACGCTACGTACTGTTCGCTGGCGCCATCTCTTAGTAAATAATAATAATGCGATTTGCTGTACGTCCCACTAACTACACTTTTACGGTTTTAGGAGACGTTGAGGTACCAGAATTTTGTCCCGCAGGAGTTCTTTTACGTGCGATTAAATCTACCGACACGAGGCCGACGTATTTGAGCACCTTCACATACCACCGGACTGAGCCAGGATCGAACCTGCCAAGTTGGGGTCAGAAGGCCAGGGCCTCAACCGTCTGAACCACTCAGTCCGGTATCTCTTAGTGAAACCGGAAAAGACTTATGCATACACCTAGTAAACTCCTCATAAAGTCACTGTCTGCCGTACGTTAAAGTTACGAATTGGATTGATAATAATTTTTACTGCTTTAGGTGAATTCCATAAATTTTTGGATTTTTAACGTTTATTATGTTTAAATTTGAGGGTCATAAAGATTCGAACCGAAGTCAGCTGGTTTATGGCATTGCATGAATATTCAGTTATTGGAACATTTTATTTCTGGTGGTGGTGAGTATTGTTATAAGAGGAAGAACAACTAGGCAACTATCCCATTTTAACACTAATCAGTGAGAATAATGAAAGGGATCCGACACTTCGAAAAATAATGTATCGGCCATTGAAAGACAAGAGTTACGATAGACATGGAAATGAAAGACCCCGTAGGTCTCGAATGATCTAATACCGTCGGTGTCGAAAAAGAACAAGAGTTGACCAAGGGAGGTTGGACAGGATACATGAAAGCGAGGAGCCTGACACAAGTAAGTGGAAGCAATGCCAGGATTCAGCTGAGGGCCCCATGGTCACCAACCCACTCTCCCATATTGAGAGCCCTGAGGCCCCTTTGATTCATCTCTTACAACAGGCAGTGTATGGCATTCTATTGCCCCAACCCACGGGGGGACATTATAGTTCTACTGGCCCTTTTGGTATATTTGTTACGTTGATAGACGATGATGTAATATTATATTATACTTTCTCATATGCCAGACTTGTAATTAAGCCGCTGACCAGAGTTTATTTTCACACTGACCACAAAACAATACCCCACGTGTACGATGTCAATGACATCAATACTCCATATCACACGGCCGAGGCACGTATGGCGGGGTCATGCGGTGATTGCGGGAGAAGAGTGTCACGGAATCCACAGAACAATGGTCGGTATTCTTCAGAGGGCAGCGCGGGCACTCCCACACATCACTATCGATTGCATTGAGACCACTATAGTCTGGCATCACTCTAATGGCCACAGCGTTAATTCTTCAGCACTCTAGCATTTGCCTTCTACCCTCGTTATACTCTTTGAATAAAGTATGTTACACTTATCTTGAAATTATATCATTTATACTAATATATACCATTCGCTGCACGTGTATCGCTAACATGCGGCACCTCTCTCCGAAATGCTGTTACGATGTCCTCTTTGTTAATAAACCGTTGTCCACGTAATGGCTTCTTGACTTTTGGGGTTAGATCATAGTCACATGGGCTCAGATCAGGCAAATAAGGCGAGTGTGGAAGAAACTCCCATCCCCACCGTTGTAAGCGACGCTGAACGATGGCTGCTGTGTCAGCTGTCGCGTTATCATGTAGGATTATGGCGTTGTCCAAAAGATCTGGACGTTTGGTTCGCACTGCACGGCGCAATTGGTACAACAAAAAGGAATTGTAATAAACTGCATTGACAGTGTGCCCCCGACGCACTGGATGACACACAAGAACACCTTGAACATCGTATGCCAGGATTACCATAACCTTATTTGACGACTGATTTTTGTGCATGGCATTGGCGTGCCTTTCTTCCGCGGAGAACTGCTATTTTAATATACGATCGTTCCTCCTGCTTGTTGACTTCCATTTTGTGACGCTCTCACTCACACACTGAACTCGGGAGCATGCTTAGACCCACACTGTTGTTTACATACACCATCTATGGCATCATACGCAAGTACATACCGTACGTTTCCAAATGCATATCTTAGATTTTTCGTGTTGTCTCCTGTTCGCGAGAAAAAAAAGTAGTTGTTGTGACTTATGACTCGACCTACGTACTGTATGTATATGATCAGCGATAGAGTACGGCACTATGTTATGTACGACATTCCGGGGCACGACAAACTAGCTGTTTAGATATTAAAATTCAAAATTATAATCGCTATAAATGTATTTGCACCGTGGAGTCCTCGTGCTCTTCGGTCCAATAAACAGCAGGCAACGAAATATCATGTTTGCAGCGTCACAAAGGGTTGTTTTCCAGCGAGTCTGAAGGTGGTATTCAGTATTGTCAATATGGAACTGAAGAATGGAAAACATTCGATCTCTGTTCGAGAGAACATCTAAGTTTTCGTTACCTTCTAGCATCTTCGTGGAACAGCAAAAAGGCCGTGCATTCGATAAAAAAGAGCTTCAGAGTGCTCTCGTGGATGACTGGTTGGTAAATTCTCCTGAAACGGTGGGAAAGTTGGTGCAATGAATATTTAAACGCCTGGAAGCTGTCATCCATGCTAATGGCGTTCATACAGTATAAGATTGTGAAACTGAAGTACAATTAACTATTAAGGGTCGGTATTATAGTGATGGTTTAAACTGAAGGTTGAGTTAAACTGTAACTTGAGTTTCAAACGATGGCGAGTCTTATAATGGCCGGCCTAAGTTAAATTGAGGTGAAGAAGGAAGTATACGATCTTGGTAGCAGTGACTTGCAAGAAAAGAAGCCTATCGATAATATGTTTACTTCTTGTAGATAAATGATGGATAAAAGCAATAAGCGTTGTCGCAATTTTACTTGTAAAGAAATAGAATTGCTTGTGCAATTAGTACAGAAATATTTATATAATCCGTGAAACAGTGGCCTTATGAATTCCACCGAAATCTCCCATTTTAATAAACATACTACGGGAGGTATAAAACCGCAATGCTATTAGTAGCTGACTGATGGTTTGTACAGCATGATTTCTGAAATAGAAGGAAGTTACTTTATTTTCTAAAATTTACACTTTTGACGTCCAAACAGTTCAAAAAGTCATTTTTGCATTCTTACCTTTTCGTTGCATGTTTTGTTCTAGCACCAATTTGCTGAAATACGGTTATGAATGTCTGTTTTGTAAGCCTAAACCTATTTAAATACTATTTTTAATTCCGTATATGAAAGTGACGTCCCCTTGCTCGAAAACTCGTAGTGCCCGTGGTCGTTCAATAATTTGAACCACTTCTTCGTCATCGCTTAGTATTTCTTCAAACACCTCAAAAATATCTTGGAGATCCATTCGTTCTTCCATGTTCTAAGGTTTTGTATTCTTAAACTTCAGTTTAAACGGTAGATGAGAGGCAGTAAAATTAACCTTTAGTTAAACTTAAGATTAAGTAATATAATACACGACTAACAGATAAACTGAAGTTTAAACTGAATCAACAGTTTAAATCTCTATTATAATACCGGCCCTAAGTGTAGTAACATGCTGTGTCGAAAGTGCTTAACAGTAAGAATGTGGATTTTCTTGAGTTATTTTTGTGTTATTAATTTGAGTTCAGTGAAATGTATTCAGTTGTACTTTGTTTATACCTATAGGAATAAACGTAAACCTACTTCTTAAAACACTTTTTTATATAAATATTGCGAGGAAAACACAGTGTTTGAATATTTCCTTCAGTCAATGTGCATTACTGTCACACTATATGATACAAATCTCTATACAACGATTCCTGATTGCTCTTATTATTTACTATGGCAGAGCGATAAACACAGAGGAATGGAATACTTGCACCTCAAAATGGTGATCCTAAACAATGAAGTTATATGAAATGGACCCCTGACGTAATTTAGAGCCTAGCTTTTACCAATGTTCGAATTTTCTCTCTAGATTAGGGTGTAAATTATACAACAGTATTTCATGTTTGGTTTATAGGCTCCGACGGTATGGAACACACTCCGTTAAGTGTGTGTTATAGACATTAGTAAGATTACAACCAAGGTTTACGGACTAAGGGTATTAAACACTTCCGTGCTGTCACTCTTTCATGTAGCTTCCAATATCGATCAGTGGAAGACTGAAGGCCTCCAAATTCCAACACAGCCGTTTAAAACCCTGAAGAGAAATAAAGCTTTCAAAAGGGGATAATGAATCCACGTCGAACGATTTATTTATTTATTTATTTATTTATGTATTTATTTATTTATTTATTTATTTATTTATTTATTTATTTATTCAGGATCAGCAACAACATAACGCCGAATTACAACGATCTGAGCTATGTACAATAGATATGAATCTAAAATGAAAGATATATAAATACTTACAAAGGACACGAGTATACACAATAAAAACTGTACAATCATATATAAGTTAATACATATTTACATAAACAACGTTATTAACAAAGAAAAATACATTTACAGTAAATACAGGAGCAGAACGGGAAAGAACAAGAAGGAAAATTAAGTTATATGATAAATATCATGACAGAAGGAAGGAAACGTTACGAAGAGATCTAGGTTGTTGTTGATAGATAATGTATTAAACATTGCTGGAATACGAACCGAAAGGGACCTTTGGGTGAGAGAAAGCCGGGAGTAAGGAGTATGGAATAGGGTCTTCATTCTGGTATTACGGGATGGGACGTGGAGGGGAAATAAGGAAGCTAAATCTGGAGACCTAAACAGACCATTAACTGCTTTGTATAGCAGCTTTAGGTCGGCTACTTTCCTCCGAGCAGAAAGAGTCTTGAGGTTCAGTTTCCCAAGCACTTGGATAGTGCTTAGATTGCGACATGCAGGGACCCTGGCTCTGACGATAGCACAGAAAAAAGATTGTACACGGTCAAGGTGGCTGAGATTTGAAGAAGCAGAAATGGACCAGACTGGAGAGGCGTATTCAACAATAGGTAAGATACAGGAGACGTAGAATGCTCTGAGGGCATTTACATCTGTGATGTCAGAAAACCTGTACAGTAAACCAAGGAGTGACATAGCACGTGAGGTAACCCTGTTTATTTGCGAGACAAACAACAATTTACTGTCAAAATGCACTCCTAAGTCTTTTTGATTGTCAACAAGAGCAATCGGTTGGTTCAGTAGGTGATATTCTTGTAGAACGGGGGATTTACGAAGTGTGAACGAAATGGTGCATATCTGATGAAGAATTCAGTGCTTATTTGAAAAATTACTAGGCATCCAGTTGTTGATTTTAAATTAAAGTTCTGGTATCTCTAGCATTTGAAAAAGTTACATGAAACATGAAATTTGTGACGCAGGTATCCTCAGTGGCATCAAATGAAAATGCCTGTACATAGAGAATGGCATTACCATTATTATTATTATTATTATTATTATTATTATTATTATTATTATTATTATTATTATTATTATGTTAATGTGCCAACATACTGGATTTTTCCCCGTACGATTTCTTTAAAGTGCCAGTAAATCTACAGACCCGAGGCTGACGTATTCGATATCTTCTGGTACCATCGGACCGAGCCACAATTGAACTTTGGTTCAGTGAGCCAGCTTTCTACTGTGTTAGCCTCGTAACCCCGCTGGATTTGAAATAAACTAGGACCTTCAGAGGGTGACTAGAAACGTTATAGCCCGAAAATGGTTTTCCTTGATTTACCATTTTCACACTTAATTGAGTCTACGGCCACTTATCACCGCCGAAAAGTTGTAAGGGTTATTGCGACGTTAAACCAAACACGAACCAAACTGATTAAAAAGTGCATCAAATGTATCTGAAATTCGAAGTAAAATAATTCAACAGAAAACTTTTTGCGCAAAAAATGTCGGTGTTAATTTAAGGAAACACTGGAAATTTAACTGATTTCCGAGTATTATTCGAATAGCTTTCGAAGGCAAGTAGTCGAACTGATGTGTTAGTAATGGAATCCGGTGATTAAATCTTGAAAATCAGAGTTATTCTGTACGTTGTGTCAAATTTGAAATAAGTGATCAAAATTATACACTGACTGACAGAGCAAATACAACACCAAGAAGGAGTGGTTCGAAAGGGATGAAAGTTGGGGAAAAAACAGAGACGGCACGGACGAATAATTGATGTTTATTTCAAACCGATATGCAGGTTACACAATGCGCACGGCATCGACTCAGTAGGATGTAGGACCACCGCAAGCGGTGATGCACGCAGAAACACGTCGAGGTACAGAGTCAATAAGAGTGCGGATGGTGTCCTGAGGGATGGTTCTCCATTCTCTGTCAACCATTTGCCACAGTTGGTCATCCGTACGAGGCTGGGGCAGAGTTTGCAAACGGCGTCCAATGAGATCCCACACGTGTTCGATTGGTGAGAGATCCGGAGAGTACGCTGGCCACGGAAGCATCTGTACACCTCGTAGAGCCTGTTGGGAGATGCGAGCAGTGTGTGGGCGGGCATTATCCTGCTGAAACAGAGCATTGGGCAGCCCCTGAAGGCACGGGAGTGCCACCGGCCGCAGCACATGCTGCACGTAGCGGTGGGCATTTAACGTGCCTTGAATACGCACTAGAGGTGACGTGAAATCATACGCAATAGCGCCCCAAACCATGATGCCGCGTTGTCTAGCGGTAGGGCGCTCCACAGTTACTGCCGGATTTGACCTTTCTCCACGCCGACGCCACACTCGTCTGCGGTGACTATCACTGACAGAACAGAAGCCTGACTCATCGGAGAACACGACGTTCCGCCATTCCCTCATCCAAGTCGCTCTAGCCCGGCACCATGCCAGGCGTGCACGTCTATGCTGTGGAGTCAATGGTAGTCTTCTGAGCGGACGCCGGGAGTGCAGGCCTCCTTCAACCAATCGACGGGAAATTGTTCTGGTCGATATTGGAACAGCCAGGGTGTCTTGCACATGCTGAAGAATGGCGGTTGACGTGGCGTGCGGGGTTGCCACCGCTTGGCGGCGGATGCGCCGATCCTCGCGTGCTGACGTCACTCGGGCTGCGCCTGGACCCCTCGCACGTGCCACATGTCCGTGCGCCAACCATCTTCGCCACAGGCGCTGCACCGTGGACACATCCCTATGGGTATCGTCTGCGATTTGACGAAGCGACCAACCTGCCCTTCTCAGCCCGATCACCATACCCCTCGTAAAGTCGTCTGTCTGCTGGAAATGCCTCCGTTGACGGCGGCCTGGCATTCTTAGCTATACACGTGTCCTGTGGCACACGACAACACGTTCTACAATGACTGTCGGCTGAGAAATCACGGTACGAAGTGGGCCATTCGCCAACGCCGTGTCCCATTTATCGTTCGCTACGTGCGCAGCACAGCGGCGCATTTCACATCATGAGCATGCCTCAGTGACGTCAGTCTACCCTGCAATTGGCATAAAGTTCTGACCACTCCTTCTTGGTGTTGCATTTGCTCTGTCAGTCAGTGTAAATTATTTTAATAAGAATTCAACACCAGAGTTATGTTATACAGGAAGGAAGCATGACACCATCTCCATTTCACGACAGAAACGTTTCCGGAGAGAGAGTTGCAGATCTGAGGGAAATGCTGAAGAACATAGCGGGAGAACGACAGAAGGGGAACGAAAGTTAAAAGAAATTTTTTGGGAATTATTATTATTAATAATAATAACAATCATATAATAATAATAATAATAATAATAATAATAATAATAATAATAATAATAATAATAATAATAATTGGTCGCGTGAGGAAGGTGAAGAATTTCAGATATTTGGGAGAAACAATTCAAGAAAATGGTTTGGAAAAATCCGCTGTAGAAGAAGGAATACAGAAAGTGGAAAGATCATACGGTATAACTTGGAATATCTACAACAAAAAAGTGTTTATCTAAAAACCTCAAAATACAACACTACAACACAGTAGTCAAATGGGAATACCTACACGCGAGTGAATGTCTAGTACTGAATTGTATGTATGTTGTATGTTTAGTCGTCAGCCCGAAGGCTGGTTGGATCCTCAACAGCTCCGCCATCAGCTGTCATAGATGGCCTAGGCATCACCGAAGAGGCGTACTAGGGAAATGAGGAGTGAAGTAGTTTCCCGTTGCTTTCCTCACCGGGACAGAAATTGCTATTACATATTAGTTTGCCAAACCCACTGTAATGCATGCACCAACCGACCCTATAAGCAATATTTTAACACCATTCATAGCAGGGACTGGCTGCAGAAGGAATGGCATTACTAGCATCACTCATACCTCAGTTACTTTCATTTTGTCAAAGCCAAGGATAAAGCTGAGACAGATCAATGAGAGTAACAAAATTGCTCTAGCCCATATCAGAAGGCTGTAAACACTGTAAACACTTGGCCCCGCCAGCAAAGGCATAGTACTGAATTACAAGCTGAATAAATTAGAAGTCCTGAAAAGAAAAATTCCCACTGTCAGCAGCCCGGAAAATTGTTTTCCATGGTTTCCCATTTTTCACACCAGGCACATGCTGGGTCTGTACCTTAATTAAGGCCACGGCCGCTTTCTTCCCACTCCTAGCCCTTTCCTATCCCATCGTTGCCGTAAGACCTATCAGTGTCGGTGCGACGTTAAGCAACTTGTAAAAAAAAAAAAAAAAAAAGATAAATTATACGGAAAATACTCCGTCCGCTAAGAACTACAGAACTCTGGAAATCCAGAAGTAATGATGAAATATACCGGAACATGGACAACATAACAAAATAATGCGGAAGAGGCGATAGATATTTTTTGGACATTTAGGCCTATACAGAATGGATAACAACAGGTTAACCAAACAGATCTTCAAATATCTTTGGACCAAGAAGTCAACAACAACCTGGGTTCATGAAGTCAAGAAAGATTGGAAAGAAACAATATAAGAGAAGAAGCAGCAACGAAGAGAGAGATTTTTTAGAAAGGAAGTGTTCAAAATGGAAGGATTCCGAGATCGGGAGGGAAAGAAAACAGGTTCAAAATGGTCCGAGAAGAGGAAATTAAATGGCGTATGGCTTTTAGTGCCGGAAGTGTCCGAGGATATGTTCGGCTCGCCAGGTGCAGGTCTTTTGATTTGACTCCCGTAGGCGACCTGCACGTCACGATGAGGATGAAATGATGATGAAGACGAAACATAGGGGCCTACACCAAGTCCTCGTGCCGGCGAAATTAACCAATGATTGTTAAAATTCCCGACCTTACCGGGAATCGAACCCGGGACCCCTCTGACCAAAGGCCAGCACGCTAACCATTTAGCCATGGAACCGGACTGAGGAGAGGAAAAGGAGACATGATGAGCTGATCAAGGAGTATTGGAAGAAGAAGCAAGAACAACAAAGGAAGAAGCATTGAAATTGTCACGTGGTCCCTAGAACACTCTAACGGAAAAATATAATAATAATAATAATAATAATAATAATAATAATAATAATAATAATAATCATAATAATAATAATAATAATACAGTAAATAATCTATGGCAGTCCGTGCAGAAAGTGTGATTTGGTGCAATTCATGCTGCCTGCGTCTCATTTTGCTTCACCAGAACTCTTTTTGGCGATCTACTGTACTGCTGAGTTTTAAATCATATTGTCTTTTAAACACAGAATATATCACCAGAGATAGTTTACATGCCGACATTGTACGACATGGAATGCTGTTCGGACCATTTTCTGCCCGTCGGAAGTTAAACTACCTCTGTCGGGTTTGAACCTTCGATCTTGGAATACGGAGGCCAACACTCTACCACTGATCCGCAGAGAAATCTACGTCTAAACAACATCGCGTACCGTTTTCCTAAGAGACGCGTCAATTCGTTACTGTACATACTTACTGATACATACAATCTTGCTCTCCACGATGAACTGCCATTCAACAGAGAACCGATTTGAGGTAATAAGAGGAGAAAGAAAGACATTATCCACTATGTAACGATGTGCATTGAACATGAATGCCTCTAGTCAATGATAATAGCATAGGACTGGTTAATGATACTTCTCCATGCTATATTAGTGGTTGAAGTATAGAAGACGACGTTCCCACTACGTCAGAAGTAAGTGCTTGTTGGAGAGATGGTCCGTCTACTCCCACGCGTCTTATCTGATGCCCCGGTCACTCCGAGCTGATCCAAAGATTGCCTCGCATTAGACTGGAGGTGTAGCTTCTTGCATCTCGAGGATCGACAGCTCGTGGGTCGAACAGAGGAATGGAATGATATTAAGCAACAATATAAATAAATAAATAAATAAATAAATAAATAAATAAATAAATAAATAAATAAATAAATAAATAAATAGGAAGTACATCATATCGATGGTGCAGAACGCTAACGATCTATATCAAAATGTGGAAACAGGAAGAGCCAATTTTAAATTTTCCCAATAATTGACTATGGATCAGTCGTATACAACGACTTATCTGAAACTTTGAACATAAAACAGCAGAGGCTACAAAACGCAATAATTCGTTACGTGATGAACACATAACACCCTATTACATATAGCTGCAATGGTTGAAATTCCATGAACAACGGGAAATATCAGTAGCTGTTGCTACGCACAAAATTCTCAAACTAGACTCCATCCTACCTTTATAATGCATTTAAACTTATGGCGTAAGTATATAAAAGAAATAATAGGTTTATAAAACTACCCTTCAAATTCCCCTTCATCGTACCATTAAATTAAACAAATACTTTGTTTGCACTGCATCCCGTATCTTTAACATCTTTAATCTTCACCGTTTCGCAAATAACATTAATTGTACCCAACTAAAGCGGTTCTTAACAACTATCATCCTGGAGGAGTACACAAGGGGCTGAGATCAGGCATTCTTGTGTTTAACAATCAGAATTATGTATATTTCTAAAATTCGTTTCTCTGTTTTAGCATTATATTCTTTAGATTCTTGTAGTCTAAACTAATAAATAGGCTTAATGATAAACTTTCTTACTTCTTATGTAATTTATGTTTTATTTTTATTTATTTGGTGCCTGTATTTGAATATTTTTTTAAGTTTAATGTTTAATTTAATACTTTAATATTATAAGAATGTAGTTAGTGTGTTCATAAACCTGTACTGTATTATACGAGGACGCTACATAAAGGGGATTTTCAGCCTCAGTGGCATGTAAATCATCAATAAATTCAATTCAATTCAATTCAATTCAATTCAATTCAATTCAAATTCAAGGAGTGTATTCACTATTGCATGTTTCTGTAGTGGTTCTTTGCATGAAACTGAAGTTATACATTAAGACTATCTAAAACACACCGCCCCCGAGGTAGATGAGTTAACTGGTCATGGTTAAAATCCGCGTCCTACCCGGCAATCAAACTCAGGTCCCTCCGAACCGGTGATCACTGCGATGACCATTTATTGAAGGAGCCAATCAAGAAATATAATCCTGTATAAGGAAGTAATCGGAAAGAAACTGAGAAAGGCTATTTCAGCAACAGATTCAGCAAAAGAAAAAAAAGGAACAATTTGAATAAATACATTTCTTAATCCAAAACTCTCAAAGATAGACACACAAGTTTTCACTCTACACAACTAATATACCCTATTGTATTTAAACGTGTTAGAACTGTAGAAATGCTACTCAACTTTCAGAATCCTGAAGGATGGAATATCTGGAGACTACACAGGTATTCTAGTAGTTTTTTCCGTCCCTTTTTGAAAAGTGTTTCTAATACCTGTTGCTCACGGTAAAATTTTCTGTCAAATTTATCGTACAATAATTTAATTTTATAAAATTTCTGTTGCTCACGGTCAAATTCAAATTTTATAAAACCTTTGATAAAACTTTTCATAAAATAGGACATGTTCTATTCCATAAAATTAATTATACGAAACGAACCAATCAGCGAAGCTGACATCACAATGATGCTGGCGCTACATCGTGAGAAGATTGTGAAGCTTGATTGTAAATAAACACTTGTTTCTAAAACGGCAGGATCCGGGTGGACTAAGGAATCTGTTAGTGTTTTACTGGACGAATACCAGAAATATCCTTGTTTGTACGAAGTTAAAACGTCACTTTACCACAACAGAAATGCAAGGAGAGAGGCAGAAAACACATTCGCCAAATTCCTATATGAATGCTGGTCTTCTAACTTCAACTAATTTTTGACCAAGGACAGCAATCCTCTACCTTTTTCTCTTCTTTTGATCCAATCCCAATTCCAGCATTTCCTGGCATTTCTTTTCTTCCTTTTTCCCACTGTACGACATATAATTGCAGCTAAAGCAGCAAGTTTTGCTTTGTTGCAGACATACACTCAAACACACTGTAAGCTGAACAGCTGATTCTGGTTTAAAAGTTTATCGATAGATGGCAGCACATACACACCTTATCTCAGAAGTAAGTTCATAGATGGCTCTCCTGCTGCTTCCACGGATTTTATAAAATAATTTTTCCGTGAGCAACACAACTTGTTTTCACCAAATTTTTATAAAATATATTGTACAACAAATTTACGAAACATGTTACCGTGAGCAATAGGCATAAGACTTTTCCCAATAAGTACTGAATAAATTGTCGGTGTTTGTAGGCCGTGGTCGGGTTGGGTGGCTAGCCTCCAAAATTTCACCAGAAGTTGAACATAGTGTCCAACGTATGTGAAAATAAAGTACTGGATGTGCAGGTTTGGTCCTAAACATATTACTGCTTGGGACTCATTCACTATTCTGTCAGCTTGCGTTCGGAAGACAGAGGGATCGAACTCCAGTGTTGGCAGCGTGGTTCCCATTTTCACACCAGCAAAATGCTGGGGCTGTCCTTAATTAAGATCACGGTCGTGTCCTTCCCACTAGTCTTGGCTCGTGAGTGTATGATTCGAAACAGTGTATCGATTCATTCAAGTCTCCGAGTGAATCTATTCACAAGGAGTGGTGAGCTAACGGCATACGATTCGGCGGAGTCGTAGCGGACAGTGCTGAGTTGCGCGCTAACGGATCAGTGAGACACACACACACGCGCGGTTCATTATATTTTTATGTTACTGGCTTTACGTCGCACCGACAGAGTCAGGTCTTACGGCGACGATAGGATAGGAAAGGGCTAGGAGTTAGAAGGAAGCGGCCGTGGCCTTAATTAAGGTGTGAAAATGCCTGGTGTGAAAATGGGAAACACGGAAAACCATCTTCAGGGTTGCCGACAGTGGGATTCGAACCCACTATCTCTCGGATGCAAGCTCACAGCCAACTCGCCCGGTACAGTTCATTATCGGCACACTGGACATTGGCAGGGAGCTGAACTTCCGCTGCAGCGAGACATACAGAGCCATAGCACACTGAAAGAATCGTACGCTATAACGGACTCCCGCTCTCAGCTCACTTGAAAATAATGCCAAATTGCATTTTCTTCCCTCTCTTAGAGGGAGGTTTAAATAATACATGGATTTATTTGTAGTAATAATAGGCTATTAGGTTACTCTTATTTTCAATTTGTACGTAATTTTTGTACTACAACTAAATAAGGAAGTACCGCTGTCCTGGGGATGCAGTAGGAACGGTGACACTAATGTGCCGTGAATCGGATCACAGTATCGATTCAGTAACGTGAACGGAACCAAATGAATCGATTCAGTAAAATGAGTCGAATATCCCATCACTATTTTCCACTCCTATCCTATCGTCGCCTTAAGACCTATCTGTGCGATGTAAAGTACATTGTAAAATGAAAATTCATTACTACTGAGCACCTACTCCACTCTCCCCCTAATAAGATGTTCACCACTTTAAAAATATCAATATGATTAAAATTCATTACTACTGAGCACCTACTCCACTCTCCCCTTAATAAGATGTTCACCACTTTAAAAATATCAAAATGATTAAAATTCATTACTACTGTGCACCTATTCCACTCTCCCCTTAATAAGATGTTCACCACTTTAAAAATATCAATATGATTTACTTAAAACTAAGGGTTCATCAGAGGTCGAGCTTCTTGGCTGAAATGCTAGCATAGGATCAATCGGGTTAGAAGACCACATTTTCTCGTACGCAAGGTTTAATAATAATAATAATAATAATAATAATAATAATAATAATAATAATAATAATAATAATAATAATAATAATAATAATCCCGTGGGGGGTTTGCCTGTTCCCCTATCGGGCGCGTCCCAGGTGGCGGATCGGGGGGCTCGCCGGACTTGTCCGGAGGGCTTGAGGGAAATAAAATACCTCTCGCGGACCAAAAACAGGCACAGTCAGAAAACATCTTGAGGCAACCTCTGAGGCTCAATACCTTAGTTGTAACTATGAGATTGACAAAGATCAATCTCCCAATTATCTTCAACTTACTAGCATGATGGCAACGTCAGTTAATGATACTACTACCCCAGGCCCTAGTATTCATACTAGGTTTTCTCGGTCATCGGATTCTGGGGGACCGAGAACATCATGCGGGAATGTATCGGAGCTTCCCAAATCTCTTCGCCCAAAGGAAAAACATTTTATTGGCACTTTAAACATCAACACGCTTCGCAAAATTGGAAAGTTGAAGCACTTAACAGACACATTAGACCAACTCAACATCCAAATTCTGGCACTCCAAGAAACTAGGTACAGTGACGAAAATCATTTTGAATCAGGAAACTATAGAATTTATAAAGGTAAACCAGCTACCCTCCTCCCTAACAAAATATTACAATTTGGCACTGGTTTTGCAGTGAGAAAAAATATCACAAATTCGGTATTATACTTTACATCTCCTTCTGAAAGAATTTCGCTAATGACAATCAAATCAGGAAACAAAGCTTATACACTAATCAATGCACATGCACCTACAAACAATTACAATCAAAAAGACCCACAGAAGGTAGATGACTTCTGGGAATTACTAGAAGAAACTACAGCCAAAGTTCCAAAACATCGTGTCAAAATTCTGCTGGGGGACTTCAATGCACAAATTGGCAAAGAGAAGAAATTTAGGACCACTGTAGGACTTTACCCTGCTCACAAAAGAACCAATAAAAATGGAGAACGTTTAATTGGCTTCTGCGAGAATTTTGATCTAAAATTGATGTCAACCCATTTCCTGGCACTTCCACAAAAGAAAATGACATGGAGATCCCAGAACATGCATTTAGGAGAATTTCAACTAGACCATGTGGCTATTTCCAAGAAAAACCAAAAAGAAATTATGAACGTTAAAGTCAAAAAGGGAATTATTGACTCCGACCACCACCTATCTCTTGTTAAAGTAAAGTTTCAACCCAACAGGAAGAAAACCAAAACAATCAGGAACCCAAGAATCGACCCTGAATTTCTGAGACAGAACTCAGACAATTTCCTTGCGAATATCTCCAACGATGCTCCTTCAAACTGGCTAGAACTCAAGGACACACTCTTGAAAGCTTCACAAAACATCAGCAATCCCCCAAGGAAACGCAAACACAGGTGGTGGAATGACACCTGTGACAAGGCCATAGAAGTCAGAATTAGGTCCTGGCTAAACTGGGGTTCCCATAAAACTGATCAAAATCGTGATGAATTCTTCAAAACACAGAAACAAACCTCAAAAATCATCAGATCTGAAAAACGAAAATATGATCAAAACAGACTGGTAGAAATAGAAGATGATTTCAAGAAAAACAATACACGGAACTTCTACAGAACATTCAGAGAAGAATTATCCAATTACCAGGCACCTAGTCTCTGTTTCAAACGTACAGATGGGACTTTGGAAACAAGTAATAAGGGAAATTGTGAACTCCTAGCAAACCATTTCATGGACCTTTTAAACTGTGAATCTCCAAAGGAACAATTCACCTATGAAAAACCAACACCTAATCCAGATTCAGAACCCCCCACATTACAAGAAGTCAAACAAATAATCAGAGATTTAAAAGACAACAAAGCACCAGGAGAAGATGGAATAATCGCTGAAATGTTGAAAATTGGTGGTGACAAACTGGCCCAGAGTATTCAAAAAATTTTACAGGACATTTGGTTTTCTGAAGAAATTCCGGAGGATTGGAAATGCGCATTGATTCACCCACTTCACAAGAAAGGAGACAAATCAGATATTAACAACTACAGAGGAATTTCTCTCCTCTCACTCGTATATAAAATCTTCTCTAAAGCTCTACTTAATAGATTAGAGAAACAAACAGACCACCTGATTGGAGATTATCAGGCTGGATTCCGAAAAGGGAGATCCTGCGCAGAACAAATCCTAAACCTAAAAACCATACTACAGATTCGCAAAACCAAACAAACAGTAATCACCTTTGTTGACTTCAAAAAAGCGTATGATTCCATAGATCGGCAGACCCTGTTCAACATACTAGAGGAATTTCAAGTCGACAGGAAAACGAGGGAATTGATTAAACAAACTCTGACCAACACAACATCAAAAGTTAAGTTCTTGGGAGAAATTTCTGAACCGTTCGAAATCAGAACTGGCGTCCGACAGGGAGATGGACTATCCCCACTACTATTCAATTTAGTTTTGGAAAAAGTGATTCGTGAATGGAGAAAAGAAACTAAAGGTATAAACATTGGCAGACTTCTTAAAGACAAAATTCACCTTGACTGCTTAGCTTTCGCAGATGACCTTGCGATCCTTTCAAACAACAGACAAGAAGCAATCCAATCCATAGAAAAGTTGAATGAAATAGCCGCAAAAACCGGACTTCAAATTTTATTTGAAAAGACGCAGATTATGGAAGGAACTAAATCAAGATTCGACAATCAACCATTAATCACCAACTGTGGAATAATTTCCCAAGTAGACAAATTCAAATATCTAGGTGAAATTATTCAGCCAGCAGGGTTAAATCAGGAAGCTAACAAAGAAAGAACTGCTAAACTGCAAAGGGCTTACAAAATCACATGGAACAGATACAACAAAAGATGTATATCAAAAAATGCAAAATTACGACACTACAATACAGTCATCAAACCAGAGGCACTTTATGCATCTGAAACACTGATCATTGGCGGCAGGTCACAAATGAAAAGCATTGAGAAACAAGAGAGGAAAATTCTCAGAAAAATCCTAGGACCAAAGTTCGAAAATGGAATTTGGATGAAAAAGAAACCACACGAAATTTTTCAATTCACAGAAAAAATCACAGATACCATCAGAAAGAGACGACTAAAATTCTACGGACACCTACACAGAATGGATAACAACAGGCTGACAAAGAAAATTCTAAATCTAGCTCTAACCCTGAAAATCCGCAACAATTGGTTAGCAGAAATTCATGAAGATCTACAAGAAATGGGTATTGAGGACGAAACCATTCAAGATAGAATGAAATTTAGAAGCTTAGTAAACAAACATAAATTTGCAGAGAAACCAATAAGAAAAAATACAGGCTGGACAGAAACACGCAGAAAGGAACACAGTGAAAAAATGGAGAAATATTGGGAAGAAAAGAAGAAGAAACATTGTGCAAAATAAGTTCAAACGCGCTCCACAGCTGGGCACAACGAATCAAAAATAATAATAATAATAATAATAATAATAATAATAATAATAATAATAATAATAATAATAATAATAATAATAATAATAATAATAATAATAATAATAATAATAATAATAATAATAATATTTGCTTTACGTCCCACTTTCTACTTTTACGGTTTTCGGAGACGCCAAAGGGCTTGGAATTTATTCACGAAGGAGTTCATTTACGTGCCAGTAAATCTACCGACACGAGGCTGACGTATTTGAGTACCTTCAAATACCACCCGACTGAACCAGGATCAAACCTGCCAAATTGGGGTCAGAAGGCCAGCGGCTCAACCGTCTGAGCCACTCAGGCCGACGTACGCAAGATGTAACTGTCCTCACGGTATGTTTCCTTCCTCTTCAAATATCTTCGTCTCCTCAAGCAGAAGCTCACCTCATCGATATACAGGGTGAATCACTTAAAACTTGTAAGTTACCCCAGATATTAATGAAACCGAAGGTGCTACTGAATTGCTGTTTTCACAGAAATTAAGTGGAACCAAGTGATCATAATTGTAGCCCATACACATATTTTAATAATTATTAGGAT
This sequence comes from Anabrus simplex, assembly GCF_040414725.1. Classification (NCBI taxonomy): domain Eukaryota; kingdom Metazoa; phylum Arthropoda; class Insecta; order Orthoptera; family Tettigoniidae; genus Anabrus; species Anabrus simplex. Next base: position 268,394,072 of record NC_090268.1, read on the forward strand.
TAGTATTATTTTAGAAAGTTCCATTTTCATGATGATGATGATGATGATGATGATGATGCTTTTTTAAAGGGGCCTAACATCGAGGTCATCGGCCCCTAATGGTACGAAATGAGACGAAATAGAATGACAAATTAAAAGCCCAAAATTCTCCACTGACCAGAATTCAAAACATGAGGACGAACAATGAATGGATGGATACGAATTTAAAACAATCAGTGGATGCCACCCGCAATACCTTACTTTTATACAAACTGACGGAAAACAATAGGATTACTGACCAAGGGACTGCTGCTAGAGCATAATACTGAATCGAGGATGCTTGCAGTCTAAAGGGGGTCCAAAATCCAAGTTATTGGCCCTCATAACGGTACTTATCGCTAGGAAAGTAGAACCATGGTATTTGTCATGTTGCGGTACTAATCAAACGTAGCAGAGACTCCCCGTATTCCACACATTATGGTACTACTCACAGGTTATGAAATTCGACATAAAATGCAGACCTATGGTTTTTCTCACATTGCGGCGCCATTTACAGACAATGCAACCCTATGGTGTTCATCACATAAGAGTACTAACCACAGAGACCGTCCGCTATCCCGTAGTGTTCCTCATATAGTGGGTACTAATCATAGACAAGGCAGAACCATGGTAGCTATCATCCCATGGTCCTGCTCATATGGTGGTACTAATCACAGGTACTGCAAAAGCCGACCGCACGGTGCTCCTGTGTGCTACTAATCACAAACCTATTTCGTACCTTATATAGTGGTACTACGCGCAAGTAAAAGCGAACCTTGGTGTTCTCCGCGTGGTGGTACTGATCACAAGTAGTTTCATAGTTATAATACAATCATCCCTTGGTCGCACCTTTTAGTCGCCTCTCACGACATGCAGGGGATACCGTGGGTGTAATATTCGTCTGCCTCCCCCACCCACAGGGGTTAGGCCTAGTGTGTTTGGTCTGCGAGAGGTATTTTATTTCCCTCAAGTCCGCCGGCAAGCCGGTTAGGACCCGCCTATCCGCCACCTGGGACGCGCCACGTGGGAGTAGCACCTCTCCCCCTGCTAGGCCTGCGTAGCAGGTTCGTGGTCCATTTTTCAAATGGAACAATAGCTATTATTATATTCGTTTACGGCCATTTGAGCCTGGCTCCATGGCTAAATGGTAAGCATGCTGGCTTTTGGTCACAGGGGTCTTGGGTTCGATTCCAGGCACGGTAGAGAATTTTAAGAATCATTGGTTAATTTCGCTGGCACGGGCGCTGTATTTACATGTTGTGATCATCATCATTTCATCCTCATCACGGCGTGCAGGTCGTCTACAGGCTTCAGGGTCCGTCTCCATGGCTAAATGTTTAGCGTGCTGGCCTTTGGTCTAGATGGTCCCGGGTTCGATTCCCGGCCGGGTCGGGGATTTTAACAATAATTGGTTAATTCCCTTGGCTAGGGGGGCTGGGTGTGTGTGGCGTATTCAGCATTTAGAAATCATCCTAGGTAGACCCCTCATCTTCACGGACATGCGGTTCGCCTAATAGGTCGTCTACGGGGAAATGACCCGCACCAGGCCTCCCCGGAGGCCATACACCATTTCATTCTTACAGCCATTTGAGACAACTTAAGCAACAATCATACATTACTGGGATCCTTCTTTGCAGCCTAAAATATTTGCATTCTTTCTCTGGCAGCCTGTCTTCTTTCCTCTTTTCATCCCCCATTCATTTTTTGCTCGTCATGGAAGCCTCTGAAGCTGTCGATCACTGATCTATACCTTGTTCGGTTTAGGATGTCTTCTCGTTTTAATCAAGACTGGCGTGGGAGTTTGAAACTGATCCATTTTTGCATTCTCTCTGAGTGTGACTTCTGCTGTCTGAACGTCTAGGAGCATTGTTAGGATATGTTGTTGTATCGTCTAGGACATAGATTCTTGAAAGAAAATGGTAGCACATAGTAGACTGGAAGTGATCCCCCTTTTCATTTTAATCTATTCGCTATAACTGGTCAAGCTCCTTTCTTACCTCCCTGAACCATTTGTCTGAAACTTTAGGTCTACTGTCAAGTGATTTAAAAATCTATTTTGTCATCCTCTTCTCGTCCATTCTAAACGTCCACAAAATTTGAGTATCCTTTTCTTCATTGACTCAATCTTTTACTTTCTCGGTTTATTTCTCCCCTTCCTCGTAACCCGTACTATAAGAACTATAGGTATTGAAATCAACAAAATAAAACTAGAATGTCAACGCAATGCAATCAGTGTACCGTAAAGAAACAAACATAAGAACATTTATAGCCTTATAACTAAGCAGTTGAATGAGGAGACAACTGTCGATGCTTACAATTTTCGAACTACGATAGTTCATAAACTACTTGTACTAGAATTATGAAGAAACAAAAAAAAATACACTTGACATTCTAATGTACCGGTTCTCTGGTATTCGTTTGTTAATTTCAATAGGCATTGTTCCATTTGAGAAACGCACCTTTCTAAACCACATACACTTTGGAATAATTACTACAATCTGTGTATGGGATATAATAACGAGCCCTGGATACACTTAATTTGGGGAGATAGTGGGTTCGAACCCCACGGAGCCTGAAGGTGGTTTACCGTGGTTTCCTATTTTCACACCAGTCAAATGCTGCGGATGTACCTTAATTAAGGCTACTGCAGCTTCCTTCTCACTCATATCCCTTTCTTATCCCATTATCCCCATAAGACCAATCTGTGTCGGCGCGAAGTAAAGAAAATTGTAAAACAAAAATTTGATGAGCTGTTTTCAAAAGAAATTAATTGTACTTTTTGTTATAGGTTTTCCATAACATGTTCATTTATTTTTGGGTTAGCAATACTTCCTTTTCTTTCCGCCAGTTTCGAATCTAGCCAATCACGAATTTTTGTCATTAATTTTCAACCAATCCCGCATTTCTTGTTCACTTTGAATCTGCCAATAAAAATTAGGAGGGTGTGTCCTGATTAGTCTTGAATGCTCTCGAACCTTCCCTGAAGGTTTATACACTGCGGCTTTTCACTTTTCCTTGCCAATTGATCATTGTCAATCTGTGTGTGTGTTAAGGCAGGAGGCGGGGGCGCCTCTTTCTCCAGTCAGCAGAACATCTGTAAGGTAATGGCCACATAAATTCATTCTTTCTTACTACCTCCGCAGCTTAATTCGAGGGGAAGGTCCGAATATTTAATTATGTAACAATACTTTTCTAAAATGTAACTTCTCTTTCGGGTAATGTAAAAATTTTCCTAAAATCTTTAACTGTAAATCGGGGATAGAGAGTGAGTTACCCTTTCGAGCTCCCCTTTCATCTTGGTTTGAGGTGACTCCGTTTTAGCAACCTCTCTTTCCTGTAATGAATTAAGGTTCTCTCCATGCGAACCACCTCAGTAGTGCGGGATAGCCCCAGTTTCATCGGCCAAGAATCCTTTAGGATTTTATATTTCATTATCTGGGGCGCAGTGTTCGTCTCCATTCAGTTTGTGTTCGGGCCGTTTATTTAACCTGTTCATTTTCGCAAAGGCCCTGGAGTCTGGGTACTAGATACGCCTGTATAAAATTATTTTCAATTCGTAAGTTGTGCCTTGAGAGGCCAGATATTGTAAATTTTGATGTAAGGTTGCATTGAGTGGGCCGTAAGAAACTGAGAGCCAGTTAGCTCTTTTTTCAAATTTTTGTAAGAGTAATGAGTGCCTCTGGAAGGCTAGATATTGCATTTTGGGAGCAAGTGCTCTTGAATTAGGGGATTTCTGCCCTTGAGTAAAGATTCCTTGTTTGAATTAAAATTGTAAACTGGATCCAGTATCTCTGGAATTGTAACCTAGGGGCTTGTAGCCCAGAATTGTCAAGGTCTGAATCTTGAATTTTCCAATTTATGAAATTGTACCTGATGTTTCATTGTTATGAAAAATTATTAAGTTTGAAGTTCTAAAAGAAATATAACCTTCAGTTCAAGTTTTAAATTAATTTTGATATTGTAGATAGACCCATTCACCCCGGCACCTTCTTTAACCTCTTTCTGCTCCACCGGTATCCCCGTGATAATTATTTTTGTTGTTTTTAAATGCTATTTGTTCGGGGTGTTGACCCGTGTGGATCTTTTGCCCCTACTGGCACCATGTTGTATGAACCTGCCTGTAATTGGAATGGCGGTAGTGTTGAACGATGTGTGTGAGGAAAGGAAGATTAAGGACGTCATAAACACTCAGTCCCCAGGCCAGGGATATTAATCATTACAATTAGAAACCCCTGACCCGGCCGGGAATCGAACCTGGGGCCGGCGGGTGACAGGCGGACGCGAATCTCCAAAAGTGAACACACAACCAATGCAATTCTCTTCCAAATAAACCAAGCTAAATATTTTTAGTAATTTTGCAGCTAGTAAAATATCCCTCCTGCTCATCGTGGAGAAGATTCTTAAGGTCAGTTGTATTACGAAACGTACTGAAGTGTTCACATATTTCCTACACCAGCACGTGGAGATCGTATGTGTGTCGTTCTATGATTTATTTCATTTGGTAAGCCCCACAGGGCTTATCATATCGTCAATACAAACATGCAAATGATAATCGTTGCTTAATACCGTGAAATGGCTTCACACGTCGTAACGACAACCCGCTGTTCGTTTCATTACTCTCTGCCACACGCAGGCGAATTTCAGGCTCTTCTCTACCGCAGCATGATTCAGTTCTCACAACCATGTAATACACAAACACGCACCGCTCTTTGCTCGGAAAATGAAGTCCCCTATGTGAATAATTATTTTATGCTGTAAGAGTAGTGCCCTTTGCTTACTCTTTGCGTGATCTTTTACTCCAAGTACCAATCACAAGCCTCTTATTCTTTCCCTATTACATACTGCAGAAAAGGAAATTTGGTCACCGTTTCATATGTTCACAAATCCATGATACATACATACATACATACATACATACATACATACATACATACATACATGAAATCAGACTTTCAATGAAAACAAAACTACTTCTTTGCAAGAGTTAGTGAATAATAATAATAATAATAATAATAATAATAAGAAGAAGAAGAAGAAGAAGAAGAAGAAGAATTGTACCGGGCGGTACACCTCAACGCCGCGCATTAAATATGAGCGCCGTAATGAACTCCTCTATCGAACAAAAGTGGAAACTACTACAACAGGAAATTAGAACTTTAATCAGAAGATGTCACCACTGAAAAATTAAGTAATTGTTTTGTTGTGAAATTTCCTAAACTGAGTGAATTTCTACTTGTTTTGTTTGCCATTCATCAAGAGGTTTGGACATTTTTCCACAGATGACACTACGAAAAAACTATGATCATGCACCCTGGTGCAAAGTGAAAGAACTTAATTTAAAGAACTTTTGTATTTTTAGGCTTTTGTAACCGACTGATGTTCATTTTCATTTACTTTTGGGTTGGAAATATTTCCTTTTTCTTTCCGCCAGTTTTGAATCTAGCCAATCACTAATTTCTGTAATTAATTTTCAACCTTTCGATTCTGAGGGTAACTTTGTGATTAACCAATTAAATTGAGAGGGTGTGGTTGGTTTAATCTTGAATGATCTCGAACCTTCCCTGAGGGTTTATAAACTGCGGCTTTTCCCGTTTCTTGGCCAATTGATCGTCATCTATCTGAGTGGGTGTGTTAAGCAGGACGCGGGCGGCCTCTTTCGTCGGCAGCAGAACATCTATAACGTAATGGCCACATAAACTACATCTTTCTTATTGTAGCTACCTCCGCACATTATTCTAAGGGGAAGGTCCAAATCTTTAACCATGGAACCTACCGTACGTTTCTAAAAATGTAACTTTCTTCCGGCTAATGTAAAAATTTCATAAGATCTTTAACTGTAAATCGGGGATAGAGAGTGATGTACCCTCTCGAGCTCCCCTTCATCTTGGTTTGAGGTGACTACGTTTTGTAACTGTTTTTCCTTCTGTAATGTGTGCAAGTAATTTCTATGCCAGTCACGTCAGTAGTTTGGGAATAGCCCCTGTTTCATCGGCCTAGAGCCCTGAAAGTTTTTAAGTTTTTATTATCTTGGAGCGCAGTGTACGCCTTCATTCAATTTGTGTTTCGGCCAGTTATTTAACCTGTTCCTTTTTCATAAAGGCCCCGTAGGTTGGGTATTAAATACCCCTGTAAAAAACATTTTCAAATTGTAAGTTGTGCCTTGAGAGATCAGTGATTGTAAGTTGATGTGCCTTGAGTAGGCCTGGAAACCTGAGAGCCTGTTAGCTCTTTTTCAAGTTTCGTAACTGTAAAGTGTGCCTCTGGGAGGCTAGATATTGTGATTTAGGGAGCAAGTGCTCTTGAATTAGGGGATTCCTGCCTCTCATTAAATAACACCTCTTCCTTTTGTAGAATTGTAAAACTAGGGGCTTGAGGCCCAGAATTTGAAAAAATCACTAGTCTTCGACTTTCCTAGTCTTGTTTCAAGATTGCTTTTTACCTGATATGTTTTTTATGTTAACCAATTGAAAATTGTTAAGTTGTTGTTTTCTGGGAAAAAATATAACCTTCAGATCAAGTTTTAAATTAATTTTGATGTTGTAGATAGACCCATTCACACCAGCACCTTATTTAGCCTCTTTCTGCTCCACGGGTATCCCCGTAATAATAATAATAATAATAATAATAATAATAATAATAATAATAATAATAATAATAATAATAATAATATTTCTCGGACACATTTACAGAATGGATGACAATAGACTAACTAAACGAATCTTCAAGTACCTTTGGGAAAAGAAATCAACTACCACCTGGATTCAAGAAGTCAAGAAAGACCTGGAAAGGAACAACATACGAGAAGAAGAATTATTGAAAAGAAAGATTTTTAGGAAGAAAGTCTTACAAATGGAAGGATTCCAAGGGAGGAAGGAAAAGAAAACAGACACAAAGTGGACTGAAGACAGGAAAAAGAAGCACACTAAAACAATGAAAGAATACTGGAAGGAAAGGAAAGGAAAGAACTAAGGAGGAAGAATTGAAATTGTAACGTGGTCCTTAGAAGGCCGGAACGCAAGAAGAAAAAAGATAATAATAATAATAATAATAATAATAATAATAATAATAATAATAATAATAATAATAATAATAATAATAATAATAATAATAAAATAATAATAATACATAGGACCAAGATGCACTCAAGACGGTTACAGGTTGCAATCAAGCAAAACAACAGAATAGTACTCTAACATCTAAATTGACAGTATGATAAGACGAATGAAATTCTTCGGTCATCTCACTAGATTACCAGAAATTCGATTCAAGAAAAGGATAATAGGTTATGTAACCTCGTTTAAGAACTCAATACCCTGGCTTAACGAACTTCGAAAGGACCTCAAAAACGCAAACATAAGTTCAACAGACCTGGGCGCCCGTAGGATCTTTTCCAGGGGGGGAGGGGTTATGAACAATTTTCTTGAATATAAAAAACCAATATAACGTCAGCAACATTATATTGTTTACAGAAATTTCCGGTTATAACATATGCTAGATGACTGTCAGTAAGTTCAGTTTATGAAATAATCTGGTATGATATTAAGCAAATGAACATCAATCTTTTTGAATTCCATGGGGGGCAAGCGTCTCCCCCCCCCTTGCCCCCCCCCCCCCTGCGGACGCCCATGTCAACAGACATTCTAGAAATAGACATCTTTAGACGCAAAGTAAACATTTGGGAAGCTACATCGGAGCAACCACTGAAAGAAAGAGTACAGACCAAAGTCGTCGTCAGAACATAAACAAGCTTTCTCGGAAAGACTGATAACCTATTGGAACAACAAGAAGAACCCACAAAAAATTGATTGAGTTATTTGCGTAACATCTTCCAATATTGGGAGAATTCCTGCTACTGCCACCAATAATAATAAATCGTAATATTTATACCGGCAATCAGGTACAGAGAGTTATGGAATGAAAGGTCTGAAGAATTGTTTGTTTAAAATATACAACGAAATACATCATTAAATAAATATCTCAACAATTTAAAAATGTAAACTTAATTTAGTGTAATTATCGTTTTAGTCCTAACTGGTTTTTATAAATGTTAAAAATATATAAAAATTACTAAGGTAAGATAGGCAAACATTGTTTTTGTTATTAGTTAGGCAATAATTTTGTGTCTTTCAATGTTATTCTAGATTTTGTTTACATTATTATTTGTATTATTATAGTAGTTTCAATTTAAAATTCCATTGTAACTAACTGATATCACACATCTTGAATATGCTCAAATTTTTATATTTTGAATGTATTGCATAAATGTCCAATATACTACTAGATTAAAAGTTCCCGGAATGGTACCGCAATATGTAGGTACGTATTTATACATATCAAAGAATATTATTGTTGTCAACAATCATTACGTTGTTGTAGTCAAGTTCCCGTGATCATAGCGATTGTTGTAGTTGTGTTACAGCCGAGTGGTCTTCTTTGTGCTTGTTTGTTCGTCGTATTTAATAGTGATGGCTGCAGAACAACGCTCAATGTCAAGTTATTTGTTTTGTTACACAAATCTCCTGTAGAGAGATTAAGATTGCTTATTATTTACAATATATTATGCTTTACGTCGCAGGGCTGCCGGCAGTGGGGTTTCGATCCCACTATCTCCCGGATGCAAGCTCACAGCTGCGCGCCCCTAACCGCACGGCCAACTCGCCCGGTTTAAGATTGCCTGAAGAAGCTTATGGTGGAGAAGAAAGAAATGAAGAAAACGTTCAGCGTGTGCGTAATGCTGTGAGGACTGCCGGACGAAGACGTGTAGGACAGATAGCAGCAGAGGTTGGAATTTCAGTAGGAAGTGGCCCCGAAATTCTTCACAAACATGTAAACATGCACCACGTTTCTCGGAAGTTGGTTTCAAGAATATTTTCGCCTGAACACAAAGAAACAAGAATGACTCTTGCTGGGGATCTGATCACTATATCTGATGAAGATGATGATTTCTTGAACAAAATTATTGCTGGAGATGAAACTTGGTGTTACTTGTACGACCCGGTGCCTAAACGACGTTCATGTTGGCAGTTTTCTTTGACTCTCAAGATCTCGTCCATTATGACTTTATTCCAGATGGTCTTACTGTAACGAAAAAACTGTACGTAGACGCCTCAGGGCCGCGGTGAGAAGGAAACGTCCTGAAAAATGGGAGCAAAGCAACTGGTTCCTTTGGCATGACAATGCACCTGCACATTGAGCAGTTATCGTAAAATATTTCCTTGCCAGATACAGCATACCTGCTTTAGAGCACCCACCATACCTTTCTGATCTCTCACTACCTGATTACTCGCTGTTTCCACGCCTGAAAAAAAACATCTGAGGAGACGGAGATTCATGGATGCTGTTGAGGTTACTGTCAACGCGACAAGAGCACTAAAACTAGTTTCACAAAATAGCTTCCAGGACTGCTTCCAGGAACTTAACATAAACATACTTCGGCCAAAGTGTGTTGTTTCAGAAGGAAACTGTTTTGAAGGGGATGCTGGGCAATTTTGTTTCTATTTATACTGTTCTGTGTTATCAATAAATTCCGGAAACTTTTTCAACCGGGTATGTTTACATCCCCTGAAAGTGAGATTTGTTCGTTGAGCCTTTCATAATAAATAAATAAATAAACAAATAAATAAATAAATAAATAAATAAATAAATTAATAAATAAATAAATAAATAAATACAGGAATACTAATTCTATGGCCACAGCTACAGTGTGCAACCATTTTAATTTGACGCCATCCGGCTGCTTGCTCGTCAATTTCGATGTTTCCTTTTACTATAAGCCTTTCAGATTGCAGAGCAAACCGAATCTCTCATGTGCGTCTGTCGCTGTGTTTCAATGAATTTTGTCAAGTAAACACAAAATATTCCACAAGAGATATTTTACATGCCGGCATCGTACGACATGGACTGTCGAATGGACTTTTATCCGTCCTCCAAAAATTCGACTCCGACTACCTCTGCCGGGTTTGAAATCGTTCGCTATCTTGGGGTCCGGAGTCTGACACTCTAACACTGATCGACAGAGGGAGGTTTTGCAATAATTAAGAACTGAAGTGAGAAGTGTTCGTTGGACAAATAGTATAAGACGTCAATGTACAACTTGGTATAAACAAAGTGGCACCTGGTCATAACCAAAATGGCTACGTGGTAATTAAGCATATTCATAAAGAATATCACCACCCCCGCATGGATAAGAATTTCACAACGCCTTGTTATTTTTTCTGAAAAAGCGCACCCGTTCACTGGAGGTAGACGACACCTCTCTTCCAATGTTGATGAAGCTTGTCGTTTAAAGGGGCGTGACATCTAGGTCATCGGCTTTGATGGTATGAGACGAGACGAAATGAAATGATAAATTAGAATTCAAAATCTACCCACTGCCCAGGATATTTTAACTATGATATGATGAGGAAAATGATTAAGAATTCCATAATAATCGTTGGATCTAATACGTAATGCTTCATTTTTCCTATCAAAAGGCTTTTAAAAATAGATTAAAATGACATAAAGTTAAATAAGTAACTACCTTAGAAGTGAAATGTATTTTATGCAATTTAATGATGATGATGATGATGATGATGATGATGATGATGCCTGTTGTTTAAAAGGGCCAAACATGTAGGCCATCGGCGCCTAATGGTACGAAATGGGACGAAATGTAATGACAATTTAAAAGTTCAAAATCATCCACTGACCAGAATAATAATCATGATGATGAAGAAATGAATGGGTGGATGGATATGAATTGGAAACAGTCAGCGAATCCGACCCAGAAATTATCATCAACAATAGTTTTAGCCACCAAGGGACGGCTTCTAAAATATAATCCTGAATTGAGGATGCTTGTTGTCTGAAGAGGTTAAATATCCAGGTCAACGGCCCCCCATAATGGTACTTATCGCTAATAAAGTAGAATCATGTTGTCATGTTACGGTACTAATTAAAAGTAGCGTAGACTCACGGTGTTCCGTGCATTATGGCACTACTCACAACTATTGCACTTCGCACAGATAACCCAGACCTATGGTTTTTCCACAGAATGGCGCCACTCATAGGCAACGCAAACCCATGGTGTTCCTCACCTAGGTGTATTAATCACGGGTGCCGGTATTCCCGTGGTGTTCCTCATATAGTGGGTACTAATCACAAAGCAGACCTACGATGCCACTTATATAATGGTAATAATTACAGGCAAATCCCAGGCCCGTGGTGTTTCTCACTGTGGTACTAATCACGGGTACTGGAAAACCCATACACTCACCTTGTGTTCTTACTAATCACAGACCTACTGTGTACCTAACATGTTGGTACTGTCCGGCTCCATGGCTAAATGGTTAGTGTGCTGGCCCTTGGACACAGGGGTCCTGGGTTCGATTTCCGGCAGGGTCGGGAATTTTAACCACCATTGGTTAATTTCCCTGGCACGTGGACTAGGTATATGGGTCGTCTTCATCAACATTTTACCCTCATCATGACGCGCAGGTCGCTTAAGGGAGTCAAATCGAAAGACCTGCACCTGGCGAGCCGAACATGTCTTAGGACACTTCCGGTACTAAAAGCCGTACGCCATTTAATTTCATACTGGTACTACTCGCAAGTAAAGGCGACCCATGGTGTTCCCCGCCTGATGGTACTAATTATAAGTAGTTTCATGATTCTAATACAATCATCCTTTGGTCGTCCGCTTTAGACGCCTCTTACGACAGGCAGGGGATACCGTGGGTGTATTCTTCGTTTGCGTCCCCACCTGCAGGGGTTGGAGAGAGAGAGAGGGAGAGAGAGAGAGAGAGAGAGAAGGGATCCGTCACTTCGAAATATGAAGTAACGGACGAAGAAAAGCAAGGGCCACGAACGGTGTGAAAATGAATGTCTTCCTAGGCCTCGAATGCTCTAATACCGTCGGGGTTGGAAAAGAACAAGAGTTGACCAAGGGAGGCGGACAGAATAGATGAGACTATGGAGCCTGGCACAAGTAAGTGGAAACAATGCCAGCACTCAATTAAGGGCTCCGTGGTCGCCAACCCACGCTCTCAAGTTCAGAGACCTGGGGCTCCTTTTAGTCACCTCTTACGACAGGCACGGGATACGGTGGGTTTATTCTTCATCTGCGTCCCCTACCCACAGGGGTTATTCAATTTAAAAGCTCAAAACATGTTAAAACGCAGGCCTACAACAAGATAGATAAAAACTAGTTATACAGATTACGATAAAAGAAAAGTAAAAAATGAAGCTTCACCTTTGAAAACGATAAAACAGGCCACTATCCCTGATAAAACGGAAGACGAATTCTACAGACTGTTCGTCATCTCGTAGAAGGACGTGAGATGGTCCTAGGGAGTTTTAAACTACGACACAGATCGACTAGGTCCGCGCACTCTATAAGAATATGCGCTACGGTCAGATGACCACCGCAAGTACAAGCCGGGAGGTCTTCTCCCTTCAGAAAGTAGGAGTGTGTTGCTATGCCAATGACGATCCTAAGGCGACATAGTAGGACTGCTTCTCTCCGAGAGACCCGAAGGAATTCTTTCATAACTTCGTTGTTCCTCTAATCGTATTTGAAGATCTGGCCTGCCACTTCTGCTCCCAATGTGCCATTATAAAACCTCTCTTCCACAAGGGTTCTTCTAGAGCTTCTAGTGTTTGGGGTGGTGGGTTTCTCGCTTGGATGCGTTACTTCGGTTGGTTTCAAAATTCTTCTTCAATCGAATCGAAGTTGGGACTTCTGGATGCTCACTTCATTCGTTGCAGGTGGTGCTCTTGCAGGAATCTCCGAACGGTGCAGGCATCATGAGCTCTAGCATTTATCATGCATAAATATTGAGTTTTTCTCCAAATCGCCTCACGTAAGGAATCGCATGTGGTGATAAGATCTCGTGAATGTACCGTCCAGTATTTAAGGATCCGTTCCGAATGATCAGGAGATCGGTTTTAGAGTCAAGACTTGGCCTGCGCAAACCATAGCAGATTCTCATCCACAAACAATGGTAGATTGTACAGCTGCCCGATGAAATCGCTCCCCACTTCTTCTCCAGAGTCGCAGACAACCATATGAACAATGTAGGCCTAACTCGAAACAGGATTCAACTGTAAATAGCTTAGTACGTGACGCCAGTAACTTAGCTGGCAGTGCAGATAAATGAAGTACAATAGTTGTAACTAGAGGGATGGTAGCACTATTAAACTACTTTAATTATTCCGAGTGAATATAATGGCGTGCTGTGTATACTACAACCGTGTACCTCTTAAGAATTCTTGAGAAGCATTTACATTTCTAATTAAAATGAAATGAAATGGCGTATGGCTTTTAGTGCCGGGAGTGTCCGAGGACAAGTTCGGCTCGCCAGATGCAGGTCTTCTGATTTGACTCCCGTAGGCGACCTGCGCGTCGTGATGAGGATGAAATGATGATGAAGACGACACATATACCCAGCCCCCGTGTCAGCGAAATTAACCAATTATGGTTAAAATTCCCGACCCTGCCGGGAATCGAACCCGGGACCCCTGTGGCCAAAGGCCAGTACGCTAACCATTTAGCCATGGAGCCGGACTTCTAAGTAAAATAACAGTATGACAGAATTCCAAACCGTTTATTAAATTGGAAGTAAATTACTTATTTTCTTTCTTCCATTATATATAAATTTACGCTGGTACACGTCTTTGGTGTTCTAGGTACTGGCGTAAAGTTAATGACTTTATTATTCATTTCATCGCATTTATTTTTTGGGAAAAAGTAGCAAATTTTGAAAAAGCAATGCATGAGATGATTAAAATTATCTTCCAAAAAATTCTGAAACAATGTCTTCCTCCACCCTCATCATGGATCCTAAATTTATAACTCTGACCATTTATGAATACTCGTCTTATAGGCTAAGCGACAGTAATCTTCCTTACCAGTTTGAAGTAAGGAATCAGAGATATAATTCATCTGGCTTCGTAGCCGTGTTTTTAAGCAACTGAAATACTTTCACTTCACAGCAAAGTGGACAAAACGTACTACTGTTTTGAATTACTGTATTTGCAATATCTGCATTCTCTTCCAAGTACTATTAATTTTCTCCCGAAAGGAATGCCACTATCCATTAACTCCTGAGGAATCTTTCAACGCACAGTGATGCATGCATTATTCATGGCAGCTTCATCACATGCAATTAGCAGTGCAGATTTTATGTTAGATACCGCCTTACTGTTGACTTTCAAAGAAGACACAATTTCGAAGTTTACTACTTCGTAGTTTAAAGAGACCTAACATACAGATATCGGCCCCGTAATGTGCGTGATGAAAAGAAATGAAATACGAGATTAAAATTTAAAATTTATCCTCTGACTAGGATTTCAAAAATGATAAAAGATAATAATTTACTCTGCTATGAACATAACGGAAATGCCTCTACATTTTACAAATTCCACTCCTAAATTAAATATGTTTGTATCTCAGATTGGTACACATCGGACTCACAATATTTTGGTTTTATATTTAAAGCAGGCTTTTGGAATAAAATTGAATGTCGATGCAATTCTGAAAGTTTGCGATCACCTATGCCAACATTGCCACACAAAATTACATTTCAAAAAATTGTTCACACTACCACAATAAAAAATTGTTTTATTCATGTATTCTCTAAACAAACGAACAGAAAATAATTTACGAATGCAGATTTATTCAACCTGGTCACCGTACTCGCCAGTAAATTTGTCTATTCCATAGAGTTGAAAAATGAAAACCTACAACCTGTTTTCCAGTCTTTGACCGGGTCAGGGATGTAATGAATGAACCATATATAGGCTATTAATACAATGGGGTCGCCACTCCCAAGGTGATTATTAATGACTGATAAATGCTATGAAATGATAATGGAAAGTGTTGCTGGAATGAATGATGACAGGGAAAACCGGAGTACCCGGAGAAAAACCTGCCCCGCCTCCGCTTTGTCCAGCACAAATCTCACATGGAGTGACCGGGATTTGAACCACGGTATCCAGCGGTGAGAGGCTGACGCGCTGTCATCTGAGCCACGGAAGCTCACCATAGAGTTATTCATAGAACTAATATGATTTCGAACCTCACTGTAGGCAGCGCTGAAGGCAGTTTTCCCATTAACACACCAAGCTAATGCTAAGAATGTACCTTAATTTAGTCCACGGCCGCTTGCTTACAAATTCTTAGCCGTTTCCTATCCCACTGTCGCTGCAAGACGTATCTGTGTCGGTGAGACGTAAATCCAATATATAAAAAACGTATGATTAGTATTAATTAGTATGATGGTCACCGACAGTGAATGTCCGCATAAGCTTTGCAATCTTTTGTAATATTTTCGACAACTTTAAAACGAATTTCCACGATTATTCTTGTCGTTATTGAAAGCAGAATGGGAAGCATCACGAAATAAACAATTAGCACCGTCTAAAATGGTAACACCATGGTTAAAATAACCTCAGGAGGAGTTACATCTCTTGGAGATACTTAACTACAGTATTGTATTTCACGGAAGTGCAACGTAACAAATAGAATCTGTGTGTACATGCAGTGCAATAACCTCAATTTGCACTTTTTATTCCTAGTTTTGATTGACCGGGCGAGTTGGCCGTGCGATTAGGAGCGCGCAGCTGTGAGCCTTTCCTGTCCCATCGTCGCCATAAGACCTATCTGTGTCGGTGGAACGTAAAGCAATAGCAAAAATAAAGTTTTGATTCACAGCACAAAGTGAACTGTAAACTAATACGCAATATAAAAAGTTGGGAGTCCAAGGCAGTTCTAGGTTAAGTGCAACACAAAAAGAGAATCTTCAAACTACATGCAGCGTGACTAAGGAAGGAGTTTATACGATAATTCTCGTATAAGGTCAAACATGGAGAAATAAACTGAAGTAAACACAACTCCATCTCATTTTGTTGAGTCACCTTACCTCTTGGTCAATCGATGAACTAAGCAAATACACAGGGCCTACCATGCGTACACATTAAAAATAGTGAACCGTATCACCAGTTAACGGTCCAATTAACATCATTTTGTATAACCAGTATACTTAAAAATAGCACCATGCAGAGCCTGAACTCCGTGCTTTAGGAGGAGGCGATCCCATAGCGCAAGTTCCAGTCCATGCGATTACTTGTGAAGATCCGGACAGGAAGGAAGCTTTATTTCAAACTTACTGGTAAAGGCCCCGGAGATAGCGTTACCCAGCCAGGGAGAGAGAGAGAGAGAGAAGAGAAATGAGGTCGCGAGAGGGTGACAGAGAGATTTGAATTTGTCACGTGGAGTGAGTAGTGCCAGCTACACGTAGCCAAATATGAGCACTTCAGACCTGACAGCAAGGTATTAGATCAAACTTTTTCCATACGAATGCAAGTTCTGTCATTTGTTGGACACTAAAACATGCTGATTTAATTTATGAAAGGCTACTTGCACTATTGCGATGAGAAGCAAGCAATTTTAGGGTTTCAACACTCAAATTCAAACGACCGTTGACGGCAAGCGGCCAGTACACAAAGACAGTCTGTAGAGAGAGAATGGGGATGTGCCATCCGTAACATAAACAGACCTTTTCTATAAAGGTGAGCAAACCGACGAGCTCGCCCCTTGTAAATGACAAACCAGTGCGGAGTACGTATCGCTTGCGTACACCCTCGGGACAAAGTACCTACAATACAGTGCTATAAATAAGTGATAGTAGAGTTTTTAATAGGATGTAAACTAGCTCCCCCGAGCATGTACCGTGAATATGGGGTAGATGAACTAGATCAAGTTCGTCATTTTAGTGCGGTTCCCGGAATGTTATCTGCCTAATGAACTTCTTTTGACCGATTTTCATACCGTAATAGGCTCCACTCGTGACGGGACTAATATCATAAGTAGCTAAGCGATCTCGCCTAGGACACAGCACTGTGCGCATATACGTACAAGGCAGTAAGAAAGAATATTTACTTGCAGCAGCCAGTTTCCAGGACGTGCAGAGAAGACAAGAAAGAAGCAGACGGCAGCAGTGATGGCGTTCCCAGGAGTCGGGTGTCAGGCTTCCAGATTTTACGTCCGCAGCACCAGGATGGCTGAATTCTACCACGAGCCCCGGACGGTGGCCCGAGGCAATGGCTGAGGATGTCAGATGAGTTAAAATGCAATTTCTAAACATGATGTATAGTTATAGACGCGACTCAGGCACTTTTTATTTATCAATCATTTAAATATTTAATTACGTAAGCTCAATGCCTTATGTACGGTCATTTCAAGTGTGGTTTAATTAATTTAACTTGGGGTTGACGATACGCACCAGCCATGTGTTTTATTAGCTTTGCCTAGGATGTTATGAGGGTAATATTAGTTTAGTGGTTGTTATGTGTTTCATATGTAGTTTCTTTAAGTGCCATTTTGGGTGCTAGGTTTATTGATGTCACTGTCTTCAGTTAGATTCTGAGGTAAGATCACCTCGAGTGTTTCGAATGGCGAACCCGATATCGAATACCAGATAGTTAATGTCAGGATGTGCATGAGTAGTATGGAGCATGTTTTTCAGCTTGGAGCGAGACCAGTGAAATATTTCCACCGTTGTGATGAGCGAGTTTTTTATTTATATGCAACGCACCGATCCGTAGCCGAGGGTGAGATGTGAAAACAGAGAGGATAGATGCGAGGCCGGAATGAGCCCAGATATTTAATAATCTATTTCTCCACTCCTTCAAAATTAATAACAGGTTCAACATCATCCGTATAATCATTCGGAGTAACGAAACGAAATATTTGTGTTACCTGAAACGCCGCGGCATCGCCATCAGGTCTGATTTCTCAAAATCCGTTTTCAATTATAACACTCTTAACACTAAAATTATCTTCGTTGATATATTAGTCACTCACTAAAACTTCACTTACAGCCCTACTCAATTATTCTGTGTCACTTTCTTCGCCTATATTCAGCTCAGTTTCAATCTCCGCAGTATTCAATCCCACCATGTTTGCGAACGAAACAGCTGACATGCACTCGCAGAAGTTGAACTGTTGCCTAGATAACGTCAAGGCAGAGTATCGCTCTTCATTTATTTCCTAAGCCTTGTAGATTGCACTGCTGTTCATAAATGCCTTATAAACACTTCACTGCCGAAAAAAATACTAAATTATCGCATAGATCGCAGACATGTGCAGGTAATGCAGCCGGGCGCTTTCGGGCGCTAAGGACCGGAAGGCAACGTGAACAGCCGAGCGCTTTCGGGCGCTAAGGATCGGAAGGCAACGTGAACAGTCGGGCGCTTTCGGGAGCTAAGGACCGGAAGGCAACGAGAACAGCCGGGCGCTTTCGGGCGCTAAGGGTGGGAAAGGGTTAAGGAGAATTGTTATGGTCTGATATTGGCACTGTCTTATTTCTTTCTTTACTTCTAGAGTTTCCCGTACTGAACTTTTCATTTTGAATCAACCAATCATAGTCCAGCTCGCTATCATAATTAAGGCAGTTTTCGGCCTTCCAGACTATTTTGGCTAGTGCATCGACGTGTGAATATCTCCTTCACTTAAGTTAGCTTGCGTGCTGGGGAAGCACGTAAGGCAGGCGGCTTCTTCTTTCTAATTTGCGTGAATCGACGGGAAGATACCTGCGTTCCCTTCAACATCCAAGAACGGAACCACCCGAGTTGGGGTCTTGTCATTAGAAAGCACGAGTGTGGACCCTCTTTACCTCATTAATTTTGATTTCTTGCGACAAAGATGATCAAAATTTTAATTTTTCTTTTCTTTCATCTTCGATCGCTAAGTCACAAATTAGTACGAATTATCCGCTGTGTCACCGGGCCTTCTGCCCCATTAGGTTTTATTTGATCTTATCATAGGATGACTTGAGTGGGATCAGCATTCCCTTCTATTTGTGTTTGGCATATTTTACTGCTGAATATTTATATACATTTTCTCTTGTCCTAGTAGCATGAGCTCCTGCTCCTGTTTTGTCCTGGATCCTCCTGATCCAATTTGTTTCACTGTTGAATAAGGGGAGGGAGCGTCAAGTGTGTGAATGTTTCTCTTTCCCCTCTAGGAATAAGCTAAGAAGGTGCTTTGATTTTGATATTACCTGAGGGTTGGGAGTTCGTTCTCCCAGTGGGGTATTAATTAAACTGAGTTTAATTTTGTAAACGTTGAAAGGTATTGACAATCCGGGAGCTCATTCTCCCTACGGACAATTAAAAGGGATTATATTCTTGTAAAGACTGAAGTACCGTGGTCCAATTGGGAACTTATCCTCCCCAGCGATATTGAAGCTCATTGAGCTGGCTTTTATTGTTTTCGATAATAATCTTTTTGTTATTTGCTTTTGTTGATTTAACAAAAACTGAAAATGAAAAAGAAAGGTTAGGATATACACTCAAAATCGACATTTCTCTTGTGGTCATTATTTGTCCAACCTTTTGGCTCGTTCGATAACATCTTCAATATGTATCAAAATATTCATGAGAACTGAATTCCCAATGCTATTCTCGCAGCATGTTCAAAAGTGCAAAACGATAGGATCTATGCTTAATCTGTAGATATTAAACACAATGATCCTCTAAATGATCAAGATTTGATGACAAAATTATCTTCATTTAATGATAAAGGATTGGACTAATTTTATTTAATAAAGGATACATGTCATTTATATCCTCAAAATGTTCATAGTTCAGTTATTATAACTGCCAATAATACATTAATGTTTCTATAAAAATGTCATGAAGTTTATTAAAAATGTCGAAATATTTGCACTGTCTTATCGACGAGAACTAGCAGACAGACAGAATTCCTGTTGTGTATCTGCAGATACCGATTAATATCAAAGCACATTATCGTGAATGTCATATCCGCTAAACTTGATTTATCTCGCCCATCGATGATCAAAACATAATAATTAAATAGTTAAAAGGTAGAATAGAACTGTATAATATATTTTTGCGATGTTATGCACGTAGGCTAGCGGCGCTTATGCTTCATGGCGGTATGTAATAACAATAATGGAACTCTACCTGCTTATTAAAAGTGGCCGAGTGGGTGGGTTACTCCCCCGCCCCATATAACACACACTTGTTGTTGTCTTCTTCTCTCTCTTCTCTCGATCTCTATCTCACGTTCCGCTGTTGTTATTATCGCGCACAATACTTCATTGTGTGAGCTTGCCTGCTTGTGAGCGATCATCTCTCCCAATGCTATTCTTGCAGCATATTAATACCTCATGCAAAGCAATGTCTCAAGAGAGAATGTTGATGTTAGTACTTTATTAGAAGACAATAATTTGGAATTGGCCTATTGAAATGGTTTAACTCAGTTCATTAGAACCATACAAAGAGAAGGGCATGCACCGCATAGTAAGAGCATTTATTTTAGCAATTTAGGCTAAAGTAATGCTTACATTTGATAGTATTTTCATGTTTGTTTCATGGAAATAAAGACATTTACAAAAACGATACAGAAATTGAAAGCTTGAAAATCAACTGGAGTTGACAAGATTTCCGGGGGGTTGGAACATAGTGTCATATCTAAAATACTTTGTTACTGCTTGCATGAAGGAGCAATACCAAATGAATTGAGAGTTGCAATGTGTTGTTTGCAAACTCTAGGAAAGCAATTTTTAAATTTATTAAACACTTATAAACTACTTCACTCTTCGTCATGCCCTTTACACTTCAGAGTGCTCCAATTGGTCTTGATGGTTTCCCTATAACTACATAAACTTTGGTGGTTCTATTTAAGGATCCAAACAGCCTATGGACTAAAGACTTAACAGACAAGTAATGTTTCGAGCTGATTTCTTATCCGAACACTGAGGGGTAGCGGGCAGTCAGGAAGATTTGGACGAATAAGGATTGGACCATTCTGGTGACAATTAATATAGTTCGATGTTTTCGCTGCTTTAACGTCTCACCAACACATCGAAGGTTTCTTGCGATGGAAGGATGGGGCAGGGATAGGATTGGTAAGGTACCGGCCAAAGCCTTAATTAAGGCACAGCGTCTACATTTGTCTGGCGTGAAAATTGGAAACCATGGAAAACCATCTTCAGGGCTACCGATGGCGGGATACAAACCCACCATCTCCCCAATGTAAGCTCACATTTGCACGGACTCTAAACGCACAGCCAACACGCTTGATCCATTGTATCGTAAAATCATGCCAAATTATGAAACTCACAAAGCACAGGATGGCAGACTGTTTTAGTCGCATCATCAGAAAGAACAGGTCCTTTCATCTTCTTACTTTTATGTCACTTTTCCCACATCCTGAAGAATTTGCGGGTACGGACTCTGTTGCACATATGGACTTCGCCTTGTTTTACAGCCGGTTTCCCTTCCTGACGCCAACGTTATGTGGAGGAATGTATTAACTCTATGTGCTTCTGTGGAGGTTGGTAGTGTGGTGTGTTCAATGAGACGAATACCAACAGCTAGTCCTGAGCGAGAGGAAATAATCAGATGCGGATAAAATCTCTAACAAAACAAGAATCGGATCCGTGACTATCTAAAAGGGCAAAACACCCGAAATTACAGATACAGACTAATAAAGTAGGTCATAGAAAGCAAGTTAGGAGATAAACCTGGACATGCGTGGAGAGGATTAACCTGGAAGCGAAACCTCTGATAGAGGTTCCACCCTGATAAGGGAAACCCGTAACGGAAAAGAATAATTACTCCATGATGCTCGCCAATCTTCTAGGAGGAGAAGTTCAGCAAACTACGTGGGGTGATAGCTGTTGTGACTTTGTTACAAGTTTGATTCGAGCTGATTTTATTATTATTATTATTATTATTTTCTTGTTGATTAAGGGGTCTAAAAACTAGGTTATTGGACCCTAATTGACCACGGTGAAACTAAAAATAATAATAATAATAATTAAACTTTTCCCAAGGACTAGGATTTTAAAATACAACGATGAATAATGTGATTATGTAAAATAATAAGTGGATCTAATTCGTAATACCTTACTCTTTATAGAATGATTTAAAATAGATTAGAATGCAATAAAATTGAATAGAGCGTTGCCTTACAGATGCTTTCAGATTGATTTAATGTTTAATCATGGGATCATTTCACCTTTCGGTATTTATTTATTTTATTTAAAGTTTTATAAAAATTGACTTTGATGTAAGTGGATAAAGCGGATAACATTTTCGGTGAAAGAGAAGGGTTCATGGTGATCATACATTATAAAGTGCTAGCCACAAAGGACTACCGAAAGTACATCATCAAATGTATAAGTGAGTTCTTCATAAGTGGCTGCCCTGTACTATCCCCTACTGAGCACACCAAGCGACATAACGTAGCTAAAGTAACTCATCAGTGCATATGTTTGGGCAAAGTTTCTACCACCGATAATATTCCCTATTATAGATTCCATGCGTAACAAGTTTCCAACAATCAGAAGAGGAAAGTGTACTGGAACAGCAAAGTACAGACTGACAGAACAACGAGTCTTAGCCAAACTGATATTGTATTAATCGACAAGGCGTCAATGGTCACATACAAGATCGAGATTGCAATCTCAGAAAATGTACACAAGTAACATCGTCCTGCCAATGAAAAAAAAAAAAGTGGTGATTATGCTTGTTATTTAAAGCGGCCTGACATTTAAGTCATCGTCACCTGACGGTAGGAGGAGAAACTAAATGAGATAACAAATTAAAATTTAAAATTTTTCCACCTACTGGGATTTTTAAGAAGATGGGGAAAATGAATATGAATTTCAAATAATTAGCGGATCAAATTCGCAACGTCTAATTTTCCAATAAATATATATTACTATTCTATCTAAAATACCTGTGATATGTAGAGCATTTCATTGCAAAAATTCTTCCAGCAAGCTTCTTCACATTCGAGTCCGAATTTTCAAAATATTTCCGCAGGGTATGTCCTCAGCAATAGAGAGACTCCTCGCTTGGAAATGTAGACCAGTGTTCCTCGAATCTTTTCCAGATGTCATCAGATAGTTTGTTCGGACGCACTGAATGTTTTTCCCTATTCTCTTTTATTACGAGAATCCCTGTAAAACCAAACGATGACAACAGGCGTCAAACAACTTAAGAGTTAACGGTACTTAGAATTCAAAAAGATGAGATACAAACCCTAGGAACGTTCCAGGGATTTCCATTTATTATTACATCTACCGACACGATGCTGCCGTATTTGAGCATCTTCAAAAACCACCAGAGTGAGCCAGGATCGAACTTGCCACGCTGGGCTCAGCAGGCCAGTGCCTCATCCGTCTGAGCCATTCAACCCGGTCAGTAAGCGACTAAAACGGTCATGTGGCTATCGATGCCTTCTCGATGGTTTCTTGTAGACCAATCATAATGTATGTGCGTGCTGCTTGGGGTAGGGCCTGTTACGTGTGCGACTACGCTCGAAAGCCCAGACGGTATCCAAAACTCGTCGGGAGGGAGCACCATGTACCCGGCATTAGCATTCGCCTGACAACTCATGTCACCGCAGAGCTGAATGCCGGAAGAGAGGGTATGCATCAGTGCCAGCAGATTCATCTGATTCAACACCCGCGTGCTCCTTGTAAAATTACTCGCCGCCGACGAAAAGCGTCGAAAAATCTCAAGCGTACATCCCCACGTCCGGTGATGAAGCGATGAACACTAAGCATCCATCTCCTTTCCCATATGGAAATATTAGTGTTTTAGTTGTGTATCTTCAAGCCGTTTAAAACCTAAAACTTTGTACAAAGTCTACAATATGGTACTGTTACAGAAGGAGAGGCATCTCACGGAGCTTCGCATGATAATCAGTAACTTCGCGGCCAATATAGTCAGCATCCAATAAACGAATCTTAGACCAGGTCGTCAAACGTTCTTGAGAAACGTTAGACTATACTCGACAGAATCTGATTATGCTAACTGTGCTTCCATAAGAAAATTCTTGCGGGACCAAATTTGGCACCTCGGAGTTTCCGAAAACCATAAACGTAGTTAGGGGGACGTAAAGCAAAATAACATTATTATTATTATTATTATTATTATTATTATTATTATTATTATTATGCTGGTCCCGCGGTGAGGAGGTAGCGTGGCTGCCTCTTACCCGGAGCCCCCGGGTTCGATTCCCGGCCAGGTCAGGGATGTTTACCTGGACCTGAGGGCTGGTTCGAGGTCCGCTCAGTCTACTTGATTAGAATTGAGGAGCTATCTGACGGTAAGATAGCGTCCCCGGTCTAGAAAGCCAAGAATAACGGCCGAGAGGATTCGTCGTGCTGACCATATGACACCTCGTAATCTGCAAGCCTTCGGGCTGAGCAGCGGTCGCTTGACAGGCTAAGGCCCTTCAAGGGCTGTAGTGCCATGGAGTTTGGTATAATTATTATTAGTCACTTTCTCGGTTAGGGAGGAATGACCTGTGGATGTATTTAAATCCTCCCACAAACAGGGGGTCCAGTTCATTATTCCAATATCCTAATCCATTTCTGCGCCTAGGTTGATAATTTTGTCACCTCTTGCGTCAGGCTGGGAATATCGTCGGTTTATTCTTCGCCTGCATCCCCCACTCACAGGAAGAAAGTGGAAAAAAACATATTAAAAATACACAAAGGTAGTTTCATAGACAATTGATTAAAATCGTAGTTAATAAATAAATAAAAATTGAAATAAAATCTTTACTTTTAAACATTATAAAACAGGCTAACATCCCTCCTGAAACGGATGGGAAGGTCTACTGACTGCTCGTCTTCTCGTAGAATGAAGGAAATGGTACTCGGAAGTATTACACTGCGGTGCATATCGGTGAGGTCCACGCACTCCGAAAAGACGTATACTACGGTCGGAAAACTTTTTTTTTTTTTGCTAGTTGTTTTACGTCGCACCGACACAGATAGGTCTTACGGCGACGATGGGACAGGAAAGGGCTAGGAGTGGGAAGGAAGCGGCCGTTGCCTTAATTAAGGTACAGCCCCAGCATTTGCCTGGTGTGAAAATGGGAAACCACGGAAAACCATTTTCAGGGCTGCCGACAGTGGGGTTCGAACCTACTATCTCCCGAATACTGGATACTGGCCGCACTTAAGCGACTGCAGCTATCGAGCTCGGTCCGGAATACTTGATGTCTGTTATCTTTCAATTATATTTCCTTTTGGAGTGGTAGTAGCATTCCTTATTCTCTGTTTGGTGATAAACATGCATTGTTTAAATGTTTACTTCGAGGACAAATTCCTTGCTTATTTCTTTGCTCCTGTTAAGTGTGTTCATGTTAGTCTAAATTGTCAGCCGGAATCACGATATAATGTGCAATAGTAAAACACGTTAATAGGACGCTGTATATGGATGTTCGAAATTCGTAAAGTCAGCGTGTGTTGGAACTAGAAAATCATAGGAAGACGTCTACCTCAATTTAGGCCTACTGGAACCAATATCGTGATCCTCTGAGGGCATGCACAAGACCGTGTACTTCGTGTGTTTCGTATCTGCTGCAAGATGAATGAATTTCCAGCAACACTCCCCTAAGAATTACGTCTTGACGTCAAGTTCCTTCTCGCCATTCTTAGATCGTAGAGTTTCCGCAAGGCTTATTTAAAGAGCGGCGCCTGTGATACAGCCAAAATTATTCCTAAAAGTCTGAATGAGTAGTAGTTGAGAAATAATTTGGTTGCGAGTGCAGTCAGTAAATCATTGGCAGGAGGGCGGATGGTGTATTAAAGACGACCCGTTAATGAGGTTTGTTTACTCCGAGTTATGAGTCACGTTGTGCGCATATATCGTACACTTGTCGGCGTGCTGTAATTGGAAATTATGGCGGCCATTGCTCATGCAGGGCAGCTGCTCAGAATGGCAGTACGGTACAGGAATGTGCTCGAGATCCCACGGTTCACACCCCGATCACGTTACTGTAAGCCTGTCCATGACTGGGAAAGAAATATCGGTTCAATGGACTGATCTGAAAATAAGGCTTGCTCCATCAGAGAGAATTTGTATTGTTCACTAGTTAGTTACCTAACGTAAAATCTGATGATGATGATGATTATGATGATGATGATGATGATGATGATTGTTGTTTAAAGGAGCCTAACATCTATTCCGTCGGTCCCCAATACGTCTGTGTGTGTTACCGTATGTTATAATTAGAAACAAATATGTACAGTTCGGAAGTTATTAATAATAATTTTACATCTCACGAACTACAGTTTCAGAGATTCAACGTTGGCGAAGTTCCATCAAAAGATTTTTCGATCCGATAAATCTACCAATATGAGGTATGCGTATCTACGCATCTTCGAATTCCACCGGCCTAAGCTGGAAACGAATCCCTAACTGGGGCTCCGAATCTCAGCCTCACTACCATCTGAGGCATTCAACGCGGCGACGAAAGGAACTACAGATGCTCACAATATGAATACACAATGATTATGCTGCTTAGAGTTGCTTAATTGTTACCATGTGTGTAATTTAGACATTGGAGTTCAATAAAATTAGGACAAAGGCCGGCCTGAGTGGCTCAGACGGTTCAGACGCTGGCCTCCTGACCCCAAAGTGGCAGGTTCGATCCTGGCTCAGTCCGGTGGTATTTGAAGGTGCTTAAATACGTCAACCTCGTGTCGATAGATTTACTGGCACTATAAAGAACTCCTGCGGGACTAAGTTTCGGCGTCTCGGCGTCTTCGAAACCCGCAAAAGTAGTCCGTGGGACGTAAAGCAAATAAAAATTATTATTATTATTATTATTATTATTATTATTATTATTATTATTATTATTATTATTATTATTATTATTATTATTATTAACTTCTATCTATCTTAATCTGTTTACCGTCCATGGTTGGCTTTTTCCTCGGACTCAGCCAGGGATCCCACCTCTACCGCCTCAAGGGAAGTGTCCTGGAGCTTCAGACTTTGGGTCGGGGGATACAACTAGGGAGAATGACCAGTACCTCGCCCAGGCGGCCTCACCTGCTATGCTGAGCAGGGGCCTTGTGGAGGGATAGGAAGATTGGATGGGTCAGGCAAGGAAGAGGGAGGGAAGCAGCCGTGGCCTTAAGTGAGGTACCATCCCGGCATTTGCCTGGAGGAGAAGTGGGAAACCACGGAAAATCACTTCCAGGATGGCTGAGGTGGGAATCTAACATACCTCTACTCAGTTGACCTCCCTGGGCTGAGTGGACTCCGTTCCAGCCCTCGTACCACTTTCCAATCGAACCCGGACCTCCGGGGGTGGCAGCTAATCACGCTAACCACTACACCACCTACACCACAGAGGCG
Organism: Anabrus simplex; assembly: GCF_040414725.1. Lineage (NCBI taxonomy): Eukaryota > Metazoa > Arthropoda > Insecta > Orthoptera > Tettigoniidae > Anabrus > Anabrus simplex. The sequence goes on from NC_090268.1 coordinate 268,421,267, forward strand.
GACTATTATTATTATTATTATTATTATTATTATTATTATTATTATTATTATTATTATTATTATTATTATTATTATTATTATTATTATTATAAAACAAGAGGGAACTAAATTCAAGCAAACGAGGAAGTTAGTTTTACGTGACTGTTGGTATTGTGAACTTTGTACGTCGATTGCAAATGCTCAAGCTTTCATTACGACTGTATATCTAGACCTTTTAACCTTAATTGGTTAATTTCGCGTACACGGGGACTGGGTGTATGTGTCGTCTTCATCATCATCATTTCATCCTTATCACGACGCGCAGGTTGCCTACGGGAGTCAAATCAAAAGGCCTGCATCTGACGAGCCGAACTTGTCCTCGGACACTCCCGGCACTAAAAGCCATACGCCATTTTATTTTTACTGCGGTGATACCCAAGTTTCAAATGGTGGCAGAAAATAATGAAAGAAGGCAGAAATCCACACCAATTTCTATTTACGTTTTAAGAATAAGTCATTTATGTTCATTGCAGTTTATAAATTTTGACCGGATACAATAAAGCGTTAGGCCTACAAACTCAAATATTTTGTACTGTACTATCATAATGAATTAAAATAATATTGAAAATTGTAAGAGGTGCTTTAGAAACATTTCTAACAGCTTATAATACAGATTTAAGGTAGATTAGCTGTGGCTTGTGTTTGTTTGCGTTTAAATTATCTGATAAGCTCATCAACAATCCAATCATGTGTATCGGGAATAACACCAGTTAGGTTATTTATTTGAAGACATTCTCTATATCTATTCGGTAGATGCATTTACATTGTTGAACCGTAATCTTGGATAGTAAATATCTGTGTTCTCACTCGTAATGAAACTCCTCGCCATTATCTTCGAACTGAGACTTTCCTAACTGTCTGACTAATTTTACAAATATTATAAAACTGCATTTAACTTGAAAAATCTGTATATCTGCATTTAAGATGGAAATTATGAAAATTAACATTCATTAAATAAAATACACACTCGTCGGACCTTGTACTCACACTTACTTGTTACCTGCTTACTTACACATACGTTATTTGAAGGGCGCCAGCTGCCACTCAGTGCAGCACTAATAGAATGAGACTCTTGACTATCTCTAGGGTGTGGGGTAATAAGCTTACTTTTGACAACATACCATATAAGTTCAGGGAAAAGGAGATTGGCGTTCGGTTTCCCCATTAATTTTGAGGTTAAGATATTTTACTGTCAATAAAATAAAACTATGAATTCGTTTGATAGAACAATATATATTCTTTAAATAATATATCAAAAAATAGTGAGTCTTGTTGCGATAAAACAGATGAGAATATGAAATTATGACATTGCAACTGAAAGAAACTAGGCATGAATTTGAATTCTTCTTGACCGGACATTTAACAATTTATACGAAATATTTCCCTCACTGTTCACTTGACTGTACCTTCAACACTTTGAGTGTAATTACGACGTAATCCTTTGATCTGGTGTTTACTGTAGATGTGTCACTCCTAACTTGGTGATACATCCTTGTGACTGCTTCTTCTCCATATCATCTGACTTCTTTGTAAGTCAATATGGTATCCCTCTCTGACTCCATGGTAAGCCCTTGCGTCCGTGTCTTCAACTAAGTGAGCGACCAGCTTTGTCCTCACTCTCTCAATGACCAATGATTAATGGCTCACTGAGTGTTCTCCATCTCTCGTTCACACTCGTTGACTGACCGACTGAGGCCTCTTCATCTAGTAGACTTCTTCACTGTACTGCTTCCGTTTAAATAATGACTGACGCTTCAATATGCATCCACCTTTTATAGACGTTGGTTGACACAGCTACGTAATCTCCAGAAATAACAATGACATACTCCCACAACGCCTCAAACTGTTGCATGTAATGGTGAAATCCCCTGGGGCAGCCGACTCTCTGAGCGAAATTCTAAAAGCTCACGATGACGTAGCCATGACGTGGCGATGACTTGGCAGAATCGCCAGTAATATTGCACAATGTAAGGATGTCACACTCAACATCTAATATATCGAAACACTCACTGTACAGGTATTTAATGTTCATCTACATATACGTATATATGCATACACTCAATTACAAATACGCATGCGACAAGCATGGCATAGTGGAATTGAATAATAATTATAACAAAATAATAGTAATCTCACAGATAAAATAATAATACGGACATAATAATAATAATAATAATAATAATAATAATAATAATAATAATAATAATAATAATAATAATAATAATAATAATAATAATATCACAGATGCAATAATAATAATAAAATACACATATTACCTTGTAACGGGATTTGAACCGTTACAGAACACGTGATAAGTTTTAAATACTATTTTAAGAAATTCATTGCACACAGAAAGTTACATAACACTACAACTCTGTGAAAAATCAAGCAGTACACTTTTGAATTATGTAAATATATTACGTTTTGCTGAATGAATAACAGGAATTTTACTTTTTTCAAATGGAAATACTGTTATTCCCAAAGACTTAAATATTGCTTATCTAGACTCACAGAGCGCACTAATGCTATGCGCAATATTGAATACTTCCGCGCAACGCCATGTTGTGGGCGCTTCAGCTTCGAATACATGGTTAGCACGTGCTAATGTTTACAGTTCCTTGCATGTTTTTTATTTGAATCATGTCTATTAGTGGATCTGTTGTGTCATATGAGACGGAGTGATGATATAAATTCAAATATTTTCAAGGAATATGGGAGCTTATACATTTCGATAGTTAAATTGATCGGCAATATTAATGGGAAGTATGTTAGGTCTTACGTGCGGAATGGAAATATATTCACGAGGGTGAATTCGTGTGCAGCCTTTATTTGTACAGGTCGCTATCAGAACGGATCTGGTATTTCTTGTCACATGCGAGTAGAAATTGAACTGATAAAATGACTTTTATTCAGCATAATCTAGAACTAAACAGGTTATAGGGCGGTTGACTTAGAGAACGCATGGACATGAAATCTGGAACGTTCAGGCTTCTGAATCTTCTTCTTTTTCTTCCTTGCCTTTTTCCAATTCATCGGGGATAATTGTTCAGAATAAAACTGGTGTTCTGAAAAAACATATATTTTTCATGCAGACCGTGTACCGGTAATACAAATTTGATAAACCTGGGCCTAGAATCCGTAATATATGAGATTTATTTAGTCTTTATATTGTCAGACTTTCCTCGAATAGCGTATTAAAAATTGTATGCTTGTATAATAAAGCAAGGATAGTGTGAAAAAATGGAGAACTTAAGACGATACCAATAAGTAATTTTTCAGATAATTGATAATAATTTGAAGCAATACCTTGTCCTAATATTAAAAGGGTTTTAATCAAGCTTTATTAATCACTAGCTGTAGTACCCGGCGTTGCCCGGATAGTTTTTGAATGTTTACCTTTAATATTTGTATTACCAGTTAGTTGAGTGTGAAGTGAATGCTTATAGAATTCTTTTTGAGATGTTGATTTTACGACTTATCATGTAGTTTTATAGTTATTTAGATGTATCTGATTTCAAGTTTTATATTATTTAATTTTCGAGTAGACACTAATCTGGGTCATTTTATACTATTTACTTTTAAGCCCTTCTCAGCTCCTGCCTCGATGGAGGCTGAACGTAGACTTAAACGCTATCCACAGCGTCACAGTTCGTGTCAGCGACACATAAACAATGGATTTCGACATTAATATTGGTTATTTTCCTTATTTTTGCAAGTCAGCCCCTCTCATTCTCCAACACCAGCGGGGGCTAGGTGTATCTGACCCCCACAGTAATATTTTCTATATAGTAAGTCATGTGTATACCAAGTTTGATTGAGAGATATGCTAAAACGTACACACATCCTTAAACTCTGTCCCTTTGGACGTTTTCAATTTTTTTGCCAGTTCTCATCCGCGTGCCGAGTAGGACTGAGCTTTATCTTAAACGGCATCCAGAGTGTTACAGTTCATCTCAGCGACCCCGAAAACTATGGATTAGACACAAATTTCGGTCATTTTCGGTTAATATTTACATTTCGCCCCTACTTTAGAGGCTAGGAGTCTCTTACCCCTAGGGTATATTTCTCCAGACAGTAGGTCCAGTATACACACATGCGTCCATTCTCTCGGTCATTTTCGAATTTTTTTTTTTCACTTTTTCTCACCGCTATGCGAAGGGAGGCAGAAATTTGACTTCTAAAAATATTGGAGCGTTACTATTCATCTCAGCGACCCCGAAAAGAATGGATTCGACACTATTTTCGATTATTTCTACATCTCATCCCGTCGTAGGTGTGCTAGGGTTGTCATACCTCCACGCACTTTGTCTCCTGATAATAAGTCATAAGTGACCAAGTTTGTTTGAAATTGTTCCCGTAGTCCCAAAACGTAAGGATTCAACACTAATATCGGTCATTTTCAGTCTTAATTACATTTCGTATCCATATCTAAGGCTTCAAGGGGTGTATTTCCCCCCTTAGTACTTTTTTCAGGTAGTAGGTAATATTTGAATTAAGTTCTGCTGACAGTTATACTGGAACGTACAAAAAACATCCCTAATCTCGGTCATTTGGATATTTTCTGTTCTTGACTCCTTCTCACCCGCCTGGCAATTGGGGATCAACTTGGACTTAAACGACAACCGGAGTGCCACTCCTCATTTAAGCGACACCTAAAACCATGGATGTGACATTATTTGCGATTATTTTATATCTAACTCCCTTCCTAACCACTCACCACAAAAAAGGGCCTTAATTTGGACTTTTAATGTCCAGAGTGCCACTATTCACCTCAGCGACCCTAAAAACTGTGGATTCGACACTAATTACGATTATTTTTATGTATCACTCCCCCTTGCCCCCCACCCTAAAGGGGACTGAAATTGAAATTAAGAATTTACCGGGATGTCACTGTTCATCTAAGCGAGCCCGAAAAGTATGGATTCGACATTATTTTCGTTTATTTTTATATATGACCCCCGTTGCCCCCCGCCCCTAATGGTTCCTGGGGTGTCTTATCCCCACGTGGTTTGTCTCCTGATACTAAAAATCCGGAGTTTCGCTATTCACTTTGGCGACCCCGAAAACTACGTATTCGACACAATTTTCGATTACATGTATATATCATTTCTCCCTCGCCCCCACGCCAAAGGGTCTGAACTTGGACTTAAAAAAACTGGAGTGTCACTATTCATCTCAGCAACCCCAAAAAGTATGTATTCGACACTACATTGATGATTTTCATATCTCAAGCCCCCACCCCTAATGGTTCCTGGGGTGTCTTATTCCCACGTGGTTTGTCTCCCGATATTAAAATTCCGGAGTGTTACCATTCACCTCGGCGACCCCGAAAACTGTATATTTGACACTAAATATTATTATTTTTATATCTCACCCCCCATGCTCCCCGCCCCAAAGGGGGATGAACTTGGACTTAAAAAATCCCGGGGTGTCACTATACATCTAAGCGACCCAAAAAGTATGCATTCGACACTACTTTCGATGATTTTTATATCTCACCCCTTTGCCCCCCGCCCCTAAGGGTTCCTGGGGTGCCCTAACCCAAGTGGTTTGTCTTCTGATAGTAAAAATCCGCAGTGTCAGTCTTCATCTCAGCGACCCCGAAGAGTACTCGACATTCTTTTCGATTATTTTTACACATCACTCCCCCCTAGTCCCCCACCCTAAAGGGGGTTGAACTTGTAATTTAAAAATTCCCGGGATGTCACTATTCACCTAAGCGACCACGAAAAGTATGGACTCGACACTATTTTCGATTATGTGTATATATCACTCCCCCTCGCCCCCACCCCAAAGGGGGCTGAACTTGGACTTTTTAAAAAAATCGGAGTATAACTATTCATCTCAGCGACTCCGAAAAGTATGGATTCGACACTATTTTCGTTTATTTTTATATATGACCCCCCTCGCCCCCCGCCCCTAAGGGTTCCCGGGGTGTCTTACCCCCACGTGGTTTGTCTCCCGATACCAAAAATCCGGAGTGTCGCTATTCACTTTGGCGACCCCGAAAACTGTGTATTCGACACTATTTTCGATTATTAGTATATATCACTCCCCCCTTGCCCTCAAGCTAAAAGGGGGATGAACTTGGACTTTTTAAAAAATCGGAGTGTCACTATTCATCTCAGCGACCCCGAAAAGTGTGGATTCGACACTATTTTCGTTTATTTTTATTTATGACCCCCTCTCCCTCCACCCCTAAGGGTTCCTGGCGTGTCTTACCCCCACGTGGTTTGTCTCCTGATACTGAAAACCCGGATTGTCGCTATTCATTTTGGCGAACCCGAAAACTATGTATTCGACATTATTTTCGATTATTTGTATATATCACTCCCCCCTCGCCCCACCTCAAAGGGGGCTGAACTTGGACTTTTAAAAAATTGGAGTGCACTGTTCATCTCAGCGACCCCGAAAAGTATGGATTGGACACTATTTTTATTTACTTTTATATATGCCCAACTCGCCCCCCGCCCCTAAGGGTTCCTGGGATGTCTTACCCCCACGTGGTTTGTCTCCTGATACCAAAAATCCGGAGTGTCGCTATTCACTTTGGCGACCCCGAAACCTATATATTCGACATTATTTTCGATTATTTATATAAATCACTCCCCCCTCGTCCCCACACCAAAGGGGCTGAACTTGGACTTTAAAAAAATGGAGTGTCACTATTCATCTCAGCAACCCCAAAAGTATGTATTCGACACTACTTTGATGATTTTCATATCTCAAGCCCCCCCGTCCCCCACTCCTAATGGTTCCTGGGGTGTCTTATTCGCACGTGGTTTGTCTCCCGATATTAAAATTTCGGAGTGTTACTATTCACCTCGGCGACCCCGAAAAATGTATATTTGACACTAAATACTATTGTTTTATGTCTCACCCCCCTTGCTCCCCGCCCCAAAGGGGGATGAACTTGGACTTAAAAAATCCCGGGGTGTCACTATTCATCTAACCGACCCCAAAAGTAAGCATTCGACACTACTTTCGATGATTTTTATATCTCACCCCTTCGCCCCCCGCCCCTATGTGTTCCTGGGGTGCCCTACCCCCACGTGGTTTGTCTCCTGATAGTAAAAATCCGGAGTGTCAGTATTCATCTCAGCGACCCCGAAGAGTACTCGACATTCTTTTCGATTATTTTTATACATCACCTCCCCCCCTTGTCCCCACCCTAAAAGAGGTTGAACTTGGAATTTAAAAAATCCCGGGATGGCATTATTCACCTAAGCGACCACGGAAAGTATGGACTCGACACTATTTTCGATTATGTGTATATATCACTCCCCCCTCGCCCCCACCCCAAAGGGGGCTGAACTTGGACCTTTAAAAAATTCGGAGTGTAACTATTCATCTCAGCGACCCCGAAAAGTATGGATTCGACACTATTTTCGTTTATTCTTATATATGATCCCCCTCGCCCCCCGCCCCTAAGGGTTCCTGGGGTGTCTTACCCCCACGTGGTTTGTCTCCAGACACCAAAAATCCGGAGTGTCGCTAATCACTTTGGCGACCCCGAAAACTATTTTTGATTATTAGTATATATCACTCCCCCCTCGCCCTCAAGCTAAAAGGGGGCTGAACTTGGACTTTTAAAAAATAGGAGTGTCACTATTCATCTCAGCGACCCCGAAAAGTGTGGATTCGACACTATTTTCATTTATTTTATATATGACCCCCTCGCCCCCCGGCGCTAAGGGTTCCTAGGGTGTCTTACCCCCACGTGGTTTGTCTCCTGATACCAAAAATCTGGAGTGTCGCTATTCACTTTGGCGAGCCCGAAAACTATGTATTCGACATTATTTTCGATTATTTATATATATCACTCCCCCCTTGCCTCCACCCCAAAGGGGCTGAACTTTAAAAAAATTTGGAGTGTCACTATTCATCTCAGCGACCCCGAAAAGTATGGATTGGACACTATTTTCATTTATTTTTATATATGCCCCACTCGCCCCCCGCCCCTAAGGGTTCCTGGGATGTCTTACCCCCACGTGGTTTGTCTCCTGATACCAAAAATCCGGAGTGTCGCTATTCACTTTGGCGACCCCGAAACCTATATATTCGACATTATTTTCGATTATTTATATAAATCACTCCCCCCTCGCCCCCACCCCATAGGGGCTGAACTTGGACTTTAAAAAAATGGAGTGTCACTATTCATCTCAGCGACCCCGAAAAGTGTGGATTCGATACTATTTTCGTTTATTTTTATTTATGACCCCCCTCGCCCCCCGCCCCTAAGGATTCCTGGGGTGTCTTACCCCCACGTGGTTTGTCTCCTGATACCAAAAATCCGGAGTGTCGCTATTCACTTTGGCGAACCCGAAAACTATGTACTTGACACTATTTTCGATTATTTCTGGCCTATATATCACTCCCCCCTTACCCCCACCCCAAAGGGGCTGAACTTGGACTTTTAAAAAAATCGGAGTGTCACTATTCATCTCAGCGACCCCGAAAAGTGTGGATTCGACACTATTTTCGTCCCCCTCGCCCCCCGCCCCTAAGGGTTCTGGCGTGTCTTACCTCCACGTGGTTTGTCTCCTGATACTGAAAACCCGGATTGTCGCTAATCACTTTGGCGACCCCGAAAACTATGTATTCGACATTATTTTCGATTATTTGTATATATCACTCCCCCCTCGCCCCCACCTGTAAGGGGGCTGCACTTGGACTTTTAAAAAATAGGAGTGTCACTATTCATCTCAGCGACCCCGAAAAGTATGGATTCGACACTATTTTCATTTATTTTATATCTGACCCCCTCGCCCCCCGCCGCTAAGGGTTCCTAGGGTGTCTTACCCCCACGTGGTTTGTCTCCTGATACCAAAAATCTGGAGTGTCGCTATTCACTTTGGCGAGCCCGAAAACTATGTATTCGACATTATTTTCGATTATTTATATATATCACTCCCCCCTTGCCTCCACCCCAAAGGGGCTGAACTTTAAAAAAATTTGGAGTGTCACTATTCATCTCAGCGACCCCGGAAAGTATGGATTCGACACTATTTTCATTTCTTTTTATATATGACCCCCTCGCCCACCGCCGCTAAGGGTTCCTCGGGTGTCTTACCCCCACGTGGTTTGTCTCCTGATACCAAAACATCCGGAGTGTCGCTATTCACTTTGGCGACCCCGAAAACTATGTATTTGACACTATTTTCGATTATTTGTATATATCACCCCCCCCTCGCCCCCACCCCAAAGGGGGCTGAACTTGGACTTTAAAAAATTCGGAGTGTAACTATTCATCTCAGCGACCCCGAAAAGTATGGATTGGACACTATTTTCGTTTATTCTTATATATGACCCCCCTCGCCCCCCGCCCCTAAGGGTTCCTGGCGTGTCTTACCCCCACGTGGTTAGTCTCCTGATACCAAAAATCCGGAGTGTCGCTATTCACTTTGGCGACCCCGAAAACTATGTATTTGACACTATTTTCGATTATTTGTATATATCACCCCCCCCTCGCCCCCACCCCAAAGGGGGCTGAACTTGGACTTTTAAAAATATCGGAGTGTCACTATTCATCTCAGCGAACCCGAAAAGTGTGGATTCGACACTATTTTCGTTTATTTTTATTTATGACCCCCCTCGTCCCCCGCCCCTAAGGGTTCCTGGTGTGTCTTACCCCCACGTGGTTTGTCTCCTGATACTGAAAATCCGGAGTGTCGCTATTCACTTTGGCGACCCCGAAAACGATGTATTCGACATTATTTTCGATTATTTGTATATATCACTCCCCCCTCGCCCCCCCCCAAAGGGGGACTGAACTTGGACTTTAAAAAATTTGGAGTGTCACTATTCATCTCAGCGACCCCGAAAAGTATGGATTCGACACTATTTTCATTTATTTTTATATATGACCCCCTCGCCCCCCCGCCCCCAGGGGGTGTTTGGGATGTCTTACCCCCACGCGGTTTGTCTCCTGATACCAAGTCATAAGTGTATCAAATTTGGTTGAAATCGCTCCAATGGTTTGGGAGGAGATGTGGTACAAACCCACCCACCCACCCACCCACCCACATACATACAATGACTTATATATATATATAGATATCTTACGGATTCTAGGCCCAGTACATGACTGCAAACAACTTTCTAAAAAATCAGATACACTTTTTATCATTTTCTGAATATGAAATTCTGGCTCCGGGGTTTAGGGATAGTGTGCCTACCCCTTACCCGGGGGCCACGGGTTCTATCCTCAGCCAGGTCAGGGATTTTACCTGAATTTGAGGGCTCGTCGAGGTCCGCTCAGCCTACGTGATTACAGTTGCGGAGCGATCTAACATCGGCACAGCGGTCCCGGTCTAGAAAGCAAAGAATAACAGCCGTGATGATCCGTCGTGCTGCCCGCATAACACCTCGTAATCTGCAGGCCTTCTGGCTGAGCAGCGGTCGCTTGGTAAGCCACGGCCTTTCGGACCTGTTGTGCCGTGGGATTTGGTTTGATTTGGATGTGAAAGAACGTAATTGGATGAGTAAAACTTAAGTTATCATTTCCGTGTGATTTGGATTTAAGTACATGCTGCCTGATATTCGCTACACTGGTGAAATGAATGTCTAGGTTTAGTTGGAGTCTCTCTGAGGTATTTTTTTTTTTTTTTGCTAGTTGCTTAACGTCGCACCGACACAGATAGGTCTTATGGCGACGATGGGACAGGGAAGGGCTAGGAGTGGGAAGGAAGCGGCCGTGGCCTTAATTAAGGTACAGTCCCAGCATTTGCCTGGTGTGAAAATGGGAAACCACGGAAAACCATTTTCAGGGCTGCCGACAGTGGGGTTCGAACCTACTATCTCCCGAATACTGGATACTGGCCGCACTTAAGCGACTGCAGCTATCGAGCTCGGTCTGAGGGGTTTAGTCTTAAGTAAGAATGTTGTAGCGACGTATAGCAACTAGAAGAAAAAAGGGAAGAATGTTATAATTTAAGATTTTAAACCCCCCCTTATAATGTTATCTTACTGCTCTTACAAACTCAAATTGAATTAAGATTATCTGAGCATAAATAAAAATTATAAGTTCATTCTTATTTATATCTAATATGAGCAGCATGATTTACACCCGAAAGAAAATAAAGGCAAAAATATTAATATCGTAGTTAGAGTTATATTTTGATTGGCGTTTTCTAATGCAGACTAGGTCTGACAAGATTTATGAGCATTATTTAGACTTTAAATTGTCAGATTTTTCTGGAATAGCGGATTAAACATTGAATCGGCATGTGCGAGAGCCTGACATGTGGCAACAGTGAAAGTGTTCAGGAAATCCAAGAAACTGATGCTGTTTCCGCAGAAATCAAGTGTGACCAAGGGCTCATGATTACAGCCCATATACAAATTCTAATAATTATTGGAATGTGCACTTTAGGGAGTTAAAATTTCAAATTGTACAATGCCTAATGACAAATAAAACTAGAGTGAATTATAATGATTTTTTTAAATTCATGGTTCTAGAACAAGAAGTTTACTAACTGTCGTAGTTTGAAAATGGCGTAGTTTGAAAGACCGACAGTTGTCTGCTCCATCGAACTGCTTAGTTATGAGGCCATGGTGCTCTTATGGTTGTTTCCTTTACAGTACACTGATTGCATTGCGATATGCTTATCAGTTACTTTTTTGGTAGTTGAGGAAGTAGGACGTGATGCAGAACGGTATTTACCAATGCTGAAAAATACGAAATATTGATGTATGGAGAATGTCGGAAGAATGCTGTTCTTTCGTGTTCTCTGTACGCGTAAAGATATTCCAGAAGATGTCATCAGTCTGGACAGTTGTTTGCGAATCTCTTCAACCAATTACGTGAAACTGGAAGTGTAACACATAGATAACGTAATAGTTAAAGAGTGGCTGGAGAAAAGGGTGAAATTAATGTTCCAGTTGCTGTTGCTGCTCCATCAAGATCTGTATGGAAACGATTTTTACAATCGTGTCAATTCTTGTACATGGGCATTAAGACAAGACACATGTTTTTTAAAATGATGAAGCAGCATTTACATCATGGCCAAGAAAACGTCCGGAATATGAACTATTGATCCGTAAACAATCCCCATTGGTTTCGTTAGGTGGAACGTCGGCGTCCACGGAGTTTAAGTGTAGAAGAAACAATAGATTCTCAAACAGACGAACTTCCACAGATGTTAGAAAACGTTCCAGTATAGACTAGGAGTACTAGAGCTTGTGTTCACCGATTGATTCTAAATCGTTGGATTGGTCGAAGGCAACCTGTACCAGGTTTGTCAACTTTAGATACATTCTTTGGGGAAAACTAACAGACACTGTTTACAACGACATACCGAATACACCAGAAGTTATGAAACGACGTATTACTGTTGCCTACGTTGAAGTTTCTGATGAATTTCTAGAACACCCCCTGCGGGTGGGGGCGCACATGTAGAATACACCCGCGGTATCCCCTGCCCGTCGTAAGAGGCGACTAAAAGGGGCGACCAAGGGATGATTGAATTAGAACCATGAAACTACTCTTGATTCATACCATTATGCGGGGAACACCATGGGTTGCATGTACTTGCGAGTAGTATCACTAAATTGGTACGAAATAGGTTTGTGATTAGTTGCAGTAAAAAGCCTGGCCTGGTGGATTCCAGTACCCGTGCGTTGTACCGATGTGGGCAACACCGCGGGTCTGGGCGTAGCCTGTGAGTTGTACAACTATATGAGCGGCACCGTGGGTCAGCGTTGCCTGTGATTGGTACCCACTATGTGAGGAACACCACGGGAATACCGGTGCCCGTGACTAGTACCCCTAGGTGATGAACCTTACCGGTTTGCGGTGGCTATGAGTGTCGCCATTGTGTGAGAAACACCATAGGTCTGCGTTCCCTGTACGAATTGCAATACTTGTGAGTAGTACCATCTTGTGTGGACCACCGTGAGTCTTCGCTACTTTTGATCAGTACTCCAAAATGACACGTAACAAGGTTCTACTTTACTCGCGATATGTACCATTCCATGGGGCCTTCGATGTGAATTTAGCACCCCTTCAGACATCAAGCATCATTGTGCTTTATAAATGGTCCCTTGGTCAGTCATACTCTAATTAACTACCTTCTTTTTGAGTCTGATCCACTGTTTTTGTTTGTTTGTTTTTTGTAGGGTTCATGTCCATCCATTCATTCTTTATATTTTTTATTTTATTTTGGTCAGTGGATGAATTTGAACTTTTTGTTATTTCATTTCGTACCATTAGGGACCGATGACCTCAATGTTAGGCCCCTTTAAACAACAAGCATCATCATCATCAATTTCTAGAACGTATGCACCAGTCTTTACGTGGAGGACTAAAAACGTGTATTGAAGCTGCTGGTCGTCATTTTCAACACAGATTTTGAAGAGCAATTCTCCTTATTCAAAATCCAAATCATTTGTTTTTGCACCTTTCTCCGCAAGTTAGTGTTGTCCACATGGAACAGACAACCGCCAGTATTTACAATATTCAAACTATGGTAGTTCATGAACTACTTGTTTTACTAACATCTGAAAGTAAAACATCATTGACATTCGAATTTACTCTAGTTTTGTGTTAATGTCAATGAACATCGTTCAATTTAAAAAATGTAACTTTCTAACATGAATAAAATAACCCTTGGCACAACAGCTCCCCTAGGGCCATAGCCTACCAAACAACCACTCTCAGCACGAAGGCCTACAGAATACGAGATGTCGTGTGGTCAGCATGACGAATCTCTTGCCCGTTATCCTTCGCTTTCTAGACTGGGTCTAAAATAAAGAAGCATTATAATAATTTAAAACCTGTTAATGGGATACAAATTGATCTACGAGTTGTGCAGCGAAACGATGCTTTTGGAAGATCTCCGCCTACAACTTGGATTAACATCCACGCCAGCTTACGAAGAAATAGTTTCCGAACACCATAGGAAAAAGAAAGACATCTGGATTGACTTCTACAGCACAGACGCGATGACAACAAATGACTGGAAGGAAGCGAACTACGAGCTGAGGCACCTCGTGACAAGGTTCGGGATCCACGGATTTCACTTCAAAGTCTGTTGCACGGATCGATTCCATGAGCCATGTGAAGACTGTAGTTGTTCATTGTGTGGCAAGCTATGCGATCGATACCACGTGCAATTTTGTGAGAACCGGCGTATGTCGCTTAAGAAATTCTTCTGGGAAGAGAGTTAATACTATGCAGACTGAGAATTATTTGATGAAATTGTAATTTAAAATAATCTACTTTGTACAGTATGTAAGTTTCTCTATGGCCATTGGCTGCAATAAACGTACTAATTAATTATGAAAACTTGGTTACGTTTAATTTCTTTGAAAACAGCATATCAATAGCATCTTACACTTCAGAAATATTTGGGGGGTAAGTTTTGGGTGTGTCATCCTGTGTGTTTAACCCTTAATCCTACAATTATTGACGACAAAATATACCTAAGAGGATACAAAGTCGGCTTAGTATTAAGAAATAGGAAAGAAAGTGACAAAAAGCTTTAAAGTCTGACAGAACAACGTATTTACAACTTCGAAAATTTAGAATCAGAAGAAGCAAGAAGATAACACACACGATCCGAAATCCTGAAAGAAGAGAAAACCAATACGGTTAAGAAATACCTCAAAAAGTGTCATAACCATATTCAATGATTCCATACGTCTTCATTTTGCTTTGTCCGCAAGGAGGTGGGATGGGTAATAATTACGCTCCCAGTGTCGTAAGTAGTACTACTTTTTTCTTTGTTTACAGTTTGCTTTACTTCACACAAACACAGATAGTTTTTATGACGACGATGGGATAGGAAAGGGCCAGGAGTGGGAAGGAAGTGGTCGTCGTTTTAATTACGGCACAGCCCCAGCATTTGCCTGGTATGAAAATGGGAAACCACGGAGCACCATCTTCAGGGCTGCCGACAGTGGGGTTCGAACCCACAATCTCCCGGATGCAAGCTTACAGCTGGGCGCGCCTAGCCGCATGGACAAGTCACCCAGTGTTACTGCTACTTCTACTAATAATAATTCTACTACTACTACTACTACTACTACTACTACTACTACTACTACTACTACTACTACTACTAATAATAATAATAATAATAATAATAAAATAATGGCTTCAGCTACCTTGTGTAGATAATTTTGACGCCATTTAGCTGCATGCACGTCAATTTCGATGTTCCGTTGAACTGACACACATAGCAGAGTAAAATGGACCTTTCTTAGGCGATTTACGGCCAAGTTTTAATTAACTTTGTCTGGTAACACCAAACTTATCACCAGAGATCTTTTATATGCCGATATTCAGTGCCGAAGGGACTTTTTCCATTCTTAAAAAATCCGACTACATTGATTTTCACCCGTGATCTTGGGATCAGCAAGACGACATGATAGCAGCGGGCAACGTTATGCCGTTTAGTCTAAGTCAACAGCAGCGAATCCCTGATTGACTGAGGAAGCTTATACGGTTATTGATCATTCATAAGTGATGTAGGATGTCACGATTGGTTTTCATACGATCAGTTCAACATGAGGACACGGAGAATAAAAATAAGGGCGATGATTCCTCGTGAACAGATTGGACCATTTTTCTGGAAGAAGGGTTATAAAATGTTAACCACCCCTGGAAAGTTAGATTACATAGAGAATTGAGGAATGGTTTGGGTAGGAAAGTAGCAGTGCCAGAATAAAATTGGGTTCCACTAACTACGTGCCGTTGATGCGACAAGAAAGTTCATTTATACTTCGCACGGCCTTACTTCTAAATTGAAGTTTCGCAAAAACAAATGAGCATCGCCTTTCCTCCGTTGCCAGCGCGCTACACCCGCGAGAAGAGCTGATGCAATACGACCGCGGTAAACAGCCCTTGTCAAATGTAATATCGTACTCAGAAAAACTAATGAATTGAACACAATTTCACAAAAACTACACTTACTAACATCTGACAAGAAAAGAGAATATTTTATTAAGAATAAAAGGGAATGATGAGGAAATCACACATCACTCATCGCTAATGGCTGGCACAGAAAGAGGTTATGGCCTACAAAGGGAATATTCTACTTATCTCAGAGTCACTGGAACCCACCAACAATATGAAAAACACACTAATTACTGAAGGGAAATGCAAAAGATCGCGAACCGTACCGAATACCATTCACGCTGAGCGAAATAGGTTAACCACGTGGTGAATGTAAATATTAGAGTTGGCAACTAGGTTTCGAGATTGTGCTCTGCCGATATAAATCGATATGAATGGCAGATTGGGATTGGTTGGATGTCTATGCTTCGGCACATAACCACCAGACAGAGCCAAAATCTACCAAACGTCAATTTAGAAGTAGATCCGTTCGGAGTATAAAACATCAGTTTCATATAGCATCTATCAGGCAGATGAAAACAAAGACACAGAGTAAAGTGTATTAAAATTTCATCCAGCGCACATATTCCTTTTCCTGAATCCATTAGTACTGAAGGAATACACTACTATTTTGTATTCATACTGTCATAAATAAAATAGGTGACCCTTACATACCGCCGTAAGGCTTTAAGCTTAATTAAGCCCGAACCAGATGTGTGGTAGTCTAGGGACTGCCATTTCATAACTGTTTTGAATTATTCAGGAATGGAAAGATGTACTCGAAACTATAACTAGGAAATGGATTCAGCGATCAGTAAAGTGTCAGACGTGCTGTAAATTCTACATGTGGGCGGTAGAGAAATTTGAATGCTGTAACAGCAAGCGTGGAGATGCATTACAGATATCTTGACATGTTTATGAAGAGGTGAAGATGCTAAGAAAGTGTAATTGGAAATTTGCTAAATAGGACACCTATATGTCTGCTTGTATATTATGGCTGGAAAACAATAAGGCGATTTATTGCATGTGGAGTCGAGTTTCTTTTTTTAACTGTTGTTTGGTATTACAGGTCACATCTACCTAGTAACCTTCTGAGTGGATCAAAGTACTGCGTGAGTCAATAGTGAGATGACGCCCCGAGATTGAATTAGCAGTCTGGCCACGAGCAAGGCCGAGCGAGTCTTGTCTATCATCCTCCAGGGAGGGTAGAGAGGCAGCCAGTAAGATCTAAGAGGGCTGTCCGTGACATGAGGAGGTCAGACGGACTCACGTGATGAATGGAGTCTTTGAGACTGGCTTGGGGAAGGCAGAATAAACTATACAATATACTGCGAAAGAGAACTATAAATGTGTTGACTTCTAGAGCAGGCTAGTTTGATCTCAATACTGCTGGTGATGACGATGATGGTTATTTTTTAACGTGCATAACATCTAGGTCATTGACCCCTAATGGTACGAGATGAGACGAAATTTAATGACAATTAAAATTCCAAAATTCATCCACTGACCAGAATTCAAAACGTGATTATGAAGAATGAATGAATATGAATTAAAAATAATCAGCGGAACCAACCCAAATTATTCAAAGTTACAATCATTCCAAAATCCATCCACTGACTAGAATTCAAAAATATGACGATGAACAATGACTATGAACTTAAAACAATCAGTGGATACGACCAGTTACGCCTCTCCTTCCCATAAAAAATCTTAAAACAATGTATAAACGGAACAAGGGACTGAACCCAAAGCAAAATCCTAACTCGATGATGCCTGTTGTCTAAGGGATCCAAAATCCTGTCATCGGCCCCTCATAATGCACTAATCGCTGGAAAAGTAGAACCATGTTGTTCCTCATGTAGCGGTACTAATCCCAGATAACGTAGACCTACTGTGTAATACTCATAGGTAGCGCAGACCCATTCTGAAAACAAGGGAACCGACACTTTCTGGAGCAGCGTTACGGCACATGGACATTAGTCCGCGCAGCCTAATTATAACCCCCCCCCCCCCGAGGCCTCGGTGGATTACACACGATAGTCCGCTTACCAACCACAGGCAACGTCCAGAGCCGTGGTGTTCCTCACATAAGGGTACTACTCCTAGGTGATATAGATCCATGGTGTTCCTCACATGGTGATACTAATCGCAAGAAAAGTCGACCCATGGTGTTCCTCATGTAATGGTACTAATCACAAGTAGTCTCATGGTTCTAACATCATCATCCCTTGGTCGCCCCTTTTAGTCGCCTCTTACGAAAGGCAAGGAATATCTTGGGTGTATTCTTCGTCTGCGTCCCCCACCCACAGGGAGTAAGAAAAAAATTGCAAACAGATTTAAAGATGCATGTTATGAAAATGAGCGCAAAAGTTTCTCAAGAATTTCTAGAAAGAATTATATGATTACTACGTCTATTTGTTCTATCGTTTAGACGCATTTAATCGGTATTTAATTATTTCAGACCTGAATATTTACCCACAGTTAGAGACAATGTTTTCTTGCGAAATACGATCTTTCGAATGGACACAAAATAATAACAAAAAAATCATCTTTGGTCCTTATTGACAAATTACAACAGGATTTTTATCCACGTTATTCAATGCACAATTTCGCAGTTTGAAGTCACTACCTAAATTCGCCACGACTTCTGATAGAGTTCCTCCTTCTTATAGATTCCATTACACGGAACCACGATTTCATTGCTCGACCTCGATCCGATTTACATATACTAAAACCAATAGGCCCATAAAATGCTATTATTTATCGACAAAACAAGAGTATAATGACGAAACACTCTAGAAGATCTTTTACATAAAAGAAGATCTTAATGAGAGGACCTAAATTTAACAAAAAACAAAAAGCAAACTTTTCACACGAATGTCTTTATATTTTTAAATTGTTTTATAACATTCGTATGTACCGGGCGAGTTGGCCGTGTGGTTAGGAGCGCGCGGCTGTGAGCTTGCATCCGGGAGATAGTGGGTTCGAATTCCACTGTCGGCAACCCTGAAGTTGGTATTCCGTGGTT
Organism: Anabrus simplex; assembly: GCF_040414725.1. Classification (NCBI taxonomy): domain Eukaryota; kingdom Metazoa; phylum Arthropoda; class Insecta; order Orthoptera; family Tettigoniidae; genus Anabrus; species Anabrus simplex. The sequence goes on from NC_090268.1 coordinate 268,440,172, forward strand.
TTCCATTTTCTCACCAGTCAAATGCTGGGACTGTATCTTAATTAAGGCCAAGACCGCTTCCTTCCAACTCCTAGGCCTTTCCTATCCCATCATCGCCATGGGACCTATCTGTGTCGGTGCGACGTAAAGCCACTAGCAACATTTGTATGTACCGACGATGATCCAAAGGATCGAAACATGTCTCTGCTTTAAATTATCCACGTATTAAATTTACAGTTAACAACATTGTGTATTGAATAAGGTAGATAATAATCCTATATTTTAATCACAAAATAATACCACTTCTAATATTCTTAAGAATACTTACTAACTTTTATGACATGTTCATATTCACATGGTGCTTTTCCCCGTCATTTAACATATGTTTTGTCCGGCTCCATGGCTAATTGGTTACAGTGCTGGCCTTTGGTCACAGGGGTTCCGGGTTCGATTCCCGGCAGGGTCCGGAATTTTAACCATAATTGGTTAATTTCACTGGCACGGGGGCTGGGTGTAAGTGTCGTCTTCATCATCATTTCTTCCTCAACACGACGCGCAGGTCGCCTACGGGTTTCAAATAAAAATACCTGCATCTGGCGAGCCGAACTTGTCCTCGGACACACCCGGCACTAAAAGCCATACGCCATTTCCATTTTTTCAACAGATGTTTTGAACAAAATATATTCATAGGCTGTTGTACACAAAATGGTACCTATTGTATAATTATTTAACATTTATTTGCTTATATAATCAAAGAGTTTGATTGATTTTGGCACAGGAAATTTGGAACAGGTTCTTGGTATTTAAAACCAACCAACGTTTGGATTACAAAATTTGACCAATTTAGACCAATCCTTTCATGCTTGGCAGCATATGAGAAGTCAGTGACATAATTATATCATAGATAGTAATAAGAATAATGAGAATAATTGGAGCTTCGTGACTGTCAAAAGTGAAAAGACTGTGATTTGTATAACCTGTTCATTGAAAAAGTTGGCGTACCCATGAAGTCTCGCAGTCTATTTCTCGAGTTAGAGAGACCGGGTGAGTTGGCCGTGCGGTTAGGGGAGATAGTGAGTTCGAATCCCACTGTCGGCAGCCCTGAAGATGGTTTATCGTGGTTTCCCATTTACACACCAGGTAAATGCTGGGTCTGTACCTTAATTAAGGCCACGGCCGCTTCCTTCCCACTCCTAGCTCTTTCCTATCCCATCGTCGCCATAAGACCTGTCTGTGTCGGTGTGACGTAAATTCACTAGATAAAAACTTCTCGAGTTAGATGCGAAGATTCAGCAACCCCCACTCCTTACGTCACCTATAAAATCACCGCAGTTTAAGGACGACCGTAGAAGGCCACTTTAACTCTCAAAGTTTCGAAAGATATTGTGCGGGCATGTGATGCTGTGGAGGATGCCAAGGTGGAGACATCTGACTTATTTTCCAAAACAATTTTTTTAAACTTACTACAGTACAAACCTAAAAGGGAAAAGAAGAAATTCTGAATAACTCCTCCAAGTGAAGGCCAAGTTAAGGACATTTTAACTCCCCAAGTTTGAAATATAAGTTATTGTGCGGGCAAGTGATGCTGTGGAGGATGTCACGGTGGAGAAATCTGACTTACTTTCCAAAATCTAATATTTTTGTAAATTACAAGGAACATGAAAGAGAAAAAGAGCAATTTTGCATAACTCCTCCAAGAGAAGACCAAGTTAATGAAGACTCTCCTGAAAATAAAAATTTATCGTGATCCTTCAGTCGTTGGAAATGAGGACAAAGTTGAAGAAGAGATTGTTAATGCAAAGACTGCGAGCGATGCTTTCCATTTTCAGACAGATGGAAGAGAGTGCGACTAAAGAAGAATTGCCAGAAGGTCCAAAACCTCTTAAACGGTTCACACTACCTCCGGATTACGCAAAATAATCTGAAAACTTGGAAGAGGAGGAGGAAGAGGAAACGAATCCAAATATTGTCAGAGCATCAGATAAAATTGAGGATGAGTTTTTGAAACAGGCAATAACTGCTGATGGGGTAAAAGCTCTTAGTGCAAAATTTGAGCGATTGGAAGAGAAAGAAAACAAACTTGATAAAGCAAGCAGTGGCTGCAGTCTGGATGTCGATCAATCAGATCAACCTAGTATAGACTCCACTAAATCACTGAGAGCTAAATTTGAATCCCTCGAGAACAAAGCAAACCAACATAAAGAACGTGCTCAACCCAGTGTCAAGAATTTTTTGTTATTGGCGGTACGGCAATCTACGACTAGAGCTGTTTAAACACGAGACCTTCCTACAAACCAGCGCTGAAGCTGCACTGCTGGTCAATAATAATAATAATAATAATAATAATAATAATAATAATAATAATAATAATAATAATAATAATAATAATAATATATTTTTCCTATTGGCTTTACGTCACACCGACACAGGTAGGTCTTACGGCGACGATGGGACTGGAAAGGGCTAGGACCGGGAAGGAAGCGGCCGTGGCCTTAATTAAGGCACAGCCCCTGGTGAGAAAATGGATAACCACGGAAAACCGTCTTCAGGGCTGCCGATAATGGGGTTCGAATCCACAATCTCCCGAATACGGGATACTGAGCACACTTAAACGACTGCAGCTATCGATCTCGGTATAATAATAATAATAATAATAATAATAATAATAATAATAATAATAATAATAATAATAATATTTCTCCGATGCCTGAGATGAACATAACTTTTTACTCTAAATTGTAATATATCTGTCGTGTAATACGAATTAAGGAACAGAGATGCAACCAAGAGCCAATAAAACCGAGCAATATTAATTTTTATTGGCTATATGAATATTCCGGGAGGACATTGGACGTGGCATGCAGGGACTTAGGATGACTACTGTGATGACCCTCGCCTTGGGGGTCACGTTTCCGGAGTACCCTATGGACCTCATGGCATGTCCAAGGAGAAGCGTGTTTCTTATCGTTTGATTATTATTATTATTATTATTATTATTATTATTATTATTATTATTATTATTATTATTATTATTATTATTATTATTATTATGTTGTTTTCTGTTTTTCATTTATTCTGTTTATTTGTCCGATTATGCCCATTGCATGCCAAGGCCTATGGATCACTAATAAGGGTTGATCATGGGCCATATGACAGTGCATATGGGGAATGATTGCCTTTTAATTTGTTTTCATTTTATTTCATTTTGCTGGTTTTTAAAATTTTATGTCGTTTATTAGATTATAATGGACTGTCCTTTTGCATCCTGTTATTGGCTTAGGCCATTCCAAATTCCAAATTTGAACCGTGTATTGGGTGGAAACCTGTGAAGTTCAATAAAACTACTACTACTACTAATTTCTATTGGCTGAAAGGAAAATCAACTCGCACCGCATTCATGACATGGATGAATAAGTGTCATCTTGGGATTTTATTTCACTTTTGACGAATTTTAAATGCATCAATTTCAACCATGCCTTGTATAGTCCTAAGCCCGAAAAGAATGGGAAGGTATTCGTTTTCCTTTTGGTACGAACGGTTTGCTTATATTGGTTCAAGCAAGTCATATCTTCCTAACCAAACTTTAAGTATATAGATTATATAATTTACTTATAAATTCCCTCGTGCTCTCTGCATTTCAGAAGACGAGGAATGAAAAACATCCACCTCCATATTTGTCTTGGAGTGAAATGCCGTCAACAGCCCGCATGCTGATGTTGATTTTGAGCCGAACTAACTTCCAGAATTCCTTTTAGAATTATTGCATTATGCGATAAGCATATACATCTCTAGTGAAATGGATGTGAAAGTCATGTTTCAGAGTTAGAATTAGTACCGGTAATAGATATCATAGATTTCCTTCCCGGTCACTCCATGTGAGATATGTGCTGAACAAAGCGGAGGTGGAACATATTTTTCTCCGGGCACTCCAGTTTTCCCTGTCATATTTCATTCCATCAACACTCTCCAATATTGTTTCATTTCATCTGTCGTTCATTAATCATTGCCCCCGAGGAGTGCGACAGGCTTCGGCAGACGGCACAATTCCTATCCACGCCGCTAGACAGGGGCTTCATTCAAAGCCAGTCATTCATTCCCGGTCGAATGACTGAAAACAGGCTGTGGATTTTCATCATAGATTTCCTAGCCGTGACTACTGGAGGATGCGTCTCAATTTCCATATCCACTGGACCGTGTATCTCTTTAAAGGGAGTATTCATAATAAGCTGATGATCCTTGTTTTTTTAAAGGGGTCTAACATCTGTGTCACGGGCCCGTATTGGTAAGAGATGAAAGGAAATGAAATGATAATTCAAATTTAAAATTATCCACTGACTAGGATTTAAAAATAGTCAAGAAAGTGATTATGAATTTAAAATAATATGTCACAATGCCTTATTTTACTATAAAATGATTTAAACATATATGAAATTATAATGGAAGTTAATAAGGCATGTTTTTGAAGTGAATCATATATTTAATTCAAATTAGAAATAAAGTACACACAAATATATCATTGCTCACCGACTTTTGGAACGCAAAATGCGCGTTCAACACCCACTGATCGTGACCGAATTCCAGTGAGTGACTAAGTCAAATATGATCTTTAAGAGATTATAATTCACAATCATAATTATTGCTGCAAACAACAAAATATTCGAACAGATATCCACAGAAAACGCAACTGCTCGAATAATGCTAAGTTAAATATGACCTCACTGTTCGATATCTGGTTATTAGTAACATGTCTTAAAAGCACAAGTGATTTTTATTCGAAGGCAATCAACATGTATAATTATATCGACATCGTGGTAATTTAAGAATCTAATCTTGCATACTCGGTAGAAGTAAGGAAGGTAATTAGCAGTAAGTGGTTCACTTAACATTGCAATCTTAGATTAATCTTTAGAGTCCATCCATTAAAAATATATATCTTCACTGGAAAATATACTCTGCATACAATTGACCTTGCCGCGATTAACCTCCACCGCAGACAGAAATGTAGGAACTCTGTTCCCACATGTGATAATTCACGCTTGCATCTTCAACATCAGCAGTTATTACAAAATAAATTAAGGAAGGCGTGACGAATTGGTAGCCTGTTGAGGCAAGTTTCGGTGACAACAGAGTGACGTAACGTGGTGAGGGTGTGGCAAGTGGAAAACACGCCATCTCTTGAGGTGGTCGTGCTACTAACAACAGGTGTGATGGCTTGTCATTGGATGTCAAGTTTATTTTGTAGTCAAATCAACTATGCGCATGACTAACAGAACTTCACGCCTCATAATCATGCTTTGCGCAAACTGCAGAGTGTCATTTTGTTCCGAACGAACGACCGCGAAATATAACGACATCTAGTAGGGTTTCCCATTCTTTAATAACATATCTCAAATGCAAGGTCACTATTGCACCTTATTGAGAAATATTAATGACTTTTATCATCCGTACTCCGTATGTATATCTCGTTAATGTTTAGCTGGAATTTAAGCTGACGCGTATTTGTATACGCATAAAAACTAGCTATAAAAATAACATAAGTATTGGAAGGAGGAAAAAATCATTTGAACTTAGTTTCGTTAAAACTAGGTGTCCTATTTAGAAGCCAGCCTTCAACCTTATTTTACAAATAATATCAAAGCTTCAATTAGTAAGCTAAGTAGCAAGCATGCAATATTTTTATTCGCGGTGAAGTTAGGGCTGAAAACCCTCTCTTACACTTAAACATAAATGTGTAAAAAAACGTATAAAATAAATGTATTGTCGTATTGTATAATGTATGATGATTTGGTGCTATTTTGGCTAAAAATGTGTTTGTCAGATATAATTACAGCAGTGCCCTTTGCTTAAATGATCAAGTGTACTTGCCTTCGGTTCAGAGGGTCTCGGGCGTGATTTCTGACCGGACTGGGAATTTTAACCGTGCCTGGTTAATTTCTGTAGCTCAGGGGAAGGGTGTGTATGTTCGTTAAATACACATTTTCATCGCAACATATCACACTACAAATCACCACGAACACACAATAGTGAATACATCCCTCCACATACGGTGGGCGTCCGGAAGGGCATCCAGCCGTACAATTGGGCTTAATTCACATAGGCCTACAGCACTGACCAAAATAATAGACGATAATAATTAGAAGAAGAAGGGAAAACAAAATTACTAATTTATTCTTCAATTCATCAACAGGCTGGTACCATTAAGATATCCTGCTACATGCCCTATACTTTCAGCTATACAAATCCAATTCTCATGTATACAATTTTTTTTCATTTTTAGATATACAAGTAAGTTCATAAACGAAATTATTTGTGTTCCCAAATAAGAATAATTGCGGTTAGGGGCGCGCGGCTGTGAGCTTGAATCCGATAGATAGTGGGTTCGAATCTTACCGTCGGCAACCCTGAAGTTGATTTTCCGTAATTTCCCACTTTCACACCAGCTGTACCTTAATTAAGGCCACGGCCGCTTCCTTCCAACTCCTAGGCCTAGCAAAGAAAAGAATAAAGTTCTGTCCTCAAAACAAACATTCTGTTATTGATGTAAAATGATACTGATTTCTGTAGAGTAATGCCTAGCGTCGATTTGAGGACGGCCCGTAGCCTACCACTCCAGCTCAGATATTTACTTAAAACCGTTTATATGTTCGTATTTTTATAATAATAAGATCACAATAAAGTAATTTTGTCTTCACTGGGTTGAGGTCATGTATGGGCAAAATAATAATAATAATAATAATAATAATAATAATAATAATAATAATAATAATAATAATAATAATAATAATAATAATAATAATAATTGTACCGGGTGGTACACCTCCACGTCGCTAATTCAAACTTTGCGCCAGTTGAAACTCCCCTACTGGAGGAAGTCTGAACTTTATCTAATGTGTTAATTTTCAAGTTTCTCAGAAGATGTCACTACTTGGAAATTTTGAAGTTTCTGAACTGTGTCGTTTTCGAGGTATTTTTGTTTTGCCTGTAGTAAGAAGTATGAACATTCTCTTCTAGAGGACACTACTGAAGAACTACAATGGTGCACCCTAGTGCGAAGTGAAAGAACTGTTTTTTGGAGAAATTTTTATTTCAAAAGTTTGTTCCTTGTTAAATTTATTTCTGTTATTGTTTAAGTTAGCTGTATAACCCTTTCTTTCTCCTTGTTTTGAATTTAGCAAATCCCGAATTTCTTTAATTAATTTATGACCAATCAGGTGTATCTTCTCCAACTTGGATATGTTGCTTAACCCTAGCCAATAAAATTCTTCTGGGAGGGTGTTCTCATTCCTGAAACGCCTCGAACTTTCCGCGAGAGTATATAAACTGCTGATTTTCGGGTCTCCGCGCCACTTCAGTAACATCTTTCACTGTGCAAAGTACGTAGCAGGGGGCGGGAAGCGCCTTTTTCTTCGGGCAGCAGTTCATCCACAAGGTAATGGCCTTTTAATAACTTCTTTTCTTGCTAGCTCAGCAGTTTAACTCTCGGGGCAGGTCCGAAGCCTTTTCCATGTAACTTTCCTTTAAAAATGTAAAGACACTCGGTGTCAATTCTTTCTGCTTTAACTACATATTGGGATAGAGAGTGCTTAACCCTCTCGAGCTCCCACTCATATTGCATTGAGGTGAACTTATTTTTCACAACCGTTTCTTCCTTAACGTAATGTAAATTGTTTCCTTTTAAAAGTCACCTCTTTAGTATGGGATTAGCCCTTGCAGTAACGGCCTAGTGCCAAGTAGGTTTTATATAAAATGTGTTAGGAGTGCAAGAACGCCTCCTCTCAAGTTGGTATTTTAGAGGCCACGTAATTAACCTTTCCTTACTTAATAGGCCTCAGTAGGTTGGGTATTTTACCCCTGTTTTCATGTCCTTGGAGGACAACTTGAAAGTGGAGTTTGGTGTGGCCTTGGATAGGCTCGTACTTAAGAGCAGATTGCTCTTTCTAAAAATTTTGTTTCCTGCGCGCCTCGAGGAGGCTTTACTGTGTAATTGGGAGCAAGTGCTCCTGGGCATGATAGGGGTCTTCTGCCCCTTTGTTGAAATGTGTATATCGTAAAGTTGGGCTAATTGCTCAAGAATTGTGAGTCCGGGGCTCGAAGCCCAAATCCTGTGAATACTGTAATTGTACATTTGTTACCTTGCTACTCTGTACCTGCCATTCTTGTTATTTCTTGATTTTGCTAAGAAAATATAACCTTGTTAAATTTTATCTTAACTTTAATTTCGTATTCGGAGACCTGTTCACCCCCGCACCTTCTTTCACCTCTGCTGTTCCACAGATACCTCGGAACAATAATAATAATAATAATAATAATAATAATAATAATAATAATAATAATAATAATAATAATAATGGCTAAATCCCTTTCCCTTCGCCTCAAACTTCCACACTATGAAACTATAGTAAGACCTTCGGTACTGCATAGTATGCCTCAGAATGCTTGAACATGTTAAAAAAAATGTACAACTCAGGACTTTGGAACTGAAAGAACGAAAGTTCCTGAGAAAAAACATAGGCCTCATTAAAGAGGGAGTTGAATACAGAATCAGGCATAACAACGAGCTTAAACAAAATTTAGAGAGCACAACATCAGCCATGACAAAAGAGGAGACTAATATTCTTGTTCTCTTTCCTTTTCGACTTTGGGTCGAAGGATACAAATGGGGAGAATGACCCCAGGTGTCCTCACCACTATGCTGAACAGGGTCCTTGTGGAAGGATGGGAAGATTGAAAAGGATAGAGGAGGAAGGAAGCGGCCGTGGCGTTAAGTTAGGTATTATCGCGGCATTTGCCTAGATAAGAAGTGAGAAACCACGGAAAACCACTTCGAGGATAATTGAGGAGAGAATCTAACTCCCCTCTACTCAGTGGCCAGTGGTCTAGCGAGCGGCTCGAAAACCACATTGGTAGTCGGACAAATGTCCTGTTCTCTCCAGGCACCACACAAGTTGGCATTCACCATACTCTCAAAACGCTTACACAAGCAATTTGTAATACAAATAGGTCTGTAACTTTCTGCATACTTAGGATTTTTGTCAGGCTTAAGGATAGGAATTACTATGCCCTCTCGCAACTGTGACGGAAAAACACCCTCTACCCAGATTCGGTTAAACACACGAAGAAGATATAAAACGCCATCCTCACTAATGTGTTTCAATATCTGCTTATGGACATTATCAGATTCGGGAGCCGTGTCCTTGCAAATAGCCAACATTTAGAGAGCATTACATGAACCAAGACAAAAGAAGTGACTTATTGAACCATTCAGTTCATGGACCAATATTATAGATTTTAGTATTAGATATTGGGATTACCTGAGACCACCCAGGAAGCCATTGTCTTATAGTTTATTTCATAAAAGATTCCAGAAGAAGCGTTCTCGTGGGATGAGAGCTAGAGCATCATGATGAAAATTTCCAGAAGCCTCATTATAGGGATTTATGTTCCAAGCCAAGCCACTTAATGAAGTTTGGGGACGCTTCCCGGATCCCGGCAAAACTAACCTTCGGAGGGAAGAAAGAATTAAATTAATATCTTTGGTTACGAAAGAGATGCATTGGATCTGATACAAGAATTGCAACCTGCATAATTTATGCTTAATTTTGATATACAATATGGCTGTAATCATAAATGCATCCGTTAAGTAGGGTACTTTACGTGCTTTGTGCGGGAAAACTTCGAGTCGCGGGCGCGCGTATCCTGTACGCGATCAAGCGGCGTGGCTACGCCAACCTCATTATAAATGCAAGGCCGCCTGGCACATCAGCCTCATTCTCTGACCGTAAGGCTGCTTGAACGAAGTCGTCATGCTGCGAGTCGGCACCGAGAACAACGTTTTATCTTCGAGCTGCACATACAACTAGTACTACTGAATCTGCGAGGAAGTAAGTAATTAACTTGCATATTCAGCTAAATTCTTGATATTACCTGTGTTGATATGCTATGGTGAGATGAGGTACTGCCTATAATAGACTGATGAACTAGTAGCTTCATATTTCTGTGAGGTCAAGTTGTAACTGACGTAATGCTAGAATAAATGTAGGCTCAGGGTAGTTCTTATACCACGACATGTTGTCCGAGTGAATAATAACAGTGTTACTAAGAGTGATGGAGAAACTATAGTGTACCAGGTAAAATTCAGAACAAGACTTGGTCAATGTAACGTGTGAGGCACGATATAGGGGGAAACAGACATCGAGTCTGGACAGTCTGTAATAAGTAAATTTGTTTTCAGTTACGCCTGCATCAAGCCAGAACGAGCTTCTACATCATCATTGCGAGGAGGCCACAACGGGAGCTGAAGTGGCACGACATCGGGAATCGATCCAGGAACGTTGGGCGTACCTGATCAGCGCGACAGCGAAGGGGACATCTTCCAACCATCAAAGGAGCTGCAAGAAGGATTCACGCAAGATAGAATGTCTCCAATTGTTCACCAGTATCTGCTGCAAGCGTCGCAGTTGGTCATGATATGGTAAATTCAGTGGTCCACAGGAAGGGCCGCTCCGTCATGTCATCAATCATATAAGGTCAGAGCTTTCCAAATCTGTTTCAAGCATGTCATTTAAATTTAGATAGGAACAGGGGGGCCGTCAGCCAACAGGTTAGTTTAAGGTAGGAAAATTCTTGGTAATAAAGAGCTAGGCCTCAAGCTCGAACCCAGTACATTAGGGTAGATGATAGTTTGTATATTCCTTGTTGGTGGGATTATATTTCATTTCGATAGTATTATATTAGTGTACGTGTATTCTTCATGGGTCAGGTCGAACTCTCTTGGTCATGGTAGGTAAGTCTGACAGGCAGGCACTGTTTATTGTGTAGCGTTTAGGCATATGTCTCTGCAGACGTAGGTTGTGTATTTGAGATCAGGATTTACCCCGTAACTCACCTAGCTTTACTGACAGGGCGAGCTAGTCCGTATGTTTGAGATATGGGCATTATGCATGTAGCTGACTGTATGAATTGATATGAGAGAGCCTCAGCACAGTTTGAGAGTGTATTGGATGCATTTGAGATGCCTTATTATGGCTATGTGACTATCGCGTACTGAATTGTGCCTTTGTATTATCAAGGATGAGCCCATGGGAGGCGGAAATAAGTTTTGTTGTATTGCTGGTGATATTGAGATGAGGGCGTGTAGCCCGTGTGTATTTAAAAGAGCGCTTTTAGCAGCCAGATTATGTGAGGTATTTGGAAAGGCGAAGTTTCTTAGCACTCAGCTACTAGTCAGTCAGCTGAGCTCATAAATTGTGTCGACTGCAGCCTGTCGAGTGCACGGCTGGTGAGGGTTATTGTGCCTGACGTCACAGTCTTGAAACTTGGTTATATTGCTGTCTGCAGCTTGTCGAGTGTGTAGGAGAGAAGACGACCTTGATGTTTTGAACGCAGGGGGAGATTTTAGTTCTGTTTGTTCAGCTTTATTTTAACACTTGCCCGTTTGATATTGACCCCTCGAACAAGTTGGTTGTGTTCCTTTTTATATTGTTTGTATATGAATATTCAACGCCTTGCTCTTCATGGGACCAGGGTTCGAGACCGGGTCAGGGCACTGTACATTATGTGTTTATATTTGTTTGCACCGGGGTTCGATAGTACGAGGCATAGTAAAATTTTATGGAAATTACTGTTAGATGTGTATTTCAGCAGATATCCATTTTGTCTTCATTTCATTACTTACACAATTGTATCATGCTTGTTACAGCAAAGCTGTTTCGTGAAGGCGGTGAACTGGTAGTCATCAGCTCAACCTTATCATTACCCCAGTCACATTTGAAAGCTCTTATATCTGTAAATAGTATACTTTATGTAATAAATCCCTGTTTGTAAAACTTTGAATGCAGCGGTGTTTTCTGTTAGATATCTTTTTTCATTTTATTTTAGCTGATTCTTACCTGATTAGTCACATATCCTATTGTTTTATCTTAATTTTGCCCTTTGTTCACCCTTGTTATCCCTGAGATGGGCGCGACTGTGCGGCCGAGCGTGGATATGTGTTCAGGTAAGACTATGTGCACAAGCTCACGTTTGTGGGAGTTCTTTCACTACTGTACTCTGGGTTCGAGACCGGCATTCGCCTGGCCGGAACCATAGGGTCATGTAGGGCACATTATATTATTATTTTCATTGTCTTTTGTTTCTTCATCCGTTTACCTTCCAGGGTTGATTATCCCTGAGACTCAGCGAGGGAACGCGTTTCCACCACCAAAATGGCAGTGTCCTGGAACGTGAGATTTTGGATCGGAGGATACGACTGGGGAGAATGACCAGTAACTCGCCCAGGTGGCCTCACCCGCTATGCTGAACAGGGTGTTTGTGAAGGGATGGGAAGATGAAATGGGACAAACAAGGAAGGAAGCGGCCGTGGAGTTTGCCTGGCTATTTAAAAGTACTTTATATATCTGAAGCTGGCCCACGGTGTAGGGGTAGCGTGCCTCCTTCTTACCCACTGCCCTAGGGTTCAACTCCCGGCTAACTCAGGGATATTTACCTGAATTTTTAGGCTGGTTCGAGGTCCAGCCAGCTTTCGTGATTGCAATTCAGGAGCTACCTGACGGTGAGATGAAGGTCCCGATCTAGGAAGCCGAGAACAACCACTGAGAGTATTCGCCATGCTGACCACACACCTCATAATCTACAGGCCTTCGGGCTGAGCAGCGCTCGCTTGGTAGGCCGTGGCCCTTCAGGGCAGTTGTACCACGGCTTTTGGTTCTCTATCTTTTATATCTGATAGGTAACAAAGTAACATACAGATTACTTTAAAATCATTAAAAGGTGCAAATTCTTTTACACAGATACAAAAAGGGAAACAGAGAGAAACCTGCATAAAATCGTATCCACCTTCACAATTTAAGCAATGCAAAAGTGATTCATAGGCGAAGGACTTCGACATGGTAAGACCGTAACAGCTCAAAGGTTGCCTAGCATGAAATTGGAGCGATTCATCGGATACCCGCCCTGCATTTATGATCAACTCACGCAGCAGGCAGCTAAAGATTTGAATGTGTACTTTAGGTGTAAAACAATTGTATAAATGCTCACGGCACCTAGAAAACAATATCGAGTTAAAAATATTAGCGCTACGATAGTTGGAAAACAGAACAACGTACTAAGTCTTGGATAACCCAATAATTCTGTATTTATTTGCACTGTTCATTTATTTCATGTAATTTAACAAAGTGTGTTCAGAGAGAAACTAAATGAGCAGCACGAGAGTAAAACAGTAATATGATGATGATGATGATGATGATGATGATGATGGTGACAATAACATTTTAAGGGACCTATCATCTAGGTCATCGACGCCTAATTGCGAGATATGAGCGAAATGAGATATTGAAATATAAAACATACACGGTGAAGACATTTGAAAAGACTTAATTGATGACGGGAATGATTAGTTGATGATGATGATGATGATTCATGTAGTAGATAGATAGATAGATAGATATATGTCTTTATTTTTCTTCCAGATCTACAGCAATGAAGCCTTATTGATCTATTAAGGGAGAAAAATAATAATGTCCAACCTAGGCAGCATAAGCTGACATGCACATATAATAACTCTCGTAAAGTAAACATAACTAACAACAAACAAAGAAAAAAGGCAATATTAATGTAAATAATAGTAATCAAATCGCAATGGCGCAGTGATATCTTTTCAGATATAAAACAAAACCTCAAAAAATCTCAATATTGCTATTAAGAAAAGGGATAGACCGAAAACAAATATAACTACTGCAACAAGCTATTCTCATCTGTTGGCAATATGGCAGTAATGGAGAAAGAAACTAAAACTGGCAACGTATTACTGAGCCGAGTACAATGCTGTGTCCGACTGTATCTGCACTTAGACAGAGAGTATGTCACTTCCGGCCGGGTTCGCACTCAGCGCATTCTTTTTTGAGCACTGCCCTCTCTTACATCCTACTTAAGTTGCAAACCTGGCTTCGTATTACCTCCATTGTAGTGCCGGTGTGCAATTTATTCACCTTACGTTGCGTTCCTGTTGAGCACTATTCAGCCTCTATTATCTCACAATATTTATTAACTTTAGAATCCAGACAACTCACCACCTTACATGAAACCATATTCACTCACAGTTAACTCGGACCCTCAACTCATAAGCAAGCCATCCCCACATATTAGCGTTATCCTTAACACCTGTCCAATTTACAATGACTCTCTTCCTCATTCACTACGCATTTTACCGCCTGCTAATTTGCCTATTTAATCACTCTTATTATTTAGTCACTCTTGACATAGTTATGCGTAACACACACACACTCAGCTATTCTCATATGTACAGCACTTTACTTTCTACTGCAAATTTCCTTTTTTGCTTCTTGTCACTATGCCTTCGTCCAATTTGTTCTTTTTACCCCATATCTCTCTTAGGCTCAGACTTCTCCCTTTCGCCAGTGCACCTCTTGCTTCTTCTTCCTGTCTCCCAACCGTATTTTCACTTGGTTTGTGCGCTCTTGTCATATCTTGAGTTTCCGCCCCCCACAATCGCTCCCTGTATCTTCCTTTCTTCTCTCACATGGGACTCCGAGGTCAGCTCCTTAATTAGTGCCCTTGTCGCCCTGGTCTCCTTCCTTATCTCCTTCCTCATCTCATTTACGAATTCGCTGGTTCCTTCTTCGATCGTTTTGCAAATCTCATCTGTCAAGTTCATTACTTCTTGCTGCGAGCTTAGATCCAGTGCCTTGTTTTCTTTGGTTCTTTCTTTACCTCCATGACCGTTTCCGCCCATTTTACTGTCTTTGACTTGCCTTTTTTCCACACTCTTCCCCACTACCACTTCATCCTTCCTATTCTCTTCCATTTCTCGTAATATCTTCGTTGTCCACATTCTGGTCCAAAGTCCATTGGTTACTACTAATTGTTGGCCCTCAATATAGGCTCTCAACCCTTGCATTTTAGCCCGGTCCAAATGCTTCTTCAGAGTGTTTATATTCTTTACCCCTTCTCTTCCCATGTCCATTTTAATCCAAATTTTTGTATTCCGTATATTATCTGCGCCTCTTAACACTATTTCCGCCATCAGGGTGGAAATCAACTTCAGTTTTATCGGCCTATCACCCCGTTTTTTACCTATCCTTTCTACATCATCAATATCCACTTCACTGAAGTTAATTCTCATCATTTTCTGGATGACTTCCACCACTTTGTAGGTTGTCAGCACTTTATCTTCTCCTTTGTCTTCCGGCACTCCATATATAAATAAGCATTTCTTCCTACGTTCTCGGCTACTGTCTCCAATTTCTGCTTTCAGCTTCACCACCTCTTCCTCCATCTCCTTTATTTTTGCTTTGAGTAATATAATTTCTCTCTCGCTGGTTTCCACTTTGTTCATTGTCTCTTCTGCCTTTCCCTGTATCCAACGCCTCATATGTTCAAATTCCTTCACTTGTTCTTTCATCATATTTTTGATCTGTTCAAACGGGCATACTTCTTCCACCACTTCTTTCACCACTCTTCTTATAACCTCCACGTATTCCCAGTTCATGTTTCCACCGGGGGTTGGGCCGGGGTTAACCTCTACACCTCCTATGATTAGAAGTACCATAATCACAGCTTCCACCAGTATCATCTCGCTCATCATTCTTGTTTCCACTTTACCTCCTTTAATTTTGGCTGTTTCATTCTTCCATCTCCTCTGCCATCTTCCAATAGCTGCACGATATTGATCCACGCCTATCATCTTCCTCTTCCCTCTCGTCTTACTTTTCCACACACCGTTCACACTCCACGCCGGCTCCCCCGGCACCTCAACTCAATACGTCTGTCACCGATCGCTGACTAGGTTAGACTGGATTCATGTAGTATAAAGGGACCTAATATCTAGGTCATCGGCCAGAGATGTATGGGATGAAAAGAAATGAAGTTATTAACATTCAAAATTTACCCACTGACTAGGATTTTTTTAAATTATGAATTTAAAATAGCCGGCTCCACGGTGTAGGGATTAGCGTGCCTGCTTCTTACGGGGAGTCCCCGGGTTCAATTCACAGCAAAGTGAGGGATATTTATCTGTACCTTAGGGCTGGTTCGAGGTTCACTCTGCCTACGTGATTACAATGAGGAGCTATCTGATTGTGAGATGACGGCCCCGGTCTAGAAAGCCAAGAACAACGGCCGAGAGAATTCGTCGTGCCGACCACATGACGCCTCGTAATCTACAGATCTTCGGGGTCAGCAACGGTCGCTTGTTACGCCGCAGCCTTTCGGGACTGTTGCGCCGTGGAGTTTGGTTTGGTTTTGGAATTTTAAATAGCCTAATCAATGGATCTAACGCGCAATACCTTATTTTATTTCAAAATGTTTTGAACTGCATTGATACACCATAAAATTCAATAAAGAATTGTTCTTGAAGCGAAATCATTTATTTCATTCAGCTTAAAATTTCAAGACATATTCAAATATAAAAATGTGACCTAAAACATACTCAAAAGAATAAAAGTGTTGTTAACAATACCAGAGAACATGATTTAAAAACTTCAATTTTAAACATTTAAAATCATGACTTTCCCCCTCATAAAACAGATGATGAGATCTACGGAATTTTCATCATCTCATGGAATGAGAGAGACTGTACCCGGAAGTTTAATTAGACTACGGCGCAGATTGGCCTGGTCCGTACTGGCCGAGAAGATGTGTACTACGCTCTAATGGCCACTGCATGTCCACACCGGCAGGTTATCTCCCTTCTATAAGAAGCAATGCCTTGATATACCATGGTCCATCCAAAGACAACGTAATATCACAAAGGAAAGAACTGAAGATACATCAAACCATCTGTAACTATTATCGAAGCGTACAGCATTCGGCTGCGTAACTCGTGCATAACCGGAGTATAGCCAACGGTTTCCACTGTGAAAAACGGAGGTAAAGCTTTGGCGAAGTGGCATTTATCGCAAATTTATAGCATAGGACAATAGCAATTATTGGCGCCTCAGGTATACAGACGGCACGCGGGATTCAACTAGCAGACTAACAATGGGGCTTGTACGGAATGCTCCCGTTGCCAACCTAACTTCGCTGCCATGGATGCTATTCAGTTTCGCAAGGACACTTTGCTTTGCTGATCCAGATGTTGCACTACCGTAGTCTATCCTGGATAAAATACGTTTCTTATAAAATCCTAGGAGAATGAAGACCAGGCCAGTTAGTGCTCCTGTAACGAGTTGTGTACTCTTCCATGCCATGAGCTCCTTACCACACACAGACTAAATCGAACAAAGACATATCATGTGTCCAAATCTTTGGCATTGATAGCACCGCATGAGATGCGGGGTGTACGGCCTTCAATCGCAACGATAATTTGTAACCTTGATTTTCTGTGGCAACGCTTGACAATTTGAAGGAGACTGTGAATGCAGCCATGGCAACGTCTTCACTATTGACTTCGCGCGTGATGCGCTGGACGTGTGTCACTCCACGGTGCTTCATATCTTCCATCATTTCATCGTCAGTGTTCAGAATGATATCACGGTGGAAGACAAATCCACGAACCAGATTTTAAGTTCATGCTCTTCCACATTGACGGGGATTTGAGCAACTGATCAGCTTGAAGTGCAGTGCGAATCTTGAGCAGCAGACTACCATTGTGAATTTTCCCGAAGTCTTCCAGTTCACTGTAGAAAACTTCCCTGTGTCGACCTAACAATATAAGACTTCACCAGCTTCAAATTGTGCCCATTGTTTCTGGTAGCATCCACGAACCTAGAGAAACTGGAATGCAAACTTACACGCTGAGCTTGTTCCCAAGGGGTTGCCCCCCTCAGGGAGTTAAAAGTTAAAACTTTCGTGGCGGACCACGCTGAACAAACGTTTATTTCAATCCATGCCAGGAAACATCCTCCCCGAATGCCAACCATTCCGATCAGGGGCCTCTATAGCCGAACTAAGCTGCCAAGGTCATATCCACCTCGTCGTAGTAGGTATTGCCCGGGGTCCGATTTTAGACGATACCTAATACGGAATGACTGAGGCAATGAGCACCAGTACTCACTTCCGCAAATCACCCGCAGTATCTTGTACCCCATATCGTGTACAATAAAGCAATAAAAGTAATTAATAATCAGTGGAGAGATTGCGTGGAATGACATTAGTAAACGAATTAGTTTGAGTGGTGTCTTTAAAAGTAGGAAAGATAACAATATGAAGGTAAAGTTGGAATTCAAGAGGACAAATTGGGGCAAATATTCGTTTTTAGGAAGGGCAGTTAGGGATTGGAATAACTTACCAAGAGGGAGGTTTAATAGATTTCCAATTTCTTTGCAGTCACTTAAGAAATGGCTAGGAAAACAACAGATTGGGAATCTGCCATCTGGGCAACTGCCCTAAACCCAGATCAGTAGTGGTTGATAATAATATGTCCGTCTGGCTTTCGGCTGTGCGAGAACCTGTGTTGTCAGGCGGACACTACTGCTGAATGCATGGCGATACCGCGCGTAATAGGCCCTCCCGAAGCAGCGGGCTCATCAATATTTTGAATCGGTCTACAATTGTAAAGAAATAAAAACATAGAGGCGCCGATGGCAACATGACCTTCTAGTCTCCTACGACAGGCAGGGATCACCTGTAGATATATTCAGGCACCTCCCATGCACAAGAGGTACAATAAATGGCACCAAAGCCACAAGCCTTAGTCGCTCCGTTTAGTCGCCTCTTGCGACAGGCAGAGTATACCGTGGGTGTATTCATTGTTTACGTTCCCATCCCACAGGGCGTTGAAAAATACAATCTTGATTTTACTTATGGATATATCAAATATGTTAAAATATTTATACTCGCCGAAATGATTTATTTAACACTGTTTAGTAATTACATTAAAGAATTGTGGTAAGAAACTCCTGGAGGTGGGATAATGTTTCATACATCTCAATACAGAATATCATATTTAAAATGGTTTTAAATATTTCCTCTTAAATGTCGCATTTGCATTAGCCTACATTTTTTGTCAAAGCAGTTTGTTAAAACCACCTATAATTTGAGTGCGTGCCTGTTGGTGGCACATTTAAATAAAATAATACAGATGCCTCGTCGATACAACCATAGGTTTCTGTCCTCAACTTAACGTTGTAATTCTTGACAGGCAGTATACTGAATATTTTTCATCCAGTCGCGAAGGTATTTTATCCTCTTTTTCCCTCGCCTTCCCTTTACCACGATTTCCCCTCTGCTGTGTTAGTTAGGAGGGTAATATAGTGCAAGATATGCTTAGGTATCTTAAAGGTTTGTGGTAAAAAGTGAATTTACAATTCGTAGCTGTACAAACATGTCTTTAATTGTTCGCAGGATACGTTAATATTGGTTCCCTTCCACAACCGTAAAGTCTTCAATATTCAGCTGCGGACCTACATTTCAGATACCTCGGGCCATTTGCGATCCTGATTTATAATAATAACAACCAGAAGAAGAAGAAGAAGAAACATTCTGGGCCCAAGTGTAAAGAATAGGAAGAGATAGGTCGTTTTTAATTGTAATTAAATTTCGCCCCCTTCCCTAAGGATTGTAGAGGAGGCATGCCCCCACAGTATTTTTTCCGGATAGTGCCGTGTTCAGTTGACAGCTACAGTGGAACGTACACACAAACATCCATAATCTCCGTCATTGGAAATTTTCTTTTGAGACCCAAATCAAAC
This sequence comes from Anabrus simplex, assembly GCF_040414725.1. Lineage (NCBI taxonomy): Eukaryota > Metazoa > Arthropoda > Insecta > Orthoptera > Tettigoniidae > Anabrus > Anabrus simplex. The sequence goes on from NC_090268.1 coordinate 268,459,797, forward strand.
CAGGAATTACGTCAAGGAACAGAAGGAGTGCTCGAACTGATGAAGAAAAGGTTACTACAGTTCTATGGACACTTATTGCGGACGGACAACAAGAAACTAACGAAGACAGTCTTTTGAATACTTCCGGAATGGTATGATGATGATGATGATTGCTTAAAGGAACCTAACATCTAGGTCATCGGCCCCAAATGGTACGAAATGAGACGAAATATAATGACAATTTCAAAGTCCAAAAATCATCCACTGACCAGAATTCAAAACATGATGATGAAGAATGAATACATACATAAATATTCATTATAGACGGTTATGCCTTTCAGCGTTCAGTCTACACGCCCCTGTGAATCTACTAATTGTCACCACAATCCTCTATTTGTATCTAGTTCTGTCACCTGCTTTTTACTTCTCTCTTATCTTTAAATCGTGGAAACTGAGTCTAACCATCGTCGTCTTGGTTTCCTTCTAGCCCTCTCACCCCCATAAAAGAGTCCATTATTATCGTAGGTAACCTATCCTCCTCTATTCCCCTCACATTACCCTCGACCGAAACCAGTTCATGCGTACAGCTTCGTACATCGAGTTCATTCATAACTTAGCCTTTATTTCCTCATTCCGAGTATTCTCCTGCTATTATTCTAATGTTTGTACCAGCAATCATTATCGCTACCTTCATATCTGTTATTTCAAACTTGTGAATAAGATATCCTGAGCTCACCCGGCTGTTACTCCCATAAAGCGAAGTTACTGAAGTCTGAAAATTGACCGATGTAAAGTTAGTTTCGTCCTGGAGCTGACTTCCTTCGTACATTATACTGTTGATCGCAACTGCGAGCTCAATGCATTAGCTTTACTGCACCTTGAATTAATCTCACTTACTATACTACCATCCAGGGAGAATACACATCCTAAATACTTCAAATTATCTATCTGTTCCAGGTTTTCATACCCAGTCTGACGTTCAATTATCTTTGATCTCTTACCTGCTGACATCAATTTAGTTTTAGAAAAACTAATTAATACCATACCATACTCATTGCACAGACTTTCAAGTTCCAATATATTATACGGCAGACTTTCAGCACAATCTGTCATTAAAATCAGGTCGTCAGCATAGGCTAGACTGCTTACTACATTTTCACCTAACTGAATCCCTCCCTGGCACTTAATACCGTTCAGCAGTTGATCCATATAAACTACGAACATTAAAGGTGAATGATTACAGCCTTGTCTAAACCCCGTATGCAGCTTGAACAAAGAACTCATTTTACTGTCAATTTTCACTGCAGCCCAATTGTCAACATAAATGCGTTTGATAATCTACCCTTAATCCCATAGTCCCCCAGTATTGCAAACATCTTTTCCCTCGGTACTCTCTCACATGCCTTCTCTAAATCTACGAAACATAAACGTAACTGTCTATTCCTCTCGTAGCATTTTTCAATTACCTGGCGGATACTGAAAATCTGATCTTGACAGCCTCTCTGTGGTCTGAAACCATACTGGTTTTCATCCAACTTCCTCTCAACCACTGATCGCAACCTCCCTTCCAAAATGCCAGTGAACACTTTGCCTGGTATAATGATTAATGAGATACTCGATAGTTGTTGCAATCCTTCCTGTTCCCTTGCTTATAGATAGGTGCAATTATTTCTCCATGCAACATGCTAATATTATTATTCGGAACATAGTATTTTTCCGGAGCAGGAACAACCGGAACTCTTCCAGAAAAAGAACAACTTCACCCATCTCTAGGCTGAAGGTATCAGTCTCTAAATAATGCGCCCGAGAGAAGAAAGTTGATCTACAACGAGCGAGCAGGAGCCCAGACAGGTTAGTGGGGATACCCCGAGATTAAGCTAAGCTGCTGCATTGACCGCAAATCTCCTATGGCTGCTGGGGAATTTTTGTGAGCGGGCACAAGTTATTATTACACTATGAAACCATTTTATCCCTTCCTTCCCGCTAAACTTCACCATTTCAGGTTTAATTTTATCTATTCATGCAGCTTTATGGCAATGGAGTTTGTTAACCATCCTTTTCACTTCATCATGTGTAATTTGACCAACATCATTGTCCTCCTCCCCATGAGCTCGGTTGTTTGAATATAACAAGGAAGATACACTTTTACACTGAAAAGATTTTCAAAGTATACCTTCCACCTTTCCAGTGATTCCCTGGGATCTATTACGAGATATCCTGATTTACCCAAAACAATATTCATTTCCTTTCTCAATCCCTTCCTAAACTTCTTCATTACTGTCCAGAAAGGTTTCCCTGTTGCTTGGCCTAGCCTTTACAAGTTATTATGAAAATATTCTCAAGACTTATTTTTGGATTCAACAACTATTTGTTTCGCTCGGTTTCTTTCATCTACATAAAATTACCTGTCTGCATCAGTCTTTGTTCGGAGCCATTTCTGATACGCCTTCCTTTTACCTTTACGAGCTACTCTCACTATTACGAGGTTCGCTTTTTCGCATCTTACACACTGTAGTTCCTAGATATTCCCTTGCTGTTTCTACTACAGCTTCCCTGTATGCCACTCATTCTCTTTCTAAATCAAAAACCTGTTTAACATTTTTTTAACATTTCACTGATCATATCCATGTACTTCTGTCTAATTTGGTCGTTCTCGAGATTTTCTGCCCTTATCCGCCTACAGACAGATTTCACTTTCTCTATTCTAGGCCGAGAGGTACTTAGTTCACTACATATCAGAGAGTGGTCTGTATCATCAAAATTCCTAGAATACCCCCACCTTCCTAACAGATTTCCTGAATTCAAAGTCGGTTATGATATAGTCGATTATGGATCTGATGCTCCTACTGTCGCATGAATAGGGTGTATTTGAAGAATGTATTTGTAACTGCTAAATCCATACTAGCACAGAAGTCTAGCAAACTCCCATTCCTCTTAGCTCCCATATATTCCCCACATTTACCAATTACCATTTCATATCCTCAGTTCTATTTCCCACTCTTGCATTGAAATCGCCCATTAAGAATATTCTTTCGTTACTTTTGACCCTGACTACGATGTCACTGAATGCTTCATAAAATTTGTCAACTTCATCCTATTCTGCACCATCACATGCTGAATACATTGAGATAATTCTCGTCCTAATTCCTCCAACCGCCAAATCTACCCACATCATTCGCTCATTTACGTGCCTAGCAGAAACTATGTTGCGTGCAATAGTACTCCTGATGGACAGTCCTACCCCACACTCTGCCCTTCCCTTTTCAACACCCGTCAAGTACACTTTCTAATTTTCTATCTCTTCCTCGTTATCTCTCCAGATCCGAATATCATTAACTCCTAACACACCCAGACGCATCCTCTTTGCTGACTCAGCCAGTTCTAATTTATTTCTTCCATAAGACCCATTAATATTGATAGCTCCTCTCGAATTCCATTTCGTTCACCAAGTTGTTTCCAAGGAGGGTGTCGCCTGTCAAATGGGAGTGGGACACCGTTACTCCCATAGGCCCGAGGCTCGCATAAAATGTTCTGAACTCGGTAAATTCTATGAAGCAGGATGCTACCCATACTTACACATAAACCAAGTAGGAATCTCTCCTCTAACGGGGTAGGGACCACAACTGGATGGGATAGTGCTCGTCACCTGAGCACAAGGAGGGCCATGATTAAGAATATGCCCGAGATACCCACTCCCATTCCACAACAACTGGTATCCAGACACTCAGGACCACTTACTAGGCCACTCAGCCGTTGCCCATAGTTCACGAACTAGGAGGTGACTACAGTAACCCACACCACGAACCATGAATGTATGCATATGAATTTAAAATAATCAGCGGATCCAACTCACAATATTGAAAGTTAAAAATAATTCTAAAATCAATCCACTGATTACAATTCAAAAAGACGACGATGAACAATGATTATGAACTTAGAACTATCAGTATATACTGACCAAGGGCTGCTTCCAAAGCACAATCCTTAATCGATGAAGCTTGTGTAAAGGGGTCCAAAATCCACATAAACGGTCCCGTATAATCGTACTTATTGCATGGTATTTCTCATTTTGCGGTACTAATCACAAGTAACGGAGTCTCACGGTGTTCCACATATTATGGTACTACTCACAAGAAATCTACATCCAACAGATAAAGCAGGCCTATAGTGTTTCTCACATAATGGTGCCACTCATAGGCACACAAACCCGTGGTGTTCCTCACCTGGGTGTACTAATCACGGGCGCCGGTATTCCCGTGGTGTTTCTGACATAGTGTGTACTAATCACAGGCAATGCAGACTAGGGTGTCGCTCTTGTAGTGGTTCTAATCACAGGAAACGCCCAGATCCGTGCTGTGTTTTTTCTTTCACATAATGATACTAATCACAGGCAACGTAAGCCCGTGGTGTTGTGAAACAATTGTGATCCATCCACTGTTGCTACCAATCACAAACCTATTGTGTTCGTAACATAGTGATACTATTACATAAAATCAACTTCATTATAAAGCCCGTATTGTCGTAAGTATACTTTGAAGGTTGAGTCAAATGTTCCACCTTTACAATACCAAGATTCATTATTATCTAATTATTTACATATCATTTTTAAAAATATGACGGGACATGTTTCGTCTAACTTGTAGACATCATCAGCTGCAAAAGTCTTTAAGAGAAAGCAACAAGGAGAAGGACAAAGCAACACGCTAAAATAATTCGGGTACCCGAATACGTCAATTAAAATGGTGAAGAGTGTTCAGGATTGCTCAGAGCACACCACTTAAAAATATATTGTTGACATTAAAATTAAAATTGTACATGTGGGATGATTCAGTAAAACCTTGGCGTTAAAATTCTTCTTATGAAGGTGCTGTGTTGACATACAATATTATGTTGTGTCCGTGAATGTTGATAATGTGGTGCACAATGTTAAATCCAGTAGCATAAAAACAATGTGTAAGGAATCCAGTGAGCGGATGTTAAGGTCGTCTTATTGGCATGATGTTGACATTTCTAGCTGAGAAGTTAGGTGAAATATTTGAACACAATAACGTGTGTGGAATGTGCAGTAAAGAGCCGTTCTCGCCTGTTCGAGAGCGACTAGTCGCATTGTGCACCACATTATCAACTTTCACCGACACAACAGAATATTGTATGTCAACAGAGCACCTTCATAAGAAGAATTTTAACGCCAAGGTTTTACTGAATCATCCAACATGTACAATTTTTTGAATTTTAATGTCAACAATATATTTTTCTAAGTGTTGTGCTCTGAACAATCCTGAACACTCTTCACCATTTTAATTGACGTATTCGGGTACCCGAATTATTTTAGTGTGTTGCGTTGTCCTTGTCCTTGTTGCTTTCTCTTAAAGACTTTTGCGGCTGATGATGTCTACAAGTTAGACGAAACATGTCCCGTCATATTTTTAAAAATGATATGTAAATAATTAGATAATAAAGAATCTTGCTATTGTATAGGTGGAACATTTGACTCAACCTCCAAAGTATAGTGATAAGTTACTACTCGCAAGGAAAAGCGACCTATGGTGTTCCTCGGGTGATGGTACTAATCACAAGTAGTCTAATGCTCCTAATTCAATCATCCCTTGGTCGCCCTTTCTAGTCGCGTCTTACGACAGACAGGGGATACTGCGGGTGTATTCTTCGTTTGCATCCTCCACCCACAGGATGTTTCAGGAAGAGGAAGACAGAGCTGAAATAATTTCATGAAATGAGGTTGGACTTTTTGTAAGTGAGAGTTCCAGAAAATCTTATTACGGTTAGAAATCAATTTAGACAACTCGTCAAAACGTTCCGCGCGGTTTCCAGTAGCCTGAAGAAACACTGGTGACTAAAGGGAGGTTCTATACAGATGAGCGGAAGAAGGAAGTAGGAGAAATGATGAAAATTTACTGGTGGAGAGAAGGAATAGAAGGATAAAAATACTGCAAAGGTTGTCAAACGTGGTCCATAGACGGACGAAATGAAAATATTAAATTTGAAAGGAAAATAACATTAATAGCTTTACATCCGACTTTTACGGTTTTCCGAGACGTCGTAATGTTGGAATTTTGTTCGGCAATATTTCACTTACTAGTAAATGTATCAAAAATGGGGAAGGCGCACTTGAGCACCTTCAACTTCCCCTGACGGATCAAGGTTTGAACTAGTCCTCGACTCACCTGGCTCAAATAGAATCATAACTACATTTTACCCAGATAGATCTCTGAGGTGGGTTGCAAAAGTAAACTCTGGCCTCTAAGTACCTAGACTCAACACGGTGCTCCATTTCCGTATTCGAATTCCAAAATTCGTATAACTCTGAAAGGAAAAATATTACAGTGTGAGTGCATTTCCTTCTCGATTACTTTCTTCTTTATTTAAAAACTCCAGTTCAGATCATGAATAGCAACTGATTGTTCTGTAGCATCCAATGTTTCCATTAGTCCCCTTCTAGGCCCCCATGTCTGGCCAGTCTCTCACATCTCAGCTTGAACTCAGCTCTACCTTAATCATCAAATTCTTTTACTCCTGGAGTGCCCCGAAAAGCGTCAGGTTATGGGAGTAGCAGTGTGTACAGGCTTACCAGCTGTCGTCACCGTGGGATTGTTCAAATGGATCTTATGTTAATTCCCGCACTGAGTGAGACAATGAATGATTCACAACCAGTGGGGGGCACTGCACGTGTTTTCCTCAAGAATGGTATGAATCATAGTGATTGTTTTGTGTTCGCATTATGCACAGATCTCTGTCGACCCGCCTCTTCGGTTTGGTGCACCAGAACTGCCGATTCATTCACGTTAAAATATATAGACAAGATCCTCCATATGCACACTCGAGACAGGCGGTCAGAATAAAATGCACGACAAAGAACGTAATTGTTTTCTCCTCGAAAAATTGGGGGTTAAGAAAGTAATTGAAGAAATCATCCTCGCACTCTCTATTAGATTCACTTACATCAAAACATTACATCATACAAATAAAATTCAGGAAATTCAATTGTCAAAACCAGTGTTTTGCCCCAGTGCGGCATGGGCTCATTAGTTGGGTACCCAAGACTATTGACGTTTTTTCGACGATTGAGTTTCCTGAATTTGATTTAGCTATCTCAGTCAGAAGCCAAATTTTAGGTCATTACATCATGCAGTTTAGTTGCTTGATACTTCGAAATTTTAGAGTGAGATGCAGTCGGGTGAAAATGAAGTAAGCGTCTTTTCTTGCGATATATTTAAATTAATGAGATACAAAAAACATAGCTAAAGCGGGACGAACAACGTGCACGATTGTTGGACAGTATCGGAATAGTGGACTAAAATTTTCACAGGTTACAGATGGATGACTTTGCCATAATTAACGCACGCTCTTTGATAGAATAGGACAGAACAGTCCCATTCCCTAGATCCGGATCGCCTGAGACTACAGAGAGAAGATTCGTTTATTGCAATTAATTTATTCGATACCTGCATTCAGTTAACCTTCTTACAATTATTTGACTATTATTACAATGAATATTACCGGGCGAGTTGGCCGTACGGTTAGAGGCAAGCAGCTGTGAACTTGCATTCGCGAGATAGAGGGTTCGAACTCCACAGTCGGCAGCCCTGAAGATGGCCCTCATACCGGGCAAATGCTGGGGATCTACCTTAATTAAGTCCACGCTCACTTCTTTCCTTCTCCTAGGCCTTTCCTATAACATCGTCGCCATAAGACCTATTTGCGCCGGTGCGACATAAAACAAAATTGTAACAAAAAGAAAAAAAAGCGCTGAATACTACACTTAAAGGTTAATAATATTTATGTTCATTCCACAAATTATCATCCCATTTTTCGTTTCTTTTAACTTTCCTTTGTCCTAGATGTGGTACAATGCTGCATGTTCTGCAACGAACAAGTATAATAACCTTAATTCTTTTACTTACGAGGGAACACATACATGTGTTACACTCGGATTCGATTGAAATTTGGTAGGAATATTCGTGGGAGGCAGTAGAATTCTAAGGTGAAAACTGCATGTGCCCAGCGCAAATTTAAACGCCAAAATTGAACAAATAAGTGGTCGTAAAATTAGAAGTGCCGCGGGAGTATCGGGGTGTGGCGGAGAGGTAGGGAGGAGCGAAGCAGCGGACGTGAACCAACTAGGCTGTAACGAGCTGCGCCAGCAGCCAGGCAGCGTATAGTTAGCGCGTTCCCCATAAATTCCCGATCAGGTTTGCAAAACGTAAATATGAAAACAGCACATGAAACAAGTATACAAAGGACGATGTTTGAACAACGATGCCAGTAAGGTTTGAAAAATTCACGCCCGAGTTCTTGTTACTCATTGTTACTCACTGTTACTACTCGCAAGTAAAGGCGACCCATGGTGTTCCCCATGTGATGGTACTAATCACAGGTAGTTTCATGGTTATAATTCAATTATCCCTTGGTCATCCCTTTTAGTCACCTGTTACAACAGGCACGGGATACAGTAGGTGTATTCTTCGTCTGCGCCCCCAACCCTCAGGGGTAGGAAGAAAGAGAAAAAAAGGAAAAGAAGGGATCCGTGACTTCGAAAAATGAAGTAATGGACAAAGAAAGGCAAGGGCCACGAAGGGCGTGAAAATGAAAGACTCCCTAGGCCCCCAGTTCTCTAATACCGTCGGGATCGGAAAATAACAAGTGTTGACCAAGGGAGGTTGCACAGGATAGATGAAAGTGAGGAGTACAAGTAAGAGGAAGCAATGCAAGGACTCAGCTTAGGGCCCCGTGGTCGCCACCCACGCTCCGAAGTTGAGAGCCCCTGGGCCCCTTTTAATCACCTCTTAAAACAGGCAGGGGATACCCTGGGTATTTTCTTCATCTGAGTCTCCCAGGGGGTTTTGGAAAATTTACTAACGGGTGCTTCATATCTACAATTCCATTACCCGCTCTCCAAATTTCAGCTCCCTAAAATACCTTTGTTTTAACTAATGAATTATGTACGTTTTCCTTCACTTTATAATTTGTGTTAGGCATATTTGTATCCATTAATTTTATACTATGCAAGGCACTTCATTTTTGTTCTTTTAAAAATCTGTTCTGACACCTAACTTTGGTGCTTATAAGCGTCCCGAAATACTCAATTTCTTTAACAGCTTCTAGCTTTGTCTTCCTCCTGTGGGTGGAGGTATGTTTGTATCCAGTACTTTTATACTAGCCAAGGCACTTCCTTCATGCTTTAAAAAAATATATCTTCTGACATCTACCGTTGTTGCTTTATAAACGTCCCGAAATATTCAATTTCTTTTACAGCTTCTAGCTTTGTCTTATCAGTCCACTACCGTTCACCCTTTGAAAGCTTGTCCCCCCTTTTGAAAACCATTACTCTGGTTTTTTGTGGATTAACCTATAGGTTCCACAATTTACAATATTTTTCTCTCTCATTAATACCATTTTACATATTGACAGGTTTTAATGCGAGTAAAAGAATTTCGTCAGTGAAGGTTAGGCCTACAATATCCTGATTCTCGAGTCATGAAGAAGCTCATTTCTCAACGTTTTTTAATTGGAATATATCATTAATAAGCAATACAAAATATAGATGGCAGTTTACACCCCTGTTTATGACCCAATTTTGAAATTACCTCCTCCCCTCCACTGCTACACAATATTTTAATTGTTCAGAATATTTACATTCTAAATATGCATTTTCAATTGCCCTTATCATTTTTCCTGATACTCCGACCTACCGTACCCCAAGTTGTGGACGACAGACCGTCTACTCACCGAAACGAAAGCTTTCTACAAATAGATTGCAGCAAGGTACGTCTTTCCTCTCTTATTCTTAATGCATTTAACCATATTTGTTGTTACTACCATTATATTATCACTTGCCCTCATTTCCTTCTTGAATCCTGATTGGAGTGTCGAAAGTATCTAACACCCCTCTGCACAATTCATTCCCTTTCCTCAATATCCCTGCATATATCTTGCTAATGAATCCAACAATGATACCCCTCCATAGTTGGAGAATTAGATCTTTCACCAGGTTTCTTATGTATAGGAAAGATGAATTTTTCTTGCCATGAAATTGGAATTCTTGCTCCTAACGAAACCTTTTTAAATATTTTGACTACGCTTGCTAGGATAAAGCTATTCTTCCTACTTCCTGCATTCATTTTTGATACCTAAAATTGCTCCTGAATAACCCTTCCGTACTTTCTCTATAATTCTTCTACGTCATCAACTAAAATGTTCGTATCTAAATTAAGCAGGGTGCTTCTCCAGTCCCCACTAAAATCTCATTTTCTCTACATACTGTACCAGGAACTGTTCCAGCCCTGTTCATTGTTTTATAATTGCCCGAATATATGGAAAAGGGACGGCAATAACATGTGTTCGTATGCCCGACATCTTGTACGAGCGCGATACGAAGCTCCTCGTGGCGAGCTGGCCACGTCATGAGCAATGAACCTGCCGGTGACGTCACGGCCACATGTTGTTAGCCTTTCTCTCGAATGTACTGGAAGGAAAATTTCTAACTTTTTAGCCTATAGAGATACGGAAGTGAAACATCATCGTATAGCTCATGTTCTGAACGTAAACATATGTCAATTTCAGTAAAATCCATCACGGCATGCAAGAGAAATAAGCAAGAAAGGAATAACACTTTCCCAGTGACGTGGCAAGCAGCCTTGGGTCGTACGGAATATAAGCAGCGGACCAGACCGTAGCAATTCAGTTCGCATTCTTCACAGCTGGCTCACATGTCATGCTGTCAGTTGGACTTTCTCGTGTTAAAGCCATTTTAGTAACATGAGAATTCCTGACTCGAGACGACGGAGATCGGCGGAGAACGACGGAGATCGACGGAGATTCAATGCAGATCAACGTGGACTTGGTACTACGTGGGACACTTCCAGGGACGTGGTACTATGGAACATCGTGGCGTTTGCTGATAGCTGGGTTCCAGATTGCTGCTTGCAGAGCAGTATTCAACTGTTCGAGTTCAACAAGAAGGCGCATGTCAGGTGATATCAGTGCTTTCTCCATTCAAAAATATAATTGTGACTTTGAACAGAACTTTTATAAACAGTGTCATTACTGACAAAGAATATTAAAAGCTCACTTACTTAATATAAACTTGGAAAATTAACGCTTTACAACTCTTAAAGTAAAGGCAGATTTTCAAATAACAGCGTGCTCTTGTAATGTCGTATATTCTCACCTACTGGAACTTTAAAATATCAGTTGAGTGCTTCATTCATAGTGGAAGTGTACGTATCATTAACTCTCAATTTACAATATTTACGTAAAGTGTACAATAATTTACAAAAAAAAAAAAAAAAAAAAAGGACAATACTCAGAACTTTATACAAGAAGATCAGATTTAATTTCAAGTGTTACATATTTGAGTTTGATGTGTTCACAAGAAGGAATTACCAAATTTACTTTATTTAATTTATGTAGAAAGCGTAATCTGAAATCTCAAGTGCCAATAGAACAGACTTTAGGATTTCTTATTTATTTACAACATGCTTTATTATTAATTTATGCCATGAAAATTATGATGGACATAACTGATTGAGAAAGGACATTATTCAGTTGAATTTTACTCGATCGACTTAATTTTTCGGTATTCCGTTGTTGAAGTTGGGATTTATTTTCTAGTAAATATCTATGATTCGGCGATATAACAGGGTGACCTTCCAGAGATTGAATAAAGGAAAGAAAAATATAAATATTATTTCGCCTTGCGATCCTCCCTCTCTGTACCATCTCCTAAGGACTAGGCACCCCTCAGAAAGACCTCATGCTCTTGAAATCAACTTTTCCTGGTACAATACATTTTCCAACACTCCTCACCATATAACAGATTTAAAAATATTCGATCCCTTTGTCAGCTTATTTGGAAAAGGGGCGGCCTGCCACTCAATCTCTAAATTGGACATAAACAAATGTCACAGCTGAGAACGAATATAACTGTCAGGAATCTTGAAAGGCAACGGGAAAATATGACCGCCACTTTGGCAGCCCTATCTTTTAAATCATTTAAGCTACATCAACGTGGCTTGGGAGCCACTAGAACGTGATTCTGGTGCTAGCACTCCAACACCCAGCCAGCAGGTCCTGGATCCGCTGCACCAGACAATGTCAAGGAAAACATACATCCATACATTGCAACTAACTCAAGGAGTCGGTATACAACAGAATGTGCTGGCGTTCATCCGACAACGGGTACTGCACAGATTCAAGGAGAGCATAGAACTCTGCTGTGTACACATTACAGGTTTCCGGTAGGGGAAAAAGAAACCTGTTATTATCGACAACGAATGCATAGCCTACATTCGCTTCTGCCCTCGAACCACGGTTACGTCTCAAAACTCATGAGTCTCAAAACTCACGGGCTAAAGTTAGTAGAAAATAGTATCAACATCCCAATCACAGGCTAAAGTTAGTAGAAAATAGTATCAACATCCCAAACGACTACAAACAAAACGCTAGATTAACATTCCAATGAGTAACAAGTTATGAATTTCATAATGGTCCATATTGATAATTGATCATTATCAAAGTGTAGATAAAGGTCCACCTGTTCAATACCATTAGATTAATATTATGTCTTATATTATTGGTACTAACTTAGTTTCGACCTTGCTATCCTAGATCATCTTCAGCCATGATCAAAATTGAAAATAGCATGCATATATATAACCACCAATAAAATATTACAAATTGGAATCGCTTAAGTAAAGTCTTCATTTAAAACAGTGCTGAAATGTCAGAATACACAAGCAGGTGTCTACAAACTACAGTGCAATAGCTGCAAAATAACATACGTTGGGCAAACAGGATGTAGTTTTTCAATAAGACACATCGACCGTGTTAATACTTCGGTGTCTTGTAAAACGGAAAGTCACTGAGTATTTCCCCTGAAGCTTCAGTGGCAAATCTAAGATGATGATGATGATGATGATTATTATTATTATTCTGATTATTATTATTATTTATATTAATAGACTATTATTATTATTGTTCTTAAAAAGGGCCTAAGACCTAGGTCATTGGCCCCTAATGGTACGAGATGGAACGAAAAGAAGAGATAATTAAAATTTCAAAATATATCCACTGAATAGTATTGAAAACAAATGATGACGAAAAATGATTATGAAATTAAAATATCAGTGGATCTAATTCGTAATGCCTAATTTGCTGATAAAATTATAGGAAATATAGATTGCAATGGAATAAGGCACTGACTTGAAGTACAGATATACAGTATATATATATATATATATATATTCAATGCCATTAAATTAATATTATATCTTATATTATTGGTACTTGTTTCGACCTTGCTATACTAGGTCATTTATATAAATATATTATTCAAGTTGGAAGTTAACATAACACATTAAAATACACAAACAGGAACTAAAATAGTGTCAACGGGATAAAAGCGTAGTTAACAAAAATACACTAATTCAAAATACACTTTTTCACACGATAAAAGGGCCACTATCCCTCATAAAACAGATGACGCAGTCTGCTGACTTCTCGTCATCTCGTAGGATGAGGGAAATGGCACTCGGGAGTTCTAGACTACGGCGCAGATTGGCCAGGTCCACGCACTCCGTAAGGATGTGTACCATGGGTAGATGACCGCCGCAAGTACACACCGGGGGCGCGTTCATCCTTCAGTAGGTAGGAGTGAGTTACTATGCCGTGACCGATCTGAAGACGACATGACACCACTGTTTCTCTCAGAGAAATCCGAAGCGAAGTCTTCCACACCTTCGTAGTTACTTTTATCGCTCTCGGCTTATTTGGGAGAGGGGTGGCCTGCCAGTCCCAATGGGACATAGCCGAATGTGCATGCTGAAAGCGAATATCACTGGCTGGAAGCCTGAAAGGCAACGGGTACAATGTCACAGCCTCCTTGGTAGCCTAGTCCGCTAGCTCGTTTCCCTCTACACCTACGTAGATTGGGAGCCACATAGGCGTAATTATGTTGCCGGCATCCGAACACCCGGCCAGCGGGTTCTCGATCCGCTACACCAGAGGGCGCAGAGGGAAACATGTATCTATAGACTGTAGTGCGATCAAGGAGTCGGTACAGATCAGAAAGTGCCGGCGCTCATCGGACAGCGCGTACTGCAGAGCTTCATAGATAGCATAGAGCTCTGCTGTGTACACACTACAGACTTCAGGTAGAGAAAAAAGAATCCTGTTCTTGTTGACAACGAACGCACAACCTACTTCCGATTTTTCCATCGAACCATCCGTATAAACAACGCCCGAATCAGGATATCGGCCAACAACGGACAGAAAGAGTCTCTGATAAATGGAATGGTCCGTGTTGCTCTTCGGGCCAGTGTGCAAATCTAGAATAACTTCAGGTTATCGTATTATCCACGGAGGTACCCTAACTTGATCATCTGACAGGATAAGGAACCGAAAGGTACATCAAACAATCTATTTCTCTCCAAGCGTATTCCAACCGGCTGCGTTGCTCGAGTATAAGTAATGTACAGCGGAAGGCTTCCATTGTGGAATACGCAAGGATAGCTTGGGGAAGTGGCATCTATCGCAAATTTTTAGCATAGGACAGAAGCATTTGTTGGGGCCTCAGGTGTAAAAGCGGCACTCCAGATTCAGCGAGGAGGCTAGTAATGGGTAATGTATGAATAGCTCCCGTTGCCATTATCTCCGCTGTGGTGGATGCTATTCAGTTTCGCAAGGACGCCTTGCCTTGCTGATCCACATGCTGCACTGCCGTAGTCTAACCTAGATAAAATATGTGCCCTGTAAAATCGAAGGAGCCCTGTATAGTCTACCCCCAAAGTAGTGCAGCTAAGAAAATTCAATATATTCAGCTTCTTAGCACATTTTGATTTTAACGGCCGCATGTACGGCTCCCACGATAATTTGCTATCCAAAAGGAGCCCAGGAAATCGGTAATTGTCAACTACAGAAGGAGCGATATTCCTCTAAATTATGCTCAGAATGGGAGTGAAGAGTGCGTTTCCAGCAGAAGTGTACAACAGAGGTCTTTGCAGTTGAAAACCGAAAGACATGTTCTAAGGTCCACTGTTCCACTCTCCCAATTGCTTACTGTAATTGTCGCCCAGCGACGGCCTTATTTTGTGAGCTATAATGCAGAGCAAAATCGTTTACATATAGCGACGGTATTATTGCTGAACCAGTAGCAGCGACAATACCGTTTGTGGGACAAAAAGTTCGCAGTAAATACCGGCAAGTTACCTCGGAAGTTCCATGATGCAGGACTGAAACGATGGCGTATTTCCATGAGCTGTCATAGGCCTTTACTAAGTCAAAGAAGCTGCTTTTGGAGAAAAGATATAGATAGAAATCTCCAGGCGTACCAAGTGGCCACTGGTCAAGAGAGCGGCTCGAAAACTACATTTGTAGGCAGACAAAAGACCTCTTTTCGCCAGGCACCACACGAATCGGCAGTATGTTCTAAAACAATGGGTGCTAGGTCAGATTTTCCCACGCTTCTGGCGGGAAAATTGAATTCTTGCTGAGTCAGCAAAAATGTTTGGTGCACACAAGGTCATTCACCCCTAGTCAATGATATCAGGTCAATGACGTCATTGTGATGTCAAACCTTACGCACGAGAGCTGGCCTAACCTCAAGTAGGTAAGGTTATGACGTAACAATGACGTCTTAACCTAACCTGTAACCATGGACGAGAACCTAACCTCATTGGGTTAGGATAGGGACTGAGGTTTTTTGGGAGGGGCTACCTCCCAGCCCCTACCAAATATAGGAGAAGGGTGAGAGGGAGAGAGATTGCTTTCTCCCTCTCCCAGAGGGTCACCTCCCGGTCCTCGACCAAATATATTGTCGACTTCTTAGCCGGGCATGGTCGTCTTCCCTCGCGAGAAGTCTGACACGGAGCTCACGTCCGCACGTGAATATACCGTGGTCGTGCGGGTGAAATGTGTGAGGAGCGGGAGGAATGCTAGCGCGCCTGCGCTGTGACAAGATGGGAGACTACAGCGCAGTCTCGCGGGGACTTGGCAAGTTACTATGTGTGCGGGGAGGGGAGATATATCAGCGCGCTCTCGTACCGTCTTGGGAGTTACTACAAACAAATATTCCGATAGAGAGATAAGCGCGCGCTCTTGTGTCGACTTTCGTGAATTACTGTAAACAATGACGATCAGATCCTGCTAGAGACATAAGAGCGCCCACCTACGCGGTGACTTCGTGAGTTACTGTAATAAAATGCCTATCAGATCCCGGTAGAGACTTAACAGTCCAATCTCGCGGCTAAGAAGAAAGCAGATGTTGTGCCACCTAGCGGTTAGTTGGTAAAAAGGCCAACAGATCGCACACTAGAAGAATATACGATGAAGAGTAATTTTCGAGGTCAACTGGTGATTCTGCTGCTTTTGAAAAGAGAATTAGAAGTTCTTCAGGCTTTTCATGAAAATAAAATGGTGACGACAAGGAAAACATTTGATAGGTGCGATGAGACGAAGGGAATGCAGTAAGTAGAACATTTTAAATCAAATGAAATATTTATAGTGTAATTATATACAAAATTAAACAAACTACTACTGGTTTTACTACAGTCCTTCTTATTCTGCCGACAACTTTGGTGTACACTTTATCATCTTACTGTAAAGAGGTAGAATGCTTCCAAAATTGTAATGCCCCCTGCAACATCGAAATTAAACTAAATATTTAATATTTATGAAATAAAGTTTACAGAATATATACTATACTATGCATGTTATGCGTCGCATGGAAGTTGATTCAGTTCTTACCTCGATGTCATCCAAGTGTTTAGTTCCTTTCAGAATGATTATCAGGTACTGCAACAAAGGGAAAAGTTCATGTCTACAGTTTACATCTTCAGAATAGGTCCGTCCTATTCGGAGGGATTTTCACTTCGATGCTTATTGTTGTAACCAAGGTTGAAGTTTACAGAACACAACTTTTATTGCTTCACTTTATGATATTTACACAAATAACTGAAATTTATTTTGAAGCAAAAATGAATATTAAATCTTGAGAAAAGTCTGTCTTTATACAATATGTACAGGTTTGCAGTCTTTATATACACTTCTATCTTGAAAAGATAGTCTTTGTGAATTGACACGTTGATAGTCGAGAACTATCTGGCACACTAACATAAATGTTCATGAGAGTCTTGTTTGTTGAAGTGCCTGAATTCCTAAAAAGCAAG
This sequence comes from Anabrus simplex, assembly GCF_040414725.1. Taxonomy (NCBI): domain Eukaryota; kingdom Metazoa; phylum Arthropoda; class Insecta; order Orthoptera; family Tettigoniidae; genus Anabrus; species Anabrus simplex. Next base: position 268,476,956 of record NC_090268.1, read on the forward strand.
TTCAATTGATTGAAGAAATTCCACCTAGCGAAACTAAGGGAGCTTGCATAAGTTAGGGAATGAAAATGGCTTGTAAAAGAATTACGGAACATAGGCAGCGGAAACAGGTAAGGGAGCGGTGACCAGAGGTGAAACCTCGTACTGCCAGAAATTCAGTCCACCTGGTCGAAGCACATTTTCAAGAGGAGTAGCCTCCGTGCTCGACGTAGGGTGTATTCTGGAGCTGGACACCGGAGCAAGTGGGCAAGTGAGCAGGCCGGGAGCTCCTATTTATAGTACACTCGATGGTCAGGCACGCGCACTGAGGGCTGCGCGTCGAAGCTAGCAGAATGATACACAGGCGCGCGTGCAGCTGGCTGGAGGAGCGAGAAAGGGAGCGCCGGACATACAACACCCTCCCCTCCTAAATGCGCCGGTACGGCGTGAAACGGCGGCGGCGCTGGCGGCGACTGCGATGCTGGGGCGGAGCTGCTGATGTTTCTGTTGTATTGTCCGGAGCTGGAACTGGGCGGAGTGGCGCTGTCTCGTCCTGAAAGGAACCCATTGTTATTAAATGATCTAAAGCGCGTTCAGCAATAGATTTATCAGGTTTAGCAATAGCATCAATAGCTGGACAGGGGCGGTAGCGCAGACGTATCTGATCTTGATGGCGGCAGATACGTTTCTCCGTAGTCTGTATCTCGTAGAGACGATGACCCAAAGATCTGCAGATGACTCCAGGTATCCAGAGTGGGTTGGATTTGAATGTCCTGGTGTAGACCTTGTCGTTGAGGGAGAACTTCGTTGGTGAGGTCTTATGCTGGGCCGGAAGAGGCTGTAACAGAGAAAGTAAAGTTCTGTGAGGTCGTCCATGGAGCTTCTGTGCAGGAGTGATATTATCAGCGCCGGGTAGAGTTCTGTAGTTGTTTAAGAGTTGGAGCAAGGCTTGGTCTTTAGTTAAGCCTGAAGAGACAGCTTTCTTCATACTTCTTTTAAATGTTTGTACGAAGCGTTCAGCTTCACCATTAGATTGAGGGTGAAAAGGTGGTGCTAGGATATGACGAATGCCATTATGTGTACAAAAGTTCTGAAAAGCAGTAGCTGTAAATTGAGGTCCGTTGTCCGAAATGAGTACTTGCGGTAAACCTTCTGTAGTAAAGATTTTCTGGAGAGCACGAATGGTAGCTTCGGTTGTAGTAGTCGAATGCATATCCACTACATATGGAAAGTTTGACAGTGAATCGATGACTATTAACCACATGGAATTGAGGAAAGGACCTGCGAAATCGATGTGAACTCGTTCCCATGGAGTAGTAGCAGGAGGCCATAAAGCAAGATCAGAAGACGGGGCGTTCTGATTCGTTTGACATTGCTCACAATGACGTATTAGCTTTTCGATGGCGGCATCAATACCGGGCCAGTAGCAGTGTTGACGGGCGAGTTGCTTTGTTCTGGAGATACCCCAATGGCTTTGGTGTAATAACTCGAGAACTTGTTTCTGTAGGCTAAGTGGGATAACCACTCGGAAGATGGTGCCTGCTTCTAGTAGTACAACTCCGGCACGAGTCGTGAGACGATGCTGCATACGATGATAAGGTGCCAGGTGGGCAGGAAGTGTGCTCTGAAGAGGCCAACCGTTGCGGATGTAATTACGTACAGTAGCAAGTGTACTGTCCTTATCCGTAGCTTTAGCTATGCAGGTAGCATCAATAGGAAAACTGGATACAGTATCTTCAAGTTCTATGTCCAACTGAAGACATTCAGATTCTTGAGAATCGAAGGCAGTATCAGGACCAACGGGTAAGCGGGAGAGGGCATCAGCATTACAATGCTGGGATGTGGCTCGATATACAATCTGATAGGAATAATCAGAAAGGAACATGGACCATCTTTGAAGCTTTCTGAGGGAATTCTCTGGGATCTTATTACCAGGATGGAATAAGTGTACGAGAGGCTTATGATCGGTAATGATCAGGAAATGGTTGCCATAAAGATATTCATGGAAACGGCGAATACCAAAGATGATGGCTAAAGCTTCTTTCTCTATCTGTGAGTATCGACGTTGATGGTCATTAAGTGTTTTCGAAGCGAAGGCGATGGGGCGTTCTTGTCCATGACGATCCTTCTGGGAGAGAACGGCACCGACACCATAGTCTGAAGCGTCAGTAGCTAGCGTGATGATCTTGTCGGGCTGAAAATGAGTGAGTTGTATAGCTTGAATTAAGGCGTTGTTGATTGTTTTCCATGCCTGTTGGCATTGCGGAGTCCACTGAAACTTAACACCTTTTTTACGTAGAGCGTTTAATGGAGCTGCCACTGTAGCGAAGCGTGGAATGAACTTATTATAATAGTTCGCTTTGCCTATGAAGGACTGAAGCTGCTTGAGGTTCTGAGGTGCTGGCATGTTTACTATCGCTGAGACATTCTGCATACTAGGACGAATTCCATTCTTATCAAGTATATGTCCGAGGTAGTGAACTTGAGGCTGAAAGAAGGTACATTTAGCGAGATTCGCTCGTAGGCCATTGTCTTTCAATTTCTGGAGAAGAAGGCGGAGATTGGTGAGATGTTCCTGATGATCTTTTCCAGTAACAATAATATCATCCAGGTAGTTAGCACAACCGGGAATTGAGGCGGTGAGTTGAGCCAAATAGCGCTGAAAAATAGCCGCTGAGGATGAAACACCGAATGGGAGCCGCTGGAGCTGGAGCAGTCCGAGAGGAGTGTTGAGTGTGAGAAATTTCTTAGATTCTTCGTCTAAAAGTAGCTGGAGATATGCTTCTTTAAGATCAACTCGAGAGAAGAATTGTCCACCAGAGAGACGACGGAATAAGTCTTCTGGACGTGGAATAGGAAAGATATCGGTTTCGAGTTGTGCGTTGACTGTAGATCGAAAATCGCCACAAAGTCGAACATTACCATCAGGTTTCTTGATTACCACGAGTGGAGTAGCCCATTGACTAGAAGTAACTGGTACTACAATTCCAGTTTGTATCCATCTTTCTAATTCTTTCGTGACCTGGTCTTGAAGTGCTAGGGGTACTGGACGTGCTTTGAGGAAGCGAGGCTTAGCTCCGGATTTCAGCTGTATGTGAGCTGTATAGTCTTTTGCTGTTCCGAGCTGAGAGTCGAAGACTTCAGGAAACTGCGCTAGGAGAGCGGTGACGTCAGAAGTAGGATGCAATGTAGATACGACGTTAATGTTGTCATGTATCTGGAAACCAAATAAGTTAAATAGATCCATGCCCAGAATGTTTGATGCAGTGTAGTTGTTAACTACGAGAAGAGGAATGGCCTTCTGAATTCCTTTATAACTAGCCTGAAGCTTAATTTGACCTTTGATGTCAATTTTCTTCTTGTTAAATGTCACGAGCTGGATGTCAGCTGGAGAGCATGAAGGTGAACCTAAGTCGTGGTAGGTAGTCAGGTTAATAATAGAGACAGGTGATCCAGTGTCTAATTGAAAATCGACAGATCGATCAGAGAATGAGAGAGGAATGATGATTTTGTGAGAATCCTTTGTGGGAAGAATAAGATTGATCTGATCAACTTCCATGTCGTGGCGGGGCTGTATATGCTTCCGGGGCGCTGCAGTAGTCTTAGCAGGGCGGAGCGAACTTTGACAGACAGTCTGAATGTGTCCAAGTTTATTACATCGTTCACAAGTAGCTTTGAAAAAACGACAGTCACGACGTTCATGATGCTTGAAACAACCTCGGCAGGAAGGCAGGAGTTTCGAGGTGCTTTTAGAATTGGGCTTCCGTGTAGCATTACGAGAGGGAACCTGGCGAGAATGCTTGGTGGAGAGCGCCTTATCCGTACGGTTCACTGTAGCAGAGGACTTGCGGGCCTGAGGCGAGACTTGTGCAACTTCGTGTGGAGAAGCTATGGCTGCGGCAGTCTTGGTAGTAAGCTCATAAACCGTAGCAATACGCTGGACGTCTTCTAAAGAAGGGTTACTCTGCTTGACAGCGTCAAAACGTATTTTGTCTGCAGGAGTATGTAATATTATCATGTCCCGAATGAGAGAATCAGTGTAGGATGAACCACAACCGTCCTTGGAGCAGATGAACTGGCAGGGTTTAGCTAGACCACGCAATTCAGTTATCCATTCAGTATGTGTCTGATGGGGTTGCTTTCTGCTCTGAAAAAAATTATAGCGAGCAGCCACTATGTGAGGAGCTTTGGCATAGTGTTCCGTGAGACGGGCCAAGAGCTGCGTGAAGGGTACCTCAGATAAGTGTTCTTCTGGACTTAATTTACGTAGTAATTCACACGTAGCATTGCCAACCGAACTAAGAAATAGTGCGCGGCGGCGTTGATCATCTGTGACAGAATGGCAGATGAAATGCTGTTGCAAGCGGGCTAAATAAACTGACCATTCTTCCTTAGCCGGATCAAAAGCAGAGAACGGAGGTATAGCTGATGGCTGTGTAGAGACAGAAATAGCTTGAATAGCCTGAATTAATGCTGCCTGTTGTTGTTGCATAAACTGTTGTTGTTGCTGCTGTAAGGCTTGGAAGATCGTAGCGAGTTGTTCCGCAGTAGCCATTGCGAGATGCGTGCAAGAAAGAGTAAGGTAAGCTGTGTGTCAGAACTGGTTGGAGTGTCGTTGTTGTTTAGCACGTCGCCGTAGAGTTGACAACTGGGCCCGTTGAATTGTAGTGTTGGTTTCGTGTGTACCACGTCGCTATAGAGTTGGCAACTGGGGTCGAAGAATTGTAGTTTGTTGCTTGTTTACCTCGTCGCCATAGAGTTGGCGACTGGGGCTGATGAAGTGGTGTGTCGCTTTTTACCTCGTCGCCATAGAGTTGTGTTGTAACCAAGGTTGAAGTTTACAGAACACAACTTTTATTGCTTCACTTTATGATATTTACACAAATAACTGAAATTTATTTTGAAGCAAAAATGAATATTAAATCTTGAGAAAAGTCTGTCTTTATACAATATGTACAGGTTTGCAGTCTTTATATACACTTCTATCTTGAAAAGATAGTCTTTGTGAATTGACACGTTGATAGTCGAGAACTATCTGGCACACTAACATAAATGTTCATGAGAGTCTTGTTTGTTGAAGTGCCTGAATTCCTAAAAAGCAAGTTCAATTGATTGAAGAAATTCCACCTAGCGAAACTAAGGGAGCTTGCATAAGTTAGGGAATGAAAATGGCTTGTAAAAGAATTACGGAACATAGGCAGCGGAAACAGGTAAGGGAGCGGTGACCAGAGGTGAAACCTCGTACTGCCAGAAATTCAGTCCACCTGGTCGAAGCACATTTTCAAGAGGAGTAGCCTCCGTGCTCGACGTAGGGTGTATTCTGGAGCTGGACACCGGAGCAAGTGGGCAAGTGAGCAGGCCGGGAGCTCCTATTTATAGTACACTCGATGGTCAGGCACGCGCACTGAGGGCTGCGCGTCGAAGCTAGCAGAATGATACACAGGCGCGCGTGCAGCTGGCTGGAGGAGCGAGAAAGGGAGCGCCGGACATACAACACTTATAATGACGCCGACAGCGTCTGCATGAAGCTACATCGATTGACATCTTACTGTGGAGAGGTAGGATGTCCCAAAAAGCATCTACGAAAGAAACAGCGTCTTATTTTGGCATCTGATATAAGGTTCTATGTTTATAGAACATCTTTTTTTTTGCTAGGGGCTTTACGTCGCACCGACACAGATAGGTCTTATGGCGACGAATAGAACATCTTAATAGCCTCACTTACTTGAGTGAGGTAAGGTAGGTAAGGGTTGTTCTGCCCGAAGGTAGGTCCGAACCTCCGCAGAGGTGTTCCTGAGCCGGAGTTTACGTGTGGTAGGGTGGCCAGTTCCTATCAGCTTCTCCATTCCCTTACCCCCCGCCAACAGCGCGTGGCAACTCATCCAACTCCTGACCACGCTCAATGTTGCTTAACTTCGGAGATCGCACGGGATCCGGTGTTTCAACACGGCTACAGCCGTTGGCTTGTGTGAGGTAAATAATATTTTGCGTATTAGTTTCGCTGGTAGGCGAACAGGATGCACATTCACAGTTTTGTTTCTTATCAAGACAATTGTCTGTAACCGTACAGTCTGTATCTTCTTTACGTTCTATAGTGTACGGTGTAGAAGCAGACACTAATGATCATGATGAAGGGCTATCCTTATGTATAGTCTTGTAACAATATTCGACAGTGGATGGTATGTGACATCACTCATATGAATAATAAGACAATAGGCTGTTGTGTTAGCAGGAATATTTTCATATGTTTCAAATTCTAAACGAATATCGACAGAAAATCCTTTTATAGATTTTATAGATGATTGGAATTTACAAAACATATCATAGAGCAACCCACACTTATTTTTCTCAAAATTAATGTCCATGTTTTCGTAGGGACACGTAACTCCGTTGATATATAGTTGATATTTCTTAATTTACAGCGATCAAACTGTGAACTATCTTTTTCATGTTCGAATTTACGATGGATTAAAAATTCACACATAATATACAAATGATTTTCAGCAAAACGTGACAATTTAACAGCCCAGATATGCTTGTTTGTAGGTGTTGTTTTGCGTTGATTATAATACGTCCAAAATTATCAAAAAAGCCGAGAATATGTTTTAATGATAACATACCAGAAAAAGTACCGTCCTGATTAATCATCCAGTTGTTATTAGCTTGCGGACACAACCCCGCCATCCGTAAGAGATTACTTTCTTCATCACTATAAGAAGGGTGGAGTTTCATTGCACTTGAAATACCAACATTCTTCGATCTATCTACTTCAACATTTACTTCATAACGCGGTTCAGAAAAGAGAAAATCTAGACCATGGTTGATTAGATCAGATGTGCTTGGTCCACTTCCATCTGCCTTATCTAGGCGTTCTTCAGTGTAGATGTAGCTTTCGCGTGGAAGGTGTACACATCTTGCTGATTAGTGATAAAGCGAATTGTTATTGGGTTCACTTCGTACTACAACTTCATGCGTTTCTATTGTGTTCATAACGTGTAGCATTTCTTTCATTTTGTTGCAGTAGCGTATAACCTAAATTGGAGAATCTTCTTATGGTCATTTCTTAATTCGTTGAGTCTTCGCAAACATGTAGTATGCCTCCTGAATGTACACTGTGTTTTATAGATATTTTTCATACTGGTTTAAGATAAAGTTTGCAAACTATGTACTGTAACGGTTCAAATCCCGTTACAAGATGATATCTGTATTTTTATTATTGTATGATTTTATCTGTATTTTATTATTTTATCTGCATTATTATTATTATTATTATTATTATTATTATTATTATTATTATTATTATTATTATTATTATGTCAGTATTATTATTATTTTATCTGTGATATTGTTACTATTATTGTTATTATCAGTCTTATTTAATTCGATTTTGCAATGCCTGTTGCTTGCAAGATTGTACTTAGATGTATGCATATATACGTATGTGTAGAATAACACTCAATACCTGTACAGTGAGAATTGTTGTATATATCAGAGATTGGATATGACGTTGGTGCATTGTGCAATATTGTTGGCGATTCTGCCAAGTCATCGCCACTCCATGGCTACGGCATTGTATTTATTTAGATATGCGCTCAGAGAGTCGGCTGCCCCAGGGCTATTTCACCACTGTCTGTAATATTTGTCGCGTAGGTGGGAGTATGTCATTGTTATTTCTGGAGATTACGTAGCGGTGTCAACCAACGTCTATATAAGGTGGATGCATATTGTAGCGTCAGTCATTAGTTATACGGATGCAGTACAGTGAAGAAGTCTACTAGATCAAGAGGCCTTATTTGGTCAATCAACCAGTGTGAACGAGTGATGGTGAAGACTCAGTGAGCCATTATTGGTCATTGAGAGAGTGAGACCAAATGGTTGGTCCGTCACTTAGTGGAAGACACGGACGCAAGGGCTTACCATGAAGTCAGAGAGGGCAACCCAGGACCTACCAAGAGGTAATACCATATTGACTTACAAAGAAGTCAGATGAGATGGAGAAGAAGCAGTCACAAGGATGTATCACCAAGTTAGGCGTGACACATCTACAGTAAACACCAGATCAAAGGAATACGTCGTAATTACACTAAAAGTGTTGAAGGTACAGTCAAGTGAATAAGTGAGGGAAATATTTCGTATAAATTGTTAAATGTCCGGTCAAGAAGAATTCAAATTCATGCCTAGTTTCTTTCAGTTGCAATGTCATAATTTCACATTCTCATCTGTTTTATCGCAACAAGACTCACTATTTTTTGATATATTATTTAAAGAATATATATTGTTCTATCAAACGAATTCATAGTTTCATTTCAATTAAAGTAAAATATCTTAACCTCAAAATTAATGGGGAAACCGAACGCCAATCTCCTTTTCCCAGAACTTATATGGTATGTTGTCAAAAGTAAGCTTATTACCCCACACCCTAGAGATAGTCAAGAGTCTCATTGTATTATTGCTGCACTGAGTGGCAGCTGGCGCCCTTCAAATAACGTATGTGTAAGTAAGCAGGTAACTAGTAAGTGTGAGTACCAGGTTCGACGAGTGTGTATTTTATTTAATGAATGTTAATTTTCATAATTTCCATTTTAAATGCAGGTATTCAGATTTTTCAAGTTAAATGCAGATTTATATAATAAAATATATTTGTAAAGTTAGTAAGAGAGCTAAGGAAACTCTCAAAGTGGCGCCCAACGTGGGGCTCGAATAAATTCAGAATCTGTTCTGAATGACAGCATATCATAGGTTCATTTGGGAAGAGTATGCACATTTAAGCCAACGGAATTAATACCGGTAAATGTCAAGAGTGTAATTTTGTGATATATATTTGTATTTTGGGGATATGTCAAGGGATTTGAAGAGGGAAATTAATTTGAATTCGCGCACTATCACTAGTGAACCAAAGATGGACAAGGAAGACAATAACAAGTCATGTGACGACGAGGTCATTGCTTCTGCGGACATCCAAGGTGAGATTGAAAATAGGGAGCAGGTGAGCTCGATGGAAGCTTCTGTGGTAATTCAGGAAAGTGCAGAAATTGAGAAGCACACTGAAACTCAAAAAGAAATCGCGGGGGGAATGAACCAAGATTGTATAAATTTGTTGATTGCCAGATATACCGAGCTCCTTGAAAAGAATAACGAAGAGTATATGAAACAGATGGAAAAAGTGATTGGTATCTGTAGTAAGATGGATGAAAAGATTGATACTATTAACGAAAACTGTAAGAAACGAATTAACTCCATAAATAGTAAAATGGAAGAAAGGATTGGTAGTTGTAACGAAAATTTTAATGTGATCAATGATAAAATAGATAGGTTAAGTGAATCACTAAATTCTAAAATAGATACTAAGATAGTAGAGGTAACTGGTCAAATATGTAAGTTAGAAAATAAGTTTAATAAAGAGTGCGGTGACCTTAGAGGAGAAATTGAGTGGAATCGGAGCGATCTTCATACTCTAATTGAGCATGTCAAAGGAACATGTACAGAGAATATCGTAGAGTTAAGTAATAAGATTTCTAATACCCGGGAAGAAAGTCATGAGATCGTAGATAAAAGACTAGACAAGATCCATAATGCAGTGGTGCAAGATACGAGGGAATGTGTCAATAAGGTAGAAAGGTTAGACAAAGTGCTTGGGCGGGTCAATGAACTAAAGAAAAAACAGGAAACTTTGTTACAGCAGGTGACAGAGAAAGAGGAAAAATTACAGGAAGAATTGAGAATAATGAAAGAGAATGCTGAGAGAGTAGCGGAAGAAAAAGTTTTGAACTGCCAGAGGGTACTACGGCAAGAAATGAGAGAAAGTCAGATTACAAGAGAAATAGTGGTAACGAGTGGTTTATTCAATAGGGACCCAGATTTGCCCAAGTTTTCTGGAAAACAGTTTAATCCTATGGAGTTTGTAAAACTAGTTGAGAAAAGATTTGCAAGTAAGTTGAGGAATAATATTTTTGAATGGGAATACGTGCTGGAAATTTTGTCTAATTCTTTCATCGGTGAAAGTAAAACCTGGTTTCAAGTGTACCGTAATAATATGTCTAATATGGAAGAATTTAAAGAGAAGTTCATTAATAAGTTTTGGGATGAGAATGTACAAGATCGTGAGAGAGAACGGATTTTGCTTGGTAAATATAGACAACAGGAGGGAGTGTCTATGACAGAATACTTTCTGACACACGTGATTATATGGAAAAATCTTAATAGTATTGGTTCAGAAGTTGATATCGTAAGGATTATGTTAAAACATTATTCTGATAGGATTAGGGAAGCTGCGTGTATGCAGAAATTCAGTACTATCAAAGATATGGAGGTATTGTTAGATAGTTTCGAGGCTCTGAATAGTAGCATAGGTGGTAATCGACCACAAAGTAGAACTGTAGAGGGAGCGGGAAACAGGTCAGATAATTATCAGAGGAGAGGTAAAAATTATGATCAGCCGAGGGCTAATAGAAATTTAAATAGTGATAGAGGTCAGCAAAGTTACCAGAGAGAATCGGAAGATAGGAGGCGTGCAGATGTGAATTATGTGAGGAATTATAGACAGAATAGCTGGAGAGGGAATAATTATGATCAGCAGAGGAATGATAGAAATGTCAATAGTGATAGAGGTCAGCAGAATTACCCGAGAGAATCGGAAGATGGGAGGCGTGCAGATGTGAATTATGTGAGGAATTATAGACAGAATAGCTGGAGAGGGAATAATTATGATCAGCCGAGGAATGATAGATATTTCAATAGTGATAGAGGTCAACTGAATTACCAGAGAGTATCGGAAGATGGGAGGCGTGCAGATGTGAATTATGTGAGGAATTATAGACAGAATAGCTGGAGAGGGAATAATTATGATCAGCAGACGACTAATAGACATTTCAATAGTGATAGGGTTCAGCAGAGTTACCAGGGGCAATCCGGAGAAGGAAGGCGAGGAAACTTAATAGGCCAAAGTGACGGAAGGCGTGAGGATTTAAGTCGTCAGAGAGCGAGTAATAGGCCAAATGTGAATGGTATTCAGGAATAATCATCGAGCCAGAGTATTCCAGATTCACAGGGAATCGGGTAAGTTACCGGTAAGTGGACAGGCTGAAGGTAGAAAATGAACAGGTATTTAGTATAAGTAGTTATGTAGTGAAAGTAGATTTAAGAGTATAGTGTGATTGTGACCTAAGTAATGTTAAGTGAGATATTTAAGTAATGACGTAGTCGTAGATAATGAAGTAATTAATGGCAGTAGTAAGGTAGACGTAAGAAGTGTTCTGTTAAGTGATGTAAGTACTTATAATACTGAGAATATACTGTTAAGTAAGTAAGTAGTGAGGTAGTAACTCCGATGATGGAAATTGTGAGATGAAGAAGGTAAATGAAGGTGCTATTAGATGTTGTAACAGCCGCTGGGTAAGTCACAGTGAGTAAATAAGATAGCGGTACCAGTAAATTGAAGATAATTGTAAGTTTCAGCCACGCCTTGTTGTACCAAAACTTGTGTACTCAGTTATTTTAGGAGCTGACGTGGTTGCAAATCATGGAAGTAGAGTAGACTTTAATTTAGGTAGTGTGTGTTTGTTCTATGAGGTAACTAGCAAAGAAGTACGTGTTAATTATGATGGTCTGAGGTAAGTGTGTTGGTGACGTGTGTTCTTTGAAATATATGGGCGGTAAGTGAAGTTGTTCCTAGTGAGAGGAAATGTCTTGTTGGGTGTGTTACGTGCCTGTACGACCAGTATCCGAGGGATAGTCGGTATGAGGCAGTGACGTGAGGTAATTTGAGTGAATTACTGGAAGAGTAATTGTGTTCGATGTTAGGTAAGCATCGAGATGTATTTGGTGGTAAGTGAGGAAGAACACGTATATGAACATAAATTTGTAGTAAATGACCAATGATCGTTTGTGGGAGGTAAGTACCCCATTCAACTTAAACATGCTGGTGGAGTCTAGGAACAAATAAACATTATGCTGGATTACGGAATAATAGAACCATCTTGTAGCCATAGTATTGATTCTTTAATTGTTGTTGCCAAGTAGGATGTGATCTATTGAGATATGTAAGTTTACAAGGGCAAAAGTGATTCAGTTTGAGTGACGGAGTGCTACTCAGTGTTCCATTTCATCATCTGCAGAGGCGGGAAATATGTTGGTTATTTTTTTTATCAGGTGTATTTCACTATTGTAAACCGTATCGGGGAGTGTGCATAGTCTTTAAATTCAGGAAGAGGATATTGTCGGTATTTATAGTATAAACATTGTAAAGAAGTACTTCACGTGAGATTTGTTGAGATAAGATTAAGATGATTAATTTTTGTAAGAAACTGGCAAAATAAAACTAACATCTGCGATTGGCGTGTGAACCAAGTGTCGTATTGGTGTATTGGAAGAATAAGTGCTACATTGTCATGTTCTGTGTGACAAAACTGAGAACAGGACATTGGACAGTTATCTACGATAACAATATGCGAGAAAAGTTCTCATATAAGCGAATTTTCACAAAATGTTTTGATGAAAAAAAGAAGAATGTAGTGCAATCATTTAAAATTATTTGTGTGTGTTAAATTAAGGGCTATGCTCTTGTGTATTGTATGAGAATGGGACACTGGACAGTTAACTGCGATGACAATGTGCGAGAAAAATTCTCATACCTTTGATATTTTATAAAATGTATGGATGTTGAAAAAGAAAATTATTATTGTATACTCATTTAAAGTGTTTGTATGTGTCAGTGTTATATATTGTGACCTTATCGGTCATGTACATATTTATTTATTAATTATTTGGCAGTGAAGAACTTTTGTAAAGCTCCCTCGTACTTGTTACAAAAAGTTGCATTAGGTTGCACATGCTTACACAACCTTTGTAAACTGCTAAACACTACTCCGTCTTAACTAAAAGGATACACAGATAGAGAGAGAGGGAAGAAAATCTCAAGCCAGAAAAATCGATAATGATACCGTCACCCGTTGAAAAAATGGCCGAACACGATGTTGCCAGCTCGCGAATCGCATTATTATGATGAGATTTCGAGACATGCATAATATTTAATATGGGAAACCTCGGGATGTGATATGATTTAATTATAGACATCTGCCAAAATTCTAATTCTTTATAATATATTAACGTGTGGAAGAATACGCAATCGTTGCATTATATAACACGCTAAGCGTCCCTTGTACGCAGCACCTTCATGGAAGACATTGTTGGGGCATTATTTTGATAATTAATTTTGAATAAATGGCCGAACATTTCAGGTTCCGCACATAACCAAACTACTTAAGAATCTGAGTCACACGTTTGAGTGTATTACCGATGTCATACGACACGTGGAACTATTAATAAAAAAAAGTAGTGGGGACTATCCATTGTCTCTTGCATGGAAGGGGGAAAGTTTATAAAAGGAATCAGATGATGACAACAGTATTCCACTTCACGCGAAGGATCCAAAGCAGAACCACGGTTTGATGGTGTTCTGATCTACTTAGTGTTTCAGACTGTAAATGTACAGTTTATATCTTCGAGAATATTGTAATTGTCTACAAACAATAGTATTTAAAAACAGGTTGAAGTTATGTGATCGCAAGAACGGTATAATTGTAACTTTTTAAGTGATGCAACAAGTATTAATTTCATTATAGTGCTATTAATTGTATTTTTTGTGTTAAAGTGACGCAACAAGTCTTAATCTCATAAAAACTGTTATAAGTGTAGAAGATAACCATTGGAATATGAACGAGCTCAGCGGGAGTAGCAACGGACATAAACCCGTGACCAACGTCAACACCATGGAAGCTTAAAAGGAAAGAATGAGGGTCTTACCCGGGACCCGAACCTTGGATTGTTACGACATGATGATAAGTACTAAAATGAAATAATTTTTTAATAAATGCGCGGTTATTCATTATGCAGATCACGTAAATTAGGTTAGACATGTAAATTGCATGTATTTTTTTTAATTAGAAAGAGAACTCGTGAGTGGTCTTCATATTCATTTATGTTCATTTCATGGAATTAATAGTCTACTCCATGGGCTTAAATATATATATAATTAACGTAATGCATGTATTTGACGTGATAAAAAAATATTAGTTAGTTTGAGAGTGCTTAGATTAGGTAAATGTAATAGATAGTGGATTTGTTTTTGGCACTGAGCCGAGCCGTAATTTTGTATAATTTATTTACGTGATATCCAAGCTTATTATCATAATGCATGGTGATTATGCTTGTAAAAATGGATTATCGACTGTTAACATTAGGATAGCAAGGCACTCTTATTTTCATGTAATTCGCATGATGATATATTTGTAGATGGCTGTATTAATTATATGCGTAACTAGTGACATGCCTAGACATCGAACAGACGCCCTCCTATTGAGATTAGCGTTTTCCTTTTATGTGAAATATTTTCCCTTTCTATATATGCGAAAAACGTTATGGATATGTTTAAAATCCATATTTGATTTTATTGATTTGATTTTAAAACGTAGGAAAAACCTAGGCTGTATTCTGTAATCGGATGGAATCGAAGCTGGTCATTCTGAGTTGATGGATGTGAATATGAGACAATGAACAGTGGATTGATATTGTATTATATAATTGTGGCAGAACAGTGAATTTATAAGCCAGTGGAGCTTTGGAATATGATATGAGAATATATAATGAAATAAGATTATTTAACAAATATGTGTTCCAAGGGAAAAGATTTGCTTTCACCTTGAGATGTTGAAAGGATATTTCTGCCACACTGGGCCATTATTAGCGAGGGCTTTGACGTCCGGATATTTACGACCCCAGGGGAGAGTGAAAAGGGCTTGGCTCTTGTAGAGGGTTACCGTATGCTGTATTGTTCGAGCTATTCCACTTAGAATGAAAGCAGTGCGACACCGATTATTGTTTAAAGGGTTCTTTGACTTTTTCATGTATGATCTTATAATAATATTTAACTAACTGGAACGCCAGTATTATCATTTATTTGTTGACCATATGATTAATTAAGAAAGGCAGTTTTTTTAGTCCCGTTTGTCGATGCTATCTTGGATATCATCGGTTCGAGTTCTGAGGCAACCATGGATATTTGCTGTCACATTTTTTTTATATATACAGCGAATTGCATGTGTATATTGTTATTGATTATTTTCATATTGTGTACATATTTTCCATTTTTATACATTCTTTTAGTCGTATTTCACTCTTTATGTGGATGACAAATCGAGTTTTATTTTCGTAATTTTTGTCATTGGATTCATTGGGATGTGGGTTCGATTTCTGGACCCGACATCAGTCATTTTATTTTGATTAGGATTATAACGACTAGCATTCATTTATTCTTTGTTTATTTTTGTAATATAAATAATTTAGCTAGGTGACCACTTCAAGTTATCTTCAATTTAATTTGTTGTATAAATAATTGCTTCTTCTGATAGTGAAGAAAGTTATTAATGATAACCGTCGCATTTATCAGGATATTTCTGATTTTTTTAAAGTATGTTATACAAATTATGATGTAATATTTATCATCATGTCGGGAAGAAGAAAGAGGTAAAGGAGAAATAAACTTTTTGACACTTTACAATTTGTATTTAGTCCATTGGACATTGCATATTCAACATTGATATACGATAAATATTCAGGATCAACCTTTAATTAATTTGATTTATCAAGGCTCAATAAATAGGTATTTAAACTTTGTCTGCCTATCATTTTGCCGAATAACATTGTATCCCAGGTTTCCTTCCGTTCTTTTATGCCTTTAAGCTAGTTATGTGTTATTTTCTTTGATCTTCTGCCGCGAACGCACCATGGCCTTGGGAGGTCGGTGGTTTGATTCTATTGGAACGGAAGGGTGCAGTAGACCCTTGCACGGTCGGAAGAGCATTTGCTCACCCATCATTCTGAAATTTTTTTGTTCCTTCCTGATGAGGTGGCATTTGACTCTAGACTAAAAAGGTCCCTTTCCATCAGGCGCTTTGGCGTATGATGCTATATGGCGGTATCCCGACTTTTTAGGGATTATCATGCAGTCATTTGGTTCTATGCGGCAAATGGCGTGGGGTGGAAAGGTTGCAATATATATATTATGTTGTTCATAAATCAATCGATTCTTTGTTCTTCGTTTTATTTATGAGGGAGGCGAATTGTAACGGTTCAAATCCCGTTACAAGATGATATCTGTATTTTTATTATTGTATGATTTTATCTGTATTATTATTATTATTATTATTATTATTATGTCAGTATTATTATTATTTTATCTGTGATATTGTTACTATTATTGTAATTATCAGTCTTATTTAATTCGATTTTGCAATGCCTGTTGCTTGCAAGATTGTACTTAGATGTATGCATATATACGTATGTGTAGAATAACACTCAATACCTGTACAGTGAGAATTGTTGTATACATCAGAGATTGGATATGACGTTGGTGCATTGTGCAATATTGTTGGCGATTCTGCCAAGTCATCGCCACTCCATGGCTACGGCATTGTATTTATTTAGATATGCGCTCAGAGAGTCGGCTGCCCCAGGGCTATTTCACCACTGTCTGTAATATTTGTCGCGTAGGTGGGAGTATGTCATTGTTATTTCTGGAGATTACGTAGCGGTGTCAACCAACGTCTATATAAGGTGGGTGCATATTGTAGCGTCAGTCATTAGTTATACGGATGCAGTACAGTGAAGAAGTCTACTAGATCAAGAGGCCTTAGTTGGTCAGTCAACCAGTGTGAACGAGAGATGGTGAAGACTCAGTGAGCCATTATTGGTCATTGATAGAGTGAGACCAAATGGTTGGTCCGTCACTTAGTGGAAGACACGGACGCAAGGGCTTACCACGAAGTCAGAGAGGGCAACCCAGGACCTACCAAGAGGTAATACCATATTGACTTACAAAGAAGTCAGATGAGATGGAGAAGAAGCAGTCACAAGGATGTATCACCAAGTTAGGCGTGACACATCTACAGTAAACACCAGATCAAAGGAATACGTCGTAATTACACTAAAAGTGTTGAAGGTACAGTCAAGTGAATAAGTGAGGGAAATATTTCGTATAAATTGTTAAATGTCCGGTCAAGAAGAATTCAAATTCATGCCTAGTTTCTTTCAGTTGCAATGTCATAATTTCACATTCTCATCTGTTTCATCGCAATAAGACTCACTATTTTTTGATATATTATTTAAAGAATATATATTGTTCTATCAAACGAATTCATAGTTTCATTTCAATTAAAGTAAAATATCTTAACCTCAAAATTAATGGGGAAACCGAACGCCAATCTCCTTTTCCCAGAACTTATATGGTATGTTGTCAAAAGTAAGCTTATTACCCCACACCCTAGAGATAGTCAAGAGTCTCATTGTATTATTGCTGCACTGAGTGGCAGCTGGCGCCCTTCAAATAACGTATGTGTAAGTAAGCAGGTAACTAGTAAGTGTGAGTACCAGGTTCGACGAGTGTGTATTTTATTTAATGAATGTTAATTTTCATAATTTCCATTTTAAATGCAGATATTCAGATTTTTCAAGTTAAATGCAGATTGATATAATAAAATATGTTTGTAAAGTTAGTAAGAGAGCTAAGGAAACTCTCAGTACGTGTGGCGATCTAAATTAATAAGCTGGTAATGTTTATTCACAAGCCTAAGAGTGATATTGCTAATGCGTTTTACAGACACAGGATGATATACGAGGGTTGGAACTTAAATAGTGGCAACACTGCTGTGGAGATGCTATGCAACGGAATCTAATATTGTCGCTGATAGCACACGTTGATTACTTACCTACCTTACCTCAGAGAAAATGGACTCACCCTTCCCACATCATCTGAGTGCGCACAAGCGAGAGAAACACAGTCACTTGTGAGCTAGCGGTCTAACGTAACGTTGTCACTATGTTTTCCAAACAAGAACAACAGAGTTGGATCAAGATTGAATGTGCCAGAGGTCGTACAGCACGACAGTGTCATCAAAACTTTTTACGTACGAACTGAGGGTGTATTTTATTGGCCCAACCGACAGGGAAATTGTCAAGATTTAAAACTTCCAATGATAACATAGAGTTTGTTTTTGCTAGTGGCTTTACGTCGCACCGACACAGGTAAGTCTTATAGCGGCGATGGGATAGGACAGGCCTAGGAGTTGGAAGGAAAGGCCATGGCGTACGTAAGGTATAGCCCTAGCATTTGCCTGGTGTGAAAATGGGAAACAACGGAAAACCATCTTCCGGGCTGCCGACAGTAGGATTTGAATCCACTATCTCCCGGATGCAAGCTCACAGCCGCGCGCCACTAACCGCACGGCCAACTCGCCCGGTAACATACAGTTTAAAGTCATAAGAAAGAACGGGTACCTTGCTTGTAACACATACAACTTCTGAAATGAAAAGCGTACAAACTGTTAAGATTTATCAATGTTCAATAATTCATTGCAGCCCTTTGCTTGCCCTGCAGTCTGGGAACTAACCTAACAAATCGAAAGGAGACCATTGATCTTTCCTTTACCCAACATATCCTAAGCAGACCAATGATCTTTTCATTATAAGGATCTAATCAAATCAGACCAGTGCTCTTTTCTCTCACCGGACTTAACCAAACCAGACCAACAGTCATGTCACTGCAATATTGGCAAGCTTTCGGACCTCACGGCTGGTCCCAACCGTCGGCTGTCCTGAAAATGGTTTTCCGTGGTTTCCCATTCTCCTGCACTAAGGCGAATGCCGGGACAGTTCCTAGTATAGTCCACGGCCGCCAACCCCCTCACCTTCTCCGACAATCTCGTTCACCGTCACAAATCTCTTGGCCTGAGAGACGACATGACCGTCTAAGAGGCCCGCCTTCCCCTTCAAGGGAGAAATGAAAACTTTTTATTATTATTATTATTATTATTATTAGTAGTAGTAGTAGTAGTAGTAGTAGTAATAGTAGTAGTGGCAAGCTTTGTTTAATTTACTGTGACGTAAAGCGAACTGTGCTACTTTGAACTTCTAACCTCTGTTTCAGAAACTATTTTCATACTTGATTTTATACATGCATTTTCCCTAGTTGAATTGGAAAGGCGAGAGGAGGTACATAGTATTGGAATAAAATTTTCTTAGCTATGAACTTAAAATGTAGAGAATAAATTGTGCGAGTTTCTCGTCCCTATGTCCTGAAGTATACTTTTGTAAAATTCTTATCAAATTTGTGATTACTGGATGTTGGAAACATCAAAACATGACTATCTATTTTGTTCAAATTTCGTTCTAACTTTTTCTTGCATTGGATCAGTGTTACGTTTTCTCAAGGTCAATATACGAAACGCGGCACCATGTAAACACACGACTTCCTCAGTAAGCTACTGTCCATTTTGGTTAGAAATATGGATTTCCACCGCAATCACAGTAAGTTATAACTCAACCACAGAATCTCAGTTTTTACAGTGGTTGATGTATGGATACCTTGTATTTAATTTTAATACTAAAACAGTCCAGGGTCTGAATGGGAGCGCGTATATGTGGTTATTCCTGAATAAATCAATAGACACCCATTGCTTTACGTTTCGGATACCTGCATGTCACTTGGGTGATACCTAGTTCCTACCGTCAATGTGCAGTCCCGGTAGCTTTGATGAGCTTCGAAAAACCACTAACTCAGATTAAACCCTCCATTGCAGGTATACCCTTCCACTATATAGGTCTTAATTATGTAATAGATTGTCATGACTCCCAGTGTTCGGTCTACAAGCTTTTTTGAATTACCTAAACGCCTCTACAATAATTTATTTACATCCATTTCTGTAGCCTCGTTTAGATCCAATCAAAAATTGAGTCTTAACCATCGCCACCTTGGTATCCTACTTCCCATACCTTCCATGGCTGCGTCCATAATTCCGTTAGGGAGCATATCCTCCTCCATTCGTCTCACATCATTCCACTACTTACTTAAGTCTTTAGAAATCCAGAGGAGGGTAAGTAAATTGGCGGAAATAACCGCATCCCATACGGGAGCTGACAATGTATGTGGTACGTTCTTAGGGTAAACGTGATCTAGGTGATATATGACCATTTTGGTAAATGAACTAATTATTACACGTGTGATTAAAGTACCTACAGAAACATCATGTATTAAGTCCACTAAGCCCAGCAGACGTTTGCACAAAATGATTAGTCTTCATGTCCGTCCAGACTTAAGCCTTGTCATATCAAGTCGACGTCCACGTAGGGGTTCCTAAGCTCCAGAACACGAAGGGCGTGCCGCAGTTCAACGCTGTAGTGTATGTTGTCGAGCACTCTTCACTTTGTTACCAACAACATACGCAATGAGACCCACCAAGGTACACAAGGATGAAATGTTGGAGGTACATTCCCACACCTTGTTACCTTGTTGAATGGATCGGACAGGTCCGTTGATGATGAACGAAAATAAATAACAGCCAGTATTTACGGACAACTAGCAACTGCTGTTGAGAAGTGTTACACTCACACACACATATGCATAATGATGTAGATATAGTGAGTTAGATAATAATAATAATAATAATAATAAAGCAGCTCCTTAGCTAAATGATCAGCGTGCTGGCCTTCTGTTCAGGGAACCTCAGGTCGATTTGTGGCCGGGTCGGGGATTTTAATATCGCATAATTAATTCCTCTGGTTCTGGGACTGTGTATTTGTGTTTGCATCGGTTCACATCCTCATCTACACACACATCATACTATAAACCTGGTTGAGGATAGTTATGATTGAAATGTTGCGATTTAGAATTTTCAATTTTATCCTTAAAATTTCCCTTTTCAAATCCCGTTATATTAAATTTAAAGGTCTAAATGCCGGATTTAATTGATAGCAGCACGGCGTGTAAAGATCAAAGACCACGCCCTTTTCTACGCTTCAAAGTTATTTCGGACTACTATTTCAATAATCCCCCTGGAATATATTTACCTTGTAATAGGGACACGCTGTGCATAAGAGGAGAGAGAAGTCTGAGGGACTAACTTTCAGTCAGTTTTAAAGCAACTATGTTGCTTAAAAATGTCGATTTCAATTTTCTAGCTTAAAATATTTTCAGCTATTTGCCATGTACAAAATGCTTTTTGCAACGGAGCTCTTATCAGTTACACCTGAAGTTTTTACGTAATTTTTCAATACGTAGAGGAATTAAAAATAGTTCTGCATTTTATCATCAGTTGAATAATATTGCCTTCATATTTTTGCACCTAACATAATACCAAACTATATTTTGCCTATTGTCTGAATAATTAAAAATGAAAACCGTATATCTCCAATAGTTTATACATGACTGCAGAGTTATTACTGAATATATGAGAAATTTTGAATCTTTGTCAAATTATAGCCATAGTAATGAACATCGTGTCGCAAGGAGCATTTTACATGCAACATATAAAACATTATAACTTTGCAACAAATTAACTTTTGTGTGTGGTGCTATATCTTATTAATATATGCTTTTGTTTTAATTTTGATTATGATAAGCTGTAAATTGTAGGAGTTGCAATTTTCAGTCATAACTCCCCTTAAGAAGTCAAGAAAGGCATCAGGCAGTTGAACAAGTTTAAATCCCTACAAATTGCCGACCCCCAGTAACTAGGAAATAATGATATTTGGGGATGAATAGATTAGACTGTATTAGCTATATACTTGTGAGTTCAAGTTAGCGGGTTCGATCCCAGTTCAATTCGGTGGTATTTATAGATAACTCGAATGTATCAGTATCCTGTTGGTATCTTTATCGGCAAGTTAAAGAATTCCTGTGGAACATAATTCCGGCACATCGGCGTCTCCGAAAACCGTAAGAAGTTGCTGGTTGAACGTAAAACTACTAGTATTATTATTATTACCGAGCAAGTGGCTGTGTGGTTTGGTTCACGTAGCTATCAGCTTGCAATCGGAAGATAGTGGGTTCGAACCCCACTCCCAGCTGCTTTGAAGATTATTTCCATGGTTTATCATTTTCTCACCAGGGAAATGCTGGAACTGTACCTTAATTAAGACTACGGTCGCTTCCTTCCCACTCCTAGCTATTTACTTTCCTATCGTCCCATAAGAACTGTCTGTTTCGGTGCGATGTGAAAGAGATTGTAGAAAAGTATTATTATTAGTGTACCGGGTAGTACACCTCCACGTCGCTAATTCGAACTTTGCGCCAGTTGAAACTCCTCTACTGGAGAAAGTCTGAACTTTATCTACTGTGTTAATTTTCTAGTTTCTCAGAAGATGTCACTACTTGTAAATTTTGAAGTTTCTGAACTGGGTCGTTTTCGATGTATTTTTGTTTTGCCTGTAGTAAGAAGTGTGGACATTCTCTTCTAGATGGCACTACTGAAGGACTACAATTATGCACCCCAAGTGCGAAGTGAAAGAACTGTGTTTTTTGGAGAAATTTTGAATTCATAAGTTTGTTCTTTGTTAAATTTCTTTCAGTTATTGTTTAAGTTGGCAATATTAACCCTTTCTTTCTGCCAGTTTTGAAACTGGCCAATCAGAAATTTCTGTAATTAATTTTCCACCAATAATGTGTTTCTTCTTCATCTTGTGTAGGGGTTTTCGTTGTTAGCCAATAACATTTTTGTGGGAGGGTGTTCTCATTCCTGAAACGCCTCGAACTTTCACGAGGGTATATAAACTGCTGATTTTCGGGTCTCCGCGCCACTTCAGTAACATCTTTCAGTGTGTAAGGTACGTAGCAGGGGGCGGGAAGCGCCTCTTTCTTCAGGCAGCAGTTCATCCACAAGGTAATGGCCGTTTAATAACTTCTTTTCTTGTTAGCTCAGCAGTTTAATTCTCGGGGCAGGTCCGAAGCCTTTTACCATGTAACTTTCCCTTAAAATGTAAAGACACTCGGTATCAATTCTATCTGTTTAAACTACATATTGGGATAGAGAGTGCTTAACCCTCTCGAGCTCCCACTCATATTGCGTTGAGGTGAACTTATTTTCTCAACCGTTTCTTCCTTAATGTAATGTAAATTGTCTTCTCACATAAGTCACCTCTTTAGTATGGGATTAGCCCTTGCATTAACGGCCTAGTGCCAAGTAGGTTTTAAACAAAATGTATTAGGAGTGCAGCTTCGCCTCCTCTCAAGTTGGTATTTTAGAGGCCAGGTAATTATCCTGTTTCTTTACTTAGTAGGCCTCAGTAGGTTGGGTATTTTACCCCTGTTTTCATGTCCTGGGAGGACAATTTGAAAGTGGAGTTTGGTGTGGCCTTTGATAGGCTGGAACTTAAGAGCGGGTTGCTCTTTCTAAAATTGTGTTTTCTGCGCGCCTCGAGGAGGCTTTACTGTGTAATTGGGAGCAAGTGCTCCTGGGCATGATAGGGGTCTTCTGCCCCTTTGTTGAATTCTGTATATCGTAAGGTTGGGCTTATAGCTCAAGAATTGTGTGTCTGGCTCTCGGAGCCCAAATCCTGTAATCACTGTAATTGTACATTGTCGAATTGTGTTTCGGCTACTGAGTACCTGTTCTATTTGTTATTTCCTAATCTTGAAAAGAAAATATAAATTTTATCTTAACTTTAATTTCGTATTTTGAGACCTGTTCACCCCCGCAACTTCTTTCACCTCTGCTGATCCACCAAACCACGGTAACAATTAGTATTAGTAGTAGTAGTAGTAATAATGGTAGTAGTTTTTAGACAGGTTTCATGAACACACAGAATAACATTGAATACGTTCTTTATAACAATGAGCTACTAGCTTACATTGGGGAGATAGTGGGCTCAAACCCTACTATTGGAAGCCCTGAAGATGGTTTTCTGTGGTTTTCCATTTTCACACTAAGAAAATGCTGGGGATGTACCTTAATTAAGGGCACGATTATTTCCTTCCCACTCGTAGCCCTTTCCTCTCCCATCGTCGCATAAGACCTAGGCCTACCTGTGTCGTTGAGACGTAAAGTAACTTATAAAAAGACAAATAAACAATGTAGTGACACAAATATGCAAATGCAATATGCAATTATAATATTTCATTTTTTTAATCGTCCGACATTACTCGTCCGCCTCTGTGGTGTAGTGGTTAGCGTAATTAGCTGCCACCCCCGGAGGTCCGGGTTCGATTCCCGGCTCTGCCACGAAATTTGAAAAGTGGTACGAGGGCTGAAACGGAGTCCACTCAGCCTCGGGAGGTCAACTGAGTAGAGGTGGGTTCGATTCCCTCCTCCGCCATCCTGAAAGTGGTTTTCCGTGGTTTCCCACTTCTCCTCCAGGCAAATGCCGGGATGGTACCTAACTTAAGGCCACGGCCGCTCCCTTCCCTCTTCCTTGCCTATCCCATCCAATCTTCCCATCCCTGCACAAGGCCCCTGTTCAGCATAACAGGTGATGCCGCCTGGGCGGGGTACTGGTCATTCTCCCCAGTTGTATCCCCGACCCAAAGTCTGAAGCTCCAGGACACTGCCCTTGAGGCGGTAGAGGTGGGAACCCTCGCTGAGTCCGAGGGAATAACCGAACCTGGAGGATAAACAGATTAAGAAGAAGAAGACATTACTCAGCTGCTTTCACAGGAATTTGAACTTATTTCATATAACAGCTACCAACGTATTAAGTTCGAATGTTATTAATATTAACTAGGTTGAACTCTTTGAAATTCAACGGAATACTAAATCCATGGTATATATATTTAGCACTTTTCAAACTGTTGCTACATGCTATTTGCAGTGGCTAAATACGGATTCCAGGAATTGAATTATAGACTGAAGTGTGTAGTACCTAGTGATGTGCGCGAGTGATGCCTGGAATCGCGGTACTCGATTCTTTCGAGTCCAGGCTCGGACTCGCTTCGCTTGCGAAGGCTCGATGATAGCATGACGTCATACGTTCGCTCACTCGCCGGCTCGTAGATGGATGAAGCATGCGTACAAGCGGTCGCTGAGGGTTTATGGGATTGCGGCAGCGCGGTACGATATGAAAAAAACTGAATGAATGCGCAAAAGGAATAACCTAAATTTGATAATTACTTGAGAACGATAATAATGCCACTTAATACGCATAATAAGATATGAAAATATCCGTTTACGGCGTCTCGCACACACTTCACGGAATATGCCATCTATTCTAATATTGATAATATAGCTTATCTGGCCTTCATAGCCCAACTTGGCCGGTTCGATACTGGTTTATTCCGGTAGTATTTGAAGGTGCTCAAATACGTCAACCTAGTGTCGGTAGAATTATTGGGACGTAAAAAATCTCCCGGGGGACTAAATGCGGTACCTCGGCATCCCCGAAAACCATACAAATGTACGTACTTGGACGTAAAAGTTATAACATTATTATTATTATTATTATTATTATTATTATTATTATTATTATTATTATTATTATTATTATTATTATTATTTCAAATCCATGTCACGGTATGTATGTTGTAATTAGTGTATTTTAAACATGTGCTATTTGTAGACTATAGACGGTATTTCTGCACACATTGTATTGCTTCGCTACTGGTAAATTATATCTCATGTAGCCATTATGCATATACACGGGCGTAGATGTGCTAATATGATCGGTAGTATGACAGATTTCTTGTAACCATAGCCTATTGCTAACCGCGCCAAAGCCTACAATCGTCCGGGGGAACAGGTGAATTACAGCGGTGAATTACAGCAGTTTATATGTACATCATACTTTCGGCAGATATAATGTCGGGTATTAAGATGAGGCGTCCAGAATGTGACGTACGTTCACGCAGCAAATCAGCGGACAGAACGTCATTCTGTTCTAGCTAAACAGCTGACAGTTTGTTAGTAAGTCACAACCTTTAGTGCCTATGATGATGATAATAATAATCATAACAATCGAATTATTGACGACCGATGACTGAACAACATCAATCATCAGCAGCAAACATATTGCACTCCACACCACAAAAATATTCTGTGGGTGACCCTGAATGCCGTGCACTCCAGTACAGTAGATTTTAGTTCTAAGGCATGTCCACAGATAGCGACACCAGTATGCTTGGACTCGAGTCTGGAGTCGAGTAATACCGATTCTAAGAGCACATTACTCGATTCTACTCGATTCCGTCGCTAGCCCATCACTAGTAGTACCTATTTGCAGTAGTGCTGTAGTGCAGTAGTGCTGTTAGAGCGCCTCCTTAAACACTACTTTTATTGTCCTATGGCTCGCTGGCACTATTTGTTCTTTCAAACTGTGAAACTCGAGACATTGCTACGTACAGCTGGCCATGACTAAATAGAGGCTGGGGTAGTTAAGCTTCACCACAACAGCCAAGCAGGGTTCCGATTTCATGGCTTATTCGTATGTCACTGTATGACGATTCTCCTCGTCCTTTTCGAACTAGCCTACAATCAGCCGACCGTCATGGCCTTGCGCTGCGCCATGGATTAAGTGGCGCTATTCGCACTCTGTGATAATTAATGCCCTAAGCTTTTGGCTAACGATCTTTAATTTTGCACCAGTGGTTCTATAATGCGTATTTTCAACATTTTTTGTAATTCAAGGGCTATGCCTCCTTGCTTATATGGCCACTGACAATATGGCAGACGTTCGTTCAATTAGCTTCAGCCAGGCAGCGCTCCCGCCTCTCTATGTTATTCTACAGTAGCTCGTTGATATAGACCTCGCTAGAATGTCAATGTGGTAGTGCCATCTGTTGATAGTTACAGAATGAAGTACGGTCTGCCATCTCTTGCCAGTAACTGGAACGGATTGCAACTGCTTTTTGAATTCCGAGAGGAAGCTTTGCTCAAATAATGAAAAAATTCATATTAAAATTATAACTATCGGCGAAACAAGCAGTGATGTGGAATGTAGAGGTATGTGTCTTTATTTTAAAGCAAACAACTTGAAAATCGGCCAAGTAGAAGTTGTTGACGGATTATATATAGAAAGCATATTTGTCGTAGGCCTATATGGGCGAATAGCATTTGCGCATATTAAAACACTAACAATAGTTGAAATAAAGAAAACAATAGTTTTGGCACATTTATCTGTATGTACCTTCCATCTAAATCTCATTTCATAAAATTCGGTCCAGTAGGGAGTTGTTGGCAGAATGCAAAATAATAAGCCTTGCGTTGTAAATGTATACATTAATATGAATTCATATTAACAAGCGTGTTTATAATTACTATAGTACCATATTTTAATAGACAATTATTATTAGCACTAATGGTGCTCAAAATGCACAAAACCGGGCGAGTTGGCCGTGCGCGTAGAGGCGCGCAGCTGTGAGCTTGCATCCGGGAGATAGTAGGTTCGAATCCCACTATCGGCAGCCCTGAAGATGGTTTTCCGTGGTTTCCCATTTTCACACCAGGCAAATGCTGGGGCTGTACCTTAATTAAGGCCACGGCCGCTTCCTTCCAACTCCTAGCCCTTTCCTATCCCATCGTCGCCATAAGACCTATCTGTGTCGGTGCGACGTAAAGCCCCTAGCAAAAAAAAAAAAAAATGCACAAACATATAATTCACAACTAGGCGTATTTTTCACTCTGTGAAGTTATCCTTAACAATGGTTTACGGTAACTATGACCCCGGCAGAGTACGGCTGTAAATAACGCAGTCCATGTGTCGCTTTCCAGGTAGAAGAGTGCTAGCTTTCTCAACTGAAGTTGGCGAGTTCGATCCTGCTCGTACCGGTGATGTTTGATGATGTTGATGATGATGATGATGGGTGTTGTTTAAAGGGCCTAACATCTACGTCATCAGCCCCCAGTGGTTCGAAATGTAATGACAATTTAAAAGTCCAAAATCATCCACTGACCAGAATTCAAAACGTGATGATGAAAAATGAATGGATGAATATGAATTTGAAACAATCAGTGGATCTGACCCGCAATGCCTCACCTTCCCAGAAACAATATTACTGACCAAGGAACTGATTCCAAAGCACAATCCTGAATCAATGATGCTTGTATAAAGGGGTCAATATCCATGTCAACGGTCCTGAAAAATGGCACTTATCGCTAGTAAAGTCGAACCATGGTATTTCTCAAGTTGCAGTACTAATCAAAGGTAGCGTAAACTCACGGTGTTCGAAACATTATAGTACTACTCACAAGTATTGTACGTCGCACAGGTAACGCAGACCTATGGTGTTTCTCACTACCCGCTCCACACATGGACAACGCAAACCCATGGTGTTCCTCACCTACGTGTACTAATCACGGGCGCCGGTATTCCCGTGTTGTTCCTCATAAAGTAAGTACTAATCACAAAACGCAGGCCCACGGTGTCGCTCATATTGTGCTACTAACCACAGGCAACGACCAGACCCGTGGTGTTTCTCACATAATGGTACTAATCACGGGAAACGCAAGCCCGTGGTGTTCCGCATACAGTGGTACTAATCACAGGTACCGTAAACCCACAGTGAACTGCTCTCTGCTGCTACTAATCACAAGACTATTGAGTAGGCCTTGTGGTACTACTCGCAAGTAAAGGCGATCCATGCTGTTCCCCGCATGATGGTACTAATCACAAGTAATTTCATGGTTCTGATTCAATCATCGCTTGGTCGCCCCATTTAGTCGCCTCTTGCGACAGGCTGGGGATACCGTGGGTGTATTTTACGTCTGCGTCCCCTACCCATAGGGGTAAAGAGAGAGAGAAAAAAGAAAAATAAGGGATCCGTTACTTCGAAAAATAAAGTAACGGACGAAGAAAGGCAAGAGCCACGAAGGGTGTGAAAATGAAAGACTCCCTAGGTCTCGAATGCTCTAATAGCATCGGGGTCGGAAAAGACCAAGAGTTGACTAAGGGACGTCGAACAGGATAGATGAAAGTGAGGAGCCTGGCACAAGTAAGTGTAAGAAATGCCAGGACTCGACTAAGGGCCCCTTGGTAGCCACCCCACGCTCTTAGGACAGGCAGGGGATACCGTGTGTGTATTCTTCATATACGTACCCCCACCCAAAGGGGGTCCGGTAAAGTAGTATGTGGAACGAAAATCCATTAAAATTATCATTCGAAAAACTATGTGCCCAAATGTAAACCGTAATTTCACCAGTCGCGAAAGTAAAACTACTTCAGATAGAATCTATTACAGAACTATTTAAAATAGTTTTACTTGAGGCGTAAATACACCTTATAATTAAAAAGAAATATTTATTTTACCATACATGTTTCGGGAAAATCATCCATTCTCTTTATCATTGATATCAGCTCAAAGAATAGAACAATGTAACACTATCTTTTGTTTTTTAGTTTGCTTTCGTAGCGTAACGGTTTGTTATTAGTTGCCGGCCTCGAGGGCACGGGTTCGATTCCCGGTACTGCCAGGAATTTAAAACTGGCAGGAGGGCTGGTATGTGGTTGAAATGGTACATGCAGCTTACCTCCAATAGGGGTGTGCCTGAAAAGAGCTGCACCACCTCGGGATGAGGACAGGAGTTTACTTTTTTTTTTTTTTTTTTTTTTTTTACAATTTAAAGAAAATAGGTTATTTCAATCGTAAAATTACCTGAGTTTCGCCTATGTGTGGCAGCGGGGACTTGTCAGTTGGATTTTTACATTTTTCCAAAACCACCGGTAGCCAGTGAGCCGTTAAGACTCTACTACAAGCCTCCCTTCGTCAATGTCGTGCTCTGAATTTGGATATAGGCCTAGTAGAAGCAAGCTTATAGTAACGAGTGGGTACAGGCCGAAATTGTAGGTTTACAGATATGATTATGATTATGATTATGATTATTATTATTATGATTATGGGCCTAATTTCTAGGTAACGGCCCCTAATGATATGAGATTAAGTGAAGTGTAATAATCATTAACAATTTAAAATGAACCCGATGACTAGAAAATTTAAAAATTACGAAATAATAATTTTATATTAATAATCAATGGATCTAATTCACAATGCATTTTTATTTAAAATTATTTTAAAATAGATTAAAATGAAATAAAATACAATGAGGCATTGTCTTTGAAGTGAAATCACATATTTAAATCCAACTAAAAGTTTAAAAAAATCAAAAGTACACAACGACGGACTAAAATATAGTCAATAGAAAAATCGCAAGGGATACCATGGCAGTATCCTTCGTCTGCGTACCCCACCCACAGGGTGTGTTAGAAGTTTTAATCTTTGTGGTTGGTTAGATAACCTTAAAAGAGAAATGGATAGTCTAAAGTTAGATATAATTGATATGAGTAACGTACGTTGGTAGTAAGTACAGAACGTTTGGTCAAACGACTACATAATTATCAACATAAAATCAAGCAGGGGTACTGCAAGATTTGGTTTAATAATAAATAAGAAAATATGGCAGTGGGCGAGGTACTATAACCAATAGAGTGAACGTATTATTGTTGCCAAGATAACACCCCGCCAATATCTACCACAGTGGTGCAGGGCTATATGCCTACTAGAAGAAATATGAAATATGAAGATATCGAAAGAATAAATTAAGAGGGAAAATTGAACACAATATGTAAAAGGAGGCGAGAATCTAATTGTGATAGGAGACTTGAATGCAGCGGTAGGCCAAGAAAGAAAATGCAATGCAATGCAATGAGACGGACAAGGAAATGAAAGAAATCGGCTTGTTGAATTCTTCGCCGATCATAATTTAAATAATTTATTAAATCAGCACAAACGACGGCTGTATACGTGGACCAGACCTGAAGATATTGGAAGGTATGAAACAAGACTTAATGACGATATAGTCAACGATTCAGAAAATCGGTGTTGGATTGCAACACTTTCCCAGGAGCAAACGTGGACTCTGACAATAACCGGCTGATTATGAAATGCCGTCAGAAGTTGAAGAGATTGCAGAAAGGAAGGAATGCAAGATAGGATCTAAATAATCTGAGAGAAACGAGAATGTGAGAGATTCTTTCAGGGAACATGCTGAACAAGAACTAAATTAAAAGAGTGAAAGAGACGCGATAGGTGAAATGTGGGTAGGCGTGAAGAATGTGATTAGAAGGGCTGCTGAAGAAAGGTTAGGAAGAAAGTTAGAATCAAGAAACGATGATTTTTGTTACGGATCTACCATATAGGTTATCGGCCTCTAATGGTAAGAGATTATGCGAAATTAGTGATGATGATGATGATGATGATGATGATGATGATGATGATGATGCTTGTTGTTTAAAGGGACCTAACGTCTAAGTCATCGACCCATAATGGTACGAAATGAGACGAAATGTAATGACAATTTAAAAATCAAAAATCATCCACTGACCAGAATTCAAAACGTGATAACGAAGAATGAATGGATGGATATGAATTTAAAACTATCAGTGGATCCGACCCGCAATGCCCCACATTCCCAGAAACTAGCGTTAAACAATAGTATTACTGACCTAGGGACTGCTTCTAAGCACAATCCTGAATCGAGGACGCTTGTTATCTAAAGGGGACCAAAATCCAGGTCAACGGCCCCTCATCATAGTACTTATCGCTAGAAAAATAGAACCATGGTATTTGTCATGTTGCGGTACTAATCACAAGTGGCGTAGACCCGGAGAATTCCACACATTATGATACTACTCACAGGTAATGTAATGCGCACATGTAACACAGACCTATGCTGTTTCTCACATTGCGGCGCCATTTATAGTCAAAGCAAACCTGTGATTTTCCTCACATAGGAGTACTAATCACAGGGACTCGTACAATCCCGTAGTGTTCCTCACATGGTGGGTACTAATCATAGGCAAGGCAGACACATGGTGTCACTCATATGGTGGTACTAATCACAGGTAGACTACTGTAAAACCCATCCTGGTTCAGAAACTGTCGCTACTACTCACAAACCTATTGTGTACCTAACATAGTGATACTACGCGCCAGTAAAGGCGACCCATGGTGTTCCCCGCGTGGTGGTACTCATGGTTCCAATTCGATCATCCCTTGATCTCCCCATACCGTGGGTGTATTCTTCGCCTGCGTCCCCCACCCAAAAGGGGCTGTGTGTTTGGTCCACGAGAGCTATTTTATTTCGCTCAAGTTCGCCGGCAAGCCGGTTAGGACCCAACTATCCGCTACCTGGGACGGGACACGTGGGAGTATCACCACTCCCCCGGCTACGCCAGCGCAGTAGGTTCGTGTTATGTGAAATTAAATGACAGTACCTAAGTTTCAAATATTAATGCCGGGCTGAGTGGCTCAGACGGTTGAGGTGTCGGCCTTCTGACCCCAACTTGGCAGGTTCGATCCTGGCTAAGTCCGGTGGTATTTGAAGGTACTCAAATACGTCAGCCTCGTGTCGGTAGATTTACTGGCATGTAAAAGAACACCTTTGGACTAAATTCCGGCATATCGGCGTCTCCGAAAACCGTAAAAATAGTTAGTGAGACCTAAAGCAAATAACATTATTTATTGTTAAACATGAACCTAAGATTTAAAAACGGATAATTATGATCAAAATGATCAATATAAACATATTCAATCTATCTAATTAGCAATGCTTTGTGTATGTTGGGTATTCAGCTCGATGGCCGGTTTGATCCTCCAGAGCTCCGCCAACAGCTGTCATAGATAGCCTAGACGTCACTGAAGATGCATAGTAGGGAACTGAAGAGTGTGTCATTTTCCCGTTGCTTTCCTCACCGACTTAGAAGCTGCTATTGCATAACTGTCTGCCAAGTCTACCGAAGTGCACACACCACCCGATCCTATGAGCGATATTTTCACATCATTCATAACAGGGACTGCTGTATAAGGAATTGTATTACTAGCATCTAGCTCATACACTACATTTTGCTAGCAAAGGAATAACAAAGCCTTATTTATATAAAATAATTAAAACAGAGTAACCTAAAGTGTAGTAAAATAAGGCACCGACTTCAAAACTTAAATCACCTATATTCTTCAATTAATTAATAACCCAAAAACATATTAAAATAATATACATTTTATGTTCTTAAAAAACTATAAAACAAGCCACGCTATGAAACGGATGAAGAGAGCTTCGGAAATTTCAGTACGGAGCAGAACAGCCAGGTCCACGCACACCATAAGAATGTGTACTGCGGTGAGATGGCCACCGAAAATACACAATCTGATTCGGGGATTCTCCCTTCATTAGGTAGGAGGAGTACGTTGCCATGGCGAATCCCTAGGTGACAATACCACTGCTGTTCTCCGCGAGACCCGGAGGCAAGTCTACCATACCTTCGCTGAACGTTTAATCGCCCTCATTTTATTGGAAAGGGGGGTGGCCTGCCACTCCTCCTCCTAGTGAGATATTAAGAGATAACCCTGGATGAAACCTTGTAAGGTAACGGGACAGCATGATCAATTAGCTCAATTTGCGCTACACCCACGTGGGTTGGCAGCCACATACATATGATTCTGGTGCTTAAAATCCGCAAACCGGCCAACAGATCCTGGATACGTTGAACTAGCGGGTGTTGCGGATACGAATCGATAGATTACAATGAGCTCCAGAAGTCAACGCACACAAAGTGATGCTGACATCCATCGGATACCACCTTCAGCGAAGCTTCCAAGGGGGTATAAAGCTCTGCTGTGTACACGCTGAAGGCTACAGGTAGAGAAAAAGGAGACTTATTTTTGTTAACAATGGACCCACTCTCTCCACTAGCCACGAGTAGCCAGTTTACAGCACGGTTGATCCTCGCAACGGACTTGAATACCATCCAATGTATGGAAGCATCCGAGTCACTTTATGGGTAGGTGTGCAATTCCAGAATAATTTCAGATCGGCGTGCTGTCCAAGGAGGCACCATAATAAGCCAGCGTTGGGTAAATACCATCAAAGCGTAGTCCAAAACGCGGTGTTGCCCGAGAATAAGTAGCATACAGCCGACAGTTTTCGTTACGGAATACGCAAGAATAGCTCGGGTGAACTGGGATCTGTCGTAGATTCGTGGCAAATTATACAAACACATCCTTGTGTACCACGTGAAATGGAGGTGCACCAGACTCATCGAGCAGACTGCCCATAAGAATCGAACGGAGAGGTCCCATTGCCAGCCCAACTCCATTGTGGTGGACGCTATTCAGTTTATCAACAAACGTTTTCTTCACTGATCCATATGCTGCACTGCCGCAGTCTTATCTACTTTAAATAAAATATGTGCCCTATGAACGCGTACGAGCGCTGGGTTATTAGTCCCCACGTAGTGTAGCTAAAAACATCACAATATTGAGTTTTCCAAAACACATTGCTATTAATAAACACGTGCACGTCTCCCTCGAAGACATCTTCTCTAAAAGAAACCCAAAATGTTGCGTAATTTCACCAGCATCTTTGTTCTCTTTCCCACGATCTCGGTTGCTCGCGGATCACCAGGAAGATTTTCTTTTACGTTGAAAGGATTTTCAAAATATTCCTTCCACCTGTTCAATGTTTACCTGAGATCTATTATTCCACCTGATTTACTAAAAAATTATATTAATCTCCTTCCCCCTCCCTTTCTTAGATATGTAGTGTCTAGAAAGGTTTCCCTGCTGCTTGCCCTAGTCTCTCTAGGATACTACCGAAATATTCCACGATTTATTGGATTCAACAACTATTTCTTTCGCTTTGTTTCATTCCTCTACGTACAATTCTCTGCCTGCACCAGCCTTGCTTGGAGTCATGTCTGATACGGCTTCCTTTTACTTTTACAAGCTGCTATCACTTCAATATTCCACCAAGATATTCGATTATCCTCATCTTTGCACACAGTTATTCCTGGGCTGTCCGTTGCTATTTCTACTAGAGCATAGCATCTCTGTATGCAAACCATTCTCTTTCTACATACTGTCCATTATTTGGAGCTTTTTGCAAATCATATGTACGTACTTCTGTCCAATTTTCTCGCCTTGAAGGTTTTCTACCCTCATTCTGCCGGAGACAAATTTCATTTCCTCTACCTTAGGCCTAAAGGTACTTATTCCACTAGAGATCAGATAGTGGTCCATGTCTTCGAAAAATTCTAACGGATTTACTGAATTCAAAGTCGTTAAAATTTAGTCTATTGTTGATCTGGTGCCCCCGCCCTCCCAAGGTGCAGCAATGAATAGTCTTATACTTGAAGAATGTATTCGTAATTGCTTATCCCACACTAGCACAGAAGCCCAGCAAACTTTTCCCATTTCTGTTTGCTTCCGTATCATATACACATTTACCACTCACGCTTTCGTATCCTTCAGTTCTATTTCCAGCTCCCGCATTGAAATCATCCATTAGCAGTATAATATCCTTGCTCGTGTCTCTGACTACGATGTCACTCAATGCTTCATAAAACTTGTCAGCTTCATCCCCATCTGCTCCCCCAAATAGTAATTATACTGAGACAATTCTCATCCTAATTTCTCCAAACTGCCAAATCTGATGATTATTATTATTATTATGTTTGTTGTTTAAAGGGTCCTAACAGTTAGGTGAGTGGTCCGTAATGATACGAGCTGCAACAAAATGACGCGATAATTAAAACTTCAAAATTCATCCACTGAACAGAATCTAAAACGAATGATGATCAAAAACAGTTCATGAAACAAAAAGAATCACTGGATCTAATTCGCAATTCCTTAATTACTGGGATGATACGTATTATCCAAAGGGATCCAGAATCCAGGTCACTGGCCCGTCATAATTGTACTTACTAATCACTGGTAAAACAGAACCATGGTGTTTCTCCTATAGTGGTACTAATCACAGGTAATGTAGGCCCATGGTATGTCACACACAATGGCACCACTCACAGGTAACACAGACTCATGGTGTTCCTCTCATAGTGGGACTAATCACTGGGGCCAGTATTACCGTGGTGTTCCTCACTGAGTGGAACTGATCACAGGCCGCGTATACTCATGGTGTCGCTCATATAGGGGTACTAATCATAGGCAATATTGACCCACGGTATATCACACATTATGGTAACGCCAGCAGGTAACACAAACCCATGGTGATCCTCACATAATTGTACTGCACTCAGCAACGCAGACCCATGGCTTTACTCACATAGTGGTAGTAATCACGGGCGCCAGCCAAGCCCGTGGTGTTTCTCATATAGTGGCACCAATCGCAAACAACGTAGAACAATGGTGTTTTTCATTAAGTGGTACTACTCATAGGTAACGCAGACCCATTCTGAACACAGTGGAACCGACGAGTGGAATAGAACCGACCAGTGCAATACACACGATGACACTTATCACGATGAAGATGATGATGACGCTTGTCGTTTTAAGGGGACTAACATCTAGGTCATCTGCCCCTGATGGTACGAAATGAAATGACAAAACAAAAGTTTTAAATCATCCACTGACCAAAAGAAAAAAAAGATGACATGAAGAATGAATGGATAAACATGAACCCAAAACAATCAGTGGATCCTAACCAAAAATTACCAGAAAGAAACAGCGTTACCGACCAAGGGACCATTCTAAAGTACAATCCTGAAGATGATGATGACGCTTGTTTTCGAAAGGGGTCCAAAATCCAGGTCAACGGCCCCTCATAATGGTACATGTCGCTAGTAAAGTAGAACCATGGTATTTGTCATGTTGGGGTACTAATCAAAAGTAGCGAAGACTCACGGTGTTCCACACATCCTGGTACTACTCACAAGTATTGTACGTCGTACAGGTAATGCAGATCTATGGTGTTTCTCACACAATGGCAGCACTCATAGCCAATGAAAACCGATGAGATTCCTCACCTAGGTGTACTAGTCACGGGTGCCGGTATTCCCGTGATGTTCCTCACATACTGGGTACTAATCACAGGAAACGCAGACCCACGGTGTCACTCATATAGGGGTACAACTCACAGGCAACGCCCAGACCCGCGGTGTTGCTCACATGGGTACAGCACACGGATACTGGAAACCCACAAACGTATCAACTCACTGCTGCTACTAAACACAAACCTGTTTCGTACCCAACATAGTGGTACTACTCGCAAGTAAAGGCGACCCATGGTGTTCCCCGCGAGATGGTACGAATCAAAAGTAGTTTCATGGTTCTAATTCAATCATCCCTTGGTCGCCCCTTTTAGTCGCCTCTCACGACAGGCAGGAGATACCGTGGGTGTACTTTTCGTCTGCGTCCCCCACACACAGGGGGTAGAGAGAGAAAAAAAAGGATGAAGAAAGAAGGGATGCGTCACTTCGAAAAATGAAGTAACGGACGATGAAAGGCAAGGGCCACGAAGGAAGTGAAAATGAAAGAATCCCTAGGCATCGAATGCTCTAATACCGTTGGAGTAGGAAGAGAACAAGAGTTGACCAAGGGAGGTCGGACAGGATGGACGAAACTGGGGAGTCTGGCACAAGTAAATGGAAGCAATGCCAAGACTCAGCTAAGCGCCCCGTGTTCGCCAATCCACACTCCCAAGTTGAGAGCCCCTTGGGCCCCTTTTAGTCGCCTCTTATGACAGGCAGGGGACACCGTACATGTATTCTTCTTTTGCGACCCCAACCCAAAGTGGGTACTGCCAAATCCACTCACATCATTCACTTATTTACGGGCCTAAGAAAAACTGTGTTGTGTGCTATAGTATACCTGATGAAGAGACCTACTGCTCACTCGGACATTCCCTTTTCAACATCTGTCAAGTATACTATATAATCTCCTCTCTCCTTCTCGTTATCTCTCCTTTACCGGAATAAAAATATAAAAAGTACTTGATAATATTTCCCTATCTGCATCAGTCCTTGTTGGAGTCGTTTCTGATACGCCTTCGTTTGAGACAAGGGACCTGCAATTATAACGAAAACTCATCAACTGGGTTGCAACTGGCAGTAGGAAAGAGAATATGCCATTATGAAGGGAACTCCCCAATTCTTCTTGACTGGCAGTAGAAAAAGGTGCCTGCCATTATAACCGATACTCCCCAACTGGATTGTGACGGGAAGTAGGGAAAGATACCCGCTATTACAATGAAAATTATTACACCCCGACTCGATTCTCACTGGCAGCAGGCAAAGGGATCTGACATTATAATGAAAACTCCCCAACCCGGACTTCACATGAGGAATGGCGTAGGCAACCTCGCCGTGGTGTTTCTCGGGTAAGACAAAGAACTATGCAATTTGATTCAATTTTACAACGTATAGACTACTTCATGTACAATTCTGTAAACAATTTAAAACTACTTAGCCAAACACGGGAACGTTAGATATTTCAGTAATAAGGCGAGGCTCTTCGACTTAGGAAATATATGATACACAGCTTGCTAATCAGTTAAAATTATATTAACAAAGATAAACCTAAAATTATATCTCTTATTGTTTTATCGACAAGTAGATGTATATTTGATGTTTAGATTTGATTTGAAAGTCGTGTGTGTGTGGTGATTGATTATTTTGATTGAATCTGTTAAGATGGTTTCACAGATGCCTATCATTTCCTGTTCATTAGTTTTTAAACATTTTTTTGTTTTTTGCTATTTGCTTTACGTCGCACCGACACAGATAGGTCTTATGGCGACGATGGAATAGGAAAGGCCTAGGAAGTGGAAGGAAGCGGCCGCGGCCTTAATTAAGGTACAGCCCCGGCATTTGCCTGGTGTGAAAATGGGAAGCCACGGAAAACCATCTTCAAGACTGCCGACAGCGGGGCTCGAACCCACTATCTCCCGATTACTGGATACTGGCCGCACTTAAGCGACTGCAACTATCGAGCTCGGTATTAAAACATTTTAAGGAAATTGAGAACTGCGTCTGAGACTGCTCCTCTTGCTACAAAAGAAATTACCATATTATACTTTCACCTCCCGGGTTCCATACAAATGAGAGAATTTCTTCGAGTAACCCGAAAATAGGAACAGTTTTGTAAAGCAGAGATATGATTTCCCTGGAAATTAGGTATGCAATAAAATGAATAGGTTAATAGTCTTGTGAAACTATAAACTAGCTTATTTGCTTGTTTCACAATTCGATTAACTGTTAAGGTCGGGAGAGAACAAGTGTTCATCGACATGAGACCTATCTGAGTCGGTGCAACGTAAAGCGAATCATAAAAAAGAACAAGTGTTTATGAAGAGGAGTCCAACAAAAAGCTGATGAAAATAAGGAAACAAGTACAAAGTTGGAGTGCAAGGCTGTGTGGCTCAGACCGTAAACTGCATACCTCCTGACCCCATGATATTGGGTTTGATCCCAGCTATGTTCGGTGGTATTTGAAGGAGATTATTGCCAGTATTCCGTTGCTAAATTTATCCACACGTAAAGCAACGTCCAAGGGACAAAACTCCTGTTCCTCTTCATCCCTTAAAACCATAAAGTATTTAGTGGGTCGTATAACCAGCAATGTTACTGGTATCAATTCTGGGCGCAGAGCAGTGCCTTCCTGTAATAATTTGTAGTCTACGATGAAGAAACATGGGTGAGAATTTATAGTCCTCTAATCATTTCAATATGTGTTGTAAAAAATAATAGAGGCTTCCACTTTAATACGCTGTCGGGTGAATGAAGGAGCCAATATGAATGGCGGTCACACATACATCAGCCGGAGGGTCACACAGGCATGAGCAAGTTGACATTGAATGACTAGTTGGCAGCAACATTGTTCTCTGAATACCGTTTTGAAATGAGGAGGTGGAACACACGATATCCTATAGCAAGCAACAAAAGATAACTCGTCCTCTATAGTGAGAATGATTCATAAAGAAAGGAATTTAGATTTCAGAGGTCATTGTTCTTAAGCAATTCCCATCACATCCAGCACCCTTGTCTTGGCAGATCTAAAGAATACCCAGTTACGGCCTATGTTCTTAGGGGCTCGAATACATGGGCACCAACTTGTGACTTGAATTACCTACCACATTGGCTTAAAAGGAGCTCTTCATTATGAAGTACATTAATCAGGTCTCTCGGGACCTGCTACTTGATTACTGTGGCTATGCCGAGGGAATTGAGGTCTCTTCTCGTCCTGAATTAATAATAGGAAACAATTACTGTATTTGTTCCTCAGTACTGCTGAATCAATTTCGT
Source organism: Anabrus simplex (assembly GCF_040414725.1). Classification (NCBI taxonomy): domain Eukaryota; kingdom Metazoa; phylum Arthropoda; class Insecta; order Orthoptera; family Tettigoniidae; genus Anabrus; species Anabrus simplex. The sequence goes on from NC_090268.1 coordinate 268,516,769, forward strand.
TGTTTTTTTAACATTCGTGGCTAGACGAATCATTCGGCATCAGCTTAGTGCACGTAGCCCGCGTAAGAAAACAACAGCATGCTAGGCTGCTCGTTATCGCGGGATTGCATCCTAGTAATATAGTTCGTTGGCGTTCGGCTCCATGGCTAAATGGTTAGCGTGCTGACCTTTGGTCACAGGGGTCCCGGGTTCGATTCCCGGCAGGGTCGGTAATTTTAACCATCATTGGTTAATTTCGCTGGCACGGGGGCTGGGTGTATATGTTGTCTTCATCATCATTTCATCCTCATCACGACGCGCAGGTCGCCTACGGTAGTTAAATCAAAAGACCTGCACCTGGCGAGCCGAACTTGTCCTCGGACACTCCCGGCACTAAAAGCCATACGCCATTTCATTTTTCAGTTCGTTGGCATGCAAGAGTGCTTAAGTGTGAAAGAACAGTATCAGTAGATTTAATGGCATATTAACGAAAATTTCTGATACTACGGCATTTCTTAAAATTCGATGGCAGCTGAAGGAAAGTTAAATACTCATTATTATATTTAAAAAAATGTCAGGTTGATCTTCGGTCACACCGACACAGGTAGGTTTTATGGCGATGGGATAGGAAAGGGCTAGGAGTTGGGTTGGGAAGAAAGCGACCGTGGAATTAATTGAGGTACATTTGTTTGGTGTGAAAATGTGAAAACCCGGGAAATCATCTTCAGGGTTGCCGACAGCAGGTTTCGAACTCACAATCTCCCGAATGCAAGTTCACAGCTCCGAGCTCCTAACCGCACGGCTAACTCGCTCGATAATATTATTATTATTATTCATTCTGTTCATTAATGTGTTGCGACAATGCACCCAAGCTCTGCATTCGGGAGTCTCTTGGATTCAAACCCCACGGTCGGCCGTCCTGAGAATTACAATTTTTTTTTTCTATTTTTTCTTTCCAGGCAAATGTCGGGACAGCTCCAATTCATAGGCCACAGCAGATTTCTTTCACGTTCTTACCCAATCTCTTTGACCATCATTTATTTAATTTTCAACAGCTCCTCAAGTGAGGTTGGCTTCAGGAAGGGCATCCAGTCGTAAAACTTGTCATATAAATTCGTATCACCTCATCGCCATCCCCGTATCAAAAATGGTACTAACGGGTGGACAAACAACTTTGTCTGCGATTCTGCGCGACGCCTTGGCCTTCTTCTTCTTCTTCTTCTTCTTTATCTGTTTACCCTCCAGGTTCGATTTTTCAATTGATCTCAGCGAAGGATCCCACCTCTATCGCCTCAAGGGCAGTGTCCTGGAGCTTCAGACTCTGGGTCGGGGATACAACTGGGGAGGATGACCAGTACCACGCCCAGGCGGCCTCACCTGCTATGCCTGTGGGGGGATGGGAAGATTGGAAGGGATAGATAAGGAAGAGAGAAGGAAGCGTCCGTGCTGGGGGGATGGGAAGATTGGAACGGATAGACAAGGAAGAGGGAAGGAAGCGTCCGTGGCCTTAAGTTAAGTACCATCCCGGCATTTGCCTGGAGGAGAAGTGGGAAACCATGGAAAACCACTTCCAGGATGGCTGAGGTGGGAATCGAACCTACCTCTACTCAGTTGACCTACCGAGCGTGAATGGACCCCGTTCCAGCCCTCGTACCACTTTTCAAATTCCGTGGCAGAGCCGGTAAACGAACCCGGGCCTCCGGGGTTGGCAGTGGACAACGCCTTGGTCACCAAGAGAAAAGAAAAATAGGGGCCACCCTCAGAACGCATTTGGTTAGTTGTCCTTCTCTTTCCATCATAATAGGTTTGATTCTGTCTCAGGTCATTGACATCTGAATGTCCTTACATACAGCACCTCCTTGGTGTTGGATTGTGTCATTTTAAAGAACTATTGTAGGAAAAAATCGACTACATAAGAATTCGTAGGAATTAAACAAGCAATATAAACGGAAACCTAAGACAGTCATTAATTATTTCAGGAAACAGGTTAAATCCCAATTACTGTAAGATGTGCTGGGATAACATATGAACAGTATGCTCCCGGATCTTGATCCCGGAAGGCAGATTCCAGTAAGTCATCCTTCAGTCATGTTCAAATCATCTTACGTACGTGATGAGGTTCGATCACAGCACTGTTCAGTGGGAGGGCTGTCAAAGCATCACGAACCATATTTTAACACTGATTGTTAGGCCCACAACGTACTGGAACTCCTGATAAAAGTGGTAGTTACGTGTTACGAGATAAACTATAATTTTCTTAGAACATTTCAACACTTTTGAAGGCAGGCAGGCAGAAAGTGGGTGAGCCTAGCGCGCTAGCTTGTCTCCCAGAGTCTGGCAAGGTCAGAGGACCGACCAGTACCGCCCCCGCCTTCTTCTCACGCCACGGGCTGACCCGGCCTGGCCAACCGCCCACACCCAACTTCAAACTATTAATGTGTCAATTTTGAATTAAATTGCTCGTGTACCTGTTGGAATATTATTTAAGTATGTGATTGTCAAGATCGCTGTTTATTATAACAAGACAGTGAACTGTGACTGGATAGCGAAATATTTAACATGGAAACTACAGTAATGTTTACCTCTGTCCTGGTTTTAATGGCAAAACCGTAATACTTAATAGCAATGTTAGTAGTAGATGACTAGAAGTAGATGACTAGGTATTTTCCAGCTCATGTTTTCTAAAGCCGACCCTGTGGTGTAGGGGTGCTGCCTCTCGCCCGGAGGCCCGGGCTCGATTCCCGGCCACTTCAAGGATTTTCCCTCGACGTAAGAGCTGGTCCGAGGTCCACTCAGCCTACATGATTAGAATTGAGGAGCTATCTGAGGGTGAGATGGTGGCCCCGGTCTCGAAAGCCCAGAATAACGACTGAGAGGATGCGTCGTGCTGACCACACAACCCCTCGTAATCTTCAGGCCTTCGAGTTGAGCAGCGGTCGCTGGGCAGGCCAAGGCCCTTTCAAGGGCGTTAGTGCCGTGGGGTTTGGTTTTGGTTTTTTCATGTTTTCTAAGTTCCGTTTAGGATTGCTGACAGGCAGTCTAAGGCAGTGTTTACCGAACTTCTCGTCTTTTTAACCCGATTTCTACGAGTTGGTCACCTTGTTGAAAAAAAGCCACCGATTTTTAATAATACTGATAATTTTGCTCGGTGCCTAACTTAAAGTCAAAGAGGTGAATTGAGGAAGTGATTTGGGAAAGGAAAATCAAATTACTAAAAGTACAAACCAGGTAACGAATTAATTCTACACGTTGTTTACCTTCCCAATACTCATTGGCTGAACGGTCAGCGTACTGGTCTTTGGTTCAGAGAGTCGCGGGTTCGATTCCCGGCCGGCTCGGGGATTTTAACCTTAATTGGTTTATTCCTACGGCACGGGGGCTGGGTGTATGTGATGTCTTCATTATCATTTCAGCCTCATCACGACGCGCAGGTCGCCTACTGGCGTCAAATAGAAAGACCTGCAACTGGCGAGCCGAACCCGTCCTGGGATATCCCGGCACTGAAAGCCATAAGACATTCCATTTCACCTTCCCAATAATCCTGAAAATGCTCACGTTTCGAGGCAGGTGTTCCAGCGTCTCTGAATATGTTCTACCACGTAACTCTCGTTCTGAAATATTCTCATAAGATTATTTGTATTTCCTCTAATATTCTGGGATTTGATTTGTAGACTCCTCTTACCATTTCATACGTAGCCATCAACAGCTCAGTTGGTAAGCGGAGGCACATTTACCGAGTAATTATAACGTTGATTACGTCTAATATTATAATAGAACGTACCCGTAGTTGACGGATCGAATGATGGCGATACCACCGACTTCTGTTTGTACCTACGTTGACGAGTAATTTTTAAGCAGCAAACTTCACACATTCTGGTGCCCGGTCAAGTACCCAGCTGAACAGCACTCGACCGGTGGGTGATCTCGAATCACAACAGTCAATGTACCATGATCGTAACATTCTAGCCACCACACGTCTGCAAAGATGTTTGGAATATACCGACGATCCATAACCAATTCCAGCTCAATTAGTCCAGTATTTAGTCATGATTGAGCAAGAAATTAAGAGCACCATATCATTATCATCATCATCATCATCTGTTTACCCTCCAGGTTCGGTTTTTCCCTCGGACTTAGCGAGGGATCCCATCTCTACCGCCTCAAAGGCAGTGTCCTGGAGCTTCAGACTCTTGGTCGGGGGATACAGCTGGGGAGTATGACCAGTACCTCGCCCAGGCGGCCTCACCTGCTATGCTGAACAGGGGCCTTGTGGAGGGATGGGAAGATTGGAAGGGATAGGCAAGGAAGAGGGAAGGAAGCGGCCTGGGCCTTAAGTTACGTACCATCCCGGCATTCGCCTGGAGGAGAAGTGGGAAACCACGGAAAACCACTTCCAGGATGGCTGAGGTGGGAATCGAACCCACCTCTACTCAGTTGACCTCCCGAGGCTGAGTGGACCCCGTTCCAGCCCTCGTACCACTTTTCAAATTTCGTGGCAGAGCCGGGAATCGAACCCGGGCCTCCGGGGGTGGCAGCTAATCACGCTAACCACTACACCACAGAGGCGGACACCATATCATTATACTCTATCAAACTATTTTAAAAATAATTTTTCAGATATTAATATTCTCAAGCCTGTGACTAATCATCATCCACTGCGTCTTCCTCTTTTTCTCTTATGTTCCAAGGCCCAGGACCATTGTTCTCCAAGGTAACCTATCCTCCTCCATTCGCCTCAAATGACACCACCGCCGAAGCCAATTGTTATGCGCACTTTCATCCATCAAATTGATTAGAGCTCCATGGCTAAATGGTTAGCGTGCTCGCTTTTGGTCAAAGGGATCTCGGGTTCGATTCCCAGCAGGGTCGGAAATTTTAACCTTCATTGGTTAATTTTGCTGGCACGGGGGCTGGGTGTGTTTGTCGTCTTCATCACCATTTCATCCTCATCATGACGCGCAGGTCGCCTCCGGACTTCAAATAAAAAGACCTGCACCTGGCGAGCCGAAGTCCTCGGACACTCCCGGCACTAAAAGCCATAAGCCATTTCATTACAAACTTAGACTTTATGTCCTCATTTCGAGAATGTTTACATTCTTGCATTTCTTCCCACCTGTTTTCAGCAGCAACCACCCTTGCTAATTTCATGTCTGCTATTTCTAACTTACGATTAAGACTTCCTGAGTTCACCAAACTTTCACTCCTGTATAGCAAAGTTGGTGTGAACGTAGACAGATTTAAAAGTTTCGTTCGATAGTCAAATAGCGGCTTGTTTGCCATTTGGGAATAAAGAAAGATGAGTCAAAATCAGTCATTTTTATGAAACTCTTGACGTAGTACAAGTGTATTGTTTCGATACTGTACTCTGGTTTTTAAATTTAAATAACTTCTAGACAGCACGTGTGACGTCAATTTGAATATCTCGTTGAAAAATGTTCAAAATTCTGATATATTTCTCTCAAAACCTATCAGGGCCAGCGGCTTTAAAGTTGTAAGACATACTATATGTACATTTAGCTATAATAATTATAATAATAACCACACCAACCAAACCCCACGGTACTACAGCCCATGAAGGGCCTTGGGCTACCAAGTGACCGCTGCTCAGCCCGAAGGGCTGCAGATTACGAGGTGTCGTGTGGTCAGCACGACGAATCCCCTCGGCCATTATTCTTGGCTTTCTAGACTAGGGACGCTATCTCACCGTCAGATAGCTCCTGAATTCTAATCACGTAGGCTGAGTGGATCTCGAACCAGCCCTCAGGTCCAGACAAAAATGCCTGATGTGGTCTGGAATTAAACCCGGGGCCTCCTGGTAAGAGGCAGGCACGCTACTCCTACACCACGGGGCCGGCTATATTATGAATAATAATAATAATAATAATAATAATAATAATAATAATAATAATAATAATAATAATCATAATAATAATAATAAGAAGAAGAAGAAGAAGAAGTAGAAGAAGAAGAAGAAAAGCATTATTTGCCGAAACCAAACAACTTTCTTCTTATCCATTTCTGTAGGTGCATTAATTTTACCTAAAATGTACCACATTTTTTCTTATTTGTTTCAGGCGTTACAGAAAAATCCCCTTCCGATTACTCGTAATTGGAGTCATGTTGATGTGCAAAAAATTTCAGGTACTTAACATAAGAAGTTTCCTTTAAAATGGTAACGAAGTTTTTAAAAAGCGGATAAAAACGATGCTGACATTTTTATCATAATGTTTCACTTCAGACAATTCGTAGAATATTCCTGCTCCATACTCTGGATTATTTGTGTCCTCCTTGGTTACTTTTAGGTCTCTCTTCTTTCTTCTGGCTCTATTTCTGGAAGTCACAGGTAAAATGTTTTATGTGTGACTTTGCTAGCTCTACAGGAGAGCGAAAAACAGCTTCTGAGGCGCATATTTTGCTGCTTTTAAGGCAGGTCGAATTGACAGTTCTGACCATGATAGACTATCGTAACAGCCAATACGATAAGGGGAGCGGGGGACGGCACAAGGTTGAACTGTTTTATGATCACTCAGCATTGTTTATCGCTGGGTTCTCCTTGCACATATGAGAGTATCTCTCAGCTTATATTAATTCCTGCGAAGGGAGTACCCATAGGACGACACGAACAAAACAAGTCACATGCAATAAAATATCTCTAAATGGTCTTTTACCTCTGACGTCCAGATTTCTCATCTCTTCCAATACCAAATCTGCTTTCTTCAGACAAATTCATACCACCTCTTTCAAAATGCTCAGAATGCTGTATCCTGGATGAATGTTAAACTCCTGCAGTACTCTAGCCCTACCAAATTTTCATTAAATGGTACCAAAGCATCATCCAACCCCAGATGGAGTGTATTAGAACCAACTAATAGTGTTTTAGCAATTCTGGACCACATAATGTTACTGAATGACTGGTTAGCATTAATAGTTTTTCCATGTATACACATTTCTTTAAAAGATCTCGGCGAGCTGAAGTTCAATGTCTACTATGATATAACACCTAAGCTTACCAGTTTCACATAGTTTTAATTTCTCAAGTTTTCGCATGCATTCTAAACGTTGCTGATAATTATGGAATCGACTCCTTAGCAACAGAAAGGATAACTTGTGTGATGTAAGTTATTCTTCGTCTTTGCTCCGGCTATCCATTTTTGTTAAAGACACCTAGTGATTTGATTTGGGGACAATCAGAATGCTGAAGAATCCATCGGGTAGGAGGCCCGATCGATTTCTGTTCCAACAAACTATGAATAACGAGGAAATTATGACTGTCACATAGGTTATCGTGTACATCCCACCGAAACTGGAGAACGAGCGCACGGCTGCACAGACTAAACTACGCTGAAATATGTTCAAAATGTATAAATTCAGCTCTCGCATTCATTGTTCCAGCTCCCTTCTTCAGAGGCATGCCATATCAAAGCCCCACAATGGGTGATGGGCATTAAAATTACCCATAAAGAGAAAAGGAGGTAGGAGGTGATCTATAAGATCAAGTACATCATTGATATTAAAAGACTGGCCTGTTGGTAAATAAACATTACAAAATGTCGTTATGACTGAAAAGGAAACATGAGCAGCTACTGCTTCCAGGTGGGTTCTCAGTGGAACCGCTTCGCTGCAGGTTTCAGAACGAATAAACATACCAACGTCATCGGAAGCCCGATTAATATAACCCTGTACTATCGAATGTATGCGCAGCCCCTGTCCCGTTTCTCTACGGGGTCATGTATGAAGTGAGATGAATCTTCGTAGCGTCTTTATGACAGGATGCCGCTCTTGACGTCATCCTCATCAGAGGAGTCAAGGATATGAAATGAATGATGTGTGATACACGATAGTGGGAAGGGAGAGGGTGAAACTCCGTGTCGGCACGTACCCTACTCCCGTCGAAGAGCTGCTGATGTTGCTGCTGCTGCTGCTGCTGATGATGATGATGATCATGATTATGATGATGATGGTGCTTGCTGTTAAAAGTACGTAACACCTAGGTCATCGGTCCCTAATGCTACGACATGTAATGACAATTTAAAAGCCCAAAACTCATCCACTGACCAAATTTCAAAACGTGATGATGAAGAATGAATGAATTAATATGAATTTAAAATAATTACAGCTCACAATATTGAAAGTTAAAAATAACTCCAAAATTAATCCACTGACTAGAATTCAAAAAAAAAAAAAAAAAAAAAAAACGAGAGATGATCAAGTATTATAAACTTAAAACAATCAGTAGATTCGACTCGGAATGTCTCACCTTCCCAGAAATTGTGTTAAACCAATAGCATATACTGAAGAAAGGGCTGCTTCCAAAGCACAATGCTGAATCGATGATGCTTGTGGTCTAAAGGGGTCAACGGCCTCTCATAAAGGTACGTATCTCTAGGAAAGTAAGGACCATGAAATCTCTCATGTAGCGGTACTAATCATGAGTAACGTAGGTTACCATACATTGTGGTACTACTCACAAGCAATGTAATTCGCATAGGTAACGCAGACCTATGGTATTTCTCACATTACGGTGTCACTCATAGGCAACGCATACCATGGTGTTCCTTACACAGCGGTAGCCAATCATAGGCAACGCAGACCCACGGTTTGGATCATATAGTGGTACTAATCACAGGCAAGGCCCAGACCCGTGGTGTTTCTCACAATGGTACTAATCTCAGGATGTAAGCCCGTGGTGTTCCACATATAGTGGTACTAATCACGGGTAATGTAAAACCCATACTGATTCTACTGTTTCACACTCTGTTGCTACTAATCACAAACCTATTTTTTTTACCTAACATAGTGGTACTACTCGCAATATTGAAAGTTAAAAATAACTCCAAAATTAATCCACTGACTAGAATTCAAAAAACGAGAGATGATCAAGTATTATAAACTTAAAACAATCAGTAGATTCGACTCGCGTGATGGAACTAATTACGGTAGTATCATGGTTCTAATTCAATCATCCCATGGTCGCTCGTTCTCAGTCGCCTCTTACGACAGCAGGGGATACCGTAGGGGTGCTTTTCGTCTGCGTCCTCCACCCACAGTGGTTGTGTGTTTTGTCCCTGAGATATATTTTATTTCGTTCGAGTCCACCGGCAAGCCGCTTAGGACCCCCCAATCCGCCACCGGGATGCGCCACATGGGAGTATAACCCTCCCCCTGCTACGCCAGCGTAGTAGGTTCGTAGTTGTCGAATAGTACCAACGGGTCCGCATGAAGTTTTACTTCTCCATTCGACGGACTTAACACCATCAACAGCATTATATGCCCTCACTCCATATGAGTACTGCGGATAGGTCTGAAATTGAATCAAGGCTTTCGGCATACAATCTAGTGATTATAAATTATATATCCCACTTCTCCTTTGTTGCCGACCAACGGAAGTCGTACTAACTTTCCACGGTGTCAGACCGTATGGACTTCACGCCTTAACGACCACTGCCACCAGACGGACATTTTGTTTAGTATAGCCCAAAATTTCTTAAGACCTTATGATGACCTGGTCTGAGATTAGTTCTTTCAATATACTATTCACGCCGCGTATTGACTGATTAGCAGATGCAGCTCACTAACAAGGGAACATCCACAATGGTGAAGTCGCCGATCGCGATGAAACTTAGCAAACACATTGAGGTACATGTAAAAACAATGCCAGCATCAATTTTAGGCGCCAACATTCATTAGCGCGTTAACTAAGGGGCCTAAAAGTTGCGACATTTCAAGTTCCGCGCGAACAACGATGAATTCCTCCTGACCAATGCTTAGCCGGAACACTGCTTTGTGCCACACCTCTGCTCCTCCTACCCTCCGCCCCGCCTGGTTCAGCACGACTCGTTTCCCTCTCCCCGCGCTGCCGTCTGCTGTCGAACAGAACCTGTGCTACACTGCGTACGCTATCAGCCTTCCTCATAGCTCTCCCTTGGAATTTCCTCATTGTATAGGCAGTTTACATTTTATGAAATACTAGCAAGATACCCGTGCTTCGCTACGGTATTATACTGAAATTTACAATTGAATGCTTATTGTTTTAGATATATAATCCGCCGAAATTCGCGATCTGACTTATTTTCTGCGAGAATCCGCCAAAATTCGTGATCTGACTCGCGATCTGATTACGGTGTGTTTCCTCCCATTATTCAATCTTTCTTTCCAGCAATCGATTTCGTACTTCCCGGGCTAGGTCCAGATATTCCACCCGGTCAGTTGGGTCCCTAAATCTTTGCCATCTTTTCCTATAAGCATTTTAATATGGATCAAATCCTGGAGGAGATCCGGCGTGGTGTCGTCTAGGGTGCCTTGGTGGTACTGAACCCGCGGCAGGACTGCATTCTTAGTCATTACTCGTCCAGGACCCGTTTCCAGAGTGGTCCGCACATTTGACAACGGTCCAGAATATTATTATTATTATTATTATTATTATTATTATTATTATTAAAAGATGTTCTGGACCCCACAGCAAGATGCAAGACCGCTACTTGGCGGTAAATTACATCTGCTGCCAGTGTCATTGTTACAATGTGACCAGCACCATCGTCGCGCGAAGGCAAGTGTGCGGGATTTCTGGCGATACGAATGACATACTTCCGTGCATTATTGACCTTATTATAGAGGTGAACAATTTGACGGTCCATCTCATTCCTATCGTATATTTCAAAAGTGTTTAAATTTTTATTTATATGGCAGGAGAATCTACTGTGATCTAAGGGCGTTCTCCGAATGAAAAGATGGCTGTTGAAAACGATACCAGGGAAGATTAAAAATGATCGGTTTATGATCAGAATAAGTAGGCTAGATCGAAACTATATATCCTTTTTCCAGTCATTCGACAGGGTCAGGAATGGAATGAATAAAGCCCCATCTAGCGGCGACAATAGGAATTGTGCCGGCTGCCGAAGCACACCTCTGGGGCAATGATCGATGAATGACAAATGAAGTGAAATTTGGACAGTGTTGCTGGAAAGAATGATGACAGGGAAAATCGGAGTATGCGGAGAAAAACCTGTCCCGCCTCCGTTTTGTCCAGCACGAATGTCACATGGAGTGACCGGGATTTGGACCACTGAACCCAGCTGTGAGAGGTCGGCGCGCTACCGCCTGAGCAACGGAGGCTCCTTATAAGTACATTATGAACAGTAAAGTCAATTTGTCTCACCTCCTTTTACACCCCACCGCCGTTAAGTTTATTTACCCCCCCCCCGTCAAAAAAATTAATAGAAGGCGTGTTTCTTTATGTTTGAAGGAGATTCCAAACACCAATGTTCACGTCTGTTACCTTCAGTTTTGAGATATAAGTATCCCCATAAAAATAATTCACTTTTTTTCACTTCTTTCACCCCCCCCCCCCCGTAAGTGAATTTTCCGACAAAAAATACTTGTTTCTTTAATAGTAAAGGATCTTCTAAATAGCAATTATCACGACTCTAACTTCTCCAGTTTTTGATCTATGTGTCTTCATGAAAGGAATTCAACTCCTTTTCACTCCCGCCCCCTAATATGGTTCCCCCCACCCAAACGCGTTTTTCTTTGTTTAAGCAGATTCAAATACCAATTTTCACGTGCGTTTTTATTAGATGTATTCTCATACAATTAAGTCATTTTTTCAATTCTTTCACCCCCCCCCCTTTTCATTGTATTTTCCTAGAATACGTGTTTCTTTACTTTTAAAGCAGATTCCAAATGTCTAATTTCACGTCTGTAATATCTTCATTTTTAAGATATCAGTAGCCTAATTAAAAGAATTCAACACCATTTTCAGTCACTTTTACCACCCCCCCCCCCACTTCCACCCATGTGGTATTCCGAAAGCTAAAAATACACGTTTCTTTATTTTTAATAGAGATTAAAAAATACCACATTTCACTTTTGTAACATGTTACGTTTTTGAGATATACTGTAGAAATTCTCTTTTTAAAATTTCACCCTTTTTAGCTCCCCTTAAATGGAGTTTCCAAAAACAAATCACCTATCTTTCTTTACATTTGCAGGAGATTCCAAATACCCACTTTTTACGTCTGTAACATTTTACGTTTCTCAGATATTCTGTAGACATAGTCTTTCAAAAAATTCACCCCAGTTTGTCACTCCTGTTTAACCGCCATTAATTGGATTTTCCAAAAATAAAAAATACGTGTTTCTTTATTTTTAAAGGAGCTCCCATATACAAATTTTCAGTTCTGTAATATCTTCAGTTTCTGAGATATATGTACCTCATTAAAGGCATTCAACCCATTATTCACCCTTTTACACCCCTCCTATTGGGATTTAAAGAAAGCAAAAAATACATGTTCTTGTATTTTTAAAGGAGATTCTAAATAACAATCTTTTACATCTGTAAACTTTAAAATTTTTAAGATATAGACACACTCATTTTAAAAATTAACCCCCTTTTCACCCTCCCCCCATTATTTGGATTTTCCAAAAACGAAAAATACCTCTTTCTTTATTTTTAAAATAGATTCCAAATACCAATTTTAAGGTCTGTAATATCTTCAGGTTCTGAAATATAAGTATGTAGCCTCATTAAAGGCATTCAACCGCTTTTTCACCCTTTTCCACCCTTCCTATTGGGATTTCCCGAAAACAAAAAAATACATGTTTCTTTATTTTTAAAGGAGATTCTAAATGCCAATTTTTACGTCTTTAAACTTTAAAAGTTTTGAGATATAGATACACTCATTTTAAAAATTCACCCCCTTTTCACAACCCCATTAATTGGATTTTCCAAAAACAAAAAATACATATTTCTTTATTTTTATAGAGATCCCAAACACCAATTTTCAGGTCTGTAATATCTTCAGTTTCTGAGATATAAGTATCCTCATTGAAGTCATTCAACCCCTTTTTCACCCCTTTTCATCCCTCCTATTGGGATTTTCCGAAAACAAAAAAATACGTGATTCTTTGCTTTTAATGAAGATTCCAAGTACCAGTTTTTACATATGTAAACTTTCAAAGTTTCGAGATATAGATGCACTCATTTAAAAAATTCACCCCTTTTTCACCCTACCGTTAATTGGATTCCCCAAAAACAAAAACTACGTGTTTCTTTATTTTTAAAAGAGATCAAAAGTACCAATTTTCAGGTCTGTAATACCTTCAGTTTCTGAGATAAAAGTACCGGTATCCTGATTAAAGGCATGCAACCCCTTTTTCACCCTTTTTCACCCGTCCTATTGAGATTTTCTGAAAACAAAAAAGTACGTGTTTCCTTATTTTTAAAGAAGATTCTAAATACCAATTTTTACATTCGTAAACTTTTAAAGTTTTGAGATATAGGAACACGCATTTTAAAATTTCACCCCACTTTTAACTCCCTTAGCAACGGAATATCCAAAAATTCTCTCTTAGCGAGCACCTACATCATAATATGAATGTATCCCCAAAATTTCATTTCTTTACGTCCAGTAGTTTCGGCTCGGCGATGATGAGTTAGTCAGTCAGTCAGTCAGTCAGTCAGTCAGTCAGTCAGTCAGTCAGTCAGTCAGTCAGTCAGTCAGTCAGTGTCAGTCAGTCAGGACAAGCTATTTTATATATATAGATTTATGAAAAGCGTTTGCGACGAGTCCTTAAGGGCAATTTCACTGAGCGTGTCAAAATTATTTTTCATTTCAAGCAAAGCACGGAAGTCACGGTGAAGAAGGTCCGCTGAACTTTCGGGAGCTGCAGCTTTACGACGCGATTTTTAACGTTGTTTCAAGGTGGGTGATTTATTTAAATAAATTTCATATGTATGTCCACTCTAAATGACACCACCGACAGCTTCAAGGTGTTTCAGACGTAAATAATAATTTAAGCCTAGGTCGGACGCGGTACCTTATACCACGTTTGTCCACTCCCGATGGTGCTTAACTCGGGGTTGTACCAACGAATTGACAATCCACCGGAATTAGCAGGAATGAAAATATAACATTTGCATAAAATATGAGTAAATACGTTTAGGTTATTTATTATCATTATGTGTGAAACGGAACGTGATTTAAAGGATTTCAATAGTTATAGTACGTAAAGAAACAAAATATAGCGCCGGTCTCGTTCCACAGCCAAGCAGCCGGCAAGCGCGAGGAGAAGGGAGGGGAACGTGCCGGGGAGAACTACTTGGAGGGTAAAAGGCGGTGCAGAGGGTGTGTCTCCAGACGGGAAGTGTGTGTGCCGGCTTAGCATTGGCCAGCAGGTATTCATCGCTGATCGCGCGGAACTTGAAATGTCGCAACTTTTAGGCCCCTTAGTTAACGCGCTAATGAATGTTGGCGCCTAAAATTGATGCTGGCATTGTTTTTACATGTACCTCAATGTGCTTGCTAAGTTTCATCGCGATCGGCGACTTCACCATTGTGGATGTTCCCTTGTAAGATAACTGTCATAACCGTTACAATTTCATTGTAACAGTTCCATAGTCTGGACTTTTATGGAAATATTTAGGTTGTAAGCGATGAGACGTGTTTTAAGCTAAACATCAATATCTACATCTTCGACATCAATCCTCTCACTAGTGAACAACCTGATTAACAGCGAGTACTTCTTCGACACTTTACGGATGCAGGGTGTCTTCCTACGAGGGAAGCGCAGGTTTTATAGCAGATGTACCTGCTGGCGCTGAAACGTACCCTCATGATGGAAGGCATGCTTCCCCATACGCAGGATGTAGAATTGAGCCTGTTAAGGACGTCGTTCTTCCCTGCTTCTTCCCCGTTTACACGGCCCCTGGGAGGTGAATTCCCTGCCCCAGTCGACGATGCTCCTACGCCGGCCTAGGTGCGGCTTTTACGACCTCTTGGTAGACGGAGACTTTGTCTTCCTTGCTGTACCGGCTTTGGTTTCCCAGCCGGCATTGAATTATTTGTGGTCGATGTCTAAATAATCCCAGCCTAGGACCCTTTTCTCTTTGCCGTGTTGCTCACGGGTGCAACTGCCGCCACAGGCACAGCGATCTTCGCAGATCTTACAGAAACAAACGACGAACGTAGCAGATTTTGTGGTATCACTCTGAAGTGTAGAAAATTCACAAGATGCTAAAAATAAAATTACGAAATAGCTAATAACTTTCATAACCAGAATTTCGGACACTCTCATTAAAATACAAGGGTGAGAAACAGAGTCCACCTCATGCTTAAAAATTCGCTGCTGGCCAGGAGCGCAATTATAATCACAATAAGATAGGCTCTAGTCTTTGTTTTACATGTCTTCTCCTCGAGCTTCGAACCATGAAATGATACTCAAAATGTTCTCATAGATTGTGCGTTTCGACAGATATTGCTGGAGATGAGATCCATTGAGCAATTATAGTCCTTCGGACCTGGGGGACCTTGAGTGAATTTTCCGACATGGTTCTGGTGATAATGATGATGATGATGATGATGATGATGATTGTTGTTTAAAGTGGCCTAACAGCTAGATCATCGGCCCCTAATGGTACGAGGTGTAACGAAATGCAAATTGAAACTTGGAAATGGAATCTAAAACGAATGTGAAGAAGAAATGATCGTGAAACAAAAACAATCAGTGGGTCCAATTCACAATATCTTAATTACTGGTATGGTGCTTATTATCTAAAGGGCTCAAAAATCCAGGTCACCGGCCCTTGCAATGGTACTAATCACTTGTAAAACAGAACCATGGTGTTCCTCCTACATTGGTAATAATCACAGGTAACGTAGACTCATACCATATGTTTACATTACCTGTGATTAGTACCACCATGCGAGAAACACCATGTCACACAAACTGGTACCACTCGCAGGTAGAAAAAACCCATGTCGATTTGCACATAACGCCACTAATCACAAGCAACGCACACCCATGTTGCTCCTCACCTTGATGTATTAATTACGGGCGCCGGTATTCCCGTGGTGTTTGTCACTTGGTGGAACTAATCATAGGTCACGTATACTCATGGGGTCGCTCACATAGTGGTATCAATCATAGGCAATGCAGACCCACGGTGCATCACACATAATTGTAACGCCCACAGGCAACGCAATCCCATGGCAACGCAGACGAATGGTTTTCCTCAAATAGTGGTACTAATCACGAATGTCAGCCAAACCCGTGGTTTTTTCACATAGTAGTACTAAACGCAGTCAACGTAGATCTATGGTGTTGCACCTAATGTGATGGTACTCATAAGTAACGCAGACCGTATTGAACACAGTGGTACCGACCAGTGGAATACACACGACGACCTCTTTGACAAGCAATTCTCAGACCCATAATGTTCCGCACAGAACGGTACTGCCCCTATATAACGTGAACCCTCGCAACGTGGTACTAGTCGCAATTAACATCGATCCATGGTGTTTCGCACGAAATGGTATTGATCACAATTAATTTCATGGTTCTATTGTCATCACCCCCTTAGTCACCGCTTTTTGTCGTCTCTTACGACAGGCAGAGGAACCGTGGGGTGCATTCTTCATCTGCGTCCACAACTCACAGGGGGTGAATATAAGTACAGTAGGCTTAGGATGTTCTGATACCGAACCGAGTGTGTGAAACTGATTCTCCTAGTTAGTAAAAATAGCGTAAAACTAAGATAAAAGCCAGTTGCTAATGCAAAGTACAGCACATTCACTATCATAACTGAAATGGTATAGGTTTTACAAGTATACAGATTACACATCTTTTAAGCTATTCTATTACTCAGCATGCCTTCTTGCCATGTTACTGTACCGCTGCCATTGAAATAAATATCATACTTATTGCGAATTCCTTCAGCCATCAAGTAAGAACTACGACGTATATTTTGTAGCCCAATAAGTTGCGCTTCACTTCCTCGCCAATCCGCACTGAAGTTAATTTGATGGTATGACACATTTTCGGAATCCGAAGTGCTGCCTGAAATGTTATGAACCTCCTTTCCTCTGTAGAAAATTATACATTGCACGAACTGTCATTACTAAGTAGCAAATTGATTGACGGCTACATTTGTATGTGTAGGCAAAATTCTAAATCTGGCTGCAATCGAGCCAAAAACATTTTTAACAACGTCCCTTCCTCTTGACAATCTGTAATATTGTAAATGCGTCTATTATGTGTAAGTTCGCTTTGAGGGAAATATTGCAATATATAATCGTGCAAAGCAAACACTTCGTCGCATATAAACACGAAATTTAAATCTGAAACAATTATCCTCCCTTTCAGGCAAGCTGCATCGATGGTTTATTAAATACTGAAAAAATGTGGTATAATCCAGTACTCTACCATCTGATAAGCTATCGTGCTTTCTCCACATCGACATACAAGAATTCATCGTCTGCATTCTCGATCGCCATTAAAGCAATGCTGTAGAAGTTTTGTAATTTTGATCCATTGCTTCTGTTCGTGGTGGTGATACCATGCGAACATATTTCTCATCTGTGGCACCTCCGCAGTGAGGCACACTCCAGCCTTCACAGCAACATTTTCACTCTTCTTTACTTGATGGCCGCTGAAATTTAAACATGAGTTTCTTTGAGGAATTACTTCCCCTCGCAATCTTTCGCGAATACTACTTTCTCATTCAAAATAAAACAAAAATTGCATGAATTTCAATTAACAATAAAATAATTTCTATAGCAAAAGTTGTTGTATGCGTGAAAGAAGGGGAGGGATTTTATTATAAATGGAATGCTTTCATATGTTTTATCTTTCGACAGTGTAAAGGCCCCATCCAAAATAGCAAAGAGACGGGTAACCACGCACGAATCAGAACAAGTGTTGTTTATGAAAACTTATACAGAAGCCTTTTTTATTGCACCGACTCAGATAGGTCTTATGGCGACGATGGGATAGGAAAGGCCTAGGAGTTGGAAGGAAGTGGCCGTGGCCTTACTTAAGGTACAGCCCCAGCATTTGCCTGGTGTGAAAATGGGAAACTACGGAAAACCATCTTCAGGGCTGCCGATAGTGGGATTCGAACCTACTATCTCGCGGATGCAAGCTCACAGCCGCGCGCCTCTACGCGCACGGCCAACTCGCCCGGTACAGAAGCCTTAAAACAATATGGTGACCAGTTAGAGATTGAAGCTTTCGGGAAATTTGTAGCCACAAAACATGTAAAGTCCAACGAATGTAAGCGGAAAGCGTAATAACAAACATACCGTATTAAATAAGGGTGAATTAACCACATTAACAGAATACAAAAATATTTTCAAATTCAACCGTCGGTTTGGCCTGGTGTTGTAAATGCTTATCCAAATATTTTCTCCGCTTCGTCTACCGCTCTTTCATCTACACCTTCAGTTTGTGAAGAAACAAAAGATCAACCGCACCAGGAGCCCACCATACAATATTTATCGAATTTCCCCAGTTTTTAAAATGTGTCAACTATTCACATTTACTATATTGAAGAGTGTTTTGTGGTTTCTCATGTTATATTCTTCATGTATGATTATTATGTTGTGTTGAACAATAAATACATTTAATTTAGGAGTTAATCAATATTTATCTTGCTATTCTTGTATAGATTGTAGACAAGGTGACTACTTGAACGAATGCAAAGATTACTTCTGTTAATATTATGAGATCACAACTACGTCCAGGGACGGGGAATCAGAGTAGCAATAATCCGTTCTTCAGTAGGTATACTTCGTCTCATTGGGATAGCTTTAAATTCAAAAGGGGCTACCTGGCCCAGGCGGTAAAGGCGTGCTCGGTTCGCCCGGAAGGATGTAGGTTCGAATCCCCGTCAGTAAGTCGTAAAATTTAAGAAACGATATTTCCACTTCCGGAGGTGCACATGAGTCTGATGTTCACTCAGCCTACACCAAAAATGAGTACCAGTTAATTCCTGGGGGCAAAGGCGGCCGGGCGTAGAGCTAACCACTCTACCCCATTAGGTGCCAACGTTACGGATAGTGGAAGCCTTTACCTTCCACCCCTCCATGGGCCTTCATGGCCTGTACGGAAAAGACTTTGCTTCTTTTTTTATTAAATTCAGAAGTTCGAATGTTTCTCCATCCATCCTTAATTCTTAAAATCCTCCGGATTGTTCTCTCTAAGTTCTTTCAGTAGAGACATGTGACATTAATTATCCCTTTCAGGTAGCCAATTCTTCTGCCGTAATGTTTTTATATTGTTGTTAATTGAAGTTCCGAATACAGCACAGGCAACGATACATTTTCCTCTTCGTCTCCTCCACATCGTTAGTCAACACGTTTGTTTCGACTCTACACGCACAAAATACTAGTCTAGATGATATGCAAGATGGTAGATTTCGTCCATATACTCATGGGCTTTCCCTCGGATATGGAACGTGCCGTGGTATCACGTGCTAAATTCTCTGATGAGTTATTTACTGTGTATGGGAGAAGGCAGTAATTTCCATGCGCCTTTCTTTCGCGCGTGCTAACCGTGCCGTTTCAACATGTCGCGATTTTATAAAGAAAATATTGTGTGTGTATGGCCACCTGTTAGATTCGAGCCCGACTGTCGGCAGCCCTGTGAATGGTTTTCTGTGGTTTTCTATTTTCACGCTTGGGAAATGCTGGGACTGTATCTTAATTAACACCACACTCACTTCCTGCTCATTTCTAGCCCTGTCCTACCCCATCATCGCCATAAGACTTGACTGTGTCGGTATAACTTAAAGGAAATTGCAATATATATAATCGGAGGCGTATTTCGGTGTACGAATACCGAATACGTCACCAGAAAATTTTTACTTGCTAACATCGTATGACATGGGGTGTCATATGGAATTTTTTCCCCCCTTCAGGCATCCGGCTTCCTCTGTCAGTTTTAAACCCATAAATTTGGGATACACAGACCGACACTCAACCTCCGTTCAATAAAGGGGGATACTTTATTCTTGTGCTTTGTTCACGGAAAATGGAGCCAAATACTATATTTCAAAACAAAAATATATATTGTATATAACATAAGAGTATTGTCTGTACGTAGCTCAGAATTTAAAAAGGATGGTATTTCTGTATCAGTCGTGTCACCAGTAACAATTAAATGCACGTTTTACTTTTCCGTAATTTCTGTCTGTCCGTCTCTCTGTATCTATGCACAAGCATCACGAGAAAACGGAAGAAGAGAATTTAACAAAAATCGGTATTCAAAGTCGGGCAATAAGTCGCTACAATCTAGGTTATAAATAGTTGTATTCGCGCTGATTGAAAAGGTAGTTTAGGGAAAGCCCTAAGAGTTAATTCTCGGTAGGCAAAGTCTAGGAATAAGTATATACAATCTGAACTATAAATAATTGTACTCACGCTGAGAAAAATGGTGGTTTAGAGGAAGGCCTAAAATGTAATTCTCAAATAGTTATGTTATTAGTGGTCCTATCTTAATGAAAATCGGCATGCGATGTAGGGGAATAAGTCGCTATAATCTAGGTCGTAAATAATTGTATTCACGCTGAGTGGAATGATAGTTTAGGGGAAGGCCTAAAATTTAATTCTCAAATATTTATATTATTAGTGGTTGCATCTATAAATACCACATAACTAAATGCATATGGTATTAAATTCCGATTTCCGATCATTTATGTTTCATACTTTGTTACCGTACCGGCTATGATCACAGAGATATGCATGAATTTGAGTTTTTGTTGCTAAGTCCATATCAGCGCAGAGTCACGAGAAAATTGGTAAACAGAATTTAATGAAAATCGGTGTGTGTAGTCGGAGAATAAGGAACTACAGTCTACAGCATAAATAATTTTATAAGACGCCCTAATATCACGGAGTCGAAAGATAACTAAATGTGAACGACTACAATATAGAAAGCTCATAAAATGGATCAACAATAGCATTAGGTTGACTATTATTTGCTGTGATGTGCTTTGTGTCTTCTGTTGCCAATCATATCCGATAGATAGGATTGCTGCTGCGTACCGAGGTTTTTTTTAAAATTTGCTTTACGTCGCATCGACACAGATAGGTCTCATGGCGACGATGGGATAGGAAAGAGCTAGGAGTGTGAAGGAAGCGGCCTTGGTTTTAATTAAGGTACAGTCCCAGCATTTGCCTGGTGTGAAAATCAAAAACCACGGAATACCATCTTCAGGGTCGCCGAGGTTTGAATCCACTATCTCCTGGATACAAGTTCACAACTGCGCGCCCCTAACCACACGGCCAACTCGCTCGGTCGTACCGAGTGTAACAGCCTGCCTAAATATTGGCGGGAATTAGATGGGGAGTTAGACAACTTTCTTCTTTAGCATGCCATTCCTCTGGTTCATAAATTTGCTGATACTACCGGTACGTAACACACTGGTTCGTCATAGCATTCGAGCTATTCGATCCCTACTCTGAGGCACTGATTGGAATGAGCAGTGTGCATATTCAACGGAATAATGGCAGAAGAGTGCGGTTTTCCGTTTGATCGAGTATTTTATATGATAACATTGCTTTTAATCGATGCATTCCTACTGACGTTTTAGTAATGACCTATGTTGACTTCAGTTAGGAAAACCACAACGTCAGTCTTTCTGAGAATCCCGTAGCGAAGCACGGGTACATCAGTTAGTTAAATGAATAAAATGGTTAATTGTACTATTCGCTCACTCCCTAGAGCCGAGCATCGACTCTGTGCACTTACACTTGCCCACGACGGTGGTGGTCCCCGTTATAAGTGAGAGACTGTAAATCACGGTAAGGTTGAAACTCTTCAAATGGTCGGTCGTGTTGTTTAAGTACAGAGACAAGAGAACACAATAACGTAAAGTACACTTCATGTATGACAGTAGTTGATGCTCCATACAATACTGAAGTCAATTCTTTGCACATACATAGTTGTGATAGTCGATACTTGTATGCACTTCGCCGGGTCGTAAACTTGCCATAAGGAAACACTAAGATAAAACAATGCTATTCGTGTCTGTCACAAATGTTCTTTCACAATGGCTACACTCTTCAGTTTTACATTCTTGGTTCGTATTTATGACACTTTTTTAAATATTCACTGCTCTACGACATCCACGCGTAAACCATATTCAATAATAATTTAATGGATTGATAATAATAATAATAATAATAATAATAATAATAATAATAATAATAATAATAATAATAATAATAATAATAATAATAATAATAATAATAAATATCAATAGACTTTTGAGAAAATATCCCGGAGAGGAAAATGTCGAATATGCATTATGACATGTAGAGTAGTAAATTATTTCCCTAAATGGTTTTCCGTGGTTTCCCATTTTCACACCAAGCTGTACTTTAATTAAGGCCACGGCCGCTTCCTTCCAACTCCTAGGCCTTTCCTATCCCATCGTCGCCATAAGACCTATCTGTGTCGGTGCGACGTAAAGCCCTTAGCAAAAAAAAAAAAAAATCCCTAGAGTTTGCAATGACCGGACGAGTTGGCCGTGCGGTTAGGAGTGTGCAGCTGTGAGCTCGCATCCGGGAGATAGTCGGTTCGAATCCCACTGTCGACAGCCCTGAAGATGGCTTTCGGTGGTTTCCCATTTTTACACCAGGAAAATGCTGGGACTGTACCTTAATTAAGTCCATGGCCGCTTCCTTTCCACTCCTAGGCCTTTCCTGTCCCATCGTCACCATAAGACTTGTCTGTGTCGCTGCGACGTGAAGGAAAATAAATGTTGCAATGGTTCGTCGGCTCTCTATATGAGGTTTTGCGGATATTGGATGCCTTTGCTGGCGATACGTAGTGTTTAACAGTGCACTATGTCTTCTGGTATAGGCTAGAGCAAATTTTTTATCTTCATTGATCTGCCTCACTCTTATCCTTTGCTTTGACAATATGAAAGTGACTGAGGTATGAGCGATGCTAGTAATGCCATTCGCTATGTAGCCAGTCCCTGCTATGAATGGTGAGGAAATGTTGTTCATAGGGTCGGCTTGTGCATGCATTTCAGTAGGCTTGGCAGACTGATATGTAATGGCAATTTCTGGCTCAGTGAGGAAATCAACGGGAAACTACCTCACTCCTCATTTTCCTAGTGCGTCTCTTCAGTGATGTCTGTGCCATCTATGACGGGTGATGGTGGAGCCTACGGGCTGAGGACTGAACATACATACACGGATAATGGAATCAGCAGTCTTGTTTTGAGGTGGGAAGGTGGGGGCATAATAGCAGAGTGACAATGTAATTGGTTCCTGACCCTGTGGCACGGATTCCACATACAACAGGAAGTCTCCTGACTATCATCACGGCAGGGTCCGGCTCCATGGCTAAATAGTTAGTGTGCTGGCCTTTGGTCACAGGGGTCCCGGGTTCGATTCCCGGCAGGGTCGAGTATTTTATCCATCATTGGTTAATTTCGTTTGCAAGGTGGCTGGGTACATGTGTCGTCTTCATCATCATTTCATCATCATCATCACGACGCGCAGGTTGCCTACGGGAGTCAAATCAAAAGACCTACACCTGGCGAGCCGAACATGTCCTCGGACACTCCCGGCACTAAAAGCCATACGCCATTTCATTTCATCACGACAGGAACAGTCACTTAATACATCAAGATATTTGTCCGACAAACAGAAACATTGTGGTTTTACGGCTTGGAGGTGAGAGATTTTCTTAACCAGAATTAGAGGTCTCTTCATCTTCTACCAGCTCAGAGAGATAAAAAAATAGAGCCTTATCCGCATAGGCCATGAGGGACCTTGGTGGATTGGAAAGTAAATTTCATTTATCCGTAACCTCGTCAGTAAATGGTACAGAGTGGCTGGTTTCATGCCAGGTCGCATTTGCCCCCTTGAATTAACATGATACCCACTTTCTGATGTAGGCTGAGTTAACCTCAGGGCCTGAAATTGAAATAGCAGTTCTAAATTTTGACGGAACTGCTTCCATAAAATCAGGTTGCATCTACTCGAACTTCCGTGTAACGAGATCATGTGCTCGTATTAGGGTTTATAGCCCAGGAAATATATATCCTGTCCGAACATGTGATAGGAAATGCGCGACATGAGAGAATACGATACTCAGTGAACCTTAGCTAAATTTAGAGAGGATGGGAGGGCGTTATGAAAGTGACGATTTTGAGGTGCATGACTTGGTTTGCGATTAATAACCCCGAAAGGAAGAACAAAGGTGGTTAAGAAGTTGAAAGTTGAGCATTCGACGCTTACATAAAATCAGCTTCATGGTCCGTATCGCACTTCAATAGAATCACAATTATGTATTTATTTATTTTCCACCTAGTCGATACAATGATAAAGGCAATTTTTAATGGTTAAAAGTGGTACATGTTTCGTATATTATCAACATCTTCAGCCCCATAACACTGTTTACATGAAAAGTATATACATTGACAAAGTAATGCTTTAGAGGAAGTGTCCTTAAAATTAACATAAGATTTACCACTTTACTTTGTCAATTTATATATTTTTCATCTAAACAGTGTTATGTGGCTGAAGATGTTGATAATATACGAAACATGTACCACTTTTAACCATTAAAAAATGCCTTAAGCAATCATTGTATCGACTAGGTGGAAAATAAATAAATACTTAATTGTGAATCATTCGACGCTTTACATTAGCATAACAACAGGGTCCGAATCTCAGTAGAATAATACGGCAAAAGGCGAACCTAAAATTTTAAGTTCGATCCACCTTTTAAATCATCTACTTGACACAGAAATCCCACTGTGACACTAAATAGAGGTACCTGTGACTCTCACAAAGTAATGTCGAGAATTTCTTAATGTGCTGCATATCGACGTCTTACAAATTCCGACCCATGATTAGTATCATTGAACGCAGAATATTACGCCAGACATTGCATTACCATTGTGTTAGATTTGGCACAGTTTGTGTAGAAGTTGTATGAAATTCTTAAAAATATCAAATGTTTTGAAACTTCTCCGCGTTTGATACCATTGGAAATAAATTCCAACAGGATCGAACTATGGGATCATAACTCTTGTGAGACCTCCTTTTCTAATTATAACCGTACCACAGGCAATCATATGATTTGCCAATCGCACGGAACGACTTGTACGGAATGATACGGAGTGTTATAGTTTTTGTTCCCTCTTGATGGGGGTGGTAGAACAACATTCACAGTATCCCCTGCCTGTCGTTAGAAGTTACTAAAAGGGGCCCCAATGGCTCTCAACTTGGGAGCGTGGGTTAGGGGCCCTTAGCTCTGTCCTGGCGTTGCTTCGACTTACTTGTGCCAGGCTCCTCACATTCATCTATCCTCTCCGACCTTCCTTGGCCAACTCTTGTTCTTTCCAGACCCCGACGCTATAAAGGCTAGTACACACCAAGCGACAAAGTTGCGGAACACGTGTATCGCGACAAGTCACAGGGATGTCCTGCGACATTTTTTCCTTGTTGGGACTGTCGCGATACAAAAGTTGCATGTCGCAGGTCTCCCATTCGAAATGGGATACATGGTACAAATGTTGTTCAACATGATGTAGTCTAGACGTGTCGCAGGACAAAGTCGCGGGACACGCCGATGCCAGTGTGCAGATAGCCGCCACGTGTTGGTGTTGTGTTTCGTGTTCTTTTGTTTTGCGATGGAAACTATTCTAATATCATTGATGATTTACACACCCTCCCTTGTCTTTGGGATGTTATGTCTACCGAGTATAAAAACAGACAAAAGGAGGAAATCAATGGAGTCTCTGGCTAAAAAGTTCACTATGCCCGTTCACGAGATGGAGAAAAAGATTCACAACATTAAAAGCACATAAAGCAATTTCTTGCACCATTTCGCACCCTTTCCTGTGGTGCAACTGGCTCTATAGATGTGGACGCGGGACATTGTATCGCAACAGTCTAGGGACAGTGTCTCGCAACTGTCCCCATACAATGTCGCGCAACTTTGTCGCTAGGTGTGTACTAGCCTTTAGATTTTTGGTTGGCTAGGGGAGTCTTTCATTTTCACGCCCTTCGTGGCTGTTTTCCCTTTGGCCGATACCTTCATTTTTCGAAGTGTCGGATCCCTTCCATTTTTTCTCTTTTATTAGCGTTATATAGAGGATGGTTGCCTAGTTGTACTTCCTCCTAAAACATCAATCACCACCACCTTCCAGTTTGTGCAAGCTCGGGTTTTGTAATTACCCACCCGTATCCCTAGCCAACCAGCCATTTAAGTCAATTTGAAATAAATAAATAAATAAATAAATAAATAAATAAATAAATAAATAAATAAATAAATAAATAAATAAATAAATAAATAACAGAGTGAGTTAAATATAATTAGTTAAATATAATTATGGTAAAATTAATTCTTTATTTTACAGGTAACGGCAGTTACTAGTGTCGCGCGGTGCTGTCAAGAAAACCCAGCAGATTAGTACCTCACCTGTGCCCACCCTTTCCATTTTCCTTTCCTTCGAATGCACGAAAGCATGCCTTGACCGTCTCGGCTGTAAAACCCCTGATTTCAGAATGTATTACATCATAATTTTCTCATTCTACGAGCTGTAGAAAATTTTATTCTACTATCGAATCAACATATTTTACTGTTATCATCATTGCGATCCATATTCTGGATCTCTATTTCGAAGGAAATGCAACATAATATGCAAGAGTATTCTCATATTAGCGACGTAACGTTAATTACGTTTCAGCATTTCAGAGAAAATTAGCATAGCCTTTTACTTTATAGGAGGGAGACGGCGGTTAGACTACAAATTTCTCTACCACCCGGTGCTTTCTCTATTCCGTGGACCGAAGAGATTTCTAATTCCCAGCAGTGTCTCCGCGAGCTGTCTCCCGGAGAAAGATTTAGAGATGAACAGCATGCAATGTGGATGACGTCATCAATATGCCGAGTATGGGAAGTGGAACTAGCCTAGCCAAAGACTTAACTGAACCTACTTTCCCTCACAACCGCAGAAATCGGCAAAAATGTCACACATTCACGTCTCTCATATTACACAGAGTGAAATCTATATGGATGCTAACTGCTGAAGATAATTTGACATTCTGGATAACGAATTCGAAATTCATATATAGGCCTACAGCCCTTTGCGACGTACACAAAAAATATAATCTTCGAAAACGTTTTCAAATATACGTTCTCCCTCGGGAGAATTACTCAAATTCCACATTCCTCATTAATCAGTAATGGAGTTGAAGGAACAATGCCATGAAAATCATTGGTTCCATGACTTAAGACGGTGGTACGTAGTTTCAACGCAGTGGCTAAGCAAAGGAAGTGCACTCACGAGCAGCAATCATAATAAAAATATTTCTTGTTTTTCACAATTTGCTTTACGTGGCAGCGAAACAGATTGGTCTTTCGGCGCCGATGGGATAGGAAAGGCCTAGTGGTGGGAAGGAAGCGTCCGTGACCTTAACTAAAGTGTAGCCCCAGCATTTGTCTGGGGTGAAAATGAGAATCCACGAGAAACCATCTTCAGGGTTGCCGACGGTGGGGATCGAACCCATAATCACCCGGATGCAAGCTCACAGCTACGCGTGCCTAACCGCACGGCTAACTCGCTCGGCAATAATAATAATATTAATAATAATAATAATAATAATAATAATAATAATAATAATAATAATAATAATAATAATAATAATTTAACGTCTTTTCAATCGCTACAAGTTCTACGATACAACGACCTGTCGCTATTTTGTCCCCAGGTGTTCCTAAATACATCAAAGGTATGATGATCATGATGATGCTTGTTGTTCAAAGGGGTCTAACATCTAGGCCATAGGCTCCTAATGGTACGAATCGAGACGATATGGAATAATAATTAAAAAGTTAAAATTATCCACTGACTAGAATGTTTAAAATGTGGATGAAAAAAATAAGGATCATGAATTTCAAATAATTAGTAGATCTAATTCGCCCTGATTTACTTTTCCAATAAAATGGTTTAAAAGAGATTAACAAATATAAAAATGGTATTAGGCATTGCCTTTGAAGTAAAATAATTTATGTCATAAAATTAAAAATTAAAAAATTATAATACACAAAGATTAAAAACGAACACTTTCTTTGGTATTTTGCTTTACGTCGCGCCAACACAAATATGTCTTATGGCGACGATGAGGTAGGAAACGCCTAGGATGGAAAGGAAGCGGCCGTGGCCTTAATTAAGGTACAGCCCCAGCATTTGCCTGGTGTGAAAATGGGAAACCGCGGAAAACCATCTTCAGGGCTGCCGACAGTGGGGTAAAAAGGAACTAATAGAATTAAATGGCAGTTACACGTTCTTACAATCTGCTTTACTTCGCACCGACACAGATAGGTCTTATGGCGACGATGTGATAGGAAAGGCCTAGGAGTGGGAAGGAAGCGGCCTTGGCCTTAATTGATGATGATGATGATGATGGATGATGATAATTTTTGTTTAAAGGGTCTTAGCATCTAGATCATCGGCCCATAATGGTACTAAACGAGACGAAATGCAATGACAATTTAAGAGTCTAAAACTCATCCACAGATGAGAATTCAAAACGTGATGATGAAGAATGAATTGATGAATATGAATTTAAAATATTCTCGGATATAACTCGCATTATTGACAGTTAAAAATGATTTCAAAATTAATCCATTGACTAGAATTAAAAAACAAGACGATGAACAATGATTATGAACTTAAATCAGTGGATTCGACTCGCATTGCCCCACCTTCTCAGAAATTACCTTAAAACAGTAGTATATACTGAACAAGGGGCTGCTTCCTAAGCACAATCCTGAATCATCAATGATACTTGTTGTTTAAAGTGGTCCAAAATCCAGGTCAGCTGCCCCTCATAATGGTACTTATCGCTAGGAGAGTAAAAATCATGGTATTTCACAAGTAACGTTGACTTACGTTGTTCCACGCATTGTGGTACTACTAACAGGTAATATAATACGCATAGGTAACGCAGACCTATGGTGTTTCTCACATTTCGGCGTCACTCATAGGCAACGCAAACCCATGGTGATCCTCACATATGTGTACTAACCAACGGGGTTCGAACTTCCCGCGGTGTTCCTCGCCTTATGGTACTAATTTCAAGTAGTCTCATGGCTCTAATTCAATCACCCCTTGGTCGCGCCTTATCGTCGCCTCTTATGACAGGCAGGGGATATCGTCGGTTTATTCTTTGTCTGCGTCACCCACCTCCAGAGGGTTGTGTGTTTGATCCGCGAGAGCTACTTTATTTCGCTCAAGTCCGCCGGCAAGCTTGTTAAGACCCCTCCTATCCGCCATTTGGGACACGCCACGTGGGAGTGTCACCTTTCCCCCCTGCTACGCCAGCGTAGTGGGTTCGTGGTATGACCTTAATTAAGGTACAGCCCCAGCATTTGCCTGGTGTGAAAATGGGACACCATGTAAAACCATCTTCAGGGCTGCCGACAATGGTGTTCGAACCCACTATCTCCCGATTACAAGCTCACAGATATGCGCCCCTAACCACACGGCCAATTCGCCCGGTAAAAGGTGGTTAACTATAAAATTAAAAAATTAAGGAATTGAGTTATGAAATACGATAAAACGGACGACAATATTTACTGACTGCTCGTCATCTCGCAGAATGAGGGAGATGGTACTTGGAAATTTTAGACTACGGAGCAAATTGGAGTGGTCCGCGCTCTCCGTAATGGTATGTACCACGGTAAGATGAGCGCCACACGTAGGCCTACACGCCGGGGGGCACTTCCCCCTTCAGTAAGCAGGAGTGCGTTGCTATACCATTGCCGATCCGAAGACGATATAATATCACTGCGTCTCTCCGAGAAATTCGAAGAGAAGTCTTCCATACCTACGTAGTTCCTTTGATCGTTCCCAGCTTATTTTAAAGTGGGATGGCCTGGAACTCCATCTCCTAATGGGACATCACCGAAAGTCTCAGCTGAGAATGACTATCACTGGCTTGAACCTTCTAAGTGTGTCTGAACAGTTCCCCACACTGACACTTCCACGCAGTGCAAACAATACTGACACTTCCCCACAGCCCTTGGACACCGCTACCTGATTACTGACTCAGAAATAATCTCGGCAGACAATTTCATACACATCCCTCCCCTCCCCCACCCCTCAAAGGCTAGAAAAAATATTAAAATGCTACCATCCACTTCCCGTTCATTTATTATAGGCCTACATTATTTGATGCGTCTATTTAATACTCTTATATATTGCGAGGATGGGATAGGAAAGGCCTTAAAGTTGGAAAGAAGCAGCCATGGCCTTAGTAAGGTACAGCCCCAGCATTTATCTGGTGTGAAAATAGGAAACCACGGGAAACCATCTTCAGGGCTGCCGACACTGGGAATCGAATCCACTATCTCCCGGATGCAAGCTCATAGCCGCGCGCCCCTAATCGCACAGCCAACTCACCCGGTTAGTAGTAAAATAAAAATGAGAAATGTCCAATGGCTCCTCCCCATACTAGCCTTTGAAGTGTATAAGTATAGCGCATTTTGCACGCCACCACTGTATGCCGCTCTGGTTATTCTACGCTCTGTGGGAATATCCTCTTGAGGCAGTGACCTGTTGTTGGATTCCTGGATTATTCGGTCACATTCCGTATTATGGATTAGCCAATGGGGTAGCAGGTATAAATTCCTTGGGAAGCAAGTACCTACGCAGTCTACTGGCATTGCCGTTTTGATTCTTGACGTGTTACCATCGTGACCACTTTGGAGTTAGAATTTGGTCGGACATCTAAGGAAAGGGAGTGCGCTTACCATGAAGATTACGAATACCATAAGTTAGGAATGGCGAAAAGTGGTGTTTTGTCGTGGGTGTGTGTTTTCAAGTATTCGAAAAAGTGTTATTCATCGATTCAGTCCAAAGATAACATTTAACACGTGGACCAAGCAGTGAGCATCAATTTGGTGTTCTGGCGTTGCCCGTTTAGAGGTCTCGAAGCGCGTCCAAAAGGAAGTGAAGGAAGTGCGTGAAGAAGATGCCAGCGTTAGTCAAATGCCATGGGTGACCTTCATGATAAAGGTATGTGTCCTTAGCATTAGTTTTAGTATTATCTCTGAGTGAATTTAATATACTCATTCAAACAACACACATGTAAATAAAAAACTGTTAATTTGAAATTAGTCATCTGGTATATTTATTATCTACCTTCATACAAAGTTTCAGCTCAATCGGTTCAGAAGTTTTTGAGTTAAGTCGCCTCAATAACAAATTTTGAACCATTAATAACGGCGTCATTTGGATCGCAATATTGCATTGTTCTAATGGTAGTAAGTCGAACTTGACCGGCATCCTCTTCAGACTCTTAAATAGTATATTGGTATTCAATTTCAAGATTTTAGTAGGCCTGCCCAATGTAATATTTCTAAAATGTTGACTTTTTTCACAGATTGTCTCCGATGGTTTTCTATATTCTTGATCGGAATACAACTCCGCACAATTTGAGTTCCCTTGTAATAATGTTTTTAAAAATCAGTTCATCCCTGATTTCGCGACGTTCGTGATAAAATATAATTTTTAAAATCTGGGGGTATTTTAGATCATTTCAGAAAAAATAAAAATAAAAAATAGATTTTGGAAGTTCTACCGGGAGAGAATTTTATTAAATATGGCTTCTTTTCAGGTTGTGGCTTCGTTGTCGAAATGTCTAAGACAGAGTCTATGATGAGGTAATTGTATCGACACCGAAGCAATGCCAAGGGAAACGCAAAAGATTCGGAACACAGAGAAAATATCGTTTTTGATGACGATACGTTGACTATGATTGACGGTTCATCTTTCCTTTTGGCTGACGACGGAAATGAAGATAGAATAATTGTTGGGGCCGATGACCTTCGATGTTAGGCCCCTTAAAACAACAAGCATCAGAATAATTGTTTTTGCGACAGCAAAGGAAAAGAGAGCTTGAAGTGTCATTTTTATGGATGGTACTCTCAAGAGTACTAGCAAACCAAACCAAACCCCATGGCACTACAGCCCTTGAAGGGCCTTGGCGTACCAAGCGACCGCTGCTCAGCCCGAAGGCCTGCAGTTTACGAGGTGTCGTGTGGTCAGCACGACGAATCCTCTCGGCCGTTATTCTTGGCTTTCTAGACCGGACTAGCTAACAGTTTAGTCAAATATATACCATTTATGCCGATTTTAGGAGTAGCAATGATGAGACAAAAGTATGTCCTCTCGTATTCGCCCTTCTACCAAACAAACGTATATGAGACTGTTCAGACTCCTCCTCCAGGCTCTTCCGGAGTGGAGAGCAGAAAATAGAAACGTGGATTTTGAAACTGCTGTCATTTCTTCTCTGCAAGAAGTATAGCCAACAAAAAAACATGCCTGCCATTTTCACATGACGAAATGCTTATGGAGAAAAGTACAGGATCTCGGATTGTAGATGGAGTACCGAGAGAACAGCGAAATAAGCCTTCATGTCCGTATGTGCGCAGCACTTGCCTTTTTAAAGCCTGAAGATGTGCTCGATGGGTGGGTGGGAAATACACTCTGAAACTCCAGAAATTTCCATACTTAGCCATTTTTAGTACTTTGTTGAAAACTGGCTAGACAACCAAGACATTCCAATCGTGATGTGGAATTGCCAGCAAGCACGACACAGGACAACGAACACTGTTGAGGGCTGGAATAACCGACCCAACAATCATGTCATGAGACCTCACCCCAAATTAAAAGAGGTTGTCAAAGTGTTGAAGACGGAAGCTGAGAAGACGAACTGCGCATTTTCTGAAGGCCGAGTTCAACATGGAAAGGGAAAAAAGACGAAAATATATCAAACTAGATGCACGGATTGAGATAATCCAGAAAAAATTCGAAAAAGACAAAAATGAATTTTTCTGAGGGCAGTTGCCTATTCACAGAAAATGGAGTAGGTTAATAATTATTACTGTTGAGAAAATTGGACCAAAACCAAAAATACAAAAATAAAACACACAAAAAATGACGAAGCTGAAAACTTTAATTTTAAACACGCCAAAAATGATAACACCAAAACGATCAATTCTGTTATTATTTTGCCAGTCCACTGCCTGGATCAAGAGTGATGGAAGTCAAACTCTTTGCATTTATTTTATTTTGATGGAAATTTCACTACATCAATGCTATTTTCGAGACCGTATTTGTAATGAAGTGCCTAGACCAAGCACCTTTTAAAGGTCACTGAGTCGAGCCTTGATGTTATAGGCGAGCGAATCGCTTCACCAATCCGCCAGGGCGAACTCGCTGCGCTCGCTCACATCAGTTAAATAAAATATGCATTTGGTTTAAATATTACATATATATACACACATTATCTATTTTAAAGTATAGTTTGGGCACAATTAGAAGTAGCCTTTTGCGAGATAGAGATAAGTAGGACACACACACACAACTGCTTTATTAGTGCAGATTATTATTATTATTATTATTATTATTATTATTATTATTATTATTATTATTATTATTATTATTATTATTAGTACAGTATAACTAATAACAATCTATTATTTTTTTTTGTGGGGGGGGGGGCGGCTGGAGGTAGTTTGGTGGGGAGGGAGTTGCGCTGTAGCTTGGGAGTGATTTGTGGGGAATTGTGAGCCGAGATTAATTCTGAGTCATTAAACAGGTAGCCGCGTCCAACGGCTGTGGGGAAGTGTCGCTATTTTTGGCTGTGTGTGAAAGTGTCAATTTGGGGGACTGTCATGTAATCCCTTGTAAGGCAACGGAGGCAATTTGACCGCCCCCTTGGCAGCCCAATCAGCTTACTCGTTTACCACTACACACATTTGGCATGGGAAACTGCAATAGTACTTGCACAACGCATCGCCATCTCGTGCTGTGTCTATATACTATAATATTGCTTTGTCAGCACTTATCTGGTCTTGAAGCGGTACGAGAGCGGAATTCGAAACAATCCTCTCTTCCAAGTAGGTCTCATGGTGCTGTAGATCCCCAGATCAGTCAGGAATTCACTGCCGAATCGGAACTGAATCCAATCTAAGTGAGATACTAAAATCTAACTCCTATACGACAGCGTGGCTGTATTCTTGAATCATATTCTTCTGAAGAAATCCCTTATGATGAAACTACCATAGAAATTGCTTTGGCAAGACGTAAAAATTGAAACTTCGATCAACTACATTAATGATTAAACTTTAACTTAATTATAACTTTCATTACAGCATGAATTGCGAATGCTTCAATTAGTATACTCGGTAAGAATTTTCCAAACAAATTTATTCCCTGGCCTGTAAGTTAATGAAGACTGCAAGGAAACCTGTCACGTATCGCTGTTTGGAGGAAGGACCCACGAGTCCACAGTTCCGGGTCCGATGACTGACCGCGGTCAGATAAGCACAGTCTTTGACCTCACACTTGACCCACACCACACCCGAACACTCCCACAACTTATCTTCATTACTGGAACAAATTACAGGCGGTGACCCACTTTACGGGGAACTATCTGTTAACAATCTCTACTCCAGCAGAATGCTAAGTACTGCCTAATTGTGGCCATGATTTACGGAAATGTGTCATTAGACGCAATCCATTACAGAAAATGGCACACAGTCGAAGAAGACATTTCATAGATTGGCAGTAACTGTTGCTTCTAGAAGTTAGATGGATTCTTATATCTTCATTGAAAATGCAGACATACTCCTGACAACGGTGATGAATAGCTCTGTGTTCTGAAGATTGTATTTGAACCGTGTGTTTGGTCTCCTCCCGCCTTAAAGGACTTGGTACCTGTGCTGTGCTCCTAGCGAGCTCATTGAAAATTTACTACCATCATTGTGCGTATTTCTGAATGTCCTAGGCATTGATTGTGTAATAAATGTGTCTCTCCCTGTTCCTCACTTATGGCTCCATGGACAAGGAATTCTTTCCGTCCTGGGGCGTCCCTCCGTATTTGCATTTCTTTCGTATGTCGATCGTCTGCCATGCTCCCTCGCGTGTACTTACCCCCTCCCGGCTTCTCCGAGAGAGGGGCGTGATGACGTTGGTATCGGGACCTACCCCTCCCGGCGAGCCAGTGTGCCTCGCCGGGCGGTGGTCCGTCTCACTTACCTGCTGCTCTAGGTGGAGAGCACTACTCTTGGGTCGAACCGAGGACCGTGAGAGGGGCATGGGAGGTAAGATCTACTGGCTTGCTATGTGTTGGTAGGATGATGGGAGGAACTAGGAACTTGTACAGTTATGTAACGCCATGTATCTGGTTGTAATTGATCAGGAACGGCTTGGTGCCGAGATATTTTGTGAAAGTAACGTAAAGTAACTTAAAGTGTTGTACGTTTCTTGTAACATGAAAGAAAGGTTCCAGAATGTTCTGGACGTGTAGTTAGGGAGTATGCGTGTCATTGTGAGTTCACTGATAGAAGAGTTTTCCTTACCTTGTAACTGGCGAGCTGTATATACGTTGTAGCGCTGTAGTGATTAGTAAGACTTTTACTTGGTACCAAGGTGCGCAGCTTACGTTATGTTTAACCTTTTATTAGAGGAGTGGAATTCCTCTTATATTTTACAAGGATGAGAAATGGAAACGGGTTAAAACCCTTCGTTAGTTATGTTATGTTGATTTTCGTGCGCTTCCGAATTGGTTTGTTTTACATTGTCTATGAATAAAGTTGTTGTCAAGCTGTTTGAATTGGGACTTGACGTTATCCTCTGGGTTGGACCTTACATTTATATCCAGATCCCTGGCCCGCTCTCCTTTGGGTCATCCTGCCGGGGGTACGGCACAGTGGTGGTAGCAGAGCGTGGTTCGATCTGGATTTCCTTTTTTTTTCATTTACTTGCGAAATTTGAGCTCCCAGAGCTCTCTCGTCTTGCTTGTAATTTTGCCTTGTGTGTTGTATCATTTACACGATGTCTGCTCGCGACATTATTTATCCGGGAGCTTTGCGGAAGGAGGAATTGCTGTATGAGTTAGCAATACGTAATTTGGAATCGAAAGGGACAGTTAAGGCCGATGAACTCTTGTTGAGGAACAATTTACATCGGAATGTCTCAGCGCCCTGTTATACCGAAAGCGAGGTCACGGGTTCGGTTTCCCTTATTGAGACTAACCTCTCTGATATCGCCTCAGTGATGGATTTTCTGGAGAGCGACGTCGCTTCGCCCCATCAACTTAAGAGAGTGCAGGGTCGTTTGATGCATTATGTTCATCGTGTAGGTGATTTGCTGTCATTAGAATTAAAGGAGGAGGTGTTAAATCAGGTTCAGGATTTCCAGGTCAAATCTTCTACGCTTTTAGAGAAAGTTGAGACTTGGCTAGCTGACCCGTCCATCAAGACTAAGCCAGTGTTACCTTCCACTGCGGCGGTGGTAGGCGAGTTAAACCAACCCACTCCTGACCTTGGGCCTGACGGGCAGCGAACTTCCCTCGAGCGTTCTTCAAAACAGACTACGAGGCAACAGCCACCTTTGTCGCCGCAGGTTTCACCATTTTCGAGTATTCCTCACCCATTGAATAACATGCTGAAGGACAGCCCGCGCTACTCAGTGAATTCGGCGAGTGATGTGGTTGCATTTCTTCGTTTTCTTATCGAATTCTTGGATCACGCTCAAGTATTTGGGTTGACGCATGCACAAATTTTACAGGTGATCTATCCGCATACTGTTGGAGTTCTTTCTGATAAGATTGTTAATGCTATATCGGAACAATTATCGTTGCATCAGTTTCATGCCCATATACTAACTCACTTTATCCCCGCTAGGGCTCTTAATTCTTTGGTGCAACAATTCTACTTTCGTGTGCAACGTTTAAATGAGACCTTATCAGAATTTATTTCTGACATTAAATTTTATGCCAGGGTATTCGCACTTGATTATACGGAGGAGCAGGTGGTTTCGACTATCGTGGAAGGGATTACTCCGTCGTATCGTTCTTGCTTGTGTTTTGTGTCTCAGCCTCGTAACTTTGCCGAGTTGGAAGCTATGGTCGTCTCGGCGGAGGGCATTCGACATGCCGACTCGCTTCGCGATCCTGGTCTTTCTTCTGGGCGGGGTGTATCTGAGCGTGCTGTTACTCGTAAACCCGCCCCGTTAAAAATATGTTTTGGCTGCGGCGCGTCTGATCATCTCCGTAATAAGTGCCCTTCTCGATCTCTTCAGGCACAAGGGCCTAGCCGTGGTTCGAGTACCGAGGGGCCGCCTAGGGTTTCGAAGGTTGTATGTTTTCGCTGTGGGACCCCGGGTCATGTAGCGAGGGATTGCACGAAAGGGCCGAAAGGTATCTGACTAGACCGGCAAAAGGCCAGGGACAGGCTCATTAATTCGCCGTCGCCTAGTCAAAATCATCGTACGACTCCAGGTGAACGTTTGTCACCCTGTCCTGCCGAATGTTTGCAGATAACGACCGAGAATAAGGGGGTAGCTCCATTTGTCAAGGCCGAGATTAATAATGAGCCAGTGACGGCACTCTTAGATACTGGAAGTGTTGTTTCCTTTGTAAGCGAGAAGTGGTTTGGTCTGCATAAATCTGTGTGTAAATTTCCCGTCGTCCACCCGGTTTCCTTTTCCTGTGTGGCTGCTAATTCTTCTAGAGTTGAAGTCTTGGGAGTTGTGAAGTGTAAGATTCGTGTTGCTAATTTTTCGTGGAAATTTCCGTTGTATGTGGCCAAAGATTTACCGTGTCCTGTAATCTTTGGATCTGATTTTTTCGCTTACTCAGGCTTGGTTTTGGATATACAGGAAGGGTCCTGCTGGTTCAAATTTTGTCGTGATGTTCGGATTCCTGTATTGCGGTCTAACTCGAGTTATTCTTTTGCCGTGGTGCCCTCTGAGGACGAAAAGGGCTCCGATCTTAGCCATTTGCCCGAGGATCAGGCCAAGAGCATTAGGGAGTTGTGTGATGCCTTTCCCGAGGTTCTGACGGAAAAATTGGGGATGACTAACTTGTTGGAGTACAAGATAGAGGTCTCAGATTCTATTCCTGTTAGGAGTCCGCCCTATCGTCTTTCTCCCCCAAAAATGCGAGCATTGAAGGAGATCATCGATAACATGTTGCAGGAGGGAATAATTCGGCCTTCCACGTCAGCTTACTCCTCACCCATATTTCTCGTGCCTAAGCCTCAGGGAGGTTACCGTCCAGTTTTGGATTATAGGTCATTGAATAAGAAGGTGATATTGCAATCTGTTCCGCTCCCAGACTTGCATTCCTGTTTTTCGTGGTTCAGAAAGGCTAGGTATTTTACCGTCCTGGATTTAAACCAGGCATATTATCAAATCCCTTTGGCAGAGGAGTCCCGTCATTTGACAGCCTTCGCAACCGACTGGAACCTCTACGAATTTTGTCGTTTGCCCTTTGGCATTTCCACTGGCGCTGCGGTGCTTAGTAGGCTTCTAGATCAGTTGTTTTCGGATATTAAATTCAGTTATCTTTATCATTACCTCGACGATGTCGTCATCTATTCGGAAACCTTTGAGGAGCACCTTGACCACCTGCGCGAAGTGTTGTCTAGACTGCGTAACGCTGGCCTGACGGTTAAATTGTCGAAGGTTTCCTTTGCAAAGCCGCAGATGTCCTTTTTAGGCCATATAGTGTCATCTAATGGAGTTTCAGTCGAC
The DNA here is from genome assembly GCF_040414725.1 of Anabrus simplex. NCBI lineage: Eukaryota > Metazoa > Arthropoda > Insecta > Orthoptera > Tettigoniidae > Anabrus > Anabrus simplex. The sequence continues at coordinate 268,555,104 of NC_090268.1, forward strand.
CAGTCTCGCACCCGGGCCATTGATGAGTTCAGACCCCCACAGGACGTTAAAGGCGTCGCCCGCTTCATCGGGATGGTAAACTTCTTCCGTAAGTTTATCCCTAACCTTGCTAAGCGTGCTGGGCCTCTTAACGCCCTCCGGCGTAAAGGGGTGAAGTTTGAATGGGGTACTTCACAACAAGCAGCCTTCGAGGATCTGAAGTTGGCTATAACTAATGCTCCCATACTTGCGATGCCCGATTTTTCCAAAACCTTCATTGTTCAGACCGATGCTTCAGCCTCGGCGGTTGCAGCTGTCTTAATGCAGGAATCCGACCTGGGCCGACGACCTGTTGCTTACGCTTCCAGGACCTTGACTCCTCTTGAAAGTAAATATTCAGTCTATGAGTTAGAGGGTTTGGCTGTGTTGTTTGCCCTAGAGAGGTTTCGAATGTATTTAGAACATGTAAAATTCGAGCTTGAAACCGATAACCAAGCGTTGAGCTGGGTCCTGGGTAAACCTAGGAAAACGGGCCGTCTAGCTCGGTGGGCCATAAGAATATCGGCGTTTCAGTTCGATGTACGGCACATTCGAGGCTCGGACAATGTTGTGGCCGATTCGCTTAGCCGCATGTTCACTGGTCAGCCTATTCAGGATGATGACTCTTCTGACCCTGAGGTCCTAACTTCTTTACCCCTGGCTGGAGCGATCTTGACTGATGCCCCGTTGTTATACCATGATCTTGCAAAATTCCAAGTGGAAGATCCCATCTTAGGGCCTATTGTCCAGCAGTTGAAAGAAGGCAAGATTGTTAACCCATATGTGTTAAGAAATGGTGTTCTTTGCTGTCCCTCCCGCTCTGATCACAAGATGAAAGTTGTTGTTCCATCGGTATTAGTACCTATGATATTTAAATACTTCCATGAAACTCCTTTGGCTGGTCATCTGGGAGTGTTTAAGACCAGGGAGAAAATTCGCGAAAACTTTATTTGGAAGGGGCTGGATGCTGAAGTCCGTGAGATGGTCAAAGCGTGTAAGATCTGTAGGATGAGCAAGCCTGCCCTTAATACTCGGGTCGGCCTGTTGTCTTCTACCCAGGCTACGCGACCCATGCAACGTCTATTTATAGATTATGTGGGACCCCTCCCCAAGTCAAGGACGGATGGCAATAGATTTATATTGGTTTGTGTCGACGGCTTCACTCGTTTTTCTTGGTTTTTTCCGACGAGGTTAGCCACGGCAGAGTCCACCATAAGGTGTTTAAAAACCATATTTTCTTCTTTTGGTCCGAGCCAGTACTTGGTGTCCGATAATGCGAGGGCGTTCACGTCGAATTTGTTCAGAAAGTTTTGCTTTAGCCTGTCCATTACGCATGTGACAACGTCCCCGTACCACCCCCAACCCTCTTATGCAGAGAGAGTCAACCGCAATTTGCGGGCCGCTCTCATCGCCTTCCATCATGACGATGTTTTGAGATGGGACACTTCGTTGCCATGGCTGGCTTTCGCATTTAATTCTGCTGTACATGAAGCGCATCAGTTTTCTCCTGTGTCTCTTATGTTCTCCTTCGTTCCCAACTCTCCACTCAGTAATCTCTGGAACATTGATGAACTGTTACCAGAGAGGATTGACCCCCTTAACATCAGGGCAATTTGGAAAAAGGCTAAGGAAAACCTCAAGGTGTCCTATGAGAAGAAGAGAGAACGTTACAATGAGGGGCGCCGACCGACCGATCTCGCTGTAGGAGATAATGTTTTTGTTAAGAATTTCGTGCCTTCCGGGAAGCTCGCTCCTAGATTCCGAGGACCGTATGAAATTATTGATTTCTTAACGCCGGTCACCTTGTTGGTAAAGGATCCGGAGACGGAGAGAGTCTTCCGAGTTCATCTTTCGCAAGTAAAGCCTGCTTAGCGTTTCAGCTACGGGTACCTTGGTTTCATGTGGTATGAAGCTTTAACTTGGTTATCCGGAGAGTTTTGACTCATTTCCATTCTTGTCGGAGATATGCTCTTCCCTTAGTTAGTTTAAGTTTGTTCTTCCCTTTTTAAGAAAAACAAATCTGGATGTATTATTTATTTATTATGAATGATTTAATGTGAGTCCTCCCGGAGTCCTATCGCACCCGTACTGCTCCCATGCCCCCCGGTCCGGTCCCCTACACTGCATTGGCCCCCTGTACCCTGTACCGGTGGATGGATATCTTTCGACATCTTTGCTGGCCTTCTGCTTTATTTTACAGTGGACTGGAGTATCCACCTACGCCCACTGCTCCATGAGAAGGGCCCCTCGTGGCTGCGATTCCTGGCGATCATTGACTCCAGCCGCCGTGTCTTACGGCTACCGAGTTCAGAAGGATTGGGATTTCCAGCGTCTGAGTTGCCTAAGGAGGCTCCGAGACGGTCCGCTACTGTGGCCGTTGTCCTGCATGCATGCCGCTCAAGGTTTGGTTGGGTTGTATCCCAGCTATGATGGTTGCCGGCCCTGATGGCCCACCTTTCCCCTGGCGATTGCTGGGGACATCTTCATTGAACTGAATGTTGCCATATCCCGGGATATACTTGTCAAAGACTCGCTACTTCATTGTGGTGTACAGTAAGAAACTAATTTTTTGATACAGCAAGAATGTAAGGTCAGGGATAGGCTTGGCAAAGACTCGCTACTTCATTATGGTGTATAGTAAGAAAGTAATTTCAGTGCTAATCTTGGCAAGAACTCGCTATTTCATTTAATGTACAGCAAGAATGTAAATTCAGAGATAATCTTGGACTCACTACGTCATTTTGGTGACCAGCAAGAGTATTACTTTTATATATTATCTGGGCAAAGACTTGTTTCTTCATTTTTATGTGCAGCAAGATGTTACTTTTGTATATAGTTATTTATTGTAAAGCAAGAACACTATTGTATATCCAGCAAGTATTCAAGATAATGAACTTTATGCGGCTGATCCTTATGTAAGGAAAACACTTTGGTCAACCCTGGGTTGGTGTTTTGGGGGGGGAGGTCTGAACCGTGTGTTTGGTCTCCTCCCGCCTTAAAGGACTTGGTACCTGTGCTGTGCTCCTAGCGAGCTCATTGAAAATTTACTACCATCATTGTGCGTATTTCTGAATGTCCTAGGCATTGATTGTGTAATAAATGTGTCTCTCCCTGTTCCTCACTTATGGCTCCATGGACAAGGAATTCTTTCCGTCCTGGGGCGTCCCTCCGTATTTGCATTTCTTTCGTATGTCGATCGTCTGCCATGCTCCCTCGCGTGTACTTACCCCCTCCCGGCTTCTCCGAGAGAGGGGCGTGATGACGTTGGTATCGGGACCTACCCCTCCCGGCGAGCCAGTGTGCCTCGCCGGGCGGTGGTCCGTCTCACTTACCTGCTGCTCTAGGTGGAGAGCACTACTCTTGGGTCGAACCGAGGACCGTGAGAGGGGCATGGGAGGTAAGATCTACTGGCTTGCTATGTGTTGGTAGGATGATGGGAGGAACTAGGAACTTGTACAGTTATGTAACGCCATGTATCTGGTTGTAATTGATCAGGAACGGCTTGGTGCCGAGATATTTTGTGAAAGTAACGTAAAGTAACTTAAAGTGTTGTACGTTTCTTGTAACATGAAAGAAAGGTTCCAGAATGTTCTGGACGTGTAGTTAGGGAGTATGCGTGTCATTGTGAGTTCACTGATAGAAGAGTTTTCCTTACCTTGTAACTGGCGAGCTGTATATACGTTGTAGCGCTGTAGTGATTAGTAAGACTTTTACTTGGTACCAAGGTGCGCAGCTTACGTTATGTTTAACCTTTTATTAGAGGAGTGGAATTCCTCTTATATTTTACAAGGATGAGAAATGGAAACGGGTTAAAACCCTTCGTTAGTTATGTTATGTTGATTTTCGTGCGCTTCCGAATTGGTTTGTTTTACATTGTCTATGAATAAAGTTGTTGTCAAGCTGTTTGAATTGGGACTTGACGTTATCCTCTGGGTTGGACCTTACATTTATATCCAGATCCCTGGCCCGCTCTCCTTTGGGTCATCCTGCCGGGGGTACGGCACAGTATTATAAAAAATTCTGGCTACTACATAAATATGTACTTCAGAACATTATATGACGTGTCCTGTATGTTAAGTAAGCCTACCGTCCCGGTATTGGTTTTGGGATATAATAGCAGAGTGGTTTGTTTTCCACGTAAAACTACGGGCCCCAGTCATGTAAAACTAGAAGCTTTCTTAGTGTTGATCTTCATTTCATGTAATAAATCACGGAAGATCCAATATATGATGACTATGAGTGCAATTTAAACCACATTACATTTCAGTTTCCCTCACGTGGTTGAACTATCCCTATTCTAATATCTATGCAAGCTTTTCCGTCTTCCTACAGGTATGTTCTTAATAATACCCAAACGTAAGGTATTATATCACTTTCGCCTTCTTTTCTCTGCCTAGGAATGTTGGTGAACTGCCCTCTTAAGTCATAGAGTTTAGCTGCACACTTATATTAGATAATACATTTTACGTCGGTTTCTATTCAAGGCATTTGGGAAAGACATACCGTATGACCGTCCATCGACCTAGGCTTATAAATAAGTCCAAAGAAGTACGAATTAACTTGTCGCATAATGACGCTAATTCACAAAACTCAGTGGCGCAGAGAGTTAACCACTGTCGTATTTCGAAAATAGTGAGTTCGATTCCCACTAAGGTACCAGGTATTTGAGGAAATATATTTATTAATACTTTGGATCGTTAGTTTCTAGTGATTTAAAAATCACCTACAGGACAAAATTCCGACAACCTGGCGACCCTCAAAACCAGGTTGAGTGGCACCTTGGGCTCGCCCCACTCAGTCCAAAGGTATTTCAAGGTGCTCAAATGTGTCATTCTCTTCTCAGTATATTTGTCAGCGGGTAAAATAGCTCTTTGGGGATAAAATTCCAGCACCTATGTGCCCAGGAAAACAGCAAACTGAGTTAGTGGAACGTAAAACCAATAACATTAAAGGACATTAAATCAAAATATACTGTATTTTTTAGAAATAAACACAGCTATGGTTGGACAGCATGAAATTCCTGCCTTTTCCGAATCTAAAGGTACTTTTTCCTAGAAGCGACTCCAGCGATAATCGCTCCACGATAGCTGCTCAGCGATCATCGCTCAGTGATTATCGTTGGCACAAAATGCTGAGGTGTTTTCCTGCATGCTTTTATTGCGACTGTTTAGGCAGTTTTATCAGTAGATATTTAATTGATACAACGATGAGCTTGAAGAAGAGAATTCTTCTTGCTTATTTACTAATAGAGGAAGATGATGATGCGACTGCCGCGCAAATGATGTGTTCTTTCAGAAAAAGAGTGCATCAAATGTTCAAAGCAAGAGAAATCATATGAGAGTGGATGTTGAACAGTTTCGAAAATAGTTTAGATTGATCCCTTCACAGTTTGATTTTATGTTTAGATTAACTGATGGACATATAAATTATGCACAGTAGAGATTTACACCTATTCAAAACTAAGTTGTATTTACAATATTTACATGACCCTGTTATTCTCAGTTCAATACGGACCAACAACATGAAGTTCGTAATCCTTAACTGATGGAGATATAAAGACAGCATACAATAGAAGTATCTACTCAATCAGTCATGCATAAAATTTGCTGTAACTTTGAGGTAAGTGGATTTTAATAGGTAACGTAAGAGTTAGTCTGCCCGAGGGCAGGTCCGAACCTCCACAGAGGTGTTCCTGAGCCGGAGTTTACGTGCGGTAGGGTGGCCAGTTCCTTTCCGCTCCTGCATTCCCTTACCCCCCCCCCCCAAACAACGCGTGGCAACCCATCCAACTCCTGACCACGCCCAATGTTGCTTAACTTCGGAGATCTTACGGGATCCGGTGTTTCAACACGGCTACAGCCGTTGGCAGATATTAATATTATGGTACAAAATGTTTCTCTAAGCGTTCTTTCTATCGAAAGACATATTTAATTCATTGAATGTTAAGTAAATGTCAAAAAATATACAGTAGAAATTCCATGTAGGCCTATATCAAAGGATTAACATAAATTAAAAAAACAGAACTGCTTACGAATTATTTGTCACTGTCTCATGTAGTGTCATTCAGTGTCATTAGTACATTTTCACTAGTATTTCCAATATTTGATTCAAGGGATGAATTTGTCGTATAGAGACGTGAAACTTTTCTTTCAGAGTATGTACTGGCTGGTGTGGACGATGAGGAAAACTTGTAGTTGTAATCCAATGCGAGGTATGCATCCAGTTCTCAAGGTTGGCAACATGATATATGGTTTACAATTCGGCCTGACTGTGAGTTCTGGATGCAACCTATTAACTAATTTGACAATACTTTGAAAAAGTGAATCAATATCATTATCTTCTTCTGTAACTAAATGTTGGAAGATTTTCTCTAGATGGCTGGCAAGCCTCTCTTCATTTCTATCGAGGGAATGATTGTTTTTGTTGTGGAATATAGATAGATAGATAGATAGATAAAAGCCTATATTTTCTGTGGCGAAGTTAGGGCCCTTGGCCCTTTCTTACACTTAACCACACACATATTATTAATTGTTAATACAATGGCACTGATTAAATTAAAATACTAAGAACTACAAATAACACTTAAAGCAAAGGAACTGCCTTACATAATACAGATTTGAAAAAAATACTCATTTCAATACACAACGAAAGAAATACGAACGTAAAAATGCTAGTAAACTTATTAAAAATATTAAATGAAATTTAACTAATTGTATCCTTGCAATACTAGTAATTACTATTTTCTTTGATGATGATGATGATGCTTGTTGTTTAAAGGGGGCCTAACATACTATTTTATTTACCAGTTTATCTGATGTTTCACGACGTGAGTAAAGAGTTGGAAGTGGAGGAATAGAATATCCGCTGGTAGCAGGCGTACTCTCGTTATTATTCGGCCCAACAAAACCTGAAATTTGTGGAACAACAGTTTCCGCTTCCTCTTTCCTGATATCTTCTGTAGCTGTATACTTTGAGAAGATATACTTCCGTTTCTTACCTGCAGACTGAAGTCATGGCAATTTATCTGGTAACTGCCATCCATTTCTTTATTTTCTTCTCACGTTCAACCTCAGAGCCTGTTGGTGCCTTCTCCCCCAATTTTTGGGTCATACATATCCTTGATGCTTTCCCAACGCTGGGCTGATGATCTAGATGTTAGGCACCTTTAAGCAACAAGCAAGCATCATCCAACGTTTCTTGTAATCTGTAACTGGCGAAGGGAGAACGTGCTGAATTCACAAAGAAACGATAGCGACTGTGTTTATGAATGCGCCTAGAGCAAGCGTCTACAGCCCCTCAACAATCAACGCTGGCGACTCTAATGATCATCGCGAACTAAGAAGAGGAGTCCTCTACGATGATGATAATGATGATGCTTGTTGTTTAAAGGGGCCTAACATCGAGGTCATCGGCCCCTAAAGGTACGAAATGAAATCACAAACAAAAAGTTCAAAATCATCCACTGAACAAAATAAAAAATGTCATGAAGAATGAATGGATGGACATGAACCCACAAAACAACCAAAAGAACAAAACACAGTGCATCCGACTCAAAAAAGATCATAAATAATAGTATTACTGACCAAGGGACCACTTATAAAGCACAATCCGGAATCGAGGACGCTTGATATCTAATGGGGTTCAAAATCCCGGTCAAAGGCCCCTTAGACTGGTACTTATCGCTAGTAAAGGAGAACCATGGTATTCTTAAAGTTGCGGTACTAATCAAAGGTAGGGTAAACTCACAGTGTTCCAAGCATTATGGTACTACTCACAAGTATTGTACGTCGTACAGGCAACGCAGACCTATGGTGTTTCTCACACAATGGCGCCACTCATAGCCAATGTAAACCGATGAGGTTCCTCACCTAGGTATACTAGTCACGGGCGCCGGTATTCCCGTGCTGTTCCTCATATAGTGGGTACTAATCACAGGCAACGCAGACCCACGGTGTCGCTCATATAGTGGTACAACTCACAGGCAACGCCCAGCCCCGCGGTGTTACTCACATGGGTACGACGCACGGGTACCGGAAACCCACAGGGGAACCAACTCTCTGCTGCTACTAATCACAAACCCATTTCGTACCTGATATAGTGGTACTACTCGCAAGTAAAGGCGACCCATGGTGTTCTGCGCGTGAAGGTACGAATCATGGTTCTAATTCAATCATCCCTTGGTCGCCCCTTTTAGTCGCCTCTCACGACAGCAGGGGATACCGTGGGTGTACTTTTTGTATGCTTCCCCCAACCACAGGGGGTAGAGAGAGAGAAAAAAAGAAGAAGAAAGAAGGGATCTGTCACTTCGAAAAATGAAGTAACGGACGAAGAAAGGCAAGGGCCACGAAGGGCGTAAAAATGAAAGACTCCCTAGGCCTCGAATGCTCTAATACCGTCGAGGTCGGAAAAGAACAAGAGTTGACCAAGGGAGGTCGGACAGGATAGGCGAAAGTTAGGAGCCTGGCACAAGTAAGTGGAAGCAGTACCAGGATTCAGCTAAGGGCCCTGTGATCGCCAACCCACACTCCCAAATCGAGGGCTCCTTGGGCCCCTTTCAGTCGCCTCTCACAACAGGCAGGGGATACCGCGGGTGTATTCTACATTTGCGTCCCCCACTCGCAAGGGGTGAGTCCTCTACGATCGCGGAGTGATTATCGCTGGAGTCGCTTCTAGAAAAAACGCACCTGAAAGGTGGCTTGTGGAAACAGAACTCAGTGGACTGAATCTCATTAGTGGTGTACAGAAGGCAAGGGACTGTACATTCCTGGAAGTGCTTTTATAAAGTTTCTGTAACCCATTTAAATGAGTAATTAAAATTAATTAGAATAATACAAATGATTTTTACTCATTGCTGATCACGATGGTTAATACATGAAAAATTAACGAAAAAGCTACATATCAATTGAATAATGATGATTTTTAATATTTAAAGGGCTTTAACAGCTAGGTCATCAGCCCCTAATGGGACGAGGTGGAAGAAATTGAAATTAAAATTAAAATCTAAAACGAATTACGATGAAAAAATGATCGTGAAACAAAAAACAAGCAGTGAATCCTATTCACATTGTCTAAATTACTGAGATGATGCTTATTATATAAAGGGGCTGCTTGGCCGAGGCGGTAAAGGCGTGCTCGGTTCGCCCGGAAGAGCGTGGGTTCGAATCTCCTTTAGGAGGTCGTAAAATTTGAGAAATGAGAATTCCACTCCCGGTGGTTCATATGGCCCTGAGGTTCACTCTGCCTACACCAAATATGAGTATCAGGTTAATCCCTGGTTGTAAAGGCGGCCGGGCGTAGAGCTAACCACTCTACCCCATCAAGTGCAGTGGTTGCGGACAGTGGGAGCCTTCTACCCCTGCAAGAGCCTGCATGGCCTGTACATAGATGACTGACTCTGTACAGTATTATGTAAAGGAGGTAAAAAGTCCAGGTCACCGGCCCCTCATAATGGTACTAATCTCTGGTAAAGCAGAACCTTGGTGTTCTTCCTATAATGGCACTAATCACAGGTAATGTAGGCTCATGGTGTTTCTCGCATGGTGGTACTAATCACAACTAATGTAGACCCATGGTATATCACACACAATGGCACCACTCACAGGTAACACAAACCTATAGAGTTCCGCACATAAGCAACGCAGAACCATGGTGTTCCTCACATGTCTGTCTGTCTGTTAAGTCATCAGCCCAGAGGCTGGTTGGATCCTCAAATAGCACTACCAAAGCTTATGCGGTTATAAGGAAACCCCAAAAACCAATGGCAGCACCAAAATGAGGCGTACTAGGCAAGATGAGGAGTGAGGTAGTTTGCCATTGCTTTCCTCACTGGGCCAGAAAGTACTATTGCAGCACGACGGACCCTATGAGCAGCACCTTTCATAACACTCAGATGTACTAGTCGTGCTCTGAATGTCATTACTCAGCACTACCCATACCCCAGCAACTTCCATATTGTCACAGCCATATTGTCACTTTGATGGAAGCTACACTTTACTCTGGCCTGTGCCAAGAGATGGATGGAAAAGTACTGTATCCATCAAGAAATGACAGCAGGCAGGTTCCTCACATAGTAGGACAAATCACTAACGCCGTGATTCCCGAGGAGCTCCTCACTTGGTGGAACTAATCATAGGCGAGTTATACTCATGGTGTTGCTCACATTGTGCTACTAATCATAGGCAACGTAGACTCACGGTGTATCACACATTATGGTAACGCCCACAGGCAATACAAACCATGGTGTTCCTCATATAATCGTACTACTCCCAGGCAATGCAGACCAATGGTTTTCATCACAGTGGTGCTTTTCATTGGTGCCAGTGAAACCCGTGGTTTTTCTCACAAATTGGTGCCAACCACAGTCTACGCAAACCCATGGTGTTCCTTATGAGGTGGTACTACTCGTAGGTAACGCAGACCCATTCTGAACACAGATGAACCGACCGGTGGAATGCACACGATGACACTTATCACAAACAACGCTCAGACCGGTAGTGTTTCTCGCGTAATGGAACTACTCCTATATAACGTAGACCCTCGCAAGGTGGTATTAGTCGCAAGTAACGTCGACCCATGGTGTTTCGCACGTAATGTTGCTACTTTTATTCGCCTCTTACGACAGGCAGGGAATACCGTGGGTGTATTAATCGTCTGTGATTCCCACACCCCAGGGGGTAAGTGTTCGTCTATCAGCCGATAAATCTACTCAAATGTTCATAATTTGAGCACAGACTGAACCAGGATTCAACCCAATAAGTCAGGTTCACCGGGCTCCTAATATTCTAACTCCTATAACCTACTGATTCTCACTGCTTTATCATTCACTTACCATGTTAACCAACTTTAGACCTGATAAATAAAAGCAATAACCAGACTAAACCCCCTTATCTAGATGAAAAAATGGCAGTCGAAATTCACGTAATTAGACCCCAGTCAGGAGCCTTGCTTTCCGCGTAAATGACTGTCATATGTAACGTGTATACTACGCGATAACTGATGTATTCTGGTCAAGCCTGACAATGTGAAATATGCAGTAATGTTAATTGGTTCTGAGCGGTGTCATGGGACTGTTTGAACACTAATGACCCCAATCACCAAGCTCAAGACTGTGGGCTTGCGTCTCAATCATGTAACGATATGACAGGTCGCCATAACTCAGCTTTCATACTGCCAGCTTGGGCTCCAGTCCCAATACCACTAGCCAATCCTTTGTCAAAAATGTCGATGTCCTAGATTAGGGCTCGCTAAATCATAATTGATGATGAAGATGCTTGTTGTTTAAAGGGGCCTAACATCGGAGGTCATCGTCCCAAATGACATAATTAATGGCGCTACGTGAATTCTACCAGCTCGACACAAAATGAAGACTGAAAGTGGTGTTCATCCATCGTAATGAGCGAAAACACATGGGGGCTATGAACAACGTCTCTAATGGCAGTATCAGGAAAAAGAGATTGAATGAAAATCTGTTAAGTATGAGGCCTATATTCGTTTTATATCTATTCAATTCGGTGATTTTTTTAAACATTTATATCTGAGTCTTGCGGAAGTATAATATATACGTAATATCTCTAAGCTCTACTAATTATGAGTTGTCTCATAAGGAGTCACTGTTAATTGTGCATGAAGGCCAACATCTGTTAAACACATTCTCCTTCGCCTTTTTTGTGTTTTCATTTTCGAAAGGAATAAAACTGCTCACAAATGTTGGTGGGGTTTAAAATTCCCGCAGCAAGCGACCTGAGGAGTGTTTTTATTAAGAGGACTGAATATTTTGGTGATGATAATTATGACTGTTATTTAAATGGTCCTCACATCTAGGTCATCTGGCTCTAATGTTAAAAAATGAGACGTAATGAAATTATAAGACTAAAATTTAAAATTTGCGCACTGACTAGGATTTTTTAGAAGATCATCATGATGAGAATGATTATGAATTTAAAATTAGTCTTTAGATCTAATTCGCAATGCCTTCTTTTTGAAAAATGTAGATATCAAAGAAAAATGCAAGAAAAAAGGCATTGACTTCAAAGAAAGAATATGTATATGTAATGCAACAAAAAAGATAATAACATATTAAACATATGGAAAATTCTAAGTTCCCATTTTCGAAAGGAATAAAACTGCTCACAAATGTTGGTTGGTTTTGATACATTTTTGACATGCTCTATTGGTGAAAAATATCTAACTCCCTCCATGGGAATTTAGAATTTTGTATTCGGAATTGCTAGGCTGGCAATAATTCCATTGTGGAGATATATCTCCCGTATGCAGTTATCAGACTGTGATTCTTATAAGGGCTTCTGATAAATTCATCTGCATACACCCCAGCGTCAGTGGGTAGGGTCTGACACATCCCACTCTGATGAGTCTAGTGTCAGACCTAAGACAAAACGCTGGTTAATAGAGCAAACGCCTGAAAAACCTTACATCTGATATGTTTTTGATACAAGAATATAGTCAAGAATATAGTCAAGAATACAAGCGTTTAAAATGTTTAAAAACAAACATCACCTTTAAAACCGACAAAACAGTCCATCATCTCTCACGAAACAGATGACGAAGACTACTGACTGCTCATCAATCATAGAATGAGTGAAATGGTACAGCATACCACTGATTCTCTCCAAAAAAACCGAAGGGAAGCTTTCCCATATCTTTGTTGATCCTATAACCACCCTGGTCCTCTCACTCCTCCCAGTGGGATATGATCAGCTGTCTCAACTGCTGATGATTATGATGCTTGTTGCCTAAAGGGGCCTAATATATAGTGCATCGGCCCCTGATGGTTACGAGATGCAACTAAATGAAGTACAGAATATTATTTAAAATTTATGCACTTACTAGGATTTAAAACCCACGAAAAAAATAATTATGAATTTAAAACAATGAGCTGATATAATTCGCAATGACTTACTTTGCAATTAAATGATCAAAGACGAAATAAAATATAATAAAATTGAATAAGGTTCAATAAAATAAAAGCGTAGTTAACAATAAATGAAAAATTAGAAATATAAACTTCTTTTAAATACGATAAAACAGGCCACTGTCAGTCGTAAAACAGATGACAAAGTCTACTGTCCCTTCGTAATATGGGAAAATGACGTAAATGGTACTGGGAATTTTAGACTACGGCCAGGTTCGCCTACAACCTAACGATGAGTAGTACGGTCAGATGGCCACAGCAGCACGCACCGTGGCGGCTTCACCCTTCAGTAGGTAAACGTGCCTTACTATACAAAGGCCTAATCCAAGACGGCACACAATCACTGCTTCTCTCTGAGAGACTCGAGTGAAAGTGATGATGATGATGATGATGATTATGATGATGATGCTTGTTTTGAACACACGCGCCACGTGGGAATATCACTTCTCCACCTGCTACGCCAGCGTAGTAGGTTCGTGGAATACGGAATGAATTGAATGACTGAAAGAATGACCGAGTGCCTATATGAATCGGTGAGTGAATGATTTCATGACTGAATTGTGCTCGTGCATGAATAAATGAATAAACATTCTTCTCACCTTGTCACGGATAGCCACCAGCTGGGGAGAGAGCATTCGTGATTGAGTGGATGAATGATAAAATATAAAAAATTAAAATGTCCTCTCTCTCAGTCACGGATAACCACCAACTTGGAAAGGAGTAACATCAATAAACGAATGAATTAATGTTCTAACTCAGTTCGCATGATGATGACGATGATGCTTGTTGTTGAAAGGGGCCTCACATCGCGGTCATCTGCCCCTAATTGTACGAAATGAAATGTCAATAAAAAGTTCAAAATTATCCACTCACCAAAATAAAAAAATATCATGAAGAATGAATGGATGGATATGAACCCAAGAAAACAAACCAAAACAGTGGATTCGACATAAATAAGAGTACTACTGACCAAGGACCACTTATAAAGCACAATCCTGAATCGAGGATGCTTGATGTCTAAAGGGGTCCAAAATCCAAGTCTAAGGTCCCTCAGAATGGTATTTATCGCTAGTAAAGTAGAACCATAGTATGTGTCATGTTGGGGTACTAATCAAAAGTAGCGAAGACTCACGGTGGTCCACACATCATGGTACTATTCACAAGTATTGTACGTCGTACAGGTAGCGCAGACCTATGGTGTTTCCCACACAATGCTGCCACTCATAGCCAACGCAAACCGACGTGATTCCTCACCTAGGTGTACTAGTCACAGGTGCCGGTATTCCCGTGGTGTTCCTCACATAGTGCGTACTAATCACAGGCAACGCAGACCCACGGTGTCGCTCATATAGTGGCACAACTCACAGGCAACGCCTAGAACCGCGGTGTTGCTCACATGGGTACGACTCACGGGTACTGGAAAACTCACAGGAGAACTAACTATCTGCTTATACTAATCACAAACCTATTTCGTACCTAATATAGTGGTACTACTCGCAAGTAAAGGCGACCCATGGTGTTCCCCGCGTGATGGTACTAATCAAAAGTAGTTTCATGGTCCTAAGTTAATCATCCCTTGGTCGGCCCTTTTAGTCGCCTCTCATGACAGGCAGGCGATACCGTGGGTGTTTTTCGTCTGCGTCCCCCACCCACAGGGGTACAGAGAGAGAAAAAAGAAGAAGAAAGAAGGGATCCGTCACTTCGAAAAATGACGTAACGGATGAAGAAAGGCAAGGACCACGAAGAGCGTAAAAATAAAAGACTCCCTAGGCCATGAATGCTCTAATACTGTCGGGGTCGGAAAAGAACAAGAGTTGACCAAGGGAGGTCGGACAGGATGGACGAAGGTGAGGAGCCTGGCACAGGTAAGTGAAAGCAGTGCCAAGACTCAACTAAGGGCCCCGTGGTCGCCAATCCACACTCCCAAGTTGAGAGCCCCTTGGGACTCTGTTAGTCGCCTCTTACGACAGGCAGGGGATACCGTGAGTATATACATCTGCGTCCCCCACCCACAGGGGGTAGTGTGTTTGGACCGTGAGAGGTATTTTATTTCCCTCAAGTCCGCCGGCAAGCCGGTTAGGACCCCCCTATCCGCTACCTGGGACGCACCACGTGGGAGTATCACCTTTCCCCTGCTTCGCCAGCGTAGTAGGTTCGTGGGATGAAGAATGAATGGATGGATATGGATTTAAAACAATTAGTGAATCCGACCAACACTGCCCCACATTCACAGAAACTGACGTAAAACAATACTATTACTGACCAAGGGACTGCTTCTAAAGCACAATACTGAATCGATGACGCTTGTAGTCTAAAGGGTTTCCAAAATCCAAGCCATCGGCCTCTCATAATGGTACTTGTCGCTAATAAAGTAGAACCATGGTATTTCTTATGTTGCGGTACTAATCAAAAGTAGCGTAAACTCGCGGTATTCCACACATTATGGTACTACTCACAGGTAATGAAATTCGCACATGTAACGTAGACCTGTGGTGTTTCGAACATTGCAAGGCCATTTATAGGCAACGCAAATCTATGGTGTTCAACACGTAAGTGCACTAACCACAGGGACTCGTACTAACCCCTTATATAGTGGGTACTAATCATAGGCAAGCCAGAACCATGGTGTCGCTCACCCGTTATGTCGCTCATATAGTGGTACTAATCACAGGTACTGTAAAAGCCGACAGCGCACGCTCTTGCTATTAATTACAAACCTATTTTGTACCTAGCATAGTAGTACTACGCGCAAGTAAAAGCGACCCATGGTGTTCCCCGCGTGATGGTACTAATTAAAAGTAGCCTCATGGTTCTAATTCGATCATCCCTTGGTTGCCTTTTTTCGTCGCCTCTTACGACAGGCAGGGTATACCGTGGGTGTATTCTTCGTCTGCGTCCTCCACCCAAAGTGGGTAAATTCGCATGAAGTTGAATAGTTGGATTACGGAAAAAGAATAACGACACTGCAGACAATAATTTAAAACTACTAGAAATTGTCCCTTGTTCCTTATTTTCGTTAATGCTTGTTTAATTTTTCTTATTTCCTTTTACCACAAAATGTTTAGAATACAACAAAACCGCAGTTCTTCCCGGTGAAATCCATTTAACAATTATTGTGTAGAATTCTTTCTCTCTTTCCAGCAGTGGTGTTTCGTGACATTTTACTCTGGCAGGGCTGTGCCGCCATCTCTTCCCCCTCCCGATCGGTCCAGTTTTCACTGACCAGTATCACGATATATTTTGGAATTAATCTCTAGCAACAGTTAATGTAAGACGGGGAGGGAAAAAGCGTAGGCACATTGTAAAGTGTTTGGCGATGTTGCTGCGGGTTCTGCCGGACAGACCATACACTCACCTGCACTCCTCCTTCCCCTTAAAAGCCCATATCGTCCTTCCAAACTTCTCCCAAACCCCGCACATTTTCTAAACTTTATGAACCTACTACGGAATATCCTGCCAGAGCCCGACCGCCTCAGGACTAAGGAGAAAACATCGTGCTTGCTGAACGGCTGCCGCGGTCTGACAACCTTTGCCATATCTTTGAAAATAATAAAGCAGAATATTTACAGCTAAACTGTTAAGGATGGCATTGTATAACTGAGTTGCACACCACCATAAGCTCGACTTCGCTACATTTGTCCACCTCCTTGTGCAATCAATTACAGAGTGAAATTATGTTAAGTGTTTTTCAAAAAGTGGTGGGGTGGCGCCCAAAAGCCTTTAATGCACGAATCGCCACTGATTTTCCGGTTTTCTTTATATTATCTTCCTAGATATTTTACTCTAATTTCCTCCGTCTTCCTACAGACTCTCAATAGATGCACCTCTTTCATTATTTCTGTTGTATACAAGAAGCACGATATACAAAACACAACTTAAAAGTTTATTAGTTTACAGTCTTTCATACAATATGCACAAAATTAAAGGAATTTAGACTTGCTTCTTATAAGGATGAACACGCTAGATAATAACATATGTAAGTTGACTGTTTGTCGAGGAAATATATGCATATGTACAATGCGCAATGAGATCTATCTTGACGAGATAGAATGCCACAACTGAGTGAAAGTTCAGGATAGCAGATGGCTATCTGATATTTGGGAAGTTTGGATGGAACTTGGTGCAAAGAACTAACTATCAGAATGCTAGGCAGGTGTAAGCAAGTTGCACGGGTAGGCGGGCATCTTGAGGCGTAGTTGTCCCGAGGTGAGACCTCCCGATCAGAATTCAGTCCACATTTTCAAGAGGGATGCCTGCGTGTCTAACGTACGGTGTAGCCTGATCGCTGGACACAGCTGACTGCATGGAGCGGTGTTTTTTTTGTTAGGGAGGGCCCCCGTAGCCCGCTCCCCTGCTGTGACCATCGACTCAATCTATGTGACCTCCGACATGCTATTAACTTCTAAGAAAGAGATAGCAGGGAAGAGTGGGAAGTGATACAAGGAGTAGCTGCCGGTTTCCGAGTTAGACTCGTACCACGGCAAGAGTTTGTATTAGTTAGGTAGTGCTAAGGTGTGGTGTTAAAGGGTCGGGGAAAACCACATAGGCAGATAGAGAAATAGCCTACATGTAAAACATGACATCTTGTGATACCACATACAATGATATGCACTGGAAAAAGTTCCAGTGGCAGTGTTAGTTGAGAAGAGGTGCCATGCACCAGCTAGCCATGAACCATAGTCTCGCCGTTCCATCTGCCAGGGGATCAGATCGTCTGGGCACTACCGTGACTAGCGCGGGCCTTGCCGGCTGCGGAGCCATGCGTCGAGTACCACTAGATCCCGCCGCACAGCATCACCTCCTTGGGGTCCCTCGTACCCAGTCTCCGATCCCGGAGAATGAGGTCAAGCCCGCCGAAGCGGGGGCCTCATGGAAGGGGGTGGGTCATGACGCCGGGCCATCTTCCTCTCTGCCCGCTCCATGGCCCGGTAGACTGGGCAAATGCGATGGGAGGTCAGGTGCCCCCCCGCGCAGTTGGCCCACACCGGCGCTTCCTTAAGTGTTGCACAGGCCGTGCAGTGGCGATCACCCCCACAACGGTTGCACTTCACTTGGAGCCCACACCTGTCCAGCTGGTGGCCCCACCTCAGACAGCGGAAACACTGCAAAAGCTGCTGAAGGGGGACGTTTCAATCTCACCTGATTGCCGCTACCCTCTGAGGTCCTCTGCTGGTTTGTTCCTCGCTGGGGTGCTGTCCTGGGAGCAGTCCTGGTTTGCGACTGGACGGCCCTTTCCTGGAGGGCCAGCGTCTTCTTCTTCCTCCTGTTCCTGGGGTGGCGTCTTCTTTCCGGGGATCTCTTCTCGGCAGGAGAAGAGGCCTCTTCCTAGTGGCCCTCCTCCCGGCCTGGTGATCCCAGGGTAGCGGGTGGTTCTGCTGCATCGCCGTCTTCTTCCTTCTCCTGGCTGGCAGCGGTGGCGTTTGTCGGTTCTAACACTCGACTGCGTTCCCTGTCCTGTGGGGCGCACGTCGATGTCTGCAGCTCGACAGTCACACTGGCGGGCTGGGCCTGGACAGTAGCCTCTAAACGCTAGGGAGCGTCCACCTCCACTGCTGTGCTTTCCTGGATTGCGCCCGGGTAACAGGCCCTTCCTGGTAGGCCTGCGTCTGCGTGCACTTTGCCCTGGCAGCCGGTCGACGATCCTGTTTGGCGGCCTTGTTGATCTGCGTGTATTTCGTAAAGTACAGCGGTCCAACTGGGGGCGCGCAGTCGCGGCGCTTGGGAGCGCCGCCGTCGTCCTCGGTCCTTGGCTCCGTCTGGGTGGCTGCCTCCTGGTAGCCTCAGACGTCCAGGTTCTCCCTGAGTCCTGGTAGTCGGACCACATGGTGCTGCTGGGACGCCAGCTCTTCGTAGCTCCTGAGGCTGGTTGCATCCCTAGGGCGCATGATGACCGCGCAGCCAGGGATCACCTCGCTGATGATCTCGGAGAGCAACTCTCCAATGAACTCCGCCATCGCTTTAAGGAGATTGATTATGTAAATCGTCTCCTTGTATGTGTGCTTCCCCCACCGGTTGTACACCAACGGCGCCGGGCGTCGAAGATCGGGGGCTTCCGCAGCTATGAGTGCCGCTTGTAGTTTCGCTACGGCTCTCCTGCAGTCGTAGTCGGCCGGTCTCGCTGGAACAGTTAGCTTCTCCATCCTGGTACTCCTGAAAATAAAGCTCCTCAAAGAGAAATAGCGAGCACTGAAAAGTGCTTAGCTCCTACAAATGCTCTTTCGAAAATGTACTAATAAGTACAACTGCCTGGCTAATACTTAAAAAGTACAGAGCGCCTGGCGAGGAGAGAGACAGCGGAGCGAGAGACACGTACGTGTTCTTGCTAGCACAGTCAAGCTCGTCCTCTCCTGGAGCGGTGGAAACGACGCTCCAATATATACTCGTTGGCTGACGTCACACCTCATACGTCAGCTCTCTGCTGGCTACACACTCGGAGCATCGAGTAGCTTCGATGCAAGAACGGGCTGCGGAGCTCCCAGGCGGAGGACACTACAATTTCCCCACAAGGTAAACAACGATTCTCGTCATGTTTCTCTCTCTGACCCTCATTCTTGTATAGTCTCATTAGCCAACACACCATACCTCTTACGTCTCTGTTCGGAAGCTTTTCTTTCTTAACTGACATTTTTAAAGATTTCACAGAATTCGAATAACGTCCTTTTAGTCTTACATTCTGCCATAATCCTTCGCTTTTCAATAACTTTCATTCCAATCGTCATTTTCTTGTCTTTGTTCTGCGTCTATCTATCCCAATATTCTCCCATTCATATTCTATCAAGCATCCTTTTAGCTTTCGTTAACCAGTAGTCATTAGTTAAATTCTTTAGTGTTGGTATACTAAATTCAATATTTCCCTCCCGTTACCCCTTCTCAATCTCAGCCAATATTTTATTACCTTTCCAGCTACATCTGCTTGTAAGCTTATATCTTCACATAGTATTCTTACTCCGCTGTTAGCTTTACATTCTGGTAAGCCCATTATTAAATTGCAGAATTTATTACCAATTACGTCTAGTTCTTTATTATCTACTTTAATACCCTGTAAGTCTGTCCCATAAAATGCTCTTGATATCGCAAGAGTGTTTAACATTTTTTATGTAGCTTATAGTCAGTGTTTGGCATCTTCCTTTAGAAACACGCCGTGCTGGATACAGCGGCAAACCCTTTCATTTCATCTCGCCTTATTTGTTGATTCCTCTTTCCATTTGATGTTGTGATAATAAGTATTATATTGACCACTTGAAGTTCTATGCCTTGTAATCACCATATTTTGTTTTTCTTTAGATTTTTCCCCGTTTACAAACCATTAATTCTATTTTTTAATGTTGATTTTCAAATTCCAATTCCTGCAATATTCAGCAGCTTCCTTGATACTATATACATCTGCTGGTGTCAAAGACAGCAGTAGGAAGTCGTCTGTGAAAATCAGGACAGGAATTTCTCTATGGTTCAGGCGTGGGTATGACCTATCCTCCTTCCCTTCATTATCCAAAATATCGTTGATAAAATATATGTATAATATTGGTGATAATTTACATCCCTGCTTTCGACCAACATTTTAATGTATCTCTCCTATCTCTACATCTTCCTTTACTTTAATTCTGCAGATCACTTTCGTATATACTGTACATTTTCTATAGCCTTAATAATTATATTCGGCATTCCTATTATACCCAGCCTCGCAGGGACAGCCGCTCTGCTTACTGAATCGAAATACTTTTTGCAGATCTATAGCTGTAATATATAATCTACCACCTTTCCTTTTTATGTATTTTATGTATTTATCAATTATTGTTTTAATTACATTATCTGTGGTTCTCATTCCTTTTCTGAATCCTGACTGGTGTACGGAGAGTACAGGGTATTTCTCTGCCCATTTTATAATTATTTTTGCTAATATTCCGATATATATCTTACACAGTGTATCCAACATTTTGGAGTTTTCCTGCCATCAAAAATTTCGTTAAATATTTTAGTTATTATTTCCTGTTCTTACCTAGTTTCCTCCATGTTATTATTCTCAATCACATTTTCAATGCCTACTTTCATAATTTTCAATGTTTCCCTCCTGTAAGTGGGAAACCACGGAAAACTGTTTCAAGGATGTCTGAGGTGGGAATCGAGTTCACCTCTACTCAGTTGACCTCCAGAGGCTGAGTGGGCCCCATTCCAGCCCTCGTACCACTTTTCAAATTTCGTGGCAGAGCCGGGAATCAAACCCGGGCCTCCGGGAGTGGCAGCTAATCACACTAACCAGTACACAACAGAAGAGGACTTCCCTCCTGTAATAATCTATAAATTCATCACTGTGTTCCTCACTCCAACTGTTTCTGTGCATAATTAATCTGCTATCTTTCATTTGTTTCTCCTCCATTTTTAACAGACGAATAAACACTGGGAAATGATGAGAAGCTATCCGGTTATTTACCTTTATATCTATAATATAATTCAGTGCCTGTCTATTTGACATAACTAAATTTATGGTACTTCCTTCTTAATCAACTATATACGTTAAATCCCTATTTTATCTTCTAAACACCCACCATTTAGTACGTACAATTCTTCTACTGCACACATGTCTAGTAGTTTCTCTCCATTCTCGTAGCATTCTGTACTTTTACTTTTCCTTCTTTCTATTAATATGTTTTCTATTTCTCTATCGTATACTGGATTTTTCTTCCAACCTAGCATTAAAATCTCCCATTATAATTATTCCCGCTTCCTCGTCTTTTAAATCTGGTTTACTACATCAATAAGTTCATCAAAAAAGTATTGTTTCTCAAAAGGAAATCCCATTGGATGGTTGTAGCAGAAAGCTATAAAAAATCTCTCTTCTACTCACTACTTTTAGTTATCTTCAGCCAAATCTGTGCCTGAATCCACGTGCTCAACTTGGTTACATGTTTCATCTTTTTCAACACTGAAATCCCTCCCAGATACCTCCCATTATTCACTCTTCTCTATTTTAATTTGGCCGGTATCCACATCTCTGTCATGGCCGTAATCTCGTTACCCCGCATTGATTCCTTGACCTCATCATTTCCAAGATTCCTTCGATATTATTAATCCGATTATCAAACCTAGATATTTACTCGTGGATATATCTACTACACTAGCTGCTTTCCTACGAGTAATCCGTGCTCTCTGATGATGTTGCTTGTTGATTAAAGGAGACTAACATCTAGGTCATCGGCCCCTAATGTTACCAAATGAGAGAAAATATAATGACAATTTAAAAAGTTCAAATTCATCCAATGACGAGACCAAAAACAGGATGATGAAAGATGAATGGATGGATATGAATTTAAAACAATCAGTTGATCCGACCCAGAAACGATCATAAGCAACAGTTTTACTGACCAAGGAGCTGCTTCCAAAGCACAATCCTGAATCGAGGATGCTCTTTGTTTAAAGAGGTGCAAAATCCAGGTCGATGGCACCTCACAATGGTACTTACTGCTAGTAAAGTAGCACCATGGTATTTGAAAGGTTGCGATATTAATCAAAAGTAGCGTAGACTTACGGTGTTCCACACATTATGGTATTACTCACAAGTATTGTACTTCGCACAGGTAACGCAGACCTATGGCGTTTCTCACATAATGGTACCACTAATAGGCAAAACAAACCCACGGTGTTCCTCAAAGAGATACACTAATTACGGGCACCAGTATTCCCGTGGTAGGCCTATTCCTCATATAGTGGTACTAGTCACAGGCAACGCAGACCCGCGGTGTCGCTAATATAGTGGTGATAGGTGGTGATTATTGTTTTAAGAGGAAGTAGAACTAGGCAACCATCGTCTATATATAACACTAATCTGAGGGAAAATAAATTGAAAGGATACG
Source organism: Anabrus simplex (assembly GCF_040414725.1). Taxonomy (NCBI): domain Eukaryota; kingdom Metazoa; phylum Arthropoda; class Insecta; order Orthoptera; family Tettigoniidae; genus Anabrus; species Anabrus simplex. The sequence goes on from NC_090268.1 coordinate 268,577,898, forward strand.
ACACTTCGAAAAATGAAGATATCGGCCAAAGGAAGACAAAGGCCACAAAGGGCGTGACAATGAAAGACTCCCTAGGTATCGGGAACCTAATACCGTCGTGGTCGGAAAAGGTCAAGAGTTGACCAAGAGAGGTCGGATAGGATACAAGAAAGTGAGGAGCCTGGCACAAGTAAGTGGAAGCAATGCCAGGACTCAGCTAAGGGCCCCATGGTTGCAACCCACGCTCCAAAGTTCAGAGCCCCTGGGACTCCTTTAGTCGCTTCTCACGACAGGCAGGGGATACCGTGGGTGTTATTCTACCGCCCCCACCCACAGGGGGATAATATAGTGGCACTAATCACAGGCAACGCCCGGACCCGTGGTGTTTCTCACAATGGTACCAATCACGGGTACTGGGAAACCCATACAGACTCATTTTCAGTTGCTACTAATCGCAAACTTATTGTTTACCTAACATAGAGATACTACTCGCAAGTAAATGCAACCAATGGTGTTCCCCGCGTGATGGTACTAATCACAAGTAGTTTCATGTTTCTAATACAATCATTCCTGGTCGCCCCTTTCAGTAGCCTCATACGACATGCACGGGATCCGTGGGTGTATTTTTCGTCTGCATCCCCCACCCACAGCGGGTAGACAGAAAGAAATGAATAAAGAAGGGATCCATCACTTCGAAAACAGAAGTAACGGACGAAGAAAGGCGAGGGCCACGTAGGGCGTGAAAATGAAAGACTCCCTTGGCTTCGAATGCTCTAATACCGTCGGGGTCGGAAAAGAACAAGTGTTGACCAAGAGAGGTCTAGCTGGATAGAAGAAAGTGAGGACCCTGGCATAAAAAGTGCAAGCAATTCCAGGACTCAGCTGAAGGCCCCGTGGTCGCCAACCCATGCTCCCAAGTCCAGAGCCCCTGTTGCCACTTTTAGTCACTTCTTACGATAGGGTATTCTTCTTCTGCGTTCCCCACCCACAGCGGGTGCGTGCTTCCTCTAATTGAATAGTGGGATCACTTGCTGAACTAATTATTTCCTCTTATATACCTATCTCTTTCCCCGCACTACTTAGCACAAACGTCCTTTACGCCTTCAGCTTTTTCTCTTCTCTATTTTCCTGAGATTTCCTCGCTCCGTGGTACTGGCTCTTCTTCTTCCGCAGCTTTCCTGGTAAGCTGGTATCTCATCGGCGAGTCATCAATATCTTTACCTCTGCGTTGCTCAGATACCACTTCTCGTGTTGCTACTACTGCTGCCACAGCGTTCTCCAGATCGCCAGCAGTGACACTGAACTTACGCATTGCTGACGTCCCTGGTCGTTGTACCGTCTCCTGCAATTGCTCGGCAGACCACTTTCTAGACCAAGAATCACCTACCACCACAATCCTATTTCCGGTGAAAAGTGCTTTTAGTCCTGACTTCCTGCTTGAAATAAATAGAAGCGCAGTACTTTCATATTTTTAATTTCTTCCGCAACAAGTTCTTTCCAAAACCAAATTTTCGATCATTTCAAGTGTTTCGCGCTATCCAAAATATTTCGGGTTTTTTGGCTTGACTATCAACGCCACTTTCACTACACCCAACTTTGTCTTTTTCGCGTATTAAGTCAGATTTTTGTCCAACAGTTCGTTAAAATTTTCCTTCTCCGAATGAGCCAGTCTATATATAATTATATTTCTCCTCCTAACTTCTGTTTCTCTTGTCAATTCCTTCATCTCAAACTTCCTTACTCTTTCTGCTAAGTCCAGAACATTATTCTTAATTTCCTCCACCTCAAACTTATTTTGAAACAAACACTCCTTGATCTCACTTAGTTCCGTATTTAAGTTAGTCTTTACGTCTTTCAGTTCCTTGTTTTAGTCCATAAATAGTTCTTGCATAACTTCCTTCAGCTTCTCAATATGCTCCAAAGAGTGTCCAGGGCCCGGGTTCGACTCCACACCACCAATCACCAATAGTACAACCAAAACAAATTATATTAACACGAATTTTATGCAGGGATTGTTCACATTTTGAAAGAATATCAATTTTATCCTACCATACCACCTCCCTATAGAATACACGTATTTTTCGGTCGACTTTCCCATTCTTCTGCGTAAGCACTCTAGTCACTCAGCACAACACGTCCGTTCGACCTCACTGGTTGGATTACAACCGACTCCCCTTATATAAATGTCAGGATGGGATGAAGAGTGCGCTTCCGGCAGATGTGAACAACATAGTTGATGATGAAGCTTGCTGTTTAAAGGGGCCTGACATCAAAGGCAATCGGCCCCCAGTGGTAAGAGATGGGCGACATGATTTGATATGATAAATAAAATTTTAAAATGTATCCACTGACTGGAGATTAAAATAAATGCTGATGAAAAATGATTATGATATTAAAACAATCAAAGGATCTAATTCGTAATGCCTTATTTTCTAATAAAATTATAGAAAATACAGGTGCCAATGGAATAAGGTATTGCCTCGAAGTATATAAATAATTCAAGTTAGATTTTAAAATAACACATTAAAATACGCAAACATGAACTAAATCACAGTCAATGAGATAACAGCGCAGTTAACGCAAATACACGAGGACAAATGACATTATTACACAGGATAAAAATGAGCACTATCCCTCACAAAACGGATGACGAGGTCTGCTGACTGCTCGTCATCTTGCAGGATGAGGTAGATTGTACTCGGGAGTTTCAGCTTACGGCGCAGATCGACCAGTTCCACATACTCCGTTAGGATGTGCACTACGGTAAGTACATACAGGAGGGGATTCTCCTCTCAGTAAGTAGGAGTGGGTTAGTATACCGTGGCCGATCTGAAGACGATATAATACCACTGCATCCCTCCGAGAAGCCCGAAAGGAAGTCCTCCATACCTTCGTTGTTCCTTTTATCGCTCTGGCCTGCCACTCCATCTCCCAGTGGGACATAACCAGATGTCTCAGCTGAGTGCGAATATCACTTGCTGGAACCTTGTAAGGCAACGGGGGCAGTGTAACTGCCTCCTTGAGAGCCTAATCTGCAAACTCGTTTCCCTCTACACCCATTGGCTTGGGAGAGACATAAATGTGATTCTGGTGCCGTTACATGAACACCCGGCTAGCAGCCGTTGCACCAGAGGGTGCTGAGGGAAAAAGGTATCAAGAGACTGTAGCGAGCTCAAGGAGTCAGTACACAGAAGAATGTGTCGGCGCTCATCGGACAGGTTGTATCGCAGAGCTTCACAGATAGCATAGAGCTCTGTTGTGTACACACGACAGGTTTCTGGGAGAGCAAAAAGAGACCTATCATTGACGACAACGAACGCACAGCCCACTTCGTTTCTGCCCTCGAACCATCTATGTGAACGACGACTGAACCTGGATACTGGCCACATCGGACAGAAAGAGCCTTCGATAAATCGAAGGGTCCGTGTTTTTCTTCGGCCCAGTGTGCAGATCCAGGATTAGTTCATGTCGTCGTGTTATCCACTGACGTATCCCACTTGGTTGTCTGACAAGGCAAGGAGCCGAATGCACATCAAACAATATGTGACTGCTGTCCAAGCGTATTCCAACCGGCCGCATCCGTCGAGGATGAGCATCGTGCAGCGTTTCCACTGTGACGTACGCAAGGATAGCTTGGGTGAAGTGGCATCTGTCGCCAAATCGCAGCATAGGACAGAAGCATTTGCTAGCGTCTCAAACGTAAAGATGGCACACCAGATTCAGCGAGCACGCTAGCAGTGGGGCTTGTACGAAAAGCACCTGTCGCCAACCTAACCCCGCTGTGGTGGAGGCTGTTCAGTTTCGCAAGGACGCTTTGCCTTAGTGATCCACATGCTGCACTGCCGTGCTCTAACCTGGATAATATAGGTGCCCTATAAAATCGTAGGAGCACCCTGCGGTCAGCCCCCCAATTAATGCTGCTAAGAAACTTCAAGATATTCACCCGCTTTATGCATTCCATTTTCAACTGCCGCACATGTGGCTCCCACGATAATCTATCGAAAAGGAGCCCAAGAAATCGGTAAGTGTCAAATACAGGACGAGCGACATTTTCTAAATAAAGCTCAGGTTGCGAGTGAAGAGTGCGTTGCCGGCAAAAGTGGACAAGAGACGTCTTTGCGTTTGAAAACGCGAAGCCATATTCTAAAGTCCACTGTTCCACTCTCCTAATAGCTTGCTGTAATTGTCGCTCAGAGACTGCCATATTATGCAAGCAAAATCGTCCACATATAGCGACGGTATTACTGCTGAACCAGCAGCAGCGACAATACCGTTTATGGCAATCGCGAACAGAGTGACACTAAGAGCCGATTCCTGAGGGACTCCATTTTCTTGAACATGACATTGCGAATATGTCCTTCCAACTCGGACAGGGAATAAACAGAAGCACAAAAAATTCGAAATAAATTCCGGCAAGTTAACTCGGAATCCCCACTGATGCAGGATTGATAGGATACCATACCACCATGTGGTGTCATAGGCCTTTTCTAGATCAGTACTACCATCGAGCGAGTTGGCTACACAGTTCGAGGGATATGGTGGTTAATTTACATTCCGAAGGTAGTACCGAACGCCTCTGTTGGTAGCCCTGAAGATTATTTTTCTCTCATCTCAATTCTCGCACCGGGAAATGCTGGGGATTTACCGTAATCAAGGCCACGGTCACTTATTTTCTTGTCCTAGCCTCGTAATCCTCCATCGTGGTCATAAGACCTGTGAGTTGGTACGACGCAAAATAAATAAAACAAGAGGATCTGTAATTAAACTGCTATAATAGGGAGCACTAAATTTAGGATTATTAAGCGTTTCTTTTATGTTCTCTGTAAAGTAGCATCCGCGAGGGTGCGAGTTTTCTTATACTGCTTAACAGTGAATTCCCTTCTGACATGATGAAGTGCTCGTTAGCCATGCACATGTGTCGAAAAAACGAGTTTCAATAGCAGTAAAATTATCCACTAATTTAAATACATTAGAGGATAATTTAAGTTAGGTACGATGATATTTACGTCTCTAAGTGTGAATGTTACTTCAGAGATACATGTCATTCCTAGTTATCTCTGACAAATCTGCTAAGATGCTTGCTTACGGACTATTGAATGAAATTTACATCGTATAGTTTTTTCTTCCATGTCGCAATCTTTAATCCATTTTATTGAGAGAGTCGAAGAGTAGCAGACAGGAAATAACAATTATCGTAACACCAGTAACTCCACTAAAAGTAGTCATCCAAAGAGATTGTTGATGATTCAAATTATGGGGGGGGGGGGGATAACGACGAGGTCAAGGGCTCAATGGCTATAGCAGAGTCATCATCCTTCAAAGAATAAGAATAGTGGCCAAGAGGAAAGAAATGGCCATGATATGTAGAAAAATGAAATATTTCTAAATCTTATTCCCACCGGAAAAGCAACGGGAGAAGACTAAGGTGATTATGATTCTTGTTTCAAAGTGTCTTATCTCGAGGTCATCGGCGCACGATCCAATGGAAAGAAAGGATAAAATTTCCCTCCTGGGCTAGTTGGATCCCCAACGACTTTCCCATCAGCTGTAATAGTCTAGGTACCGGTAAAGAAGCATAGCAGAGAAACTAGGAAGTTTGCTGTTGCTTTCCTGACACAGAGTAAATTTGCTATTACATATCAGTCAGCCAAGCCTACTGAAACAACACATTATAACCGACCCTCCGAATGGTGGACATTACTGTTCCTCTTTCTTAATCTCTTTACCATTCAGGGTTAGTTTTTCCCTCGGACTCAGCAAGGGGTTCAACTTCTCTCACATCTAGGGCAGTGTCCTGGAGCGTGAGGCTTCAGATCGGGGGGATTAAATTGGGGAGGAGGGCCGGTACCTCGCCCAGATTGCTTGTGGGGGAACGGGAAGAATTGAAGGGATATACAAGGAAGAGGGAAGGGAGCGGCCATGGCCTTAAGTTACAGAAGATACCATCCCGGCATTTACCTAGAAGAGAAGCGGGAAACCACGCTAAACCACCTCGAGGGTGGCTGAGGTAGGAATCGAACCCCCTCCACTCAGCTGACCGCCCGAGGCTGAGTGGACCCCGTTCCAGCCCTCGTACCACTTTTCAAACATTTCATGGCAGAGCCGGGCATCGAACACGGGCCTCCCAGGGTGGCAGCCAATCACACTATCCACTACACTACGGGTATTCCTGTTACAATTGTTAATTTTATCTGTGGAACTTTTACTACAGAGTGCGGGTGACCTTTCAGGTACGCCGCATCTTCCTTTCACTTAGACTTATGGATATGTGATGTCATGTAGATGAAATAAATAAAGTGGTGAATTTCGTCCATATATTTGCCTAGTTTATACTGGTACCTTATGGACAGGTCACCGGAGCCTTGGTGAGGTCAGCTGTGGCCACACAAGTTTCACAATATAAAGTTATAGTCGTGTTTCACGTGATGTTTTCTTTTTTTTTAAGTAATTCTGTATACCTCCCCTCCCCCATGCCCCCGTCTCCTCGTCTTCCCTTAGCACTGCGTAATTACGATGCCAATTTATGATTGGAAAGAGCAAAGTATGCGTGTTAACATCTATTCCTGACTGGAAGCAAAATAAAAATTATGTCGTACGGTCATTCGCTAGAGCGTCGATTGCCATAGCCCGTTGGTTATCATTCCTGCTGTCACCATGTAAATATATTTGATGACAGTAATTTTATTCGGTGTCTTAGCAATGTGATTACGAAGGTTAAATATGATTGGGCCGACTGTAGACGGTACATTATGGCTGTTATGGAAAGGAATGTAGGAGTAAATATATCAAACTTATTCCTCCAAGAATAATCATCTCCGGGTTGCAAGCAAAGTTGAATCAGGGGGGACGCAGATCTATACTAATATTATAAAGAGGAAAAATGTGTATGTTTGTAACGAATAGACTCAAAAACTACTGAACCGATTTTAAAAATTTCTTCACCTATAGAAAGCTACATTGCCAGTGAGTAACATGGGCTGTATTGTATTTTCAATACAATTCGAGGTGGTGGGTACGGGGGGGAAGATATAAAAATAATAGGCTAATATAGGCAAAATATCAAATTTGTCGTATAAGGACGAGACAAAGCTCAATTTAATATTCTTGACGCAAAGAACAAAACTCGGTAAGCCCTATGGGCCAGAAAACCATGTTTTAAGGCTCTAAAATCAACCGTTACGAAGATATTGGCACCACACTACCCCTGCTCTAGGAATCGGATAAAAGAAATGAACTGCCGTAACCATGGCAACGTCAGCTCCAGAATTCTAGAGCAGCGAGATTATGCATGTACGTTTGGGCATAGCTGCCAACCAAAATTGGTACATATAAGACTTACTATCTGGAAAAAATATACTGTTGTGTAAGGCACTCATAAGACTCCTTTGGGCGGGGATGGAAAGGGGGTGAAGCATAAAAATCTTGCTATATATAAAAAAAGATGTGTGTGTAAATGGCACATCTACTCCTAAACCACTGGAGCAATTTGTACCAAATTTGGTACACGTATTACTTACTATCGGGAGACGGGCACTGTGGGAGTAAGCCATCCCTAGCGCCCTTAAGGAAGGGGGTCAGGGGGGTTAGTTATAAAAATAATCGAGAATAGTGTCAAATTCATAGTTTTCGGGGTCGCTGAGTTGAAAAGTAATACTCCAGAACTTTTTAAGTGCAAGTTCAGCCCCCTTTTAGGTGGGGAGCGAAAGGGGGGGGGGGTGAGATATAGAAATAATTAAAACAGTTTCGAATCCATAGATTTCAGGGTCTCTGAGATGAATAATCCGGATATTTTACAAGTCCAAGTGGGGGTGAAGGGGGTGAGATATAAAAATAATCGAAAACTATATATGAAAATCTTATCTTATTCTTCTTACTATACATAAAAATGGATCTATGTGCGTGCGTGAGTGTGTAAATAACAAATCTCCTCCTAAACCACTGGAGCAATTTCACCAAACTTGGTACACTTATCAATTAGTATCAGGAGATAAACCGCGTGGGGGTAAGACACCCCTACACCCTTATGGGCAGGCGGCGAGGGGGGTAGTATAAAATAATCTAGAATAGTATCGAATCCATAGTTTTTGTGGTCGCTGAAATTAATAGTGACACTCCGAATTTTTTAAATTTCATGTTCAGCCCCCTTTGGGGTGAGGGTGAGGGGGGAGTGAGATATAAAATTAATCGAAAACAGTGTCGAATCTACAGTTTTCGGGGTCACTGAGATGAATGGTGACAATCCAGATTTTTTATCTCTTAGAGGTGGGGCCGAGAGGGCGACAGTCTCATTGACAGTTGGAATCCTGTACATCGTATCTACAGTGCGACGGTTAAATACATACAGTTATCACTTATTAATTTTTGACAGGATCAAATACTTCCCAGTCAATTCAAGCTTCCATAAGGACGAAGTTTTACTCCAAAATTAAATAAACTAAAACTTGAAATCAAAAACATCTAAATAATTCTAAAACTACATGATAGAACGTAACATAACAATCTGCAAGTCAAAAAGGAATTCTATAAAAAATCACTTCACACATAACTAACTAGTAATGCAAATCTCAAAGGTAAATATTCAGAAACTATCCGGGCCTCGCCGGGTACTACAGGTAGTAAGAAATAAACAGCGTGAAGTGCACCAAAAATAATTTGGAAAATAAAGAAGAAATCATCTCATCGAATACATTCTGAGAGTTAACGAATTAATTATTCCATTTTCTTTAACCTGGATGGACCAAATATGTTACAGTTTGCTCTTTTAGTCACCTCTAACAACAGAACTCAGTGAGAGTGGTGAAAATGAAGTAAACATAGTTATGTCTTTGAACATGAGTTTGCTTATTCAGGAATGAAACAGCTCATGAATGGTAAAAATGAAGGTCGTCGGATGTCCTATCATAGTTGGAGCTCAAATGGATGTAATTCATGTTACCTGCTTAACGCCAAACACAAATAGTTTAAGGAAATTTCGATGTGTCTGAATTCATTTCGAAAAGTCGTTCTACTGATATTCTTAAGTGCTTATCGACTGTGCTAATTTTGTTCGAGCACTTGATACGACAGGAAAAATCAGTAGTACATTACGCAACAAGCCTTTAATGGCAATAATTAAGAAACGAGCGAAGCGAGTTTTATAATTTTCATACGAGTGTCTTAATTACATTATAGGCGAGTTGTATATGACTTTTTAAGCTCGACGATAATTATAACTCTATTTTTCAAATATTTATACATTTATGTCGAGTTGTTGTTAGTTAGTTGAGTTTACTGAACAGAGCGCAGAGGACATGCGTTGGGTTATTGATTTTCCGTGAGCGGATCAGAGACCTTGACAATGTCATATGTTTTCAAGGCTTTGATAGAGGCTTTCAAATACAGATTGCTTATTGTGCAGTCGGTGAAGTGAATTTACGAGAATGAGCAGTGTGGTTGTGGAATATTGGAAGTAGAAGGTGCATTGATGTTAAAATGTGTGTCCGGCATGTTTGATTTTGGAAACAAGTGCGAAGCTAGTGCGTTAAGCGCAGGTGCAATGCTATCCTTACCTAATTGGTCAAACAGTTGTGTCACAATGAAAATTTGAACTCTGACTGGTGGATAACCTGTATTATAATGTAAATCTGAACACTGATTTGTGGAGAACCGTTATCATAATGAAACTTGAACTATAATGAACCTCATTATGATTCAGTTTTCTGGCATCATCGAGCAAAAAGAACGTTTTTTCATATCTAAATAAAATGAAATATACTAGGAAAATGGTCAGAACACAAATATGCAACAATTTTCTTCAGAAGATATATTTTAGTCTGCCTTTGTCGAGTAGTGGTTAGTGTGATTAGCTACCAGCCCCCGAGGTCCAGGTTCGATTCTCGGCTTTACCCCGAAATTTGAAGCGTGGTAAGAGGACTGGAACGGGGTCCACTCAGCCTCGGGAGATCAATTGAGTAGAGGGGTTCCTATTTCCACCTCAGGCCTCCTCGAAGTGTTTTTCCGTGGTTTCCCACATCTCCTCCAGCAAATGCCGGGATGGTACCTAACTTAACGCCACGGCCGCTCCCTTCCCTATTCCTTGTCTATCCCTTCCGATTTTCCCATCGCCTCCCCTCCGCCACAGGACCCCTGTTCAACATAGCAGGTGAGGCCGACTGGCCGAGGTACTGGTCGTCCTCCCCAGTTGTATATCCCCGATCCAAAGTCTCACGCTCCAGGACACTGTCCTTGATGTGGGATCCCTCGCTGAGTATGAGGGGAAAACCAACCCTGGAGGGTAAAGGGATTAAGAAAGAAAGAAAGAAAGAAAGAAAGAAAGAAAGAAAGAAAGAAAGAAAGAAAGATATGTTTTAACCGTACACTTTACAGTGTAATAGCAGCAGCGCCACAACTTTAGCTTATATTCTTCCCAACAGAAAAAGGATACCGTACCTCAACTGGTAGAGCAACCGACGCGAAATCAGAAGGTTATGGTTTCGGGCCTCACTGGTTTCCGGTTCAATATTTTTGTTCTGTACTTAAGATCTCTTCAACGCGTACTATGTCTATGGAACACGTCCTAATATTTAAAGCTTATTTCGATTTAAACGTGGCCATAAAAATTCAATATTCATATCTTTTAATATTGACAAAACAAAACTGAACTTTCTGATGTCATCTACAGTTCTTTTTATACAATCTTGACAGCAAAGTGATGAAATATTGGCCAACTTTGGAAAAAGACCTGCTATCAGGAGATAGATTGGTCCGATGCTCACTGTAGATGACCCTGAAAATGTACTTCTTTAGTATCCCTATTTCAGATTTTGGTGTATATCTGAAGACCATGACTATTTCCTTCAAAACTATGGCCCCAATATATAAACACAAACCATTGTGGACACTGCTGGAAGAACGGTAATGAGACAAGACACATACATGGCAGCAACTACACAACAGTCCATTAAATTAAGACAGAATACAAATTTCATGTTCATTTCACGTGTTTGATTTGAATCTTCTAGCGTAGACGTACGTTGTTAACATACCTTGAAGATACTAAGCACAGAGTTGAAATTGAATTGGCGTGATGCAGCTCCTCTCTTTTCTTCACAATATAGAGATTTAGTTCCATCATCTTCAAAACTGACAAAGAGTTCTATGTTATAAACATCCAAAAAAGTGGGCAACAGAAGTAACAATTAAACTTCATCAATAGATTTATTCATATCGGGTATTTATTTGATTTTTACCATGGATATTCTATTTTCTATATATTTTAGAGTACAAAATAAAATACATGTGATTTAAAGAACAGATCCCCCTATGCGGTGTAGTGGTTAGTGTGATTAGTTTCCACCCCCGGAGGCCCAGGTTTGACTCCCGGCTCTGCCACGAAATCTGAAACGTGGTGCGAGGACTGGAACGTGAGTCAAAAAGACTGCAACATTTAAGTCTTAGTAATGTTCCACTTAGACCGTAACCGGTACGATCCATAATATTTTAGAGCTAGCTGATTATATCCGTTGTGAATTTAAATGTTATATTTTTAATATGAAGTCCTTTGCGTTATAAATTGGATTTGATGGAGATTTTATTTCTTCTTCCTTTTACATGAACTGGTTTAGGTTTACGGTTACACTAGGTAAGGAAAATGCTAGACTTCCGCTGCAGCGGTACATACAGAGCCATTGCACACTGAAAGAATCGTTCGGTATAACGGACTCTCGCGCTCAGCTCATTAGAAAATAATACCCACTAAATAATAGACGGATTTATTTGCAGTGTCGAAAAGATAGTCAAAACATAATTCCAAAGTACCTAGCTTGTAAGTAGGTAGGTTATTAGGTTATTCTGTTTTCCGTATTAGTTTAGTCAATCGGTATTTTTATAACTAATTGATATTTCACAATTAATTAAACTTAGCTCTGTAGCCTACCCGCCTGGCTGAGTGGCTCAGGCGATTGAGGCCTGGCCTTCTGACCCCAACTTGGCATGTTCGATCCTGGCTCAGTTCGGTGGTATTTGATGGTGCTCAACTACGTCAGCCTCGTGTCGGTAGCTTTACTGACATGAAAAGAACTCCTGCGGGACTAAATTTCGGTACGTTTCCGTCTGCGAAAACAGGAAAATTAGATAGTGGGACGTAAAGGCAATAACATTATTATCTAGCCTACCCTATAATTATGAATCATGCTCATGACCCCTCGAAATTGTCTGTTTTATATTGGGAAGAACCGTTCGGTGTTCTCACAGTCACAGTCTCAATCGAGTAAGCAGTGAGGACGGATGTGCTGAGTGTGTGCTGAAGTATGGGGATAGCGCTAGAGCTCTATCGAGTGAGGATTGGGAGTTTGCAATGCAGGAGAAAGAAGAAAACGGACTTGAGCAAGAGGATGAAGGGTGAGGAAGTAGGGGTGTTGGCAGGGCTGCTGGTGGCGGTGGTGCTATCAGCGTTGCTCATAATAGATGGAGTGGAGTTAAACCCAGGGCCAGGCCAAATTGGTGCCCTAGGGTGGGAAGAGATAGAGGCGCTAAAAGAAGTGGTGAAGGAGGCGTGTCAGATAGACCAACTGAAGGAATGATACGTGACCATTCCAAGGAGCTAAAGAACTTGAGACAGTGAGGTAGACGAGCTGAAGGAGAAGGTGGGGAGGAATGAGTGGGAGATGGAGAAAATGCGATTGAAAGTCCAGGTGCTGGAGGGGGAGGTGGCGAAACTAAAGAGAGAAATGGTTGATGGGATCCAGGTACGAATGAGGATTTTTTTTTAAATATACGGAGTTGAAGAAACAGCGATAGAAGATAATTTAGATTTAGTTTATTAGATAGTGAACTTGATACGGGACAGAATGAAGATAAATTTTAGTGAAGTAGATATTGATGAGGCACAGAGTGTGGGAAGAGCGAAAGGCGGAGGTGGGAGACCAATTAAGCTCACGCTGATGTCTACCCTGATGGCGGACATTATCCTAAAGAACGCAGGGAATTTAAAGGAAGAGAAGGTATGGTTGAGACAGGACACAGGTAGTTATTTGTTATTTATTTATAGTATGATGTGCACAGATAGATTATATAAATAAGTATTCAATATATACACAATATATACAAGCAGAAGCCTATAGTTCCAAATCAAGTCCATTTATCCATTTTAAGGCCTCCTCAGTTGCATTATGAATGTCCTCCAAAGAATCTTGAAATGCTCTCTGTGGACACTCGGCAATTACGTGGTGGATGGTCTGTGAGGTAGCTCCACAATCACACCCAGAAGACTTCTGCCAACCCCATTTATAAAGAGTATAGCCGCATCTTCCTTGATTGACTCTTATCCTGTTTAGAGTCCTCCATTGACGTCTGGGTAGATGGAATCCGGGAGGTTGAACATGAGGTAGAGTCACAAGATGTTGATTGGGAACAGAAGACTGCTGCCAATGGTGTAACCAGGCGTTCGTGATGGAGAACCCAGATTCTTCCAGTGTAAGTGCAGTGCGCCAGGGTGGAGATCTAGACTTAAGTCGTGGAGGGGCAGGTTGAGTAATATCCTGGTGAACGGGGAGGTTGGAGTCCAGGCTGGTCTTCTTCCACAGTTTTAGAAGAGCTTCAGACCTTCTTAAGCAAGGCGGTGGAATATTACTGAGTGTAGGCAGCCAGGCCACGTTTGTAGAGCGAATACAACCAGTTATGATGCGCATTGCTTGATTTAGTTGAGCATCAATCTTCGCAGTATGAGCACTGTTCAGCCAAGTTGAAGTGCAGTATTCGGCAACTGAATAGCAAAGAGCTAGAGCAGTAGATCTCAACATTTGGTTGTTTGCACCCCAGGATGTGCCGGCTAATTTTTGAAGCGAGCAGAGAGTTGAAAGTGCTAAGAAGACACATGTGGCGTGCGAGGAAACAAGGATTGAGAGCGTTATTTGGGGGAGACAAGTTGGTGGTGGGAAATGGCCGCTGGGTAAGAGAATGGTCAACGGAGTGGTTAAAACATATGGACCAAAATTATTTACAGACGATTACAGAAAAGAGAGCGATAGGCGTGACAAGAGAAGAGAAGAGGAGAGCTCGGCGGTGGATGAGGGAGAAACGGCGGTTGGCGAGAGGGGGAGCGAGGACCAGCGTGAAGAAAGAAGAGGAGGCAAGAGTGAAGATGGCCGGGAAGAAGAAGAGGACAATCAGGGAGTGGAGCATGACGTAAACAGTCGTGCACCACCGGAAAGTGCTGGAGTGGAAGAGGCGGCAAGTACCCGGAGAGAGGTAACGACCAGAACTAGAAGTGTAAGTCTGAAAGATCTATGAGGGAAGAGAAATAAAGGGCAGGAGGAGAGGAGGAACAAAGAGTATGTAAGGGCGGTTAAGAAGGGAGTGAGCAGAGAGGCAACAGAAGGACTTCGTAGAACTAGAAGTAAGTTAAATAACGCTGCTGTGGTAAATAAAAATAAGGGCGAAAAGGACGGGTTGGGGGTGGGGAGTAGGTAGCTAGGGTGGAAGATAGGCGTGATAAATATTGAAGGGGTGGGAAGTAAGTTGGGAAATGAAGAAGTTTGCAAGATGATATAGTGGCCCTCCTAGAGACATGGCTAAAAGAAGGGACAAATCTGACCTGGAAGGGGTTCATGATAAGGAACAAAACGAGGAAAAAACAGGGAAAGAAGGGGAGAACTTCGGGCGGAATTTCATTATTAGTTAAAGAAGAACTAAGTCATAGATATAGAAAATGAGCTAGAAGAATTATGGGTTAGGTTTAAAGGGGGGGGGGGAGAAGAAAGAATGTGTGTTTGGGTTTTATATACAACCCTCCAAGGGGATCAGTAGATGCGAATGATTGCTTCTTCGATGGCCTGATAGAGGAAATTAATATTATTAGTGGAAAGTACGAAGAGGATGGACTGACTTTGTTAGGGGACTTACATACAAGAATAGGAAGCTGTTGTCCAGAGTATGGTAAAGAGGAAAGGAGAGTAAAGATGGGAGATAGGACAAGTGAAGATAAATGAGAAATGTTTACGGTCAGAAGTTGTTAGAAGTATGTGGGGCGTGTGACTTGTATATTCTAAATGGGTGGTGGCAGGGCGATAGGGAAGGAAAAATGACTTATATTACATACGAAGGAGGTGTTATTGATCTGATTATGAGTTCGGATGATATGTTGGACAGAATTAACAGGATGGAAGTGGTTGATTGTCTGGAATCCCACCACTCCTTGGTATATATAATCGTAAATAGGGATGGGGTGCAGGAGAGAAGGGTTCAGGAAGAGAGTGGAGTGTGAGAGGTCACAGAGTTCCTAAGTATATCTGGTCAAAGGAGGGGAGGGCGAAGTTAAGCAAATACCTGGAGGAGGAAGAATTCCAGATCATCAGGGAGGTAGCAGTAAAAGGTAATAATATTGACATAGCTGTGGAGCTTTTGGAGTATCAGGGGAAGAAAATAGCGGAGGAGAAATCATACAGGAATAATAATAGAGAGGTGGGAGAGGGTTGGTTCGATAAGGAATGTAAGGCGAAAAGGAAGGCAGTGCTGAGAGCGTTGGCTGAGTTCAGGAAACATGGTGAGAGGGGGTTAAGGGAAAAAATTTACAGGACGAGGAAAGAATTCAAGAAAATGATAGGAGAGAAGAAAAAGGTTTGGCAGGAGACTCAAACGGAAGCTTTAAATAGGGAGTGCAGGAACAGGGAAGGAGAAAAGATGTGGGCGACGGTTAAAAAGATTAATAGGGGGACGAGTAGAGTGACGAAACCAAAAATCGGATATGGAACATGGGTAGAGTATTTCCAGGAATTATTACGAGAACAGGAAGGATGGGTAAGGGTCGACGGAGGTGATAAAGTAGATAGTAGGCTAGAGAGGGGCTGCCGAGAGCTGGAAAAAAGCATAACAGGTGAGGAGGTGAGGGGAGTGATAAAGAATTTGAGGACCAGGACTGGGGAAAGTGGGATAACTAATGCATATTGGAAGGAAGTAGCGGAAAATAAGCAGATGATGGAGTGTCTGGTAACATTCTTCAACAAGATATTTGAAGGGGCGAAATTCCCTAAAGAATGGCAGTAGGGGATTATACTGTATGTCTTGAAAATGAAAACCTACAACCTGTTTTCCAGTCATTGACCGGGTCAGGAATGAAATGAATGAATCATATATAGGCTATTAGTACGATAGGGTCGCCACTCCCAAAGTGATTTTATTAATGACTGATAGATGCTATGAAATGAGAATGGAGAGTGTTGCTGGAATGAAAGATGACAGGGGAAACCGGAGTACCCGGAGAAAAACCTGTCCCGCCTCCGCTTTGTCCAGCACAAATCTCACGTGGAGTGACCGGGATTTGAACCATGGTATCCAGTGGTGAGAGACCGACGCGCTGCCGTCTGAGCCACGGAGGCTGTACTGTATGTCTTATTTATAAAAATAAAGGGGACAGGACTAATCCCAGTAATTATAGAGGTATAACCCTACTGGACTGCCTGAGCATGGTGTACACGGGTATTCTAGCCAATATATTGAGGAAGTGGGCAGAGGATTACTCAATTAGATCGTGCTTTCAAAATGGATTTAGGAAGGGGAAGATGACAGCTGATAATTTAATGATCGTGAGAACCATAATTGATAAATATGTGAGAAAAGCAGGTGCCAAAGTATTTATTGCCACAATTGACTTATGGAAGGCGTTCGATACAGTGAGCAGGGAGGCCCTGTTTGAAAGATTGTGGAGGGTTGGTGTGGGAGAGAAGATGAGAAGAGCGAACAGAAGTACTGTATATACGAGAAGTAGCATCAGGGTGGAAGAAGGGGTGGTGAGTGGAGTGATTGAGTCGAAAGTTGGGTTGAACCAGGGATGTAAATTGTCGCCAATCCTTTTCCTATTGTTTAAAACGACCTACTAGTTGGCCATGAGAGAGAAAATGGGCTTACCCGGTTCTAGGCAAACAAGAAATTCCGGGATTAATCTTTGCCGATGATGTTTTGTTGCTGTCGTGGACAGCTGGGGGTTTGCAAAAGAGTTTGAATAAAGTAGGGAGCTTTGCGGAGAAATGGTCATTGAAGATCAACAGTAGGAAGTCTAAGGTGATGGTGTGCTGGAAAGGGAATAAAAAGAAACCTGGAGTAAAGTGGGCTATAAACGGGGAAGATATTGAGGTGGTGGAAAAGATGGAGTACCTGGGGGTGATGCTGAGTAGAAATGGCAGTTGGATGGAGCAGATTATGCATGTCAAATGGAAAGGCCAAGCTGCACTCTCAGTAAATAGGATATTGGAAAATAAATTTTGGGGAGCAAGCTATGCTATACATAGTATGGTATTTAACACGGTGGTGAAGGGTAAAATGCTATATGCTTCGGAGGTCTGGGGCGTAGAAAAAGAGTGTGTGATATTAGAGCAGGTAGAGAGTAGGTTCTGCAAGATTGTTACAGGCCTACCCTTGTGCACCGCGAGTGCAGGTGTGCATATGTTGTGTTAAGAGTATATTAAGATCGATATTTTAAACAGAGTGCGTGGTTACTGGTGTAGATTAAGAGAAGGGGTAGGGAGCCTGATTTTACAGTCGGCCTACCAAAGTCAAATGGAGGATAATTATGCTGACCACTGGGTGGACAAGGTGAAAAACACCCTGGATAGACTGGGGTTGGGCGAGTTTTATAACGTTAAATGGGGCGGGAGTAAAGGCACGCATTGGAAACACGTGATTAAGAGGGCGAGAGATATTGCTGAACAAGAATTGGAGGCCGAATGTCGGGAGAAGGCTACCCTAAAAATGTTTCTGAGAGTTAATCAGATGCTAAATCTGAGAGTGGCAAATGTAAATATGGGGGGAGAGAAGAGGGCTAATCTGGAGGTTGTTAGGTGTATATCTTAATAAAGGCTGGACTAAGTTAAAAGTAAATATGTTGTGTGTATTATGTGGTGAAGAAAGGAAAGACTTTCATTTGCTGACAGAGTGTAAAGGAACGCTGGAAGAGAGACGGATGTTTAATAAACAACAGTTAGAGTGGATTTCTCATCCGTACAATGAAGATAAGCTTTTGAGGTGGTTAGCGGCAGAATGGAAAATTGCTGGGAATTTGTGTAGGTTTTTGACAAAAACCAGAAACAGATGTTCACTAGCCTTAAAGGCAAAGTCTCAGTTGTACAAGAGAAGGAAGATGATGTAGTGGTTTGTCATGGCACAAGCAATGTACTGAATCAGCACAGTGGAGTTATCGACCTTCCTAGCTGCTGACTAGTAGCGGTGAAGGGGAGGAGGGGAGGTGCTGGCGTGTGCCACCACAGAGAGACTTACTGGCATATGTAATGGATGCTAGTTCAGGCGGGCACACATGCCATCACGTATCCAGGAAGTGAGGTGTTTTAAACCTGGGGTTGTCGTATTTGCCGTACTTTACCCTTTTACGTTTAATTCAGCTGGCCGAGAGTCCAGTGGACTGACTTTCCCTTGTTCTATTTATTTTGTGCCTCCAGTGTGGGGTATCATTGTATCTTTATAATGCATTGTCTATGACATCAGTTTTCCTTGTTCTTTGTTTTTGCTGTAACTCTCGTCCTTTTGCATGTTTTTTCATTTTTTCTAATTGAGAATTGTTATTTTTCTCCGTTAACATCGATTAGGTTGTGTAAGTGTACGATCTGGAGAAAAATAAAGGTTTACTTAACACCTAGTAGTATGATTCAGTTCATATGTCGCATCATTGCACAATACTTCAATAATCGAGTCACGAGATCAGCGGTGTGCGTGGACAGTGAGTAAGTGAGCCGACTGATTCAATAGCTTCAATGAAAAGATGTTTAATCAGAAAACGAGTGGGCTGCTGTACATCTCGGGTAGCCTATACAAAATATGACGGTTTAACAAATCCTCTGCTGATAGAAAAATATAGTTTCAAAGACGACCGAAATAGTTGGCCGTGCGTAAAGGGTCGCGTAGTTATGAGCTTGCATTCGGGGGATGGTGGGTTCGAATCCCACCGTCGTCAGCCGTTAAAATGTTTTTTTCCGTGGTTTCCCATTTTCACACCTAGCAAATGCTGGTGCTGTACCTTATTTAAGGCCACGGTGACTTTCTTTTCACTTCTAGCCCTTTCCTATCCCATCGTTCCCAAAACATATTTGTGTCAGTGCGACGTGAAGCAACTTATTTGATTTATATTTAATATGTAGGCTACTTATTGTGGACACAGGTATTTTACATCTAATTATGTATATATAACAGAGTTGCGACTTTCAGAGAACTGTAAAAAAACAATAAGGTAGTGAATAACTTTTATGTTATGTAAATTATTATTATTATTATTATTATTATTATTATTATTATTATTATTATTGCTGTTGTTGTTATTATTATCCTAAGTTTTGTGTTTAATAAGCGTGTATAGTATTGCACAAGTAGGGGCCGACCTATTTTTTCCGGCATTTCAATTTTTACCTTATTTATTTTGTGTTATGAACTAACTGAGAATATAATAAAATTTCCACGATCTTTGAAATCATTTAAGAAAAGACTAGGTAAACAATTGCTAGGGAATCGCCCACCTGCACAACAGCTCCAAATGCAGTTCATTGATGATTGTGTGTACACATATTTTTCATATTTCTTCTAACTCTATATACTTATTTAATGGAGTTGTCATTGTCGGAGGAAAGCTTTTCAACATCAAAACTTGATGCAAAGAAGTGGCTGCAGGAGGATCGAGAATCTGAAAGCTAGATGACGCATAGAAAAGCGGTTCATAGAATGAAGACCAGATGGCAGCAGCAAGCAATGAATGTTGTCGTCGACTCTAATGAGCCGTGAATCGGCTCACTGTATCGATTCATAACGTGAACGGAATCAAATTAATCAAATTAATTCAAATTAATTCCTCTTTCTAAGGTACCTTTCGTTCGTAACGAAAATTAAATTAGGGTCAATTTTACCGTCATGCTCAATATTCAAAATCCATTCACAAAATCTACTCACCCGGTTAAAGTTCCTGCAGAACAGACATTTTATGATTCAACTTCAGTAACTTCGTAGCCGTTCGAACATAGAAATAGGAAATTCCAGTTTGCTGAGAAATACGACGTCATTTTGTAGGGAATCTTTCCAGAACATGTCCAATGTTATCTACAGGTTCTTCCGCGAATACTGTCTGTAAATGGCTGTGTACTCCTTTGGTCACTAATACTTCCTGTTTCACGAAATTTATTTACAATCTGTAAACGAGATTGGGCAATCAATTGTTCGTAAAAGAAGAATAAAGACTTCCTTGGTCGAATTACCTATTTTTGTCATAACATTTCTTTTAGTAGTGAATATTAAGCTTCTAAATTAATAGCCGTTTTACGAACGTTTTCTCGGCTAGCATCTAACGGAGAGCATGGGCTGTTGGTTGTCTTGTTAACGCCTGTTGTTTTATAGGTACAAAGTAGATCCCGTCAAAATGTTACTTGGGAAAACAACACCAGTCTAATATAACAATGTTTGTGATATTTCTCTAAGAAATATTCGGCTTTCCATTTGTCCTTGCTTTACTGAGTAGACTTACTGCTAACATATTTAGCACATCTAAACTGGTGAAATTGTATGTTCTTGTTCATTAATCTCTGTTCCATCTTTGACACGTGCTACATTAATTTTAATGGTAAGGAGGCCGTCCAGTGTTTGTGAAAGTATCTCATCGCATGATTCCCCTATTTAGCTGCTCACCCTTTTTGATAGATCTAACACCCTATAATCTGCGGTGCAGAAACACGTTGAACACGGCTGCAAGTAGGCGGCACTTGAGCTGATGTGTTGACGGACAGATCACGAGAGATATTCAACAAAATTGCTCTAACAGATCGACCCGATAAATGAGTTTTCCTAATCTGGGCTGTTATGACTGCCCAAACATACCTGATGTTCAAATAACGCTTCCGCGATGTCAGTCTTCTGAAAAGTGTAGAAGCTTTCACTTAGGTGCTTGGTTCCTACACAGTATTCTCCTATCGATTTCGTTTGTCTGAGAGCAACTCCAAGCTTATTGGACTCACTAACTGTTTCGATGGAAAATTCTCAAACTCTCTGTTAGCTGCAATGATTTTTGGCAGACCAGCTTCAAATTCAGTTTACTTTCGTGACAAAGGAGTGTGAAAGATGGCTGTGTGATGTAATAATTTTTTAATTAACTATCAATTTATTTTTAAGTTAATTATGTCAATGTTTAACAACATATATCTCACGGTACGTCTGTTATTATAGACTTTAATACAAGGTCTCAGTACGGTGCATTATCACGCATTTTAGCAATTTCAATGCCTACTGGCCAATCAACTACGCTGGTCTGTTGAGTGCTACAACCGACATAGAAGAAAGCTCACGATTTTAGAACTTTCAAAAGGAAGAGAACACCAACAAACTTACATATATCTTTTCTACGTAAAATTCTTATACTTATGATTACGCCATTCATTATTACTATTATTATTATTATTATTATTAATTTACTCATTCATTCATCGATACGGTACTCTGTGGGTCACATTTACATAACCTACCTGCCCATCTGACACAGACATATGTTCTTCTCTTTGCTTTTCGCCAAAGATCCTAAATGCCTTGGCTTCTTTATCGCTCCTCCACCGAGATGTCCCTAGCTTGGCCAGTGGCTTTTCGGGAGCATCTCTCATTTCCGTAAACTTTTTCCTTTCTTCTGTCCTGTTCGACTTCTGAATATTTCGGTCACCTTTGATCATGATGATGATGATGATGCTTCTTGTTTAAAAGGGCCTAACAGCTAGGACATCAGCCTCTAATGGAACAAAATGAGACGAAATTTAATGGCAATTTAAAAGTGAAAAATCATCCACTAACCAGAATTCAAAACGTGATGATGATGAATGCATGGATGAATATGAATTTAAGACTCGGTGGATACGACTCGCAATGCTCCACTTTCCCAGAATCTATCTGAAAACAATAGTATTACTGACGAAGAGACTTTTTCTAAAGCGCATTCCTGAAACGATGATGCTTGATGTCTAAAGGGGTGCAAATTCCAGGTCAACGGCCCCTAATAATGCTACTTATCGCTAGTAAAATAGAACCATGGTATTTGTAATGTTGCGGTACTACTCACAAGTATTGTACGTCGCACAGGTAACGCAGTCCTATAGTATTTCTCACATAATGGCGCCACTCATAGGCAACGCAATTCAATGGTGTTCCTCACATAGGTGCACTAATCACGGGCACCAGTATTCCCGTGGTTTTTCTCACATAGTGGGTACTAATCACAGGCAACGCAGACCCACTGTGTCATTCATATACTGTAGTGGTACTAATCACAAACCTGTTGTGTACCTAACATAGTGGTACTACTCGCAAGTAAAGGCGACCCACGGTGTTCCCCGTGCGATGGTACTAATCACAAGTAGTTTCATGGTTCTAATGTAATCACCCCCCTGGTTGCCCCTTTTAGTCGCCACTTATGACAGGCAGGGGATACTGTGGGTGTATTCTTCGCCTGCGTCCCCCACTCACAGGGGGTAGAGAATTGAATTGAATTTGATAATGATGATATACATGCCACTGAGGCTGAAAATCCCCTTTATGTAGCGTCTACTTATAACACAATACAAGTTTATGAATATACTAACTACATTTTAGAATATTAAAATATCAAATTAAACATTAAACTTAAAATTAAACTTAAAATTAAAATACAGATACCAATTCCAATAAAGTTAAAACATAAATCATATAAGAAGTAGAAAAGCATATCATTCGATTTTTTAATATTTTAGGCTACAAGAATCTCAGGAATATAAAAAAGAGAAACAATTTTCTTAGAAATATACATATTTCTTATTATTGGACACAAGAATACCTGATCTCAGCCCCTTGCGTACTCCTCCAGGAAGATAGATGTTAAGGACTGCTTTAGTTGGGTGCAGTTCCTGTCATTTGCGAAACGGTGAAGGTTAAAGACATTGAAGATACGGGATGCAGTGCAAACAAAAGTTTTGTTAAATTTAGTGGTACGATGAAGGGGAATTTGAAGGGTAGTTTTTGTAAACCTATTATCTCTGTTATGTACTGACTCCATAGATTTAAATGCATTATATAGGTAGGGTGGGGTCTTCAGTTTGAGAATTTTGTGCGTAGCAACGGCTACTGAGATTTCCCGTCGTTCATGGAGTTTCAACCATTGCAGCTGAATGTAATAGGGTGTTATGTGTTCATCACGCCTGGCATTTGTCACGTAACGAACACATGCGTTTTGCACCCTCTGTAGTTGTATGTTCAAAGTTTCGGATAAGTCGTTGTATACGACTGATCCATAGTCAATTATGGGGAATATAAGACTTTGAACAAGTAGTTTCCGCATAAAAGGTGGTGTACATGACACGTTACGTTTCAAAATATGCATGGATGACACAACTTTTCTGATCACATTTGACGTATGATCAGACCAGGATAGGGTTCTGTCGAAAATGAGTCCTAGATTGTTAACGGTGTCACTATAATGGATATCTGAATCTAGAATTTTTATTGGTGGGAGGGATTTGAGGTCAACAGTTTTCAGGAGTTTTGAGTAACCTATGCAAATAAGCTGGGTCTTAGCCACATTTCATTGGAGATTATGATTTGCGCTCCATTCGATCAATCGAGAGATATCATGGTTGAAATGCATTATACAAGAAGGTGCGTTAGTGGGACTGAAGTGGAAGTAAGCTTGTAAGTCATCAGCATACATATGGAAAGTACTACTTTTAAGGACTTCAGAAATGTCATTAATATAAATAGAAAAGCATAAAGGACCGAGGACTGATCCTTGTGGTACGCCACAGTTTACTGATTCCCAGATAGAGGATCGTCCGTCAACAAATGTAACTCTTTGTGATCTACTTGATAGATATGATTCAAACCAAGATAGAGCACTCTGCGAGAAACCAATTGACTTCAACTTTGCAAGAAACAACTCATGATTAACAGAGTCAAATGCCTTAGAGAAATCAAAGAGACATAAGATAGTAAGCTGTCTCTTATCGATGGCCGCGCGTATATCGTCCGTAACTCTCAGCAGAGCCGTAGTAGTACTATGGCCTTTCTTGAAGCCAGATTGGTAGGGATTTAGGATGTGATATTCAGACATATATTCACATATCTGCTCATGAACAATTCTTTCTAATGCCTTACTAAGTGCACAGAGGATATTGATAGGCCTAAAATCACTACAGACTGTTGGGATTTTCTTTTTGGGCACAGGACGTACATTGGCACGCTTCCATTCTGAGGGATACACTCCATTCTGTAGAGAGAAGTTAAATAAATGCACAAGGGCAGGAAGAAATATGTCAATGCAATTAGAAATCATGGATATTGAAATATTATCTGGACCTTTAGCTTTAGTTCGAATTGATCTGACTGCTTTTTCTACTTGTGAAGGGTGTACGTACATGAAATAGAATTTATCTCTGTTACTTGGAGTGACAGATCTATAATGTTTGGTAGTTTCTGATACTTTCGGAGAGTTGAAGTTAGAGACTGATGCCATATAATATTCACTTAATTCGGATGGAGTAACAGGCATCTGGCTATCTTGAGAGTGACTGGCTCCAATACCAAGTGATTTTGCAGCACGCCAAGAAGCTGAGGTGCTCTTACAGTTACGGAAGATGTTGTACGTATACTTCACTTTAGCGTTTCTAATGACTTGTTTTGTCTCATTACGCAAGACCCTGAATTGCTCGTAATCATCTGGAAGTTTTGTTTTAATAAATTTCTTCCTAGCTCTGTCCCGTTTACTTATCAATTCCTTAATACGCTTATTGAACCATGGTGTTGACTGGTGTTTTACGAGAATTCTTTTTGGGGGCGCATGCTTGTCATAAATAAAAAGTACAAAGCTGTTGAAGAGAGAGACTTTTTGATCTATGTCATTAGACTGGAAAAACACATTCCAGGGTAGTAATTCAGCGTCAGCACGAAACTTGTTTACGTCAAATTTACTGAAGTCTCGAACAAGAATTGTTTTCGGAATCTGTTTTGGCGTGGATAAATTGAATACAGCATATAGCAAATCATGACCAGAAAAACCGGCAGCTGGTTTCTGTCCGTATTCTACTACCAACTCATTGCAGTTGGATGAGATTATGTCAAGAGTGCTATCGGAAGTGGCAGTATGAAAGGTTGGATTGAATGGAAGGCAGTCGAGGTTACAAGCGTTGAGCACATCGCGTATGTTATTGCTTTCAAACGTCCCAGTGCCGAAACGAGCATTAACATCTCCCACAACGAATACATATTTATAATTCATAACATGAGAATACATATCGTTCAAGAATGTATCCATGAACCCTACTTTTGGTGGACGATATATACAAGCGAAAAGAATTTTAGTGTCTGAAAGGGCTATATCAAGGATTATGTACTCAGGTTTCTTATTGTACTCTCCAGGAGATTTGCTAAGTACACTGCATTTTATGCTGTTCTTCAAGTAAACTGCAACACCACCAGCGGCTCTGTTTATTCTGTCATTACGGAAAATATTATACCCATCGAGACAGACGGCAGAATCAGGTACTGAAGGTTTGAGAAATGTTTCACTTACTGCAATAATATCAAACGAACTCTTGCCAAAAATGTGCCGGAACTCAGATATATGGGAGGAGTCAACAAGAGACTGAGAATTGATATGAATGACCTTAAGATTTCTTGTGTTTCTCACACTAACACCGTGTAGTAAGTCAGATAAGACACGCTCATTACTTGTCATGAGTACAATATAGTAAAAAAGGTTAAACACAATAGATAAATAACAGATCGTTCAAGAGGTATGATGTTGTTAGTAGCCTATATCAATATAAGAATAATTTAAGAATTTGGAAATTATGTGATGAAGTGAAATAAAAAAGTGTAGAAAATGTGTATAAAATCAATCGCGTTAGCAATTATTTCTAAATGTAAAAGAAATTATAACTAATATACTACACTAAATAGAATGGTTGCGAAAGAGAAACTTTTGAATTGTTAGCCTCACCAGAATTATCTTTACTTCTCGTCCAAGGTAATTCCAGTAATCAAGTGATGCACAGGAATACGAATTATCGCGCCGCATCATTTCAGTGGAGCTGGGTAGCGTTTCTTCAGTTCCTCGAGGTCCCGTTCCGTCTTCACTCGATGTTTCACATCACCAACGCGCACCATTATGACACCATCCATAGTCCACACTGAATTTAGTCCGAAATGGCTTACAGCACGTTTGAGAATGTCAGTACGGGTCTTAGTTAGGTCCTCCCGTATGGTTATACCACTATTCTTTAACAGCCTCTTTGATTTGAAGACTGCATTTCGGTAGGCGTATGAAACATATTTCACAATGATGGGCCTGGTTTTGTTGTGACTTCTGGCACCAACTCTGTGCGAACGGTCGATCATCGCGGGATCAAGTGGAACATTGATCCGAGTGGCAATCTCCTGAATGCGCTTGTCCGTGTCTTCTCTTGAAGTTTCAGGTACTCCAAATATACGTAAACTGTTCCGACGTTGATAACTTTCCAGCTCATCTGTCCTATCGTCTAACTGCCGTTGAAGATCAGTTATTGCCTCGTCACGTTTGGTGAGTTCACATTTTAATTCTCTGATTACATCAGTATTAAAATCAATACTTTCTTTAAGTTTCTGTATGACCTTATCGGCTACTCTGTCTACAAGTTCGTCGAGGAGTGAACTGTTCTTAATGAGGTTATCCACCGTTAGTGACACCGTAGTATCTATAACCTCCCTGCTTACGCTGGTTTGCAAAGTGTCCGATCGGGTGCACTGATCATAGCAGGTCAAGATGTTGGCAGCGCTGTTCTGTGAATTTAGAGGACGGTTGATGTTCTTCACTTGTTCTCGCGTAGTTTCAGCAGTTGCCACATGAGAGCGTGGGCTGTCACTGTTTATGTCCTTGCCTTTAGAGAGTGGGGTGGCACTACTGCTCGCGGGCTGGGCGATACGGGCTTTAGCCTTCACTTGTTTACGTGAGTTACCCATTGTAATTCAAAAAACTTTTACAAATTACTTACAAATCACGATACCTTCTTCCAAGTGAAGTACTTCTGCACATGCACAAGTTAAAGCACCACTGAATGCACACTTGATATATACTTAACACCGTCTTATAACACCTTCACAAAGATAAATACTGGGGAGGCTCACACTCGCGTCTATACCACCATGTGGAGAGAGAGAGAGAGAGAGAAATAGAGGGGATCCGTCACGTCGAAAAGTGAAGTAACGGACTAAGAAAGGCAAGGGCCACGAAGGGCGTGAAAATGAAAGACTCCCTAGGCCTCGAATGGTCTAGTACCATCAGGGTCGGAAAAGAAAAAGAGTTGACCGAGGTAGGTCGAAGAGGATAGATGAAATTGAGGAGCCTGGCACAAGTAAGTGGAAGCAATGTCAGGACTCAGCTAAGTGCCCCCATGGTCGGCAACCCTCGCTCCCAAGTTGAGAGCCCCTGGGGCCCCTTTTAGTCATCTCTTACGACAGGCAGGGGATATCGTGTGTGTATTCTCCATCTGCGCCCCCCCCACCCACAAGGGGTAGGTCAACTTAGGTATTGCTAGAGAAAATAAAAACCGGGCGAGTTGGCCGTGCGCATAGAGGCGCGTAGCTGTGAGCTCCGGGAGATAGTAGGTTCGAATCCCACTATCGGCAGCCCTGAAGATGGTTTTCCGTGTTTTCCCATTTTCACACCAGGCAAATGCTGGGGCGGCCGCTTCCTTCCAACTCCTACGCCTTTCCTATCCCATCGTCGCCATAAGACCTATCTGTGTCGGTGCGACGTAAAGCCCCTAGCAAAAAATAAAGAGAAAATAAAAATAATTGTACCATCAGTAAGGCCTCTACACAGTGCTAATCAACACCTTAAACAACAAGTTCCTTTACATCGCACTGACACAGAGAGAATAGGCCTAGGAGTGGGAAAGAAGCGGCTGTGGCCTTTATTAATGTGAAAATGCTGTGAAAATTGGAAAACACGGAAAAAATCTTCAGTGCTGCCGACAGTGAGATTCGAACCCACTATCTCCTGAATGCAAGCTCACGGTTGCGCGCCCCTCACCACACGACCAACTCGCTCGGAGGACTTGCATTTACGATTAGTACCGAATGGATTGTTTGCTTTAATACTTTGTGTACTGTTACGCTGTGAAGATCTATTGCAAATACTAGCTATCAATTTCTCGGGAATGTGAATTCTTATACTGTTTTAACTTACAATAAAATAACAATTGCAAATATTGAAAATTCCTATAATGTCCGACTTGTTGGCTGAACGGTCAGCGTACTGGCCTTCGGTTCAGAGGGTCCCGGGTTCGATTCCCGGCCGGGTCGGGGATTTTAACCTTAATTGGTTACTTCCAATGGCACGGGGGCTGAGTGTATGTGCTGTCTTCATCATCTCATCCTCATCACGACACGCAGGTCGCCTACGGAAGTCAAATAGGAAGACCTGCAGCTGGCGAGCCGAACCCGTCCTGGGATATCCCGGCACTAAAAGTCATACGACATTTCATTCTTATAATATTTTATTTCAATAATATTACCAAGTGTAGCAACATAATTGTAGTGAAATAAAACAGGATATCATTTTCAGTCGTATGTAGGAAAGAATGCAGTACATTCGCTCCAGTGAGTACGTTCTCACGTTGGTCTGAACATACCGCTAAATGCCCTTAAAATATTTAATTAACTCCATAAACCCATGATGCACCAAAAGGTCACACGGTGTGACCGGACCAGCCCATCTTCCTTACTTTATAGTTCCACTCAGATAGAGCACTTTAATTATTGCTCCATCGCCCCCAACTGCCCGAACTCTTGGACCGCAAAGGTCGTCCACCGCGAGCTCTACACTCAGCAGCTTCGGTAACTATACAGTAAAACACGAAACGCAGGTAAGATGAAGTGTATGATGTAATTTCTTAATCTGGTCTTAAGACTTGCTTGCGAATTTCTTTCCTTCTTTCTTTCATACTCCGTTTATCCCTCGCACTTGGCAAAGGATCCCACCTCAACCGCCTCAAATGCAGTGTCCTCGAGCTTGAGACATTTGATTGGGAATTAAACTGGGGAGGAGGATCTAAACCTCGCCCCGGCGGCCTCACCTATTATGCTGAACAGGGGCCTTCTGGGGGATTTGAAGTTTGAAAGGGATAGGCAAAGAAGAAGAAAGGAACAGGCTGTGGCCTTATGTTAGGTACTATCCTGGCATTTGCCTGGAGAAGAACTGGGAAACCACAGAAAACGACAGCGAGGATGGCTGAGGTGGGAATCGACCCCCCTCTACTCAGTAGACCTCGTGAGACTAAGTGGATCCCGTTTCGGTCCTAATACCACTTTTCAAATTTCGTAGCAGAGCCGAGAATCTAACCAGGGCCTCCGGGGGTAACAGCTTATCACACTAATCAATACATCGCAGAGGTGGACTGTGAATGTCTACACCTCTTAATAACCGAGCAGTTCAGTCTATAACGTACTCTCAACAGTACAATAATTGCCCGGCAGAGAAATATTCAAGTTATACATTCTCTGAAAGCAAGGATATTTGTAAACTGTGGATAGCCTGTGGCCGAAGAGATGATACTTGGAATCCTACCACCTGCCTAATTTGTTCATCCTATTTCAAACAAGAGGATTTTGAAAGAAAGTAATATTCTGCGACGGTTAAATTTTCCTGTTGAGTGTATATCTCTGAGTGGTCTCAGGATCGAATATGGTTTTCCCTGAATTTGTTTTCAATTCTTTTTTTGCTAGTGGCTTTACGTCGCACCGACATAGATAGGTCTTATGGCGACGATGGGACCGAGAAAGGCTAGGAGTGGGAAGGAAGCGGCCGTGTCCTGGTGTGAAAATGTGAAACCACGGAAAACCATTTTCAGGGCGTCCGACAGTGGGGTTCGAACCTACTATCCCCCGAATACTAGATACTGGCCGCACTTAAGCGACTGCAGCTATCGAGCTCGGTTTCAATTTAATTTGAACCATGAGAGTCTGACTTACAATTTCGGGGCACGAATCCTAAATTTGAAGTATGGGCATTGCTTAAAATGTTTGGGTGGAAGGAGGTAAGGAATATAGGAATATACTGGAAACATAGGAAAACGATTTTGCATGAAAAAAGCAAACAAAAATAAATTTTAACAACAGAACTGTGAATCAAATGAAAAATGTCACTGATAATTTAGTGATGAATGGGGATACAGAAGAAGGAAGCCATACGGAAAGAAAATACGGGCATCAGTGTATTGTTTGAAATTACAGTTCGCATCCGTTACCCCGCAGATGTGGGAATAGCTGTAGAAGAAGAAGAAGAACGTATTTTATAGATGATGGTGATGGTGCTTGTTGTTTACAGGGGCCTAATATCTAGGTCATCGGCCCATAATGGAACGAAATTAGACAAAATGTAATATAAAAGTCCAAAATCATCCACAGCCCAGAATTCAAAACGTGATGATGAAGAAAGCATTGTATCCGACCCGCAATGCCTCGCCTTCCCAGAAACTATATGAGAACAATAGTATTACTGACCAAGAGACTGCTTCTAAAGCACATTCCTGAAACGATGATGCTTGTTGTCTAAAGAGGACCAAAATCCTGGTCAACGGCCCCTCATAATGATACTTGCCGGTAGTAAAGTAGAACCATGGTGTTTGTCATGTTGCGGTACTAATCAAAAGTAGCGTAGACTCACGGTGTTCCACACATTATGGTATTACTCACAGGTGTTGTACGTCGCACAGGCAACGCAGGCCTATGGAGTTTCTCACATAATGGCGCCACTCATAGGGAACGCAAACCGATGGTATTCATCACCTAGGTGCACTGATCACGGGCGCCGGTATTCCCGTGGTGTTCCTCAAAGAGTGGGTGCTAATCACAGGCAACGCAGACCCAAGGTGTCGCTCATATAGTGGTACTAATCACAGGTATTCTAAACCCATCGTAAAGCCACTCTTTGCTGCTACTAATCACAAACATGTTGTGTATCTAACATAGTGGTGCTACTCGCAAGTAAAGGCGACCCATGGTGTTCCCTGCATGATGGTACTAATTACAAGTAGTTTCATGGTTCTAATACACTCATCACTTGGTCGCCACTTTTAGTCGCCTCTTACGACAGGCAGGGTATACTGTGGGTGTATTCTTCGTCCACCCCCCCCCCCTCCACAGGAACTAAATAGTACTAAGGTACGAAAATGGAACATTTGGAAATAGTACGAAATATCACAGATGTAAGAAACGCATTGTGCAGCTGTAAGACGACATTCAAGCCCTATCGTCGGCAGCTGTAGAGATAGTTTTCCATGGGTTCCTATCTTCACACCAAGCAAATACGAAGGCTGAATCTCAATTAAGACCACTACTTTCCCAGTTTAAATCTTTTCCACCTCTGCATCGCCGGGAAGCCTTACAGTGTGTGCTAGAGGGGCGCTAAACTAGCAAGAAGAAATACAGGGGTATTAAGGTCATGATGATGATACTTATTGTTTAAAGGGGCCTACCATCTAGGTCATCGGCCCCTAATTGTACAAAATGAGACGAAATACAATGCCAGTCTGAAAGTCCAAAACTCATCCAATGATCAGAATTCAAAACGTGATAATGAAGAATGAATGGATGAATATGAATTTAAAATAATCAGCGGACCCAGCTCACAATATTGAATGTTAAAAATGATTCCAAAATTAATCCTATGCCTAGAATTTAAAAAAAGAGACGATGAACAATGATTATGAACTTAAAACAATCGGTTGACTCGACCCACAATGCCCCACCTTCTCAGAAACTACCTTAAAACAATAGCATATACTGACCGAGGGGCTGCTTCCAAAGCATAATCCTGAATCATTGATGCTTGTTGTCTAAAAGGGTCGAAAATCCAGGTCAACGGCCTTTCATAATGATACTTATCGCTAGAAAAGTAAGAACCATGGCATTTCTCACGTAGTGGTACTAATCACAAGTAAGGTAGTCTTACGGTGTTCCTCACATTATGATACTACTCACAGGTAATGTGATACGCAAGGTTAACGCAGACCATTGGTGTTTCTCACATAATGGCGCCACTCGTAGGCAATGCAAACCCATGGTGTTCCTCACATAGGTGTACTAATCATAGGGACTCGTACTATCCCGTGGTGTTCCTCACATAGTGGGTACTAATCACAGGCAACGCAGAACAACAGTATCGCTCGTATAGTATAGTATAGTATAGTATAGTGGTACCAA
The DNA here is from genome assembly GCF_040414725.1 of Anabrus simplex. Classification (NCBI taxonomy): domain Eukaryota; kingdom Metazoa; phylum Arthropoda; class Insecta; order Orthoptera; family Tettigoniidae; genus Anabrus; species Anabrus simplex. The sequence continues at coordinate 268,610,085 of NC_090268.1, forward strand.
TGAAAGGCAACGACCAGACCCAAGGTGTTTCTCAGAACGGTACTTACTAATCACAGGCAACGGAATCATGTGGTGTTTCGCATATAGTGGTACTTATCAGGGGTACTCTAAAATTCATACTGATTCACCCTGTGTCTTTACTAATGACAAACCTATTGTGTACCTAACATGGTGGTACTTACTCGCAAGTAAAGGCGACCAATGGTGTTCCTCGTATGATGGTACTAATTACAAGTAGTCTCATGGTTCTAATTCAATCATCCCTTACCGAGCTCGATAGCTGCAGTCGCTTAAGTGCGGCCAGTATCCAGTAATCGGGAGATAGTGGGTTCGAACCCCACTGTCGGCAGCCCTGAAGATGGTTTTCGTGGTTTCCCATTTTCACACCAGGCAAATGCTGGGGCTGTACCTTAATCAAGGCCACGGCCGCTTCCTTCCAACTCCTAGGCCTTTCCTATCCCATCGTCGCCATAACACCTATCTGTGTCGGCACGTCGTAAAGCCACTAGCAAAAAAGTAGCAATCATCCCTTGGTCGCCCCTTTTAGTCGCCTCTTACGACAGGCAAGGGACACCATGGGTGTATTTTTCGTCTGCGTCCCCCACCCACAGAGAGCTATTTTATTTCGCTCATGTCCACCGGCAAGCCGCTTAGAACCCCTCTATCCACCGCCTGGGTCACGCCACGTGGAAGTGTCACCTCTTCCCCTGCTACGCCAGTGTAATAGGTTCGTGGGGGGAAATAGGAATTAAGTTGCGAATTATACGTGTCCGTTAAATTACTAAACAGATAATAGAGTAAAACTAAGTACCGTGAGAGAAATAAGCGAAAGAAAATCGAAAGAAATTTGAAGGTAGGAATTATTGTCAGGTATTAATAACAATGTTTCTTATAATATACGCGATGTATTGTGACACTCTTTAATTATGCAATGTCAATGCCCCACAGTTGGATGACACATAAATGTAAAATATATTCAGTGGTGAAATTGGGGCCTAAATGTTCCATTAATTATTCATATGCGCAACCAATATCATTCATCCTACATATTAAAACTATTATGATAATAACAAATATGTACATCATTTAATTGTAATCAAATCCGCGTAATCATTAAGGTAGAATGTCATAAATAAATCTGTCATATGTGGGTTTGGCGCGTACTCATATAAATCTCGTACCATATCCTCTCATATGATTATTATTATTATTATTATTATTATTATTATTATTATTATTATTATTATTATTATTATTATTATTATTATAGCTTAGCTCCGGCAAGAAATAAGCTTTATATCTCATGGGGTAGGTTCCCACGACAGTTTAACCTCTAAATCAGAATAGTCGTAATAACAAAAATAAGAATACCTGAGACAAACAGGCGTCTCGTGCTATGGTAGTAATTAACTATCATAGTGAAGGAATGTGGAAGGATTTCCTAACTATAAATAATAAACTTAAATGTAGGATGGCCGGTTTATTAACATTTCATGTTGTATAGTTGTGGAGGCACAACGCACTGTTAAAAGAGAAGATGACTATAATGGCGGTCTTGGACTATAACAATGGCGTATTTAAACAAGGGCTTCTTTAAAAAGATAACAACACATCCGTGACATACAAATAATTTTAAAATATTTCTAAAGTTAGTCCATTTGAAAGTTCGAATAATCTATACATTCATTAAATCACTGAATAATAGTAAGATCCAATTATTATTTTTTTAAATAACAAGAAAATGATTTAAAATTTGCCATTAAATCGTGGTTTAAATATTTACATCAATCTATGGTTTGAAATACAAGTATACATAATATATCTTAATCTTGGCTATACTTGAATTTAACTTCATTTGAAATTTAAATATGAGTTAGTTTGAGTTGGTTTGAGTTGATGTATTATCGTTTCCTTCGCCCGCGGTTCTAAGAAAAATCCACACGTCAACACTAGTACTCGCTTTCAGGTTATTTCATTTAAACAAATATAAGTTAGCATTAACTCAATTGCAGCAATATCAAGACATTCATAAAATATCAAAGAGATTTTTCCCCTTTTAAAAATAACGCACTCAGTTCAATGCAGATGTAGATGTCTTGAAATTAAAAAGAATTGATTTCGAAGATAATATACGAATGTGGCACCATCTCAAAGTAAAGAATGAATCACACCAACATGCAAATAAAATAACAAGAACGTGGCATCAGCTCGTTCCTAGAATGGACAAAGTACATCCCAAATATTGCAACATGTATAGCCACACTGGATCAATGATTGTGGATCCCTCCACGATGAAAAGCCCAAATAAATGATCATGCACACACATAATATTACAATAATACTGCTGGTGGTCACTGGGTCTGGTCAGGTTCTCGTAGAAATGTACCTGTAATAAATAACGAGAGCAGAACTTGGCATACGGCTTCTAATATTCTATTGATTCATATCGAAGATTGCTACATTCTATCACTTTACATTACTTCATTGCTATAAACGATCTATTCATTTCTATATTCGAAGACTCTATTCAATAAATGCCTCTCTCATAAATATCAACTCACAATAACAAATGACTTCAATAACACGTAGATTCAGTAACACGTAGACTCAATAACATGTAGATCCTCAATGATGCGTAGATTCTCAATAATATGTAGCTAACACTGTCCTCGATTCACCTGTAAATAAAGTTACCGTACAATCCTGCTATAAAACCGCTGCATAACTCTGAAATAGAATAACTCCTTCTTCTTCTTCTTCTTCTTCTTCTTCTTCTTTTCTTCATGGGGCCTCTAAATATTAGTTCCTATAAATTAGAGTCGGCCTCTAAGATCTTTTTTTTTTTTTTGCTATGGGCTTTACGTCGCACCGACACAGATAGGTCTTATGGCGACGATGGGATGGGAAAGGCCTAGGAGTTGGAAGGAAGCGGCCGTGGCCTTAATTAAGGTACAGCCCCAGCATTTGCCTGGTGTGAAAATGGGAAACCACGGAATACCATTTTCAGGACTGCCGTCTAAGATCTTTTGCTACATTTTTCCTTTATTCCCACCTAGATATACCTACTCCCTGCACAAAGCTGCAGGTTTTTCTTATTGGGTCTTCTTGGATTTTTTCTCTCTCTTCACCTGGTAGTCCTACCCAGCGCCTCACATTCGAAAGGTGTGTGTTCAGCTGATTCCCCTGATTCATTGCATTTCCTACATATGTTGTCTCTTATTACTAGAATTCTATGTAGGTGTTTTTTTCAAATGGCAGTGTCCTGTCAAGAGTCCTACAACCCATCTTATATTTTCTCTGCTGAGTTTCAACAGTTCTTTAGTATGCTTCTTTTTTGGTCCTTTTATCAGTTGCATCGCAAGCCTGCATCCTGGAGTATTTTTCCAGTTTTCCATTTGTTTCTTTTGTACCCATTTTCCTATGTAGTGTCGGGCTTGTCCATAGGAAATCCGGCATCCAGGTTCTGGGCCTACAAAAAGTGTTTCTGCCCCTTTTCTGGCCAGTTTATCTGCCTTTTCATTTCCTTCTACACCTCCATGCCCTGGTACCCATATTATTTTGACAATGTTGTACTTTGAGAGCTTCAGGAGATTTGGCAATACCAGACAAGTCTGGATATTATCCGGACTGCCTCTAATGCCATAATGGCCGCTTGGCTGTCCGTAAAAATGAAAATGTTCTTATTCCTATAGTTCATTTTCAGATTTTCTTCAAGTCATGTTGTGATAGCTATCATTTCAGTTTGAAAGACTGTAATTGAGTCTGCCCAGGCTCATCTGCATTGAACGCTCAGGTCTTCTCCCGTTGATCACTCCTACTGTGCCATACACAGCCATCAGTCCACCATAGTATATCTTCTTTTACAGTATTCCATTTGTTGATATCCCAGGCTTCTTTTTTTGTCATCTGGTTCTCAAACGGTTTTTCAAAGTTGTACTTTGGTATCGTATGATCAGAAGGCATGTGTAGAACTTCCTCTGTTATTACTCTTAATTTTAGTGTCCTAGATTGGGTCTTTGTACATTCCAGCACTCTGCTTGTGTCAATCCATACGAACTCATTCTAGCCTGTCCTTGTATGAAATTACATAGTGATGGGAGGTCTAGTAAAGTATTCAAGGCTTCTGTCGGCGTAATTCTCATAGCCCCAGTTATTGCTATGCATGCCATCCTCTGTAGGCTATACAATCTACTGCCGACTTTTCCTTGCCTTACGTTCTGCCACCAGATGATTGCTGCATAGGCCATCAACGATCTAATGATCATTGTGGATATCCACATTACCAATGATGGTCTTAGGCCCCATGTATTCCCAACGGCTCTTTTACAGTCATACAGCAAGTTCTTGGCCCGGATTATGTTCTTTTCTATATGTGGATTCCAGGTTAGATTTTTATCTAACACTACACCTAGGCGTACTCCCTCTAATTTTCTCCTTCTTGTAAAAGAGACCAGAATTATCTTCTTCGGGTTGACTGATAGTTGTTCTTCCCGACACCAGTTCTCCACAGAGTTGAATGATCTTTGCATGAGGTCCTGGATAACACTCATAACCTTACCTCGTACCACAGTCACTAGGTCATCTGCGTATCCATGTGTATAGAAACCCTGATCGTTGAGCATACCTATGATTTTGTTCACCACGAGGTTCCACAGCAGAGGCGAAAGTACTCCTCCCTGAGCACAGCTTCGAGTGGCCTTAACCGTCAGCGTTTCTTCAAACAGAGTTCCTTACCTTCTTTCCGTCTAACATGGATTTAATCAATTTGACGACGTTTTTACTCACCTTGCTTTTTTTCCAATGCTTTAATCATAGTGTTATAGGTTGTATTGCTGAAGGCTCCTTCTATATCTAGAAATGCCACCAGAGCATTTTTTTATATATTCTAGGCTTTCCTCTAGTTTAAAAACCAACTGATGGAGTGCTACTTCAGTGGATCTACCAGGTCTATATGCAAACTGATTTTCATGTAAATAGAATTGCTACTCTACACAGCAATACTGGTACAAATTTAATTTAATATCTCGATGCTTAATTATTATTTCGAATATCCTAATTTCCCTGAGCCATTTAACATCACTGAAGTTAATATTTACTGACGACTAACATCCACAAATTCAAAATAATGAATGAGATATAATTACATTTTCAATATTTCGCGTGGCTTTAGATTACTAATTGAACATACACGTCCTTAGATACCTTGATGTTTGTTCGATGACACGATATCAATCTCATATTTTGAATATCCTTTCTGCTCTGCTCATTGCAATAGAAAACTATGCATACTAAATTCAAATAAAACCTGAAAAATAGTTCCAGCTACAAAATAATGAAGTAAGGATTTATCTTATGATGAGCCGACCACCACCGGAATCGGGTGATATATTATAGTCCATCCTGGCGTTGTCCTGGTGCCTTACATGTTTATCCCATATTCACGTAGCACACACTATACAAATAAAACTTCGAGTACATCGCGCACTGCAACACAATAATTGTACACATTATCATTGGTCAAGCACATGTAAATTAAGAGTTACTTGAATGAAATATACACGCGGTCGAGAAATTGTATGATTTCAGTCTTCAAGAAATTATCACAGCTAATAATACAATTTAAATCTTAAATTCTATAAATCCGACCGTACGACAGTTACCGGTCGCGTCTATCGTATACAGCGGTGACGACATCTCAATGTGGAATACGGCGATAAATATGTAAAATGTATCAAAGCTCAGCATTTGCGTCTGTTCCTTTCCACGTCTAAGGCAAGAGTGTGTTGTATCAACAATGGACAGTATAAGCTTGCTGCGTTTGTATACCTTCAGTCGTGTCATACTTTGAATATCGAGTTTCCATACTCAGTTTCTTTCATTACCCATGTGGCGATTATAACATAAATCATGACGTGAATTAAGAAATATTAATTTCCTCAAGTTTTATAATCAATCATTTCATTTTAATAAATTATTATATTGGCGTATCGTCGTTCCCTCGTATTTCAAATATTAATATATATGTAAAGTATGTTCTCCAAGAAGCAAAGATTATTGTTTCAAATCAATATGAGGAAAATGTCACAGTATCTAAATAACAAACTTTGAGGGGTGATTCTTGGGATCAAAGCAAGGAAAAATGTTGCAATGAACGTATGAGCTGCAGTGCGTTGGTATTGACGTACAGACCACTAACATGATCTGCCATCCGTTTCTTCACAGGTGAGGCCAAGTTTCGAATAAATGGCATCATAAACTTTCAGAACACAAACAAAAGGGCAGTAAAAAATCCCCATGGTATGGTTGTCGCTTATCAAGGAGAGCGTTTCAGACGATGAGTTGTGTGATATTATCCATTAACAATTGATCGGACGATGCGTGCTACCCCGACGACTTCATGGACCAGCATATCTGACTGGCGGGCTGTTGTACTGGAACATGTGCCCCTAGGAGTTCACCACGCCATGTGGTTCACGCTCCAGCACATTTCAGTTTTCATGTATGCCAAATGTTTGGACACCACCTGCCCATGACTTTAGATCGTGCGTCAAGTTCCAGTTCATTCGCCTGCCCGATCTTGGGACCTTCATCCACTGGAATTTTATCTATGGGGTCATATGAAAAGCGCGGTGTACGTTACTCCGGTTACCGATATAACGACCTTGGACAACGTATCAACAACGTCTGTGCAGCTGTAAGACAGACCGAGGCACCTCCAAGCGGCTTCGTCAGTCCATGTTGAGACTAGAAAATGTGATGTAGCCAACGTACGTCCTGTAACTCCGTCTCAGGTAACTCGGCAACAACGCACTGTGCAATGTGTACACAGCGACATTTTTTCTTGCCTTGATCCCAGGAAGCAATCACCGACGATTCTAACAAGTAATATTTACTGTAGATACATTCTGTTAACCGTATATTTTATTCCTGTTAACCGCATATTTTATTAAGTTTATATTGGTGTTTTTTTGTGGGAGGAGATTAGGGCTAAGGAATGAACTCACTGGTTATAGCTTTGTATATGAACCTGTTTCAGTGATAGGATTGTGCTAGGCAAATATACGATAATTGTTTATTCGGTAGAATGTTGCACTTGGACATGAAAAGTAAAAGGAATTTGAGGGAACATTCACTTAAAGCCAAGAGATACAGAACTAAACGAGGTAAAAATCTTACTTGTAAATAGAACATTGTGGAGGCGCTAAGATTATTGCATAAGCTTGCAGAGTGAACTCCAAAAGGTGTAACAGTTTATAATGAATTGATATTTGCCTTTTCTCCTGCTCTGTTTGATTTATAAGGTTCAATTTAAAAATAACGAAGTGCTTGTTTCAGCGTAAAAGTAACGAGTACATTTAATGTGTACATTATTTTGTACAATACTGAACCCATAACCATTCATGAAGAGAAAGACAGAGAACCATTTCGATTATTTTGGTGGCCGCCAAGTTGTGAGGCCAGGTGATGTTCCGATCTATTCCCACGAGTTCTTTATGGTGGCCTTCTGAGATTTACGCCTAACTTTGACGGTACTATCAACTGTTTCACATGCCATGATGAAGGTCAATGCCATTTTGCTGAAAGCTCGGCTTTATTAAATAAATATGTTGAACCCATGACCTTTGTGTCCCAAGAATTTTGAGTCTTAAAGTTACCACATGAGGCCCCATGTCAATAGTAATGAGAAGCTCGAATATATATTTATATCGCAGATGTGACACGAGGCAGGAAGATGGCTGCTTTCTTTCCCACGCTATGAGATTTGTCGTCATCCGCACCTGTCGAAGGTGGATGGATACAGAAGAAAGTTTGGGTTAAATAATTCTCAAGTAACGGAATTAGCAGTGAACGTAGTATAATGAGTGTCCTGTAATTATCTGTAAGATTATTGATCTTTAGTAAGCCATTTCCGTGGATATTTCATGAAGGACGCGCGTGTCTATTTTACCCACGCCGAGTGGTCAGAATATAGTGCCTATCAAATGAGGTTATTTAACCAGTTAATTTGGTACTAAATAATTTTAAATGTTCATGAACAATGTCACTAGCAAGTTAGCAAGTACTTAGTTACAGCAAAAACTGTTTGAAATACATTTCCACAAAGTCGAAAACGTACGCAAATTTTCTTGACAAGAAAAAAATGCCTGGGAGAGGGGACAGAATCAATAAATAAAAAGGGTCGCCATCTTGAAATCACCCTACATTGTATCATTGAAGCTTGCGAGAGAGGGTTATGCTGTTAAGTAAATCGATCGTCGAGAAATATACTAAGTCCAGTGAAACATAGATTTTTGGCCGAAGTGCCGGGGTCTTGACTCCAAGTGCAGGTAGTTGTTCATCGCAGAATTAATCTGATGTAAAAACGGTCAAGATACCGAAGTAGTAGTATTGAATTTATGATAATATTGTCTTGTAAGGAAAAGTATTTCGTGTGCGGGCAACAATCAAATCAGTCGAGTTCGATCTGCGAAGACACCGAGTGAAGGGCATTTATTTTTTTCTATGCTTTATTTTTCAGAAAAGAAACATGAATAAAACCAAATGTGAAGCCAGATGTATTAAAATGGCTAACTAAACACCAGAGGATTGCTGGTGAACCAAAAATGGAATCTGACGTGGAGTTAAGGTTGTTGTAATGTCATTTCACCGCCTTTTGTATCTGTTTTATGATGTCACACTTACATGTATTTGTAATGGGTATTTATGGTGCAGTTTCGTCACCCATTTGTTTTGTGTATGTCAGAAATATGACGAAAGGTCATTTGTTTTCTTTTTCTGCTTGGATAAATGTTATAAATTAGTACGAGTGCCGTGTAATTTGTTGTAAATAGACAATAATGAGGGTTACGAAGTGATATCACGTCCAAAGTAGATCGTCATTTCCGTGAGGTTATTGCCTGTATTTCGTGGTGTCAAATTAAGATGTTTTTATCTGACGTAAAAATTTTCTGTTTGAATTATGATGGAGGTGGTGCAGGATATCCGTGGTTACCCAGTTTCAATCGGGTGTAAGCGGGCTGTCGTGCTTAGTAATGCAGATCGGTGAATATCTGTCACGAAGGGGGATGATTTTCTATGTCCGTTTAAACTGTGTCTGACAATAAATAACAGTAAAGTTTGTCAGTCACTTTTGTGAAAATCCAGTTTTTAAAATACGAGGTCATGTTATGAGAAGTTGTTCATTATTAAAGCATTGTGGGTCGAGTATGAGGCAAGAGGTTAGATTTGTCATATGAATTGAGGTAGGATTTGTGAATCAGGTGACTGGAAACCTGTAATAATGCCGGGATTTCTGCGTGAGCCCGAGGAAGATATTTGTATAATGTTTGAGATGGAAAGATGTGAGAGAATCCACGTGTGTTAATTTGAGACGTGTATAATTATTGAATGACATCTTAAAAGTAAATCTATGTGCATATCTGTTTGGGTCAGGAATATCGTATTTATAATTTTATTTGCGAAGTCGAGGATTTCATTCTTGTGAGACCAGTTAAGCGTGAACATAGGACAGGTGTTTTATTTCAAATCTATGTCAAGGAGGGTCGCTTGGGTCCGATGCCGCCAGCTGATCGAGGGTTTGCAGCTCGAAGATAGCGGTATTTGTGCTGCCTGTTACGTGTTGAAAATGAGATTGTATTCTTTAGAATGGGGATTGTAAATGTGCGAGAACTAGTTGAAATTTTCATCCGGGAGTAACTTGTAGGTTATTAGATAATATTAATTTGTTTAACCGAGATCTGAATGTATACTTGAAACCACGAAGTTAGACCATAATGAGCGAAGTCAGCCACTTCCAGGGTGTCCAAAGTGTAGGGTGTTGGTAATACTTATTGATTTATTTTTAGGGATGCACAAAGACTTATGAAAATGTCATGGTGGGATATGACGTAGTATTTGACTTTCATTTTACAGCGAGTTACTTAAGCAGATTTTTTGTACTTTAATAATTAGGGTTATCCAAGTATTAATAATTGCTAGTATTAGATTAAATATAGTGAGATGTCATGAAACAAGATATAATACTGGAAATAAATAATGTAAATTTTCTTCCAGGTGCACGATAATAAACGACGTTAAAAATTATAGAGGAATTAAAATTAATTACGTCAGAATTTGAGTAGGGACTTGTTAAAGAAACCATTCGTCCGCGGAGATAGAATTTGTTGTTAATTATGATTCAAAAATTCATTTAAATTTAATAAAATTAAACTCGGTGGAAACTGTATTTGTGAAATAACTTAAACCATGTGAATAACTTGAAGGTAGATTCTGGGAATCTGAATTTATTTTTCTGGGGAAGTTCAAATATTAACGTAACGCTTAAGGTGACATGTCCGAAGGTAATGGATTTTACTGCCACAAATTATTGTGAGCGTTGTTGTTGTTGTTGTTGTATTATTTGGCTTTGATTGATTGAGCATTAAATGTGCTGGAATTAGTAAAGTGGAAACTTTGGTCATCAACCGATGTAACTTAATTGTGTTTAGCCTTCAGCATAGAAACTTGGATGGTCATATCATTTTCCTTGCGGTCATCATCCACAATGACTTTAAAGTAAATTAGAAGTTTATGTCAGCCCATGAAATAGTCACAGGTCACATCGATTCCATTACGGGTCCATGCCGTACAACCACCGATCGGACTGCCTTAATTATACCCAGGGTCCAGAGTTCGTGTTACGAGGGCTGGATCATCACGAATCATTATGATGGTATATGTAGTCTCACATGGAATCCGAATTTAAGGATTTCCAGACTTTCTTTTCTTCATTCATAATTTTTGACAAGGATGTCCATCAGGCAGTTAAGTCAAAGGCTCAAACCCAGTATACTGCTCCCCTGTGTTGTAATTATTGTGGCGTCGATTGGACAAGATGAGTCCCAATTATATTGATTTCTAAAATTTTCCTCGTTATTTCTTTAATGAACACAAATATTTCTTGAGTAGACCTTTCATTCAAGTAGCTAGATTCAATAACATACAACCACACCTTAACTCAGCAAGTGACGAAGAGCCCGTAACTCCCCAAGAGAGAGATCTCATGCTAATTGCTCATAGGTAAGGAAGGTAGGTATCCTCTATGGACCACCAAGGGCTCAATATATAGTGGCGTTTCTTGCTAGTGGCTTTACGTCGCACCAACACAGATAGGTCTTATGGCGACGATGAGCTAGAAAAGGCCTAGGAGTTGGAAGGAAGCGCCGTGGCCTTAATTAAGGTACAGTCCCAGAATTTCCCTGATGTGAAAATGGGAAACCACGGAAAACCATCCTCAGGGCTCCCGACAGTGTGGTTCGAACCCACTATCTTCCGGATGCAAGTTCACAGCCGCACGCCCCTGACCGCATGGCCAACTCGCGCGTATATATATAGTGGCTTTAATCCAGTTGCAGATTTATTTCCTTACGTTAACTACAAAACTTTTTGGCTACATCTAGAGCTGGGAACCGAGCAGTTGTTCCTATGATTGCAATCGGAGTCCAAGTGCAGAGCTTCATGCGGTAAAATCCGGTAGTAAACTGTTGCTCAGGAACCAATCGTTGCTCCGGAGGACGAGTGGAAGGCGGGGAAATATTACTGCGTGTGTGCTCTCTTGCAGTTGCAGTAACGGTGCGCAGCGGATGCGCTAACGACGTGGTAAATACTGCCTTATAAGCAAACGCCTGAAAAGCTTTACATCTGATCTGTTTTTTGACATGCTCTATTGGTGGAAAAATATCTAATTCCCTCCTTGGGAACTTAGAATTTCCATTCGGAATTGCTAGGCGGGCAATAATTCCATCGTGGAGTTCTATATCCCGTATGCACTTATCAGACTGTGCCTCTTATAAAGGGCTTCTGATAAGTTCACCTGCATACACCCCAGCGTCACTGGGTGGGGTCTGACACATCCCACTCTGATGAGTCTGGTGTCAGACCCGAGACGGGGCGCTGGTTAATAGAGCAAACGCCTGAAAAGCCTTACATCTGATCTGTTTTTTATAAGCATGAAGAAGGTGAATATATGAAACACGAAAGTATGTACATTATCATTTGTCGTTAGTGTTTAATTCGTCGATTACTATAGCCTATTAACAATTTGCTTTACATCGCACCGTCTTACGGCAGACTGCCCAGAGTGTGGCAGGTTTTGCAGAACTGAAAATGCTACTGTACAGCAAAGCCCAACGCGCTGGAATAGCAAATTTGCAATGATCTGGAGGTTGTTAGAGGTCAAACAGCCAATGATAGTTGCGCTGTCGGAACTTAAAAATTGCCTTCGATTAATTACAGGTGGGAAAAATGTATTGTTCAAAGCAAAAAAATGAAGACATTAAGTTTTTGTGTTATAAAGCAGTTTTCTATTTTTGTTTCAGGGGGAAAATGGAACATTCTAAGAGAAGTGTGCTCCATCCTCTGCTCTTTCGAAAAAATGATTGTGATGTCAGGGCGAGGTTATATCAATTCATAAAAAATAATTCCTATGGTTTACGGGTAACCACTTCCACGGTTGTATGAGAGGCCGCTGAGGCGGAATTGTGTCCCACAGAAGTTTTCTAACGTTCCGGTAAATCTGCCGACATATGGCTGTCGTATTCGAGCACCTTCAAGTACCACCGAACTGACTCGGAAATGAAACCCAGAAATTGAGCTCAGAAGGCCAGCGCTCTACCGCCTGAACTATTCAGCCCGGTACAGATACAAAACAATTCCAATCAGTTCTTACTCTTCAGTAATACATGAGCTATAATCCATGTAAGTCTATCATACATAATACATGTTTACATGCAATGGAATATGATTATTACCTAAACTTTTTTACAATTACTATTATTGTAAATGCATTTGCAAGGGTATATATGTGGCAATGTTAAATCTACATTATTCTATCCATCTCAATCTATAATAAATTTCAGCACATCAAAATATTTTATTAATAGCATAAAAATAATGCGTCAATCTTGATAAGGCTGCAGCAGTTGAATGACATACGTAGGAAGACACATGTACCTGTGGAATTTGTAGTGAAACCTAAATTGTAATTCCACCCAAGATCACCGGTTCACCAGAGAAGTGCGACAGGCCTCGGCAGCCGGCTCAATTCGTATCCTCGCCGCAAGGTGGGGGCTTCATTCATTCCATCCCTGATCCGGTCAATGATTGGAAAACAGGTTGTAGGTTTTCATCACCGGTACAACAATGCCCACATATTAACGCATTTGAATTCTCCGCCAGAATATTCAATCCTAGGACTACCGGATGTCACCGGGGAAAGAACGGAAACAACTACTCCGCTCCGCTCCTACCGATCCCAGCACTAGCTACATCACTCGTCTGCTCGCTGTTCCCGTCCTTACAACATGTGATCTTCCTGCTACTAGCCTTCTCGTTGGATAACTTCACTGTACTCCGGACTCTTTTGGCATGTTCTAACTGCCTCTTCTATGTATCAGTATAAATAGTACCGCAAAACTCTATGAATTTCGTTCAGCACCTTTCGCGTGGTTTATTGAGGTGATTCTGGTGCTAGGACCCCTACACCGGGGCAACAGGTCGTGCATCCGCAGCACCAGAGGGTGGCAAGGGAAACATGCATCAGTACATTGTAATGAGCTACAGGAGTAAGTGTCGGTATTCACTGGACATCGCCTGGCGCAGAGCTTGAAGGTGATTGTTGTTTCATGGGGACCAACACCTATGTCATCGGCCCCTAATGGTACGTAATGAGACGAAATATTATGACAATTTAAAAGTCCAAAACTCATCCACTGACCAGAATTCAAAACGTGATGATGGAGAATGAATGGACGAATATGAATTTGAAATAATCAGTGGATCTAACTCGCAGTACTGAAAGTTAAAAACAATTCCTAAGTTAATCCACTGACTAAAAATGAAGGAAAGGGACGATGAACAATCATTGCGAACTTAAAACAATCAGTGGATTCGACCCGCAATGCCGCACCTTCCCAGACACTGGTATATACTGCTTCCAAAGCACAATCATGAATCATTGATGCTTGTTTTCTAAAGGGGTAGACAATCTAGGTCAACGGACCCTCATAATGTACTTGTCACTACAAAAGTAAGAACCATGGTATTTCTCATGTAGCTGTACTAATCATGAGTAACGTAGATTTACGGCGCTCCTCATATAGATGTACTAATCACAGGGACTCGTACTATCTCGTGCAGTTCCTCACATAGTGGGCACTAATCACAGGCAACGCAGACCCACGGTGTCGCTCATATAGTGGTACTAATCACAGGCAATGGAAGCCCGTGGTTTTCTACATTTAGCGGTACTAATCACGAGTACTGTAAAACCCATTCTGATTCACCCCCTGTTGCTACTGATCACAAACCTATTGTGTGCCTAACTTAGTGGTACTTCTCGCAAGTAAAGGCGACCCATGGTTTTCCTCGCGTGATAGTACTTATTATAATTAGTCACATGGTTCTAATCCAATGGTCGCCCCTTTTTAGTCACCTCTTGCGACAGGCAGGAGGTTCCGTGGGTATATTCATCAGTTTGCATCCCTCACTCATAGGAGGTTGTGTGCTTGGACCCGCAAGAGCTATTTTATTTCGCTCAAGTCCGCCGGCAAGCCGGATAGAAGCCTCCTATCTGCCACCTGGGACGCGCTACTTATCATCTCGCCCCCTGCTACGCCAGCGTAGTAGGTTCGTGGTCTGCAGAGATTCAAGGATACCATAGAGATCTGCTCTGTGCACATTAAAGATTTCCAGTAGACGAAAATAAAACCTGTTAATACTGACAACGAACGCACCGCCTACAGTCGGTTCTTTCCTCCAATTATCTGACAAAACAATTGCTGAACCTGAATACCGGCCAACAACGGACAAGATGATGATGGTGCTTGTTATTTGAAGGGGCCTAACGTCTAGGTCATCCGCCCCCAATGGTAAGAAGTGAGACAAAATGTAACGGCAATTTAAAAGTCCGAAATGCATCCACTTACCAGAATTCAAAACTTTATGATGAAGAATGAATGGATGAATATGAATTTAAAATAATCAGTGAATCCAACTCAAATTATTGAAAATTAAAAGTAATTCCATAACAAGAACAGTCGTGAAATAGTGTTTGGAGAAAACACACTAAGCTTCGGCAATCCAGACAAGTAGAGAATATTTTCATTATGTTGATATGGTAATGGTTAAGTACTCATAAATTCATGATTATTTGTTAATACTTGTTCATATCATCACCTAACTCTCCATCATTGACAAGTTCACGCAATGTTAACAATACTGTAGATATGTACGCATGAATTAAGTGATCTGATATCGGCTGCGTTGCACATCCTCACGGAGTAAGAAACTTAATAGTTCCGGAATCGAGCCTGGAATGCCGAATCTTTTAATATGCCAGTAAATCCGATAAATCTGTTGAAGATATCTCGCAATTATGCACTTTATATGTCAAATGCATGTCTAACCCTCAGGCCCGTTTACTTTTATGGGGTTGGGGATGAGATAAAATGAAATGATATGGATTGTGTAACGGCTGGATGCCCTTCCTGACGCCAAATAGTCTTGAATGTCGAATGACTGACCTAATTCCATCGGCCAAGCGACCAAGCTATTCACCAGTATAAGTTCATTAATACCAAATGTCTAAACAACGGTATTGTTTCTCACCTCCAATGCTCTCACTATGACCGAGCTCGACCGCTTAAGTGCGGTCAGTATCCAGTATTCGGGAGATAGTAGGTTCGAACCCCACTGTCGGCAGCCCTGAAAATGGTTTTTCGTGGTTTCCCATTTTCACACCAGGCAAATGCTGGGGCTGTACCTTAATTAAGGCCACGGCCGCTTCCTTCCCACTCCTAGCCCTTTTCTGTCCCATCGTCGCCGTAAGACCAATCTGTGTCGGTGCGACGTACAACTAGCAAAAATATAGCTCTCACTATGTTTTTAAAATCTACTATTCCATGCCACTGCCGACAGAAACGACCTCCTGATTCTTTTCATTTGTTCTCGTCTAATGATCTCTAAGGTCCTTACATTTCAACAATGGAACTGAAGAATTTTTATTCATATATTACTGTATGTAACATTCAGGAGAGTTTCAGAAATAAGTTATTCATTTAATAAGTATGACACGAGTGATGACAGAAAATTATGAGAGCTGGCTGAGTTGCATTGATTGAAAGTTTCTCCATGTTGTAAATAATTATTCCCGACAATTAAAAACTCTTCTCCGTTAATCTGTTGCTAATATCTGCTCGATCTCTTGATAATTGCAGGGTACTACTGCATGAGCTTTCTCCAAGCTCGAAACAACCGACAGTAAACATAGCAGGCTAGGGTCAGCAGAGGAGGTGACCTTACAGCCGCGCAGGTTATGAGTAAACACCATCTACATTATCATATTTCGTGTGATCCCTGCCCATAACAACCAGACACTAACATAAACCACTTTACAAAACATTCTCTTTTTGGTAGCATACTAAAGGAAGGGATGAAAAGTACGGGCAATAATTAAAAGGTCCACTTCTTAAATATGTCTTCAGACTACGTGTGCCCACCATGAAATTAAATATGTCGGGTAATTAAAGACGAAATTTCGGTCGTACATATCCTGCGTGCTCGAGCTACGGGAATTCGTCTTGTGGTTATTACAAAGGAGTAAAAAATATTATATGTCATTCTTAGCTGTTACGGGATATAACATAATACACTCATGTACACAAAAAACAGAATACTTTGAAATACTAGAGATAGGAAGTTCATATTCACATTCATATTCATATTCCGAGAGGTACTCCGGTTTTCCCTGTCATCTTTCATTCCAACAACACTCTCCATTCTCATTTCATAGCACCTATCATTCATCAATAAATCACTTTGGGAGTGGCGACCCCGTCGTACTAACAGCTTATATCTGCTTCATTCATTACATCCCTGACCCGGCCAACGACTGGAGAACAGGTTGTAGGTTTTCATTTTCATTCATATTCCGACACATAATATTGAACCTATAGGTATGTATGTACAGGCCATGAAGGTCTTTGCAGTAGTGGAAGATATGGGACTCCAATATCCGTTACCTCGGGATTGTGTTGCTTATACTATGCCCTGCCACCTTTTCTTCCAAAAATTAGTCTAGTAATCACTTTGGTGCAGACTGTGAGACTATAAGACACTCCATAATTCAAGTGGATATCTACTTTCTACTAAAACACTCTCGAGTACAACATACCTATCTTTAAAGGTTTGTTTTTATGTATGAGTATTAAAGGTAAACATCCTGTGTTAAGTACGCGAAAAGTAATCGAGAACCGCTGGAGAGACTTTTATTCGGTTTTCACTGTTGCCTAGAGGACCTTGCCGGGGAGGCTTCCATGTATTAAATACTGAACTGCGAGGAAATGGACGAGCGAAAATTCTGTGTGCGAAACCACTCGAAGAATGTAAGGGCACACGAAGAATTTTTCGGCTTAACTGTTCAAGATACCGATCTCCAAAAACTACATGTATAAGATATTAGAGCATAAGAATATCTATAGACATTGCGGGAGGCCACATACCTACATTTACAAGGGCTGTCATAACAACAGATTTTGTAATTGTTTAAAGTAGACACCCTGCCGTAGATATGGGAAGATTATTCCTGATACTCAACGTAACGCTGCTTAGACCTTCAAATATATCCTCAGACTGTGTGTGTAAGAATTATTCATTATAAATTGTTCTTTGAGAGATTCTATCAGGCCACATATATATAAGGAAGCCCTCAAAATCTGCATGACTCCATGTCTTCGCTCATGTGAACCAATTTAATTTTCAAATCTCAGTTTTAAAACATTGACAAGGGCAGAATCATTATTTTCATGCAAGTTAAGACGAGGAGACACAAGCCAATATTAATAACTTCACATAATGCTATTCTAAATTCTGTATTTTTACCCCTAAGTAACAAAAACACAAACAAACAAACAAACAAACAAACAAACAAACAAACAAACAAAAAAAAGGTCAAAATATTTAACATTTGTCAGCACTGCAAATATTATCTCCCAGAATGTTTCATATTTTGCCTGCTGCCATTTCTTGATGGATACAGTACTTTTGTATCCATCTCTTGGCACAGGCCAGAGTAAAGTGTAGCTTCCACTGAAGTCCGAGTCTCATCCATGGCTGTGACAATATGGAAGCTGGTGGGGTATGGGTGGTGCTCAGTAATGACATTCAGAGCACGACTAGTGCATCTGAGTGTTATGAAAGGTGTTTCTCATAGGGTCAGTCGTGCTGCAACAGCACTTTCTGACCCAGTGAGGAAAACAATGGCAAACTACCTCACTCCTCATCTTGCCTAGTACGCCTCATTTTGGTGCTGCCATTGGTTTTTGCGGTTTCCTTTTAACCGCACAACCTTTGGTGGTGCTAAAAGAGGATCCAACCAGCCTCTGGGCTGATGACCTAACAGACAGACATGTTTCATATAACCTCTGACATTCAAGGTCTACCTAAGGGTTTTTCGAATCCGTTTCACTGCAGTAGCCAAAGAAAATACTTTTCTGCTCCACTAAATGACATCTCTGTGTAACTCAAGGTGCACAATCGCTTGGATTCACAAAACCTGGTCGAGGCGGATGGACTTGCGGGTAAAATCTGTAAATAAATAAACCCAACCAAACGCTCACTCTATATTGAATTAAGTTGCTCACGCCAGTATTAATTTCAACAATTCACAAGGGAACGTTACTAGAAGACATCGTCTCGGCCATTGCATTTGAGGATTATCGATAAGAAATCTTTTATCGCTCTGGTTCAGGATGTATGTATAACTAGGGGTCCCTGGACAATCATTTCGATACACATCTATATAAATAAAATTGTAGGGGGTCCGCTGTCTGTAATTTCTTTTCTTTTGCCAATTTTTCAGATATTTATCCGTTTTAGGTCAACTCAAGACCGAATCCGTGGTTTTACGTTTCGTGTCTGTTTGTTTGTCTGTTTGTCTGTTCCACCATCACGTCGAAACGGCTGGATAGATCTCAATCAAACTTCATATTTAGAGTATACTCATCCCGGGGAAGGTTTCGATATGCATATCATTTTAAAATCTTTGAATACTCGGGGGGTTTATAGGAAAACCAGAATGGTTTTTCCACCATCTCTTCTAAACGGCTCGATAGATCTCAACCAAACTTCATATTTAGAGTATACTCATCCCAGGGAAGGTTTCGATATGCATATCATTTTAAAATATTTGAATAGACGGGGGTGGTTTTCCTCCATTTTCTCTTATACTATTGATTTTCTGTAAACTTCGTTTACCATACGTGAAACGTCTCTTCATTACCTTACTCTTCACACGACGGAGAAATTTACAATTTTCCGCTGGTATCATGCTCTGCATTGAGTGACCGACAGACCGACAACTAACCTACAGGTTACCATGGCAACGTCTCTGACTGCATGCCAGCAGGGAAGTAATGTATTGCCATTTTCCTCATCATGCTTTTAAATTCGTGGTTGTTCCTTTGGTAGAAGGCAAGAGAGGCGTCAATCGGCCTATCTGCGGGATATTGGCGGAATATCGTTGGATGTTATAACCGCCCTCGGATAGATTAAGTAATAACACCATTAGTCATCTTCTTATTATTTGTTTACCTAAGAATCACTGGACCTAAATTTCTCCTCTGTTACCGCTTTATTATATCCGTAACTCACACTAGCATAATTTATTGAGGGGCATTTGATTTTCCAATACATTCACTTGGTATTTACATATTTGTCGTTATCCGGCTGTCCTCAGTTATAATCCATTTTCTGTTACTTTCAACTTTCTTAACTGTATTATTTTCTTCCTTAATTACGCCGTATGTACGCGAGTGCTACAAACTACTGGATGTATTTCCACCAAGACTCATATTTAGAATACACCTAACCTTGATGGGTTCTAGGGCAAATATTGTTTCTAAATCCCATACACCTAACCTTGATGGGTTTTAGGGCAAATATTGTTTCTAAATCCCTGAACTGATTGGGGGTTTATACGAAACCGAAACAGTGATTTTGCACTTCCAAAAAATATACACAACCAAACTTAATGGAAATCTACCTACCTTGGTAGAAATTAATTTCTAAACCTTTTTTCTCATGTGCATCATTTCGATACGAGGATTAATAAGGGAGATATCATTAACGGACCGTTTTTCTGTACAAGTCCCATCGGACATGACTCACGAGCGGGTGCGTGTAAAGCGTATTCCTTACAACTTGAAAACTACTGAAGACATTCGAACCAAACTTTATATTTAGCATCCACCTGTCCAAAGGTAGGTTTTAAACGCAAATAACATTTCATGTTCCGAAATGGACTGGCGGTTTATAGGGAACACAAATGGTGATTTTACTCTTCCACAATATATACAGAACAAGACCAACCTGACTGGAAATCGACCAAACGTGATGGAATTCCACCTCTAAACCTTCTTTTCATGTGCATTTTTTCGTCAGGAGGATTAATAAGGGAGATATCATGAATGGTCACTTTTGCAGGTTAAGTCCAGCGGACATAGCCCAAAAGGTGTTTTACATGGAGCAGATTCCTTATCTATATAAATCAAATCGTAACGACTCTGTGCCTCTACACTGACTATTTTGGCGAAATTTTCGTACAGCTTTCCGTTTAAGGGGGTAATAATGACCATCTCCATAATTTTTGGTTTAGTTTCCTGAAAGTCCTAATTTTTACCCGCCAAAAATCCAGATTGCGGTATAATCTGTCGGATAACGCTAAGAGACATCCAATTTTAAAACAATCTTATTTACTGCATGTACACTATTTACTTCGATATTCGGATACAATATCGAAATATGCAGGCAATTTTAATGATGGTGCAAACCTTCGGAAATTCCTATCACATAACGGATTGCACAATCTCCGTTCGATTTGAAATGATCTACAACCTTGGTCTTATGACTTTTTGCCGTATCTGTATCCCTTTTAAGTTTGATTTTTCTCTATTAATCGATGTTAAGTCAATTTGGAATTTTCACATGCATAATTCATACTTTAAATTACTTATATGAAATACAGAATCATCATACTCTTCACGAAAATTGGCCCACCCAGTAGGCATATGTGAGCCAAATGCTATGTATGCAGCTGTCACATAATTATCCGAAAAGTAATGTAATGTGAGATAATCTTACAAAACCTTTACCCTGTTCCACGTTTCTAACTCAATCCGACCCAAGAATAGATGACATATCATAGGACCAGCCATTTAGGCCACTAAATCCGGCGTGTCTTATGGTATAATCCTTTGTCGATATGACGTACGTATAGTAGCAGTTAATCTGTAAATGAAGGTCTTCAATATTGTAAACACGCATATACCTTCGTATGTCTATCTATATATATATATTCATTGATGTCGATTTTTAGCGATCGAGAAAGGGTGGGTCTGATATTGTAATCAGTACTCCCCACACCGACTTTGACTGGTAGTAGGAAAGAGTTCCTTCTCCTACTCCTGTGTAACTGTCATTAGTAAGGAAGGCCTACAATTGTAATGAATAGTTCCCTTCTCGATTTGACTTGCAGAAGGCAAGTGAGCATGCAGTTTTGTTTAAAACTCCCCTACCCGATTGTGTTTGGCAGCAGGCAAGGGTGCCCGCCATTATAAAGAAATGTCCTCATCTAAAATGTGACTGGCATTAGGCATAGTGGCCTGCTATTTTGATGGAAACTGACCAACTTGGTGTGACTGGCAGTAAGCTGGCTGGCAGTAGGAAATTGGGCTTGGCATTATAATGATAACTGCACAACTCAATTTCGAGTGGTAGTAGGGTAATTGCCTACCATTATAATAGAAACTCCTCAACTGTAATCTGCCTGGAAGTAGGAAAGGGGGGCTGCCATTTTAACGAAAACTCCCCAAATCGATTCTGTCCGCGTAGTAGGCAATGGGGCCTGCGATTATAATGTAAACTTCCCAACTCGATTGTGAATGCCAGTAGGCAAGTGAGCCTGCCGTTATATCACAAATCCGTAACAAACACTTTACATTGGAAACAACATACGGGGACCTCCCCATGCTCTTTCTCGGATAACGCTAAGAGACATCCAATTTTAAAACAATCTTATTTACTGCATGTACACTATTTACTTCGATATTCGGATACAATGTAGAATACCGTAGCGAAGCACGGGTACATTCGCTAGTAAAACATAAAAATGTACGTTTGATTTTTTACATCTTCGTCAACATACTAACACCATAACTCATACTTTGTAATTTTCTTTTTCTGTTTGCGGTAAGAATTCTAATAATGTTATTATTTTTACGTCCCACTAACTATGTTTAATGGTTTTAGAAGGCGCCGAGCTGCCGGAATTTACTCCCGCAGGAGTTTTTTAACGTGCCTGTGAATCTATCGACACAAGGCTGACGTCTTTGAGTACCACCGGACTGAACCAGGTTCGAACCTGCCAAGTTGGGGTCAGAAGGCCAGCCACTCAGACCAGCGGTAAGAACTCTAGAATTTGCAAAACTTTTCCGAACTTTTATTCCTAGGCCTCATCATCACTGGATTGAAAAAGCACAAGGAAATCCATAAGCGTTCATCAGGCAATAGTCAACAGACTACTGTATATTCAGTCTTACTGTGATGAAACCTCGGTTGTACTTGCTCAGAACATAAATATAATATAATGGCATGCAAACAGGCTGTGCGGTTGTGAATGAGACGTGCGTGGTGCCGCATTGCATAAATCTACGTACAGCAGCACGTTAGTGGCCTCTTGAACTCGTAAGATATTGGTCGTACATAACACCTAAAAGGAACTTTTAATAAATTTTCTCGTAAGTTCCACTCCAATAGAGGGTTCATAAATTGGAAATTAAAAGATTAATCTTAAGGTTCTGGAATATTCCTTCTTCAATATCCAAGTGTTAACTTTTCTCTGAACATTCGTAGATAAACTAAGGAGGGCTGAATTTCGGAGATGATTTCTTGAAGCCATAACCACTAGTTCACAAGTTTAGACCAGCCCTGTCCAACGCGGCACCCGCGCAATTCATTTCTAAATTAAATTTTAATTAAATATTTGAAAACAATCCTTTTGCATTCGAATAAATGTTCTTACTTTTCGTGTTAAAATTACTGTCCTCAAGCTCAGAAAATGTGTTATATCCTTTCCTCAAAATAAAAAGAGATTTGAGCCCATAAAGCCATAAATATGCCCTAGGACTAACTGACTAATGCTTCCGTTTAATGAAAAGGTGATGCTTTAGAAAAGCCTTTTTCACTTACACACCAGATTTACCTCAAGTTGCAGAGAATGCAGTGTCAAATTTGACATTACATATGTGAGTAAATATAATTTAATATATTTGTTAATTCTAGATTTATTATTGTCACTATTACTGTTAGCCTACTTCTAGTAGTACAGGCAGTAGTAGTGTAGGAGTGGGGGGAGGGGTGATTAAGGTCAGTGGCATAGTTGCTGGCTTTCCAACCGCAAGTCCGAGATTCGAATCCTCCTTTATCTCAAGAAAGGTCATCCGGGCTTAAAACCCTACCTAAAATCAAAATTATCCTGGCTGGCCCCAGCGATCCCATATATAACTGGGACAAGGCAGCAGTAGTGTCGAAGTAGTGCAGTCGTAACCTGGTGCCCGCGTACCCTTAGTTATCATGCGAATGTGCCCGAATGCAAACGAACGTTGGACAGCGCTGGTTTAGACCATAATCGATACGGTGGTGATTTCACGCTGATCTGGATCACTTCCTGAGAGAACTTAGAATTGGTATTTCGAGTCCATGTGTACTGACTTCTACCCGGTAACTGACACCGCTGGAGCAGTCCAGCTTCTTGGTAGAGATGATGATGATGATGATGATGATGATGATGATGATGATGATGATTGTGCTTGTCGTTTAAAGGGGCCTAACATTTCTTCTTGGTAGAATGGCCAGCGTAGTAGTATTGGATTCAGAGGGTCCCGGCTACGATTGTCGGCCTAGTCGGAGATTTTAAACTTAATTACTAATTCTCTTGGATCAGGAACTGGGTTTTTGTGTTGTTCCCAATATCCCTGCAAGTTATACATCACACCTTATTTTAGCACAACTTGTATAAGGGGATAGCTGAAGATGACCGAGTCATACGCTCGAAACTAGTCTCATTCTTGAAGTATATGTGTATTTTTAGGTGGAATGAAACATCAAGTTACAAACCAAGATTGTAAAAAGTGACACACACACTACATTCGGTTACGTGCCAGATGCGACCGTGCCGGATGTGACCAGGCCATTATCGTGCCAATAGCGACAGAGTGGATAAGAATCGTGCCGCATGCGACCCATCAATCACTTACAATTGATCTGCATTAAGGGCTGTCACCAAGTATATTTCGAAGAAAATTGTTTCTCTGCTTTAGCTTTATATTCTTTAAACCCATGTAGTCCAGAATAACAGAAGGGCTTAATGATTTACTTTCTTACTTATTATATAATGTATGTCTTAACCTTACTGGATTTGGTATCTGTATTTTCATATTTTTTTTAAAGTTTCTTGTTTAATTTAATACTATAATATTATAAAAATGTAGTTACTGTTTTCATAAATCTGCATTGTATTATAAGAAGACGCTGCATAAAGGGGCTTTTCAGTCTCAGTGGCATGTAAATCATGATCAATAAATTCAAATTCAAGTGGCAGTTTCCTTATAAGTAGCTAACTTGGTCCTTTCTAAAATAAAAGTCTGACACCGTGGTTAGCAGGTTCGAGTGCCGTCGGTCGAAAAAAAAATATAATAATGTTGCTGGCTTTACGTTCCAGTAACTACTTTTATGGTTTAAGGAGACGCCAAGGTGCCGGAATTTAGGACTTATTTTACGTGCCAGTAAATCCACAGACACAAAGCTGAAGTATTTGAGCACGTTCAAATACCACTGGACTGAGCCAGGATCGAACCTGCCAAGTTGGAGTCGGAAGACCAGCATCTCAACCGTCTGAGCCGTCTGAGCCACTCAGCCTGGATGAAAAAAAAATCACCATCAGAATGTTGGCCGGCTGGGAAGAAAAGTTGGTGCTAGACAGTTTGTAATCACTAGATTGCATTCCAAAAGCTTGGATTCAAATCCAAACCTTTTCGCAGTGTTCAAACTGAGTGAGGGGATATGATACTGTTGATGGTGATTCGGCCGTCGGATGGCGACGTAAAGCATTGAGAAGACCCCCTGGTATTATTCGAGAGGAGTAGGCTACGTGCCGAAGCCGGGTTTCACCACTGCCTACTTCATTATCATAATCCCACATCCAGACGGGCACCCACGGGAGTTAGGTAGAAAGACCTGCACCAGGCAAGCCGAACACATCCTCGGACACCACTGGTACTATTAGGACACGATAAGTAACAAGGCCTAAGTCGTAAATAATTTCAGAGAATTAGGATTTTTTTGGTGCTAGTGATATTACGTTGCACTCTACGCCTGCGTAGCAGGGGGAGAGGTGATACTCCCACGTGGCACGTCCCAGGTGGCGGATAGGGGGGTCCTAACCGGCTTGCCGGCGGACTTGAGGGAAATAAAATACCTCTCGCGGACCAAACACACACCCCCTGTGGGTGGGGGAGGCTGACGAATAATGCAACCACGGTATCCCCTGCCTGTCGTGAGAGGCGACTAAAAGGGGCGACCAAGGGATGAATGAATTAGAACCATGACACTACTCTTGATTCGTACCATCATGCGGGGAACACCATGGGTTGCATGTACTTGCGAATAGTATCACTCACTTGGTACGACATGTGTTTGTGATTCGTTGCAGTAAAAAGCCTGGCCGGGTGGAATCCAGTACCCGTGCGTTGTACCCATGTGGGCAACACCGCGGGTCTGGGCGTAGCCTGTGAGTTGTACCACTATATGAGCGACACCGTGGGTCTGCGTTCTCTGTGATTAGTACTCACTATGTGAGGAACATCACGGGGCCCTTGGGACCGGCACCCGTGACTAGTACACCTAGGTGAGGAAACTCATCGGTTTGCGTTGGCTGTAGGCGGCGCCATTGTGTGCGAAACACCATAGGTCTGCGTTACCTGTACGAAGTACAATACTTGTGAGTAGTACCATCTTGTGTGGAGCACCGTGAGTCCTCGCTACTTTTGATTAGTACCCCAGAATGACAAATACCATGGTTCTACTTTACTCGCGACATGTACCATTCTGTGGGACCTTAGTCGTGGATTTTCCACCCCTATTGACATCAAGCATCATTGTGCTTTATAAATGGTCCCTTGGTCAGTAATACTATTATTCACGATCTTTTTTTGTGTCTGATCCACTGTTTTTGTTTGTTTGTCTGTTTGTTTGTTTGTTGTTTTTTTGTTGGTTTCATATTCATACATTCATTCCTCATGACATTTTTTGTTTTATTTTGATCAGTGGATGAATTTGATTTTTTTGTTATTTCATTTCGTACCATTAGGGGCCGATGACCTCGATGTTAGGCCTCTTTAAACAACAAGCATCATCATCATCATTACGTTGCACTGACACATACAGGTCTTAAGGCGACGATGGGATAGAAAAGGGCTAGGAATGGGAAGGAAGCGGCCCTGGTCGTAATTAAAATACAGCCCAGCATTTGCGTGGTGTAAAAATGGAAAACCATGGAAAACCATCTTCAGGGCTGCCGACAGTGGGATTCGAACCCATTATCTCCCGGATGTAAGCTCAGGGCCGCGCACCTCTAACCGCATGGCCAACTCGACCGGTGAGAAAAGACGTAAACGCATCACCATGTTCCGTGTTGTAAAACGATTTTCCCCCAGAAATGTTATGTAAAGTAGGGGCAGAAGCTGCTTATATGACTTATTGAAATGGCATTGCACTTCTTTTAGCTTGCCTTATCTTGGGTGATGATGATGACACAACTTAACAAATGACAATTCGCTTGTCAACGCCGGTCGCATCCGGCACGGTTACAGATTATGCGGTCGCTAGTGGCACGGGTCGCATGCGGCACGATCGCATCTGGCACGCCACCCTACATTCATCCAAAATAATAACACGCTGTTTTATACACACGAAGATGTCGGCTATTCCCTTGAGAGGTTGTGCCTTAGAAAAGCTATTATTTATTATAATAATAATAATGTCCGCCTCTGTGGTGTAGTGGTTAGCGTGATTAGCTGCCACCCCCGGAGGTCCGGGTTCGATTCCCGGCTCTGCCACGAAATTTGAAAAGTGGTACGAGGGCTGGAACGGGGTCCACTCAGCCTCGGGAGGTCAACTGAGTAGAGGTGGGTTCGATTCCCACCTCATCCATCCTGGAAGTGGTTTTCCGTGGTTTCCCACTTCTCCTCCAGGCGAATGCCGGGATGGTGCCTAACGTAAGGCCACGGCCGCTTCCTTCCCTCTTCCTTGCCTCTCCCTTCCAATCTTCCCATCCCTCCACAAGGCCCCTGTTCAGCATAGCAGGTGAGGCCGCCTGGGCGAGGTACCGGTCATACTCCCCAGTTGTATCCCCCGACCAAGAGTCTGAAGCTCCAGGACACTGCCCTTGAGGCGGTAGAGGTGGGATCCCTCGCTAAGTCCGAGGGAAAAACCGAACCTGGAGGGTAAACAGATGAATAATAATAATAATAATAATAATAATAATAATTTTAGAGAATTAGGATCCTTTTTTTTTTGCTAGTGATATTACGTTGCACTGACACATACCGTCTTAAGGTGACGATGGGATAGGAAATGGCTAGGAATGGGAAGGAAGCGGCCCTGGTCTTAATTAAAGTACAGCCCAGCATTTGCGTTAAAGTTAAAAATCATTCAAAATAGGCAATGGCAAATAAAAACATAGTCAATAGAGAAAGTTAGTTAACAACATGCATTACGGCCCACTAACTAATTTCACGGCTTAGCAAGACCCCGAGGTACCGTAATTTCGCCCCACAGTAGTTTCTTTAGCTACTAATCAATCAACTAACGCAAGGGTGGCGTATTTGAAGATCTTCAAACACCACCCGACTGATCCAAGTTGGAACTCCCCAACAAGAGCTCAAAAGAACAGCGCAGTGCAATACCGCTACAGGTACTGGGACTGGCCATGAAATAATAATAATAATAATAATAATAATAATAATAATAATAATAATAATAATAATAATAATAATAATAATAATAATAATAATAATATTACTAGCAAATGTACCCGTGCTTCGCTACGGTATTCTACAGTGTATTCGAATATCGAAGTAAATACTGTACATACAGTAAAATAGATTGTTTTAAAATGGCATGTCCCTTACCGTTATCCGAGAAACGGCATAGGGAGGTTCTCAATACGGTGTTTCCAATGTAAAGTGCTTGTTACGGATTTGTGATGATAACGGCAGGTTCACTTGCCTACTGCCATTCACAATCGAGTTGGAATGTTTTCATTATAATTGCAGGCCCCATCGCCTACTGCGTGGTCACAATCGATTTGGGAGTTTTCGTTACAATGGCAGGCCCCCTTTCCCACTTCCAGACAGATTACAGTTTTCATTAGAATGTTTGGCAACTTGCCTACTACCAGTCGAAATTGAGTTGTGCAATTATAATTATAATGACAGGCCACTTTTCCTACAGCCAGCCAGCTTACTACCAGTCACACCAAGTTGGTGAGTTTCCATCAAAATAGCATTCCACTCTGCCTAATACCAGTCACATTTTAGATGGATACATTTGTTTATAAGGGTGGGTACTCTTGCCTACAGCCAAGCACAATCGGGTAGGGGACTTTTAAACAACAATGCATGCTCCCTTGCCTTCTGCAAGTCAAATCTAGAAGTGAATTATTCACTACAATGGTAGGCCTTCCTTACTAATGCCAGTTACACATGTGTTGAGAGGGACCCGATTCCTACTGCCAGTCAAAGTCGGTGTGGGGAGTACTGATTACAATAGCGGACACACCCTTTCTCGATCGCCACAAAATCGACATCAGTGAATATATCTAGTACGACATACGAAAGTATGTGCTTGTTTACAATATTGCAGACCTTCATTTACAGATTGACTGTTGCCAAACGGTACGTCATATCGACAAAGGGTTGTAACATAAGACGTCAGATTTAGCGGCCTAAATGGCTGGTCGTATGATAACTGATCTATTGATGGGTCAGATTGAGTTAGAAACGTTGAATAGGGTAAAGGTTTCGTAAGATTATCTCACATTGCATTACTTTTCAGATAATTATGTGACATAGCATTTGGCTCACATATGGCTACTGGCTGGGCCAATTTTCGTGCAGGGTTTGATGATTCTATCTTTCTTACAAGTG
This sequence comes from Anabrus simplex, assembly GCF_040414725.1. NCBI lineage: Eukaryota > Metazoa > Arthropoda > Insecta > Orthoptera > Tettigoniidae > Anabrus > Anabrus simplex. The sequence continues at coordinate 268,639,382 of NC_090268.1, forward strand.
ATTGAAAGTATGAATTATGCATGTGAAAAGTCCAAATTTAATTAACATCGAGAAATAGACAAAAATCAAAGGTTAAAGGGATACAGATACAACAAAAAGTCATAAGACCAAGGTTGTAGATCACTCCAAATTGAACGGAGATTGTGCCTTCCCTTATGTGATAGGACTTCGCGAAGATCTGCACCATCATTAAAATTGCCTCCATATTTCGATATTCTTCGGGGAAAAAGTGAAAAATTTAAAGCTCTTGGAAATGTTCTCTCCGTTACAGGCTAAAACGTAAAATTTAGCCAAATTTTTGTTTTCTTGTTCGTCTGGCAGATTATGCCGCAATGTGGATTTTGGGCGAGGAGGGTTATAATTAGGACTTTCAGGAAACTAAACCAAAAAATTAAGCAGATGGTTGTTATTATTACCCCTTAAACGCGTAGCTGTGCGAACATTTCGCCGAAATAGTCAATGTACAGGCACACAGTCGTTAGGATTTTACTTATATAGATAGACTAGCAAGATACCCGTGCTTCGCTACGGTATTTTACTGAAATTTATAATTGAATGTTTAACATTTTCGGTAGTTGGCTGTCGGTTGGGCTCATAAAATATATCCTCAGTTTGTACATCAAACGGTTTTGGAGGAATGATTATTTAATTTCGGATGTAAAACTAATATTAATACCATAGAATAGGAATGATTAAAACCCTATGTTAGTTGAAATCTAGGACGCCGAAGTGATCAACCTGCGCAATTGTGATTTGTACGTCGAACACTATTAGAGGTGTAGAATGTTTTCTTAGATAACATCTAGCACATAGAAGACCAACCTCCATATTCAACTTAAAGTTCGTACGTGAAACAGTTTTGGAAGAATGAATATTGTGCCATTTTAGAGTAAGTCCCTATCTAAACTACTTAGGGGAGAAATGTTTTGAAGTATACGATAATTGACACTTAGAACATAAAAACAACCTTCGTGTAAAATTACAACATTGTAGGTCAAACTTTTTAGAGAAATTAACAATTTCGTTTACCCCTTAGGGGTGGAATGTTTTCAAATATCTCCTATTTCACACCTGGGATTGAAAATATATTCCGCCACTTCCAATTTTATCTTCGTACATTAAACGTTTCTGGAGGAATGAATATAGTGTTGAGGATATTAAGCCCCATTTAACTCCCTGAGGGGTTATTTTTTCAAACCTCATGTTACTTAATACCTACGATATAATTTAAAATGTTTACTTCGTAAGTCAAGTGGTTTCAGAGAAATGAATATTTTTGTCATCAAACCTCACCCCACCTCCGCCAGTGAAAACCCCTCAGGTTTGTATTGTTTTAAAACCACCTCTTACTTGAAGTCTAAGACATATAGGAGCAACCATCGTGTGAAATTGCAGCCTCGTACGTCAAGCGGTTTCAGAGGAATATTTACTTGTATTTTGCCTGGGCGTTGATTGACAATCAGTGGATTTAGTAATTTGATAAAAGTAATCGTTCCTCGGCACTGCACTAAGACATTATCTGAAAATTCCCGAAGTGTAAAAACCCACCGAAAAATTGAGTTTCATCTACCCCAGTACCTCCTTGTAAACCACGTTTGTCGTGTTACCTTTTGGGGCTAATATGACCAGGCTACTGGCAGAGCTAACTCTGGAACATGCGACATACAACTGTCCATGTGAGAAACAGTCCTCTCTCAAGTCGATGCCGGCCAATCTCAGTGACTGCCCTTGAGATTTATTAATAGTCATGGCAAAGCACACCTTGAGAGGGAACTGTATTCTTTTAAACTCGAACGGATATTCCGTTGGGATTAGCGGTATTCTTGGGATGAAAACTGCCTCCCTCCGAGCAGACCCAGTGATTATTGTGGCTTCTACAATGTTTTTATGCAATGCTTTTACTTGTAGCCTAGTTCCATTGCACAATTTAGGCGGATTAAGATTTCGTAGTAACATTACAGGTGCTCCGATTTTAAGAATGAGTTTATGTGACGGAAGAGCAGAAGGATTAAGAGTATTAAGAAATTCTACGGGGTAATGGATGGCGTCGTCCGTTTGGATCACTGAGTCAAAAGACCTGTATTCAACGTCTTGTTCTTTGATGACCTTTAATAGGAAGTCATTAATTGCGGCTGCTTTATCGTTCTTCGGAGTTAAGATGGCACGCTCGTACAACCATTCTATGGGCTTCTCCTTGATGTTACTTATATCAGGATATACTCTAGAAATTAGCTCAGGTAGGGAGCTAACCACTGTACCCAAATCTGAGGGGATGGTGACTTTACCTTCGACTGAAGGGTAATTTCCATCGCCTATTTTCAGTAATATCCCAGCGAAAAGCCCAGCAGATATATCACCTCTTAAATGGACCCTCATATTTCTATGAAGTGTAAGTTTCCTGATATGTTGCCACAAATATGAAGCCTTTAGGCACGATTTGACTTCATCTGCCCGTGTACCCCTAGGTATGACGGGTAATGTTTGGCGAAAATCTCCAGCTAAGAGCACGGTAACCCCTCCCATCAAGCTATTGTTTTCTCTTATATCTTGTAAGGTTCTACTGAGAGCCTCGAATCCGCCCTTGTGTGCCATTGTGCATTCATCCCAAATTATTAGCTTACACTCTCTCAAAACTTGCGCCATGTTACTCTGTTTGGAAATATTACACATAGGTGTCTCTACTCGCATCATGTTCAAGGGCAGTTTGAAAGCAGAGTGAGCTGTTTTACCTCCTTCCAGCAGCGTAGCAGCAATGCCTGAAGAAGCAACAGCCAAGGCTATCCCACGATCTTTTCGTATTCTTGCCAATAAAAGATTTATGACAAATGTCTTACCAGTGCCCCCTGGAGCGTCTAAGAAAAATGTCCGACCTATATCTCTTTCGATGCTTTCTAAAATTTGGTCATAAACATAGGACTGTTCATCGTTTAACGAATTTTCGTTAGCACTTACAAACTGTGCTAAAATATTTGCATCGTAGCTGATCTCCCGGAGGTAGTCTGTGTTTTGTAAGACTGCTTCACATCTTGATGGCTGAGGTAAACCATACTCTTGTAGGCACTGACCTCCCAAATATAGCACTGTATCTTCAAGACAAACCAAGCATTTATTGTATGCTTCACTTAAAATTAGGCGAACATCTCCATGTTTTAATTCTGACTCCATTCGATGCCGTATGTCTTCAGAAAGGCTATCCTTGTATTTCTCCCAAAGATTTAAAGCATCTGACATCTGACAAAATATCAACATTACTGCAAAAAGTTCACGTAATCTAAATGGAAGACGACAAAGCGCAGCTTCTTCCATAGTTGCATCCCAGTGTCTTTCGTCTTCTAGTAAGCCTCGAGCCTTACATGCTGACTGATATGTAGGTTGAATCGTGCCATTAACAGTCTTCAAATCCAAGAAAGATGTGGGGCCTCGGACTTCATGAAGTAAAAGGCGAAGATAATAACACTCTGTATTATTAGGGTGGATAGTATACACCCTGCCTAAAGCCCGATCTTTCTTTATTCCCGGCCAGCCATTGACGACATTTCCACGTTTTCTTCTCTCAAATCTATTCTTTTTCCATATATAATAAGAGGGAAATTCAACATAAAGAAGTGTTTTTGCAAAATCATCTGTTTTGCATAAGTCAAAAAATGCTAAAAGTGTAGTTTTGGGTGGATTATTGATCATATTTATCAAGTTATTGGAGTCATTTGGATTAAAATAGACACGCTGTCCATTTTCTAAATGCACAGCGAGATGGAAGACAGTCGGGAACCTTTCATGAATGGGAAAAGCCAGAATTCTCCATACAGCCTCGGAGCTGCTTATATATCTACCATTCTCATAGAATTTAATTTCATCCTTTTCATTTTCAAGACTAAATGTTGCCTGATCACTCCCTTTATTAACATATTTACATATGTATTTGATGGATTTCACGGAGTTACAGTATTCCACATTAATATGAGCACCGAAAGTACGTGAAAGAACAGGGTTATATGGCACTACCCATCGGTTATCAAGGGTCATACCATTAATTTCAACAGTGAAACCACCATCTCCTGGAGCCCTTCGTCGATATTGTGGGTATCCGTCTTCTGCCGTTTGAGTTTCTTGGATGAGAGGTCGAGGAAACTTCTTGCTGCAGCTACCTGCTTTCATACAGGGTGATCTGGTATTTAAATGACCACAAGGCCCGTGGATCATATTCGCCTTGATAATTTCATGAAGGAGAGGATCTTCTGCAGGGTCTGGTATCTCTGCACAAATAACACTGTCTAATTTATCTGGAGAAATGCGTTGTTGTAGCCACAACAAAATGTGTATATGAGGCAGACCCCGTTTTTGCCATTCAACGGAATATATAAAACAACGCACTTCCCCAAACAAATTCCCCTTTGTTAGCAATGCCAAAAACACCTTAACTTTTAAGTGAAATACCCTAGCTGTGATATCATGACGGTCGTGAGGCTGTTGTCCAGATAGTAATTCACTTGCAATTTCTTTCCATCGAGGATTACATGTAAATGTAATGAATAGATCAGGACGACCGTAATGGCGAACGTATGTCATGGCGTCCTGAGTCTTTTCATGCATATACCGTGGTGACCCAGTGAAAGATGACGGAAGTACTATCATCTGACCAAGCTGAGCGACGTCGGTATCTTGTCTACCTATAGCATCTCTGAGGTGTATGTAATTATCAACTCTGATTTGCTCCTGGTTGCTTCTAATGAAATTTAGTCGCTCTGTCTCAATTTTCGCGTACATATCAACTAAGTATTGACTAAAAAGAGATCGGCAGTACAATAAATGGTTGGTTTCCATATGTCTGATCATTATACGGTAAGAATAAAAGTTTAACGCAGAAACTGTTTTTCGAAGGGGTAATTTCGTTTGCGGGTCAACCTGAGGGATGTCAATAGAGTAACCATCTTCACCACGAGGGAAAAGTAGTGGATACTGCAACGCATCATACGAACGGTGCACTTCACTGATGCGTTGCAATTTGTTACCATGACTTTGTAATACAATATCTCGTTTTTCAAACTGTTGTCCAACTATGACCAGTGCTACTTCGCTTGCTGTTGGTACATTAAATTGTCCTCTATGAGCATTGGCTGGTTTTCTATCAGCGTGTATTACAACTTCAAAGTCTTTAAAATTTTGAGGTACTTTCTCGAGAGTAGTTTTTAAGTCCTTTATGTATGGGTTATTATGGTGAAACATCGCCTGCAATTGTTTTACCAGGCCTTGCTTTACATCGGGGAAGTTGGTGCACCTTAAGCGCGCCTCCCTCTCATCCTCTCCAACAAAATAAATCTGTAGGAACTGAGGGTCTTTTTCAGGCAGAGGTTGCAGACTACCAATTAAGTGATACACTTGACCTTGCACTTTGAAAGTTGGCATAAACCCATCTTCCATAACTTTTTTTGCTCCAAAAGAAGTCATTTGAAAGCAGCCATTAAATATTCTAATGCGGTCCATGAAATGTATGTGCTCAGGATGCATACCCATGATCAAACTATAGAGCGGCTCAGGAAGGGGCAATAAAGCCGGAAGCTGTACTTTACCAGCGCTACAGCACATACCAGGCGACTCTTCTTTAAACTTAAGGGCGCTACAGTATACGCATTTATGACTCATAGTGCCCAGGGATACGGCTGTATCGGTTTCATAAGCTATCTCCGAGTCATATTTCATCCCAGAAAAAGCTTTCGTCTTCCATGGAAGAGATCGCCTTTCCAATCGTCGTCCTGGATTATTCTGCGCATGTCTACGAACAACTGCTCTGTGAACCTCCGGATGTTTTTGCTGGTAATTAGCTGCAGCTGCTCTGTGAACCTCCGGATGATTCTGCTGGTAATTAGCTGCAGCCGCTCTGTGAACCTCCGGATGATTCTGCTGGTAATTAGCTGTAGCTGCTCTGTGAATTTCTCGGTTTTTTGTTGATATTTAGTAGAAGATTGTAAGAGTTGTTTTTCCTAATGGCGTCGGTAAATCTAGCACGACGTTTTCTAGTATATTCCTTAACGGTGAGCATGCTATTAGAGCTGTCACGTTCAGAAATAGATGTAGTCGACCCATCTTCATGAGGCACATACACATCAAAATGTCCATGAGACAGGTCTTGCATAGAAGTAAAACGCAGTCTCTTCACGGGGTTCCCTTCTACACCAAATTTCTCATACAGCTCTCCATTGAGATAGACCTCGAACATTGTGAAATATATTTGTGCGGCAGCCACTAACTCGCATAAACCTCCATAAGTATGAAACTGCGACATATCAGTGAAGTAGTCGGCAGAACAGCTGTAATTATTTCCATCTCTATCATGTGACATTATACAAAAATCTTCCCAGTGACTCACCACGTGAGCCACTATCTCATCACGAACCTCTCGGGCTATGACTTGAGTGTCATACAAAACAAAGGATATTGCCCTAAACAGGCAAGCTCCGTCACCAATAATTGGAACGATAGAATGGGGCATCATGGAGCCATTTATATTCAAATATTCAACGGCCATACTAAATGTATTAGAATGCCTGAAATGTTATCAATTGAATACACAACTGTATTCTGATATACAATGCGTACAGAAAACAATGTACGCTAAACCAGAAAGTTATGAACTTGCGCTTGTGATGTCGTGTCTCAAGGCCACAGTCCCCACCGGACGATCCAACGCCCTAGAGAAGTATCCCTTGAAGTGTATAAGTAAATATACAAACGTAAAACACTTATTTTATTAATTTAAAATATTGTGTTTATTACACCGTTTAATTCTACGTATTCCGTGTTGCAACTCCGCTATTGTACGAACAAAGACAGATAGCTCAGAGCAATGAACACGAAGTGAAACGAAGTGCTGTTGGTGTCAGTTCCATAGTTCATGCGCATGTCAGGCAACAAACACTACACTCTCCCACCCCTACCTTCCCCCACGGAACTCTTCCGTACAATCTTACAAACGCTAGCAGGTCACGTGATTGGCAAGAGGTGGGTCTTACTCCTCGATGTTGGGGGATCTAAATAAAATGCACCCTACTATTTTTGTAAGGTATGAAAACACGAAATGGTACTATAGCAGGCCTCCCTTAAGAATGAATTCAGAACGGAAGATCCAGTATGAAAGATATACCCACAGAATAACATCTTCGGTTTTAGAGATATACGTATCGGTATCGTCATTAAACATTGTAGAAGTTTTTCACTTCTTTTTACCGCCATTCAGTGGATTTTCGGAAAACGTTGAAATACGTGTTTATTTTTAAAGGAGATTCCAACTACCAATTTTCACGCCTGTAGCATGTAGATACACTCATTTCAAAAATTCATCCCCCTTAAGTGGATTTTCCGTAAACAAAAAAACATGTTTCTTTATTTTTATTATTCTTATTTCTTCTATTTGTTTTACGTCGCACCGACACAGATAGGTCTTATGGCGTCGATGGGATAGGAATGGCCTGGGAATGGGAAGAAAGCGGCCGTGGCCTTAATTAAGGTACAACCTCAGCATTTGCCTGGTGTGAAAATGGGAAACCACGGAAAACCATCTTCAGGGCTCCGGACAGTGGGTTTCGAACCCACTATCTCCCGGATGCAAGTTCACAGCTGCGCGCTCCTAACCACACGGCCAACTCGCCCGATGTTTATTTTTAAAGAAGATTCCAAATACCAATGTTCATGTCTGTAACATGTAAAGTTTTTGAGATTGAGATTCCAAACACCAATTTTCACGTCTGTGACAACTTTAGTTTTTGAGATATAAGTATTCTCATACAAAGAATTCTACTAATTTTTCACAGTCTAGCTCGAGCGGTCGAGGAGAGAGGTTGCGTTGCGAAGTGCGTGCTGTAAACATGGTCGGCATTGAACAGTACCGGGCCGCTATTGGGAAATGGCAGGCAAGGCAGAAGAAGGAGGCCAGGAGTGGATTGGTGGCGGACGGATTGAAAATGAGTGAAGCGGTGCTGGTGGTGACAGTGATAGCAGTGTTACTGGTTATTGGGGGTGTGGAAGTAAACCCAGGCCCAAATACCAGTGGAAAATATAGTATGGAGGATTTGGCCGCACTCAGGGTGGTTGTAAGTGAAGTTATGCAGGAGAAGTGTCAATGGGATAAGGTGCAGGAAATAAAGGACATGATGGAGGAGCAGAGAAGGGAGATAGGGAACATGAAGAAATGGCTTGAAACGAAGACAGAGGAATCGAGTAGGAGAGTGGTCAATAACGAGAAAGAAATCGAGTTATTGAGAGGGGAAGTGAAACATCTGAAAGATGAGGTGATGAAGTTGAAGAAAGAAGCGGAGGGGTACAGGCAGGAGAGATTGAAAAAAGCCATATTTATATATGGAATTGAGGAAGGGGCGAGAGAGAGCAAGTTTGAGCTGATATTTAAGGTGGTGGAAGCTATACGTGATGTTATGAAGATAAACTTTAGTGAGGTAGACATTGATGATGTAGAGAGAGTTGGTAAAATCAAAGGTCGGAGGCCAATTAGGGTTAAATTGTTCTCAACCTTAATGGCAGATTCTGTGTTAAGGAACAGCAAGAATTTACAAGGGCGGAAAATAGGGGTGAAAGGAGACATGGGAAGAGAAGGAAGTGAAAACGCGAAGATCTTGAATAGGCACCTATGGAGAGCGAGGAATCAGGGGCTAAAGGCCCGAATAAGAGGTCCGAGGTTGGAGGTGACAAACGGGCGATGGGTCAGAGTTCATTCAGTGACTAAGCTAAAGGAAATGGACGAAAACGAGAGGGTTGAGAGTGGTGAGAGGACAAGGCAAGATGGGAAGAAGAAAGAAGAAAAGAAGAGGAGGAGGTACGTGGCAGGAGAGCAGGGCATCTCGGAAGAGAATGGGCAGTGCAGCCGGGAGACAGAAGACCAAGATAGTGAAGTGGACGGTGAGAGTGGGCCGCAAGAAACTGGGAGAGGAGAGTGTAGAGGTGCAGTGAGCAAGAAAGGACAAAGGGAGGTGGATTCAGAAGTCCAAAATAGTGAGGGGGAGAGTGGGGGTGAGCAGCAAGAAAGGGTGAGTGCAGGGTGCAGTGGTGTAGTGAACAAGAAAGGTCAAGAGGAGACAGATCGACAAGAAGGTAAAAAAATTATGAGTAAAGTCAGGAGTAAGAGCTTAAAAGACATATGGGGAAAAGTACGTAAAGGGATGGAGGATACAGAGGGAGAGAGGTCGATAAATACTAGAAGTAAGAATAGAGGGGGAGACCTAGAAGGGAGGGAGGGAAAGTTATAACAATATTGGAAGATAGGATGTGTGAATATTGAAGGAGTAAGGAGCAAATTAGGAAACAAGAAAGTTAGGGAAGTAATTGAAAGTTTCGATGTTGTGGCACTCTTGGAGACGTGGTTGGAAACAGGGAGGGAGATTGCATGGAAGGGGTTTGAGATAAAATATAAATATAGAAGAAAAGAGAGGAATAAGGGACGAGCACCAGGAGGGATGATAGTTCTAATTAGGGAAGAAATTAGTGAAAGAGTAGAGGATATAGAGACCGATATGATGGAAACCATATGGCTGAGATTGAATTTGGGAGGGAGAGAGGGATGGAGGAAGAAAATAAATCTAGCGTTTGTTTACTGCCACCCTAGTAATTCAGAATATGCAAATAAATATTTTTTTGAAGAGTTATTGGTGGATATTGGTAGGATAAGGGGAATGTATCCAGGGGAGGAGGATATGTTGTTATTTGGGGATTGGAACGCGAGAATAGGAGAACAGAGCCCAGTTTATAGTAGGGAGGATGGAATGTGTTTGTTAGAAAGCAGAAGGAGTGAGGACAAAATTACAAATAGTTATGGAGAGAAGCTCCTAGAGATGTGTGCTGTGGGAAACTTGTATATTCTGAATGGGTGGATAGAGGGCGACAGGACGGGGAAATTGACATATGTTACGGAGAAAGGGGGTAGTGTGATAGATATGGTTTTGAGCTCGGAAGGGATGATTGAGGAAGTTGTAAGTATGGAAATAGGAGATTGGATTGAGTCACACCATTTCCCGGTGAGGGTTATGCTGAAAAGAGAGGAAGAGAAGTGTACAATGAAGGAAAATGAGACAAAGGATAAACGAGGGAGGGGTTATAATAAGTACAAATGGACAGAGAAGGTGGGCCGGGATTGGAATAGGGTAGTAAAGGAGGAGCTACATCTTCTGAAATATGGGTGGGAAGGGGCGTTAGAAGAGAATGATACTGATAAAGCCTTGGAATTGTTGCTACATCCAATAAAGATGATAGCGCAGAAGGTGAAAGCTAGAAAAGGAAATAAGAAAGAGGGAGAAGAATGGTTTAATAGGGAGTGTGAAGGATTGCGGAGAAAGGTGATGGACGCGTTAGGAGAATATAGAAGGAAAGGTGGGAGCCAAGAAAGGGAGTTTTTCTGTAGATTGAGGAAGGAGTATAAAAAGAAAATCTCTGAGACAAAAAAGACGTGGTTAGAGGAACAAATGGAAGCCATAAATAATGACTGCAAGACTAACAATTTTGAGAGAGTCTGGGATAAGATTAATAGAATTATGAAGGGTGGAAGGAATATGGAGAGAACGAGTATTGAGGAAGTGCAATGGGTCAGGCACTTCGATGAATTACTAGGAAAAAAGGGGGGTGATAGATGGAGAGGTTCGGGAGAAGAAGTAATTTGGAGGAATAGGGGAGTGGCAATTTATGACTTGGATAAAGAAATCACAAGAGAGGAAATCCGGGGAGTGATAAGCAGAGCCAGAGCGAAGTCGGCCGGGGGGTGTAATGGTATAAATAATAAGTTTTGGAAGGAAATTAGTAAAAATGAGATAATGATAGAGGGCATGGTGAAACTATTCAATAGGATATTCGAGGGAGGAAATTACCCTAGGGAATGGGAAACAGGAATTATATGCCCTATATACAAGGGAAAGGGTAGTAGGAACAATGTGAACAGTTATAGAGGTATATCTCTGTTGGATTCTTTGAGTAAAATATATACTGGGGTGCTAGCGAACAGAATAAGCGGGTGGGCGGAAGAAAATGAAATTTTGACAGATTACCAAGGGGGATTTAGGAAAAAGAAAAGAACAGTGGATAATATAATGATAGTAAAGACTATTTTAGAAAAGTATAAGAATATGGATAGAAGTACGGTTTATGTAGCAGCAATAGATTTTGAGAAAGCTTTTGATAAGGTAAATAGAGAGGCCCTACTAGAGAAATTAGGTAGGTTAGGGATTTCGGAGAAGATGTTGAGGGCAGTGGAAGGAATATATAGGGACGTCAGGTTTTGTGTAAAATTGGGAGAAGGGAGAATGAGTGGACCATTAGAGTCCAAGGTGGGTTTAAAACAAGGATGCAAGTTATCGCCCATACTGTTTATTTTATTTATCAACGATATTTTAGAGGGGTTTGGGGCAGAAAATTGGGCTGTACCAGTAATTAATGGTTTGGAAGTGCCAGGACTGATATTTGCGGATGATGTGTTATTGATGACGTTAACTTCAGGGGCGATGAATAGGGCCTTAGAGTCAGTGATGCTATTTGCGAGGAAATGGGGATTGAAAATTAATGGAAATAAGTCTAAAATATTGGTAGTACAGGTGAACAAGAGAAGAAAGATAGAAGGGAATTGGGTAATTCAGGGAGAAAGATTGGAACAGGTAAGGAAGCTGGAATATCTAGGAGTTATTTTTAATGATAAAGGAACTTGGAGTGACCAGATCAAAAGAATGAAATATAGAGGATTGGCAGCCTTAGCCTCAGTCAGAAATTTGCTACTCAAGTACCCGGGGATCAGTTACAAAACACTGAGACTCGTGTTCAGGTCGGTAATCGTGGGGAGGGTATTATACGGAGCAGAAGTTTGGGGGCTGGATGAGAAAAGAGAGGAACTAAGAAGGATTGTTAGTAGTTTTGCCAAGTTAGTGATGGGCTTACCGAGGTGTACAGCAAATGTAGGGGCGGAATTAATGTGTGGGGAGGATTTGGAATCAGAGGGTGTGAAAAGAATAGTTAGATATTGGATGAATTTAAAAAGACAGGAAGGTGGGAGAGTTTTACAGGCAGCATATGTACAGCAATTTAAGAGCATGTATAAGGGGGGATGGTTAGAAAAAATAAAGGGATATTTGGAGAGGATAGGATTAGGACACCTGTGGGGGGAGGTTTGGTCAAAGACAGAAGTGAGAGGGATGAATATACTGGAAAGGAGAATTAGAGATATCCATAGGCAGAAATTATTGGGGGAAAGCAGACTAAGAAATTCGCTGACTGTTTTGACGAAAATAGAGGAGATAGCAGGGTTGAATATTAGATACGTCGATAGGTCAAAACGATATGGGATGATGTGGTGGCTTTTAGGTCTGCCAAGGAATAAAGGCTGGTTACAAGGCAGGGATAAGACAAGGTGTGTACTTTGTGGAGATGTAAATGATGAGTTTCACTTGCTAAGAGACTGTGAGGTAACGAGGGGGTTAAGACATGGATTATTGAGTGCCGAGCATCGGGAAATACTGGGGAGAGGAGATGAGAACGCAATACTGAGATGGATTATTAAACAATGGGAAAAAGGGGGTGAATTGAACAGGTATTTTTGTGCGACAAAGAAGGCCTGCGAGAGTAAAATGAAGGAGAGTGAGTTAGAGGGTGGGCAGGGGAATAGGGGGGTGGAATAGTTATCTGTATAAGGGAAGGGGATAGTATGTTAAAATTCTAATGGATTAGGGAAGATAGGGACTGAGTACTTAGTTAGGTGGAGTTGGGTAAGAGGGCAGGATTGCATGGTCTGTTTGTTTTATGATATGTTAGTAATTGTTATTCATTGTAATTTTATTAGGTTATGATGGTAATTATTTGTGAAGGCTGAAATGTGGCAATGGTGAAGTGGTATATGATATGTTAGTAATTGTTATTCATTGTAATTTTATTAGGTTATGATGGTAATTATTTGTGAAGGCTGAAATGTAGCAATGGTGAAGTGGTATATTTATTGTGGATATGTGGAGTTGGAGGAGTGGTGGTATAAATATGGTAATGGAGAAGTGGTATAGGAGGAAGAAATATGTTGGAAAGGTGTTGGTATATGCGTGACTGGTATTGGTTATTCATTGTAATTTCATTAGGTTATGATGGTAAATAATTGGTGAAGGCTGAGATGTGGTAATGGTGAAGTGATATATTTATTGTGATATTTGGAGTTGAAGGAGTGGTGGTAAATGTGGTGTTGGAAAAGTGTTATATCGTTGGAATGTAGTGTGGGAGAAGTGGTGATATAAGTAGAGGTGGTATATAAAGGTTTAGTATTTAGGTGATGTATGGTTTGGTACTGAGATGGTTTATTTATGGTTGACTTCGTGGGAGTTGGGAGGTGGTATTATTGTATTGATGTCTGGTATAAGTATTTAATTTCTGGAGCTGGATAGAGGTGAGTTTATTGTCATTTTGTAAATTTTGGTTTGTTTGTATGGAGAGGAGGAAGAAATATGTTGGAGAGGTGTTGGTATGTGTTGTATTGCTGAGATATGGTGTCGGAAGCATTGGAGGCTTAGTATGTATGATTGGGTGATGTATGGTATGGTATTGAGATGGTTTATTTACGGCCGAATTCGTGGAAGTTGGGAGAGAGTATTATTGTATTGGTGTCTGGTATGAGTATTGAATTTTTGGAGCTGGAGGAAGGTGATTTTAATACAAATTTGTAAATTGTGGTTTGTTTGTATGGAGAGGAGGAAGGAGTATGATGTTGGAGAGGTGTTGGTATAGGTGTGATTGGTATTTGTTATGCATGGTCGAAATTTTTGGGAGATGGAGAGGTAATTTTATTATGGAGTGTTATGGCGGATTGAAATGATATGAAGCAATGTTAACGCTGATTGGTAAAAGCTGTGGTATGATGGATTGGAATGTTATGACGGAATATTGTTGTTATTATTTAGACTTGTACTATAGGAGGTGGAATCTGAAAGATTGAATGCAATGTTAGTGTCATGGCTGGTTTGGTATGCAATAGTGTAATGTTGCTGGCGTAGCTTATTTTGGAGTAGGTCAGGAAACAATAGAGGTGATGGAATTGCTGAAGCAAGAAGGTCGCGTGGTGTGAGTGATAACAAGCAGCAAGTTGCAACACCAGCAGCAGATTGTAAACATAGAACAGGCTGATGAGGTGTTCATTTCATTTTATTTTGTATGTGGTGGAGGGTGGTGGCTTGGGTTGGACTGCGTTTATTATTAGTTATTTATTTATTTATTTATTATTATTGTGAACGTGTATTCGGGGCTGAAAGCCTGTTTTGTTCATTAATAAATACAATACTAATTTTTCAATTCTTTCACACCCTCTTAAGTGGATTTTCCGTAAATAAAAGAATACGTGTCTCTTTATTTTTAAAGGACATTCCAAATACCAATTTTCACGTCTCTAACATCTTCAAATAAATGGCGTATGACTTTTAGTGCCGGGAGTATCCGAGGACATGTTCGGCTCGCCAGGTGCAAGTCTTTCGATTTGACCCCCGTAGGCGACCTGCGCGTCGTGATGAGGATGAAGACAACACACACACCCAGCCCCCGAGCCAGCGAAATTAACTAAAGATGGTTAAATTTCCCGGCCCTGCCGGGAATCGAACCCGGGACACCTGTGACCAAAGGCCAGCACGCTAACCGGTTAGCCATGGAGCCGGACACTAACATCTTCAGTATTTGATATATGAGTATCTTCATATTCAACTCTTTCTTCACTTCTTTTCAACCACCCCCCCCCCCCATTGCATACGTGGATTTTCCCCAAAAAAAGTATGTGTTTCTTCATTTTTTAAGAAGATAGAGATGAAAAATACCATCTTTCACTTCTGTAACATGTTAAGTTATACTGTAGAAATGTTCATTTTAAAAATTCACCCCCCTTTTCACCCACCCATTAATTGGATTTTTCAAAAGCAAAAAAATACGTGTTTCTTTATTTTTAAAGGAGATCCCAAATACCAATTTTCAGGTCTGTAATATCTTCAGTTTAGGAGATATACGTAGCCTCATTAAAGGCATTCAACCCATTTTTCACCCTTTTCACCCTTTTCCACCCTTCCTGTTGGGATTTTCCGAAAACAAAAATATACGTCTTTCTTTATTTTTAAAGGAGATTCTAAATACCATCTTTTACATCTATAAACTTTAAAAGTTTTGAGATATAGATACACTCATTTTAAAAATTCACCCCCTTTTCACCCCCCATTATTTTGATTTTCCAAAAACAAAAAAATACGTGTTTCTTTATTTGTAAAAGCGAACAAAAGTTCCAATTTTCAGGTCTGTAATGTTGCTGTTTCTGAGATATAAGTACCGGTATCCTGAGTAAAAGGCATTCAACCCCTTTTTCACCCTTTTTCAACCCTCCTATTGGGATTTTCTGAAAATAAAAAAATATGGGTTTCCTTATTTTTAAAGAAGATTCTAAATACCAATTTTCACATCTGTAAACTTCTAAAGTTTTGAGATATAGATACACAAATTTTAAAACTTCACACCCCCTTTTCACCCCTTTAGCGAAGGAGTATCCAAAAATCCTGTCTTAGCGAGCACCTACATCTTAGTAAGAATATATCCTCAAAATTTCATTTCTTTATGTCCAGTAGTGTTGGCTCGGCGATGATGAATCAGTCAGTCAGTCAGGACAAGTTACTTTATATATATACTAGCAAGATACCCGTGCTTCGCTACGGTATTATACTGAAATTTATAGTTGAATGCTTATTGTTTTAGATATATAATCCGCCGAAATTCGCGATCTGACTCGTTTTCTGCGAGAATCCACCAAAATTCCCGATCTGACTCGTTTTCTATTATTTTACAGCACGTTTCCTCCCATTTTTCAATCTTCCTTTTTAGCAATGGATTTCGTACTTCCCGGGCTAGGCTCAGGTATTCCTCCTGGTCAGTTGGGTCCGTAAATCTTTGCCATCTTTTCATTTAATCATTTTAATATGGATAAAATCCTTCAGGAGATCCGGCTTGGTGTCATATTGGGTGCCTTGGCGGCACTGAACACGCGGCCGGACTGCATTCTTAGTCATTACCCGTCCTGGAGCCGTTACCAGCGCGGTCCGCACATTTGACGACGGAGAAAAACCTGTCCCGCCTCCGTTTTGTCCAGCACGAATGTCACATGGAGTGACCGGGATTTGAACCACGGAACCCAGCTGTGAGAGGCCGGCGCGCTGCCGCCTGAGCAACGGAGGATCCTTATAAGTACATTAATAACAGTAGAATCAATTGGTCTCACCTCTTTCTACACCCCACCGCCGTTAAGTTTATTTACCGCCACCCCCGCCCCCAAAAAGAAAATTAAAAGAAGGCTTGTTTCTTTATGTTTAAGGGAGATTCCAAACACCAATGTTCACGTCTATTACCTTCAGTTTTGAGATATAAGTATCCCCATAAAAGTAATTTACTTTTATCACTTCATTTCACACTATTCCCCCCCCCCCCGTAAGGGAACTTTCCCGCAAAAAATACTTGTTTCCTTAATAGTAAAGGATCTTCTAAATACCAATTATCACGACTCTAACTTCTTATTTTTTGATTTACGTGTCCTCAAGAAAGGAATTCAACTCCTTTACACTCCCGCCCTCCAAGATGATTTCCCGCCCAAAACGCGTTTTTTTCTTTTTAAAGGAGATCCAAATACGAATTTTCACGTCTGTAACAACTTTAGTTTTTATTAGATGTATGTATTCTCATACAATTAAGCCAATTAATTTTTCAATTCTTTCAACCCCCCCCCCGCTTCATTGGATTTTAAGAGAATACGTGTTTCTTTACTTTTAAAGCAGATTGAAAATATCAAATTTCACGTCTGTAACATCTTCATTTTTTATATATCAGTAGCCTAATTAAAAGAATTCAACACCATTTTCAGTCACTTTTACCCCCCCCCCCTCCACCCAAGGGATATTTCCGAAAACGAAAAATACACGTTCCTTTATGTTTAATAGAGATAAAGAAATGCCTCTTTTCACTTGTGTAACATGTTAAGTTTTTTTAGATATACTGTAAAAATTCTCATTTTAAAATTTCACCCCTTTTGAGTTCGATTTAAGTGGAGTTTCCAAAAACAAATCACCTATGTTTCTTTACATTTATAGGAGATACCAATCACCCACTTTTTACGTCTGTAATATTTTACGTTTCCAAGATATTCTGTAGATATAGTCTTTCAAAAAATTCACCCCAATTTGTCACTCCTGTTTAACCGCCATTAATTGGATTTTCCAAAAACTAAAAAATACGTGTTTCTTAATTTTTAAAGGAGATCCCATATACAAATTTTCAGTTCTGTAATATCTTTCGTTTCTGACATATATGTATCCTCATTAAAGGCATTCAACCCATTTTCACCCTATTGGGATTTACAGGAAACAAAAAAATACGTGTTCCTTTATTTTTAGAGGAGATTCTAACTACCAATTTTTACATCTGTAAATTTTAAAGTTTTAAAATGTAGACACACTCATTTTAAAAAATTCATCCCCGCTTTTCACCCCCCAATATTTGGATTTTCAAAAAAAAAACGAAAAAATACGTGTTTCTTTACTTTTAAAGTAGATCCCAAATACCAATTTTCAGGCCTGTAATATCTTCAGGTTCTGAAATATAAGTAACCTCGTTAAAGACATTCAACCCATTATTCACCCTTTTACACCCTTCCTATTGGGATTTTCCGAAAACAAAAGAATACGTGTTTCTTTATTTTTAAAGGAGGTTCTAAATACCAACTTTTACATCTATAAACTTTAAAAGTTTTGAGATATAGATACACAAATTTTAAAAAAATCACCCCCTTTTCACCCCCGCCCATTAATTGGATTTTCCGAAAACAAAAAAAAACGTGTTTCTTTTTTAAAGGAGATCCCAAACACCAATTCTCAGGTCTGTAATATCTTCAGGTTCTGAAATATAAGTAGAGTCATGAAAGGCATTCGATCCTTTCTTCAACCTTTTCCACCCTTCCTATTAGGATTTTCCGAAAACAAAATATACATGTTTCTTTATTTTTAAAGGAAATTCTAAATACCAATTTTCACATCTATAACCTTTAAAAGTTTTGAGATATAGTTACACTAATTTTAAAATATTACCCCCTTTTCACCTCCTCCCCTAATTGGATTTTCCAGAAACAAAAAGTACGTGTTTCTTTATTTTTAAAGGAGATCCCAAACACCGATTTTAAGGTCTGTAATATCTTCAGTTTCTGAGATATAAGTAGCCTCATTAAAGGCATTCAACCCTTTTTCCACCCCTTTTCACTCCTCCTATTGCGATTTTCCGAAAGCAAAAAATACGTGTTTCTTTATTTTTAACGAAGATTCTAAATACCAGTTTTTACATCTGCAAACCTTAAAAGTTTGGAGATATAGATTCAGTCATTTTAAAAATTCACCCCCTTTTCACCCTCCCATTAACTGGATTTTCCAAAAACAAAAAAATACGTGTTTCTTTATTTTTAAGAGAGATTAAAAGTACCAATTTTCAGGTCTGTAATATCTTCAGTTTCTGAGATATAAGTACCGGTATCCTCATTGAAGGCATTCAACCCATTTTTCCCGATTTTCACCCTTTTTCACCCCTCCTAATGTGGTTTTCAGAAAACAAAAAAATACGTGTATCCTTATTTTTAAAGAAGATTCTAAATACCAATTTTCACATCTGTAAACTTTCAAAGTTTTGAGATTTGGACACACACATTTTAAAATTTCACCCCCCTTTTCACCCCCTCAGCGACGGAATATCCAAAAATCCTCTCTTAGCGAGCACCTACATCTTAATATGAATATATCCCCAAAATTTCATTTCTTTATGTCCAGTAGTTTTGGCTCGGCGATGATGAATCAGTCAGTCAGTCAGGACAAGCTACTTTATATACAGGATGTTAGGTGTATACCTGCATATATTTCTTCTAGCAATAGAGAACGATGTGACGAACCACTATATATCGAACTTTTAGTAATTCTCGGAAGTTATTTTCGAGAGCATAGAGATACGATGTTTTTAGAATAGGTAGTATGCCTTGTTCTTTTGAATGAATAGCTTCCCTTTGAGAACAGGCGAGTCACGCGCCATGTGTGCCAAACTGGTTTCTGTTTATGTTTACGTACAACAGCTGAACGCTACCTATGCAATACACGAGATGTTACGTAACATACTTGTCAAACTGGTTTTATGTTTAAGAGCAACTGAGCTACGATAACAGCTGAAGGTGGCTACTACAGTAGCGTATGCCTTGTTACGTTACATTCTCGCCAGACTGGTTTCGTAGTTGCCAGTATTCAGTTTCTGTCTTAGGGGCTTCAGACAACCCTGGTCATCGGTTTCGGACCCTGGATGTACCGAATTCTCAGTGTTAATACTGGTTCATTTGCTGTTATGTCCTTTAAGGGATTGGGATACGTGTGGTCATCAGCCCCGTGGTCTAGTGAGTATGGAAATGACCCGAAAACCTGAATCGGTGAGGGACCTGTACGAGCGTGTGATATAAATATTGGTTGGTATAGGCGCGCCGGGACGTGAAATACGGTACGATCCCCGTTGTGCATTGCGGAAAGGTACAAGAAAGATGGCAGGTCCTTACGCCAACGAAAGCAGTTATGGGATGCCCAAATGAATAGGATCGGAATTGAATTATCGAAACACATCGAACGTTTAGTTTCAAAGGAATATTGGACATGTTATACAACTAAATAAATTAAACGTACCTACATTTCGTGCCTCCTTCCGGGCTGAGTTGCTCAGACGGTTGAGGTGCAGGCCTTTTGATTCCAACTTTACAGGTTCGGACCTGGCCCAGTCCGGTGGTATTTGAAGGTGCTCAAATACTGTACGTCAGCCTCGTGTCGGCAGATTTTCTGGTACATAAAAAGAACTCGTGCGGGACTAAATTCGGGCACCTCAGCGTCTCAGAAAACCGTAGAAGTAGTTAGTGGGACGTAAAGCACTTAACGTTATTATTATTATTATTATTATTATTATTATTATTATTATTATTATTATTATTATTAGGTCATTAAAAGCTGAAATACGTGGAAGAAAATAGTAAAATATGCGTGGTTTAAGAGGAAACAAGATGAAATGTATGTCACGTGAGTTAGCATCGTTCGCAGTAGTTACCTACAGATTACTATGCGTAAAACGAGAACCAGGTCAAGCTCGTGGGGATGAGTCAGCTGTAATCTCGTATTGTGTATAAACATCAAACATACACATCAACAAATATAAGAAACGTAAACAAGGTTACACGTTAGAGACATGTAGCTATTAACCTGAACGCCAGGCCGACGGTCGCTTTCATGAGTACAGATGAGTTATCAAATTATACACAATCCACAGATGTCGAACTTATCTAAGAAGATTCCGCCACAACTATATTACATTTTACTGTGATGGTGCTAATAACAAATCGCAGCAGCTATTGGCTTTACGTCGCACCTACACACCTTATGGCGACGATGGGACTGGAACGGGCTAGGACAGAGAAGGAAGCGGCCGTGGCCTTAATTAAGGTACAGCACCAGCATTTGCCTGATGTGAAAATGGGAAACCACGGAAAAACATCTTCTGGGCTGCCGAGAGTGGGGTTCGAACCCACTATCTCCCGAATAATGGATACTGGCCACACTGAAATGAAATGTCGTATGGCTTTTAGTGCCGGGAGTGTCCGAAGATAAGTTCGGCTCGCCAGATGCAGGTTTTTGATTTGACTCCCGTAGGCGACCTGTGCGTCGTGATGAGGATGAAATGATGATGAAGATGGCACATACACCCAGTTCCCGTGCCAGCAAATTTAACCAATTAAGGTTAAATTTCCGACCCTCCCGGGAATCGAACACGGTACCCCTGTGACCAAAGGCCAGCACGCTAACCATTTAGCCATGGAGCCGGACTTAAGCGACTGCAGCTATCGAGCTCGGTAAATCGCAGCAGATTACGCTACTGCGTGTTGAGATGATGTCGGTAGAATACAGTATACCTGTTAAGACATAAGGCTGCAATAAAAGAAGAGGAAGGAGAAGGTAACGAGAGCCACATAGTCAAGCAGCACACAGCTGAACAAAATGCACATTAGTGACACAGACATAAGAGTGGCGTGGTCGCGGGAACTACAGTCGCATTCGTAACACTCTGTTGTAGAAAAATAATGAACTAACATACAGTACGAGCTCCGTAATTCCAGGTGGACGGTAACAAGACTATCTCGAATAGAAAAGTACGGATTTACGAACGTACACGAAAACGCCTGTGAACAACATAAGGTACCAATGTTAAACATTACAGTACAACAGTTTAAAAAACGAAAACCTACAGATTGCATTAAAAGAAATGTTAAACTTTCTTTTGTAAATTAACAAAACACTCTAAGCAATCTTCTTAAGTTAAAAGTTAACTTATAGTTCCTATTTCAGTAATGATGAATATAAAACGATTATTTTATTGAATATTTATACGTGACGACGACGACGACGACGATGATGATGATGATGATGATGATGATGATGATGATGATGATGATTGCTGCCTTAATGTCATCGGCCCTTAAAACGCAAAGTGTCCTCTGTTTTAACTCGTAGGGAATAAGAAACATAATATAAATTGCTGGAAGCCTTTCCCGATAGATTCATGAAGGGCGACCCGTGTTCTGTTCTGCCACACGATACACTAGCAGCATATAATGGTATTCGTGGTATTCATACACTGGCATTATTCAAATACTACTACTGATGCTACTTCTACGAAGTAACTCGCGTACTAGAACGGACGATAATTCGCATCTCTGACAGCTGTTATTCAGGTCAAGGTCAGACAGACCGGTTTCATGTAGGGGTGGGGAACCCGTCCAGCGACATCCCCGTCGCTAAGAACAGCAGACAACCGGCATGTGACAGGTCTAGTGCTTTTGTCGAACTGCTTACGTGGAATATTCTCCCACAGTGCGATTTCATATCATGGTCTTTTGGGAGTCCAACTCGCCGTATGCAGAAACAACACGTGTTGACGTGTACGTAAATAAAGTTTATTACGTCAACGAAAGAATGCATGGGATAGAATTTCAAAGTGAGTAGTATCGGAATTGAAATGTCAGAACACATCGAACGTTTTACTTCATACCAGTAAGGGACATGTTATAAACATAAAGTAATTAAACGTACCTTCCTTTCGTGCTTCCAACCGAAGAAAACATGTTTAAATGTAAATGAGAACCTTCTAGCTTACTGCTGATTTTGCAGTGCCTATTCAACGTATCAAAATAAACGTTGCCAGGCTGAGTGGCTCAGACGGTTCAAGCACTGGTTTCATGAACTTAGCAGGCTCGATCCTGGCTCAGTCCGCTGGTATTTGAAGGTGCTCAAATACGACCGCTTCTGATCGGTAGATTTACGGGCACGTTAAAGAATACCAGTGGGCAAAATTCCGACACCGCGCGTCTCCATTGGCACGTGAAGATTTATTATTATTATTATTATTATTATTATTATTATTATTATTATTATTATTATTATTATTATTGGGCGAGTTGGCCGTGCGATTAGCTTGCATCCGTCGAAAAGCCACTA
The DNA here is from genome assembly GCF_040414725.1 of Anabrus simplex. Lineage (NCBI taxonomy): Eukaryota > Metazoa > Arthropoda > Insecta > Orthoptera > Tettigoniidae > Anabrus > Anabrus simplex. Next base: position 268,661,956 of record NC_090268.1, read on the forward strand.
ACAATATTATTATACAAACTGTATTAGTCTATTATTACTGACTATTATGAAAATAAAAGTTAATCGCCCCACTCAAACTTCGTAGCTCGTAATCTGTCAGACAACACTAAAGAAAATAGTGAACTTTTAACAGGTCCGAATTATTATTAATAATATAATTGCAGACATGCCTCAGAAATTACCGAAGCATGTACTTACAAATTTTTTACGTCGCACCGACACAAATAGGTCTTACGGCGACAGTGGGAGAGAAAAGGGACACAAGTGGGAAGGAAGCGTTCGAAGTCTAATAAAGGTACAGTTCCAGCATTTCCCTGATGTGAAAATGGGAAACTACGGAAAACCATCTTCCCGGGTACCGACAGTGGAGTTCGAACCCACTATCACCAGAATAAAGCTCACAGCTGCGCGCCCCTAACCGCACGATCAACTTACTCTAAGCCCCAATGCCGGTCTGCGTAGCTCGGACGATAGAGCGCTGGTCTTCTGATCCCACCTTGGCAGGTTCGAAGGCGGCTCAGTTCGGTGGTATTTGAAGGTGCTGAAATACGCCAGTCTCGTGTCTGTGGATTTACTTGTATTTAAAAAAGTACTGCTTTACAAAATTCTGGCACTTCAGCGTCTTCGAAAACCGTGAAAATTAGTTAGTGGAACGTAAAGATATTAGTAGTAGTAGTAGTAGTAGTAGTAGTAACATTATTATTACGGACGTTTTATTTAAACGGGTCCGTTACATTACCGCTTACTGTCCGGTAATTAGCCTTCTGTCCACCTCTGTGGTATAGTGGTTAGTGTGATTAGCTGCCAACCCCCGGAGGCCCGTGTTCCATTCCCAGCTCCGCCACGAAATTTGAAAAGTGGTACCAGGGCTGGAACGGGGTCCACTAAGCCTCGGGAGGTCAAATGGGTAGAGGTGGTTCGATTCCAACCTCAGCCATCCTGAAAGTGGTTTCCCGTAGTTTCGCACTTCTCCAGGCAAATGCCGGGATGGTACCTACCTTAAGGCCACGGCCGCTTCCTTCCTCCTTCCTTGTCTATCCCTTCCAATCTCCCCATTCCCCAGCAAGGCCTACACAAGACCCCTGTTCAGCATAGAAGGTGAGGCCGCCTGGGCGTGGTACTGGTCATTCACCCCAGTTGTATCCCCCGACCCAATGTCTCATGCTCCAGGACACTGCCCTTCAGGCGGTAGAGGTGGGATCCCTCGCTGAGTCCGAGGGAAAACCAACCCTGGAAGGTAAACAGATTAGGAAAACGAAGAATAAGCCTTCTATTAGAAATGCCCGGCGGCAATTCCATAGTAGACCGAGCTCGATAGCTGCAGTTGCTTAACTGCGGCCAGTATCCAGTATTCGGGAGATAGCAGGTTCGAACCCCACTGTCGGCGGCCCTGAAGATGATTTTCCGTGGTTTCCCATTTTCACACCAGGCAAATGCTGGGGCTGTACCTTAATTAAGGCCACGGCCGCTTCCTTCCCACTCCTAGCCCTTTCCTGTCCCATCGTCGCCATAAGACCTATTTGTGTCGGTGCGACGTAAAGCATCTAGCAAAAGAAATCCACAGTAGCTATTGTTCCTTCGAGCAATGTTCACGCATGGTTGCAACTACGGTTTTTGAAATCTGTCTCATTAATAACAATATGACTGAATACTTACAGCCTTTTCTTTCAGTGTCCACCGTCCTTTCATTGACCTGAAAAGTTTATGAATAAGCATAGACAACTCGCATTGTCTATTGTCAGAAATTCATCGTAGACTGTCGCAATAACAGCACGGAAATTTTGCGCTCATTTTTCATTTACTTATTAACTATTTCCTTTCATTTTGTCAGGTTGGATCACTGAGTAATACCATTGACGTCTTATAAATCACACACAACTACACAATACTTTATTCGCACGTATGTGCTGTTGCGTATCTTCGAGGTCACTGTAAGGATCCTGTGTACATTTCACACAGAGTACCCTAGACCGGTTTTCGAGTACAGCAAGTGGCCTGGCACGTGAGTCATCCTCGCCTACTTGCCAAGCCTTTAGGGGAAGTGCACAACAACATGTGTTGGCCTGCGATAAGAAACAGGTTCAACAAGCCCTAGACTCTGCTACTGTACTTCCACTACGCGTGGACAGAATGACGTAACCGGCATATCCTGCTACGGCCGTTCAAAACACATTAGGTCCTGAAATATTTGGCTCAGTTATGGACAAACTAATAGGACAAGCTAAAAAGTACATAGCATATATTGTGAGATGTCTTTTTCTTTGCCGACTAGCTTAATATCTGCACGTATACACCTAACACCCTGTATATATAGATAGATGATTTTCAAATAAATTAAAATGTAATATAATTAAATAAGGCATTGTCTTTAATGTGAAACCAGATATATATCAATCAAATTAAAGTTAAAAAATCATTCAAAATAGGCAATGGCAAATAAAAATATAGTCAATAGAGAAAGTTAGTTAACAACATGCATTACATACATACATTATAATTATAGACTCTTATGCCTTTCAGCGTTCAGTCTGCAAGCCACTGTGAATTTACTAGACGTCGCCACAATCCCCTATTTGCAAGCAATGCTGTGGCCTCATATAGTTCTATACTTCTTATCTTTAAATCGTTACAAACTGAGTCAAACCATCGTCGTCTTGGTCTACCTCTACTTCTCTTACCCTCCATAACAGAGTCCATTTTTCTCCTAGGTAATCTATCCTCCTCCATTCACCTCACATGACCCCACCACCGAAGCCGGTTTATGTGTACAGCTTCATCCATCGAGTTCATTCCTAACTTAGCCTTAATATCCTCATACGAGTACCCTCCTGCCACTGTTCCCACCTGTTTGTACCAGCAATAATTCTCGCTACTTTTATGTCTGTTACTTCTAAGTTACGAATAAGATATCCTGAGTCAACCTAGCTTTCGCTCCCGTAAAGCAAAGTTGGTCTGAAAACAAACCGATGTAAAGATAGTTTCGTCTGGGAGCTGACTTCCTTGTTACAGAATACTGCTGATCGCAACTGCGAACTTACTGCATTAGCTTTACTACACCTTGATTCAATCTCACTTACTATATTACCATCCTGGGAGAACACACAACCTAAATACTTGAAATTATCTGCCTGTTCTAGCTTTGTATCACCAATCTGACATTCAATTCTGTTGAATTTCTTATCAAATGGCATCAATTTAGTCTTCGAAAGGCTAATTTTCATACCATACTTATTGCACCTATTTTCAAGTTTTAAGATATTAGACTGCAGGCTTTCGGCACAATCTGCCATTAAGACCACGTCGTCAGCATAGGCCAGACTGCTTACTACATTTCCACCTAACTGAATCACTCCCTGCCATTTTATACCTTTCAGCAGATGATCCATGTGAACTACGAACAGCAAAGGTGAAATATTACAGCCTTGTCTAACACCCTGAACCAAGAACTCATTCTACCGTCAATTCTCACTGAAGCCCAATTATCAACATAAATGCCTTTGATTGATTTTAATAATCTACCTTTAATTCCATAGTCCCCCAGTATGGCGAACATCTTTTCCCTCGGTACCCTGTCATATGCTTTCTCTAGATCTACAAAACATAAACACAACTGCCTATTCCTCTCGTAGCATTTTTCAATTACCTGCCGCATACTGAAAATCTGATCCTGACAGCCCCTCTGTGGTCCGAAACCACTCTGCTTTTCATCCAACTTCCTCTCAACGACTGAATCGCACCCTCCCTTCCAAGATGCCAGTGAATACTTTGCCTGGTACACTAATCAATGAGATACCTCGTTCACTCGCACCGGTACCAGCAAAAATTAACCAAACTCGTTCTCCCGGCGGGAGGAGGGGGCTTAAATTTAGATGATGGACCCACCCACAGGGGGTACGATGATACTAATCACAGGCAACGCCCAGACCCATGATGTTCCTCACATAATTGTACGAGTCACAAGTAATCTCATGGTTCCATTTCATCACCCCCGTTGAGCACCCCTTATAGTCGCCTCTTACGACAGGCAGGGGTACCATGGGTGTTATCTTCGTCTGTGTATCCCACCCTCAAGAGATTGAAATGTAAGGCACGGAGCAGCAACCATAATGTGAAATTTCAACCTTGTATATTAAACGGTTTCTGAGAAATGCATATTTTTTTGGGGTATTAACCCGCCTTCAGCACTATTTTTTCTGAGCATTATCTTATTAGACATCTAAGACATACGGGAGCAATCATTGAGTAAAATTTCAACTTCTTTCCGGTGAACGGTTTCGGAGGAATGAATAGATTTGGTTCAGTGTTTTATATCCCTTCTCTTCCCTTAGGAATGGTATGCTTTGAAGCTCTAATTTACTCAGCACCTGCAGCGTAATAGAAATGTATCTGCAAAATTGTGTTTCTTTATGTCCAATAATTTTGCTTGGGCGTTGATTGAAACTCTCTCATGACATCACCTTTTACATATATAGATTTACACTTTCATACTCATTCAGCGTTAAATTTAGATGCAGAAAGAAAAATTTCCTCAGACCATGTAATTTGTATAATCGATTCAACTGGTATTTGAAAGTAACTTAAGTTGACAGGCATTCCACAGATTTCAACTCATGGAATTTCTAAACAATACTTTTCACACGATATCAAATTTATTCTCAAAAGGTACACTTAAATCGACGAGGAATTTGAATCAGTGGGTCATGATTCTCTATTTGTGGAAGCATCCACCTTGTTGAAAAGTTACCGGTATTTCGAAGTTATTTATTCAAGTTTGATGATGACGCTATTTGTATTTGCTGTAAAATCAAGCTATGCTTACAATTAAACAGCGCTCAAAATGCCAGATTACTTGGGATCTATTTCTTAAAGCTCGACCTCAATGCCGTTATCTCCAGACATATCCGTTTGCTATAAAAGGCGATTCCATAAATTACTTCAAATGTGCATATGAACGGCCCACTACATTCCAGTTACCTCATTGAGAACGCCGCAAATGCAACCACCGCATTCCCGTAGACATATTCCAGCAGTAATAGCCATACAGTTTAACAAATGAGGAACATAGCATTTTAACTGCGCTCTGAGAAATCGCTCTCCCATTATAACCCGTGCACTTATCACGTAGGTCGAATGGAATGCTAGCTATTCTACAGCCAATGTGACGTTAATATTCAGTTTGGGAAACACAGTACTTGAATCGCAGTTACAATCATATACTAAATTAAGGATGATTGGTTTATGATGATTCTTGTTTTTATAAGGGGCCTAACATGCAGCTCATCAGTCCCTGATGGTACGAGGTGAAATAAAATAAAATAACAGATTAAAATTTAAAATGTACACACTGACTAGGATTTCTTTTAAATATGAGGAAAATATTGATGATGATGATGATGATGATGATGATAGTAATACTTGTTGTTTAAAGGGGCCTACTATGTAGATCAACGGCCGCTAATGGTACGAGATGAAATGATATGTAGTAATAATCAAAATGTATCCACTGACTAGAATTTAAAAGATGAAGAAATGATTATGTATTTAAAATAAGCAGTGGATTTAATTAGCATTTATACCTAAAATCGTATATCTCTTTACGATTACGACGAATTTACCAGAGAAAATAGTCCATTATTATATATATATATATATATATATATATGTATTTTTATTTATTTTATGAAATACTTCCTCTCATGCAGAGGCTGCCTTGCGACAAAGTATACATTTACATTTATTTTTAGAAGATAAATAGATATACTGTACTTGATAAATGTTGAAGGTAACCTAATTGTAACAGTGATTTCTTAGAATTATCAGTGAGCCCCTTAAGGCTATGATGGCAATCTCCCGTAACGCTGTAACTGGCAGAGACATCTGTTTCCAGAAATTAGCGGCAATCATTGCTCCAATCATCAGACCTACTATGTCGATTTCCTCTATCTGGTATTTCTCCCTGTAGTAAGGAATTGTTGGTAATGATTTACTTTTTAATTCATTATATCCATCCATTTTATAAAATAAAATTTTGCCTGTAGCCCTACATTAATCAGAATTTAAAAATAATAATTTTGCATCGGTCATGTCCGCAGTAAGTAGGAAATGCCCTTTGTACTTTTCCGTCATCCCTGTCTGTCTGTCTGTCTGTCTGTCTGTCTGTACGCGCATCACGTGGAGAATAATAAACAGAAATTAATCAAAATCGGTACGTGAAGTCGGGGTATTAGGCACAACACTTTTGGCAGTAAATAATTGTACTCATGCTGAGTGGCATGGCAGTTAAGGGAATGGTCTAAAATGTAATTTTCAAATGGCTTCGGTATTCGTGATTCTTTAGAAAACTACCAATTAACTAAAGTAATAGACATACTATTTTCGATCATCTATGCCGTATACAGTTTTGACGTAAAAAGAGGTATTCTTAAATTTAGACTTATGAAGCCGAGCACTAACGTGACCTAGTCGTCTATGCAGTTCAATCGTTTTAACTGACAATGGTGGCAGTTGATGTTGATGCTTGTCGTTTAAAGGAGACTACAGTTACGTGATTGGCCCCTAATGGTACGAAATGAAACGAAATGTAACGACAATTTGTAAGTCCAAAACTCATCCACTGACCAAAATTCAAAATGTGATGATGAAAAATGAATGGATGAACATGAATTCAAAATAATCAGTGGATACAGCTCACAATATTCAAAATAGTCAAAAATAATTCTATAGACTAAATAGTCTAAATAATTAATTAATTAATTTATTTATTTATTTATTTATTGGTAACAAAAGGCCGCATGAGCCTCTGGCTCGTGATAGGGAAGATACAGTACATACTTTTCTTAAGGTGACACAATAATTACATTTCACATACAACAGCTTTTACAGTAGTGACAAGTACATTTTTGGATAACTGAGACATAGTTGTTATTTTATTAACATGTTAGCATCACAGTTTTTCAGACGAATATTCAGATATTGCATGGCTGTAAGATATTAAATATGAAAAATATATTAGTGTATCAATTAAAGTATGATATATAGAGGTTATATTAAGGTATCCGTTTTTAATAAACATTTAACCGATTTAGAGTTCTTTACAACAGGATGCAATACATTATATTCCCTAAACATTGATGCGTCTTTGCCTTTCACTCTATACCTTACTGCATTAGAATGATAGGGACATTTACTTAATGATCCTCTGGTTCCATATCTATAAATTTCAATAAAATGGGAGAAGTTAACAGTAGAGAGGTTAATTTCCTGTCTAGTTAATACACAAAGAATGATGGTGAAAATGCTATTTGTTTATGAAATAGCAGAATATTTGACTCTGAATAAATTTCATGTGACTGTTTGAGGAAGAGGAATCCATAAATGATTTTGATGGCTCTCTTTTGAAGGAATACCAAATTAATAACATAATCTTTCCTACAACTACCCCAAATAAAGCTTATGTACGTTAGATGTTGGTGACAGAAATTGCTGTATCTTAATTAATGCACTGACTACATTTAGAAAAAGAAGCGATGAAGCTAACGGACAGGGGGATTCTACAAAAATGGAGGGGTCAGTGTTCACTTTCGAGCCGGAATGGAGGTCCAGGATGATTTTCAGGTCATTTCATTATATACAGAGGAATCTTACTGGTCGTCTGACAAGACAAGAAACGGAAGGTAAATCTAACAATCCAAACCATAACTGAGAGTTAATACACACCATCCGTAGAAAATCTGACCTTCAACAAGTAGAATTCCAGATTTACATTTAATGAAGGTTATTCACCATTCACCCGAATGGATCCTTAATCGAACCAAATCGACTATCAGTTGTTTTGGATAGGTTGCGAAATTTTACCTGAAAGCATGGTGTTCATAACATATTAACAGCAATTGTTACAATCCAAAATAAAATTCCACCATATATTGTCATCTCGTGACACCCTTACGTTACAAAGGAATCCCGATACTGAAACATGCATCACACCAAACAGACGTTCAGAAGGAACCATCAACACTTGATCCGATGGGATCTTACGTTACATCGTTCTGAAGGAACAAAACTGCGCAATGCAGGGAAACGTTAATTCATTATACGTTTAGAAGAAACGCCAAACACTGAAGTTAAAGAAAAGTGATAAATCACTTGGAAATGTTCTTACTAAACCATCTTTCAGGTTATGAAACAGTTACGTCGTTAAATTCGTTCAACTACAAGTCCATAATATTAAACAAATAAAAGGAAATACAGTATTTCAAATTCTCTATAACTAAGACTACAATTACAAATCTGTCTACCTACACTTGTCCCATTAAACCAAACTACAGGTGATTGGTAGATCAATGTCTCACATAAATAATGTGAATAACGAAATGAAAATTAAATATATTAGTGAGCTGACGAATCGAAACCGCATTCGTAACGAAAATCCTACATAAATCAACTGTCAACACAGGGTATTGTCTTACTATACCAGACACCCGAACATTACATCTTAAAGTAAAGAAAGGAAAATAGAAAATGGAAGTTTATCGAACTTGAACACGCGCAGCTGAGCAGTAGTGGTCAGTCTCTATCAGCCAGGTTTCCGCGTGGGACAGCTACTACATTCATGCCGCTACTGATGCAACGCTATTACGGGAGCACCTTACGGCTAGTGAGAATTATGCCGAAACATGGTCTAAATATCACCAGCTAATAACTTTCGCGCTCGTATCCACTACTGCAATCACTAACATTGTTCAAAAATGCCTAACTTATGACTTGGATATGTACAGACGACGTCCTAATACTGTCGTTGAGTCAACGTTACAGTGTCTACCCATCCTTAAGTTACATTATACACGCGGCATCTTAAATCTATCGTTGATACAGGTTATGGTATCTACACATCATACATACTGCCAGGCGAAATCGAAACTTTAACACTCTGTCCGGATATTTAAATCTGATCCTCGTTAAAGCTCTAGCACATGAAGTGAAATTCGCTACAAAAATGAACTCGAACCTGGAAATATTACTGGGTCTATTTCCTACAGTAAAGAGTGAAATCGAAATTAACATGTCCGAATAGTTTAATCTCCTCAATACAATCTCAACACATGCAGTGAAGTTGGCTAAATAAAAATAAACTCAACTCTCCTTTGATATTACGTAATATCACTGAAAACAATAATCACTACCATCACGATATTCACGGCATAACTCTAGTGTGAGGCTTCAACTGACCTTCCATGTCAACACTCCAAACAGGTATCACGGTGAATTGTCCAGTGAAGTAACTCCCCATCGATCTATGCAAGCTAAACTCTCATTCTAATAAAATTCCGTTTTCACACCCACAATGTTTCGAGTCAGCGATATTTTCATCTCGTAAAGATACCGAATAGAATTCAATTTACAGTACAATAAATATTATATTGACCGTGTGTCAGAATGTATTTTGTTCGTGAGGTCGGCTATCATAAAAATGCACTTCGCTGGTATCAAATGGAACTGTCACTTAGACTTAACTGCCGTTACCAACGGTCTCACATAAAATAATATTTGGCGAAAATCAACTTGTACTTAAAATAGGCGTTAAAATTCGCTCACTTGGATTTGACAACCGTTACATTCATCAATCGCTCTGGATTGCTACATGACATCGCTCCTCTCGTACAGCCTGTCTCAGAAATATTACACCTCAAACTATACACCATGTCACAAAAATTCCTCTCCATCGAAATACAGGGCCTATTACTCTCGGCTTCCCGCTTATTTTACATCACTCATAAAATACAGGCTTACTCTGCCTTTAACATCTTCTCATATTTCATTTCCATTACAATCCATGTTCTTCTTGTTTGTAACTTTTTTAAATACAAGCGATCCCATGACCAAACAACTTTATAATGATCTCACAATTAACTTCTCGAAATTTTTCCGGACATCAGGAGCAAAATAGCATAACATGATTTTCGATATCACAAATACTCGGTGTCACAAATTTCCTAAAAAAGCCTAACTTTATCATACTTCACTTTATTTCGATATAGACGGAAAATCTCGTTTGTCATTAATCCTGAACGCATAATTTACCATCTTCTTAAATTATATCCTTACGTGATTATTATTATTATTATTATTATTGGATACGTTTGACTTTATCACACTCATAACGGTTATTATCGTTATCAATATTGTAACTTTTACAGGCCCGAACCTTATTTCATTGATTTCCATTGCAATATATAACCAGTTTTAATTTTTTAAAGAAATGGAAACACGTTTTCAAGTCACGCGCGCTGACATAAATAACAAACAATTCGCCTCCACATTAGAATAACGACAAGACATAATCCTCGTCGTCACAATACTTAAATTTTACACACCCCACACATTCATGGCGATCTTATGATTCATTATTTAATTAATTTAAAGGGACAATCATTTACATTACTAACTACAAAACATGATATTTAAATTACACAGACCTGTAATCGCGTCGTTGGCGTGGCGTTATCTCGGCGTCATCTTACGCCAGCCACCTCGGGACTTAGCCTCTCATAATTCCAGGACATATTCTTCGCTTAAATACTACCTTATAAATACACCGATTCTGCACTCATCTTGAAGCAACATACATTAATTTATTTATATGATACTTTTCAAAAAAATATTATGTACACAATTACATCAATTGAACCGCCCTGCTTCGTGTCGAGAACCCAACTAATATAGTTTGCGGAAATATCCAATTCCTTCCTCTTCAGGTGTTTCACAGGTGTGACTGACCGTGAGACAAAAGCATATCTCCGTCAGATTACAACAGTCCTCCCTTACTGATTACCAAAAAACATCGTTCGCAATAATTCACAAGATCTATCTATGAATCTACTGTCACCCTACGCATACTTTCAGGAATCCTACAATTATTTAACTTATAATTTTCTTCCCGACCGTGATGGATATCGTTAATATAATGTTTCGATATCTAATTGGTCTCCGTTCACCATTTACCACTTGGTAATATATTCATCCCTCCAGCCAACTGGCTTTAGATATTCTACCAGTCTATTTTGCCCACTTTAAGCCTTCTTTTTAACGTCGCCTGACGCAGATTCACCCTCTAGGACAATTGAATGATGACATTTATGCATTTTCTAGGGACGCTCGGTTTGGCGTTATCTACTGTGGTGCAATCATTCTATTTGATGCCCTCTGGACTGATTTTTTCGAGACTCACTCCAGAGATTCCACCTATTTTTCCAATCATGACGTGTTTGCTGATTTTCCCTGTTTCTTTAACGGGCGTGATTAATTCATTTCGTGCACGAGGGTTCTCGCGCATTTTGACTGTATGTCCTTAACCGAGCTCGATAGCTGCAGTCGCTTATGTGCGGCCAGTATTCGGGAGATAGTGGGTTCGAACCCCACTGCTGACAACCCTGAGGATGGTTTTGCCATTTTCAGACCAGGCAAATGCTGGGGCTGTACCTTAATTAAGGCCACGGCTACTTCCTTCCCGCTCCCAGCCTCTTCCGCTCCCATCGTCGCCATCAGACCTATCTGTGTCAGTGCGACGTAAAGCAACTTGTAAAAAAATGCATGTCCTTGACACGTGTGTTCCTTTCGGCCAAGATTGATGCCAACTTCTCCCCGAGCCTAATTAAGTACATTTCCACCTTGTGGACTTAAGCTTTATAAAAATTTTCTCAAAATTCTCAATTATGTCTTTTTTTGTTAATCCTTCTTCTTCTCCTTATTTTTCTACCGCTTTTCCAACACCTTTTGAGTCTCGGGTGCGAACTGTGTCACACATGTGGATTTGTCGCTGTTTTTGGCCGGATGCTTTTCCTGACGCCAACCCTATGTGGAGGGATGTAATCACTATTGCGTGTTTCTGTTGTGATGGGTAGTATAGTGTGTTGTGTGAATATGAAGAGGAAACTGTTGGGACAAACACTAATATCCAGTCCCCGGGGCAGAAGATATAATCAGAGGCTATTAAAATTCCCGACCCGGCCGGGAATCGAACCCCTCTAAACCGAAAGCCTCAACGCTGAGCATTTAGCCAATGAGACAGACGACTTATTTCTTTGTTAATGACAGTGCCGAAATCTCCCGCAATGAGGGTTATGATCCAGAATTTCATTATTAATTACCTGAGGTCTACCGAAATGTTCTGACCTCATTCGATGTTTGGTGGGCTGCTTCCCGCTGTGAGTTGTCATGGCACAGAACGCGAGATGAGCTTGTTAATAAAATATGGATGCACTCCTCCTTGTAGTTGAAATTTTAGCAAGGTAGAATTGTGTGTTCATTATCATTCACAAATTCGCAGCATAGATCAACAGGGTTTGCTGGCGCCTTCGCTGTAAAGACGGCACACCAGATTCAGCGAACAGGCTAGCTATGGGGTATGTATTGGAATGTTCCCGTTGCCAACGTAACTCCGCTGTGGTCGATGCTATTAGGTCTCATAACAACGCTTTCGCTTCCTGATCCATAAGCTGCACTACCATAGTGTATTCTAGATAAAATATGTGCCCTATTAAATCATCGGAGCACCGTACATTCTGCACGCCATGTAGAAACTCCAAAATATTCAGCTTCTTAGCGCACTTGACATCTGTGACACGAGGGACTCCCACGATAATTTACTACCTTAAAGTAGCCCAATAAATCGGTACGTATTAACTACAGGAAGAGCGACTCCTTATGTCGCCTTTTACGGTAGGCAGGGTTTGATAATGATGATGATGATGATGATGATGATGCTGCTTCTCTAAAGGGGCCTTACATCTAGGTCATCGGCCCATAATGGTACGAAATGTGACGAAATGTAATGACAATTTAAAAGTCCAAAATTCACTCAAAACGTGATGATAAAGATGAAAGGTTAAATATGAATTTAAATTAATCGGCGGAGCCAACTCATATTATCGAAGATTAAAAGTAATTCCAAAATCGACCCACTGTCTAGAATTCAAAAAGATGACGATGAACAATGATTATGAACTTAAGACAATCAGGGGATCCGACCCGCAATGCCCCACCTTCCCTGAAACTATATTGAAAAGTTAGTATTACTGACCGAGGGACTGCTTACAAAGCACAATTCAGAATCGGTGAATCTTATTGCCCAAAGGAACCCAAAATATGTGACAACGGCCCCTCATAATGGTACTCATCGCTATTAAAGTTCAATCATGGTATTCTCAAGTTGCAGCACTAATCAAAAGTAGCGTAGACTCACGGTGTTCCAAACGTTATGGTAGGCCTACTACTCACAAGTAGTTTAGTCTCACAGGTAGCGCAGACCTATGGTGTTTCTCACATAATGGTGCCACACGTAAGCAACGTAAACCCCTGGTGTTCCTTACATAGGTGTACTAATCACAGGGACTCGTACTATCCCGTGGTGTTCCTTACATAGTTGGTATTAATCACAGGCAACGCGACCCACAGTGTCGCTCATATAGTGCTACTAATCACAGGCAACGCCCAGACCAGTGGTGTTTGTCACAATGGAACTAATCACAGGCAATGTAAGACCGTGGTTTTCCGCATATAGTGGTACTAATCACGGGCACTGTAAACCCATAGTGATCCACCCACTATTGCTACTAATCACAACCTATTGTGTACCAAACATAGTGGTACTACTCGCAAGTAAAGGCGACGCATGGTTTATGGTTTTCCTCGGGAATTGATACTAAACACAAGTAGTTTCATCTTTCTAATTCAATCATCCCTTGGTCGCCCCTTTTAGTAGCCTCTTACGACAGGCAGAGGATACCATGTGTGTATTCTTCATCTGCATCCCCCACCCACAGGGTGTACAGGCAGGGTTTACCGCTTGATGTATTCAAAACATCCAATCCACAGGGTGTGAAATTCATCGTTCGAAAATCACAATCCATTTCGGGCCTAGGTCGCCCCTTTTCGTCACCTCTTGCGGGAGGCGGGGATACATTGTATGTATTCTTCGATATCGGTCCCCATCCACATGGATTCTAGAGAATGTACCACTGCGTAACCGTTCTATATGAACACTAATCAGAAGGAAAATGGAAGTTGCACAACATTTCGAAGAATGAAGGCATCGGCAAAAGAAGGGGTAGGACGACGAAGGACTTGTCAACGAGACTTTCTAGGACCCGCAAACCTACCGTTGTGGTCGGAAAGATAAGATTTGACCAAGGCTGGTCGGATAGGAAAGATGAAAGAGAGGAGCCTGCCACATGAATGTGAAAGAAATGCAAGACGCAGATAAGGGACCAAAGGTAGTCAACCCACGCTCCCATCAAGAGAGGCCTGGGTTACCCTTTAGTCGCATTACAGGAGAGGCTAGAGATTATAATTGTGGTTTAAAATGGCCTAAACTCTAGGTTATCCGGCCCTGAAAATGTAAGAGTAACCGGAGATGTATTTTGCCGCCCCCACCCACTGGAATATAAGACCACCAAGGTCAACCCACTGAAGGTTTGCTTTTTGTTTGCTCGATCCCATCCTAAAGAAATACTGTTACATTTTGACAGTATCTCGTATATGAAGATACTTACTAAAACTTTGCAGGTACATTGTGACCATATTCTCCTACATTTGTTCCTGTTGTCGCAGTGATGTAAAATATTCGCGTTTCAAACTCTTTGACCCTCGGGAGTCATAACCCTGATGAAGGCGGATGCACCACGGACAAGTATTACGCAAGCACATTAGTAGTCGATTAGGGCCCGTTCTCATTGCGTGCCCATAGCTCGGGTAACCCCAATAGGTCGTTCGGTCACGCCCTCTATAATACGTATGTCAGCGATATTAATACACTGAGTCTAATAGCTGCAGCATCTTCATTATCCTTGAAGAACTGGATTTCAAAAGTAAACGTCATGTGTCGTAAAGCTAACAGAGGGCCATGCATTTAATATATCATTACGGTTTTTACTTTCTGCGTGGGCTTGTGATGGGCTGCTTCAGTCTTAAGAAATAAGTAACTTAACCATTCACCATTCTGTCGTAACATGACTCGACAAATTTTACAAACTCGGAGTACGTAACTCTTACAGGGAAACATTTGCTAATGAGCCACACGATGGAAATCAGAGTTTTACGCTATGACAGTATAATTTGTTACCGGCAGCCGATGTATTCTGTTCGCTTTTCTGGTATTAGGTCATACCTGTGGGCAATGCTGTCAGAAGACTACGTTACTGTTACCTAGTAAATCTCTTAGGATCTCCGCATTAATTTTGATCGCGGTTAAGATTAAGAAAAGGAATAATACACAAGCAACTTGGCTGCGCGGTGCGGGCCGAGTAGCAGTTAACTTCCACTCAGGAGATTATAGGTTAAAAACCCACCTCAGCAGCCCTGCGTATGGATGTTCGAGTTTCCTTATTCTTCGAACGAAGCAAGTGCTGGAGTTATAAATTAATCAAGATCAAAGCCGCTTGCTTCTCCTTGAGTTGGTTAAGCAGTCGGGTCGTGTAGCCGTTAGGTTGTATTCGGGGGATGTTGGGTTCGGAAACCACCGTCGGTAGACCTGAAGAATTCTTCCATGGTTTTCCATTTTCAACCAAATATTGCGAATTTATGCTAATTAAGGCGATGACCGCTTCCTTCCCAGTCCAAGCGCTTTCGGCCGTCGAAAAAGTCACAAAGCAAACAAAGCAAACGTGCGCGTAGAGGCGCGCGGCTGTGAGCTTGCATTCGGGAGATAGCGAGTTCGAATCCCACTGTCGGCAGCCCTGAAGATGGTTTTCTGTGGTTTCCCATTTTCACACCAGGCAAATGCTGGGGTTGTACCATAATTAAGGCCACAGCCGCTTCCTTCCAACACCTAGGCCATTCCTATCCCATCGTCGCCATCAGACCTAGCAAAAAAAAAAAAAAGCAAACGAACATACAGTACAGTACATACGCCTTTGTTATAAACTTATGCCCCCAGTCTGCAAGACTCTGAATTAACTAAGCGAATTGTGCAGTTCCACACATCTTTCGACCATCAAGGGCAGAGTCTATCCCTGATCTCCCTCTACTTCTCTTACCTTCCACGAGAAAATTAGAATTTCTTGTAGGTATCATTTTATCCTCCATTCACCTCACATTGCCTTACTACGAAAGCCAGTTTATACACACAATAATATCTCGTCAGCGATTTATCGTGTCTCTGAAAAAGCACTAACGTTTACGGTGACGGTGTGATAGGAAAAAGCTGGCAAGGTTTACAAAGGAAGTGGCCACGGCCTTAATTAAGACACAGTTTTAGTATTTGCCTTTTTTCATTCCGTGGTGTCCGGCTCCATAGCTACATTTTTAGCGTGATGTCCATTAGTCAAGGGGTTCAGAGTTCAATTCCAGGACGGGTCATTGGTTAATTCTTTTACCTAGGGAGCTGAGTGTGTATGCCGTTTTCAGCACCATGAGTTATCTTATACAGGGCCCCATCCTCACAGATGCGCCGGTCACCTAAACGGTGTCAACTTTAAAGATCTGCACCACACGCCATTATTATATTCCGGTGGTTTAAGAAAGAGCTCAAATACTCCAACCTCATGTCGGTATATTTACCAACACGTAAGAGATCTGCTTTGAGACGAATTTCCGGCATTTCGGTGTCTTTATAAACCGTAAGAATGTAGTAGGATATACAACTAATACAATTCCAAAAATTAAACTAAAAATGAGGAATTACAGAAAACCACCTTGAGGATTGCCGAAGGTGGAGTTCGATCCCACCGTTTCCCGAACAGAAGTTTAAAATCACACGGCCTCATGCCGTGCAGTCAACTTGGTAGAAATAATAATAATAATAATAATAATAATAATAATAATAATAATAATAATAATAATAATAATAATAATAATAATAATAATAATAATAATAATAATAATACATTGGATGCCAACGATTTCAGAAGATATGAGGGAGTTGGAATTCGACAGCAGTTCGTTAACATGCCGCAAATCAATGACACGCAACTGTCAGATTTTGATACCTCCGACTACCTTCCTAGCCATCTTCCTACAGCTGTGAAAACCCTTGGAGGAGTGGAAGGTAATGCTTCCACTATTCGTAAACTCCCTACTGAGCAGAGTGGTTAGTTCTGTGGCCAGCCGCCTTTTGTCCTCAGGAATTAGCCTGGTACTCATTTTTAGTGTGGGCTGAGTGAAACTCAGAACATTAGCATCGGCAGGACGCAGAAAATAAATACAAAATTGCAATTAATATTCTTCGCAAATCAGATCGCAATTTTATCAAAAACGTTTTTGTTATGTAGCATTTTATCAACAGGATCATTATTAACGGAGATATCTGAGAGTACATTTTTGCACCTCCCTCTAAACTACAGAATTTAACCCAGCGTGAATAATATTAACAACTAATATCGCACTGCCATCTCTCGAGACAAAGGCTGATTTTCGTTATGTTATATTCTATTCTATTCTATTCTATTCTATTCTATTCTATTCTATTCTATTCTATTCTATCCTATTCAGCCTCCACGTGATGCGCCTACATACGTACATGATTGAACTTAAAAAATATATTTCCTTCTTATTCTGAACATGAAAGGTATATTTTTTAAGAAATTCTGACCAAAGTGCAAGAAAACTCTAATTCTATTTATATAAATGCATTAATGTCCACCTGTGCGGTGTAGTGGTTAGTGTGATTGGCTACCGCCCCCGAAGGCGCGGGTTCAATTCCCGGCTCTGCCACGAAATTTGAAAAGTGGTACGAACCATGGAACGAGGTCTACTCTGCGTCAGGAGGTCAACTGAGTAGAGGGGGTCCGATTCACACCTCAGCCATCCTGAAGGTGATTTTCCCTGGTTTCCCACTTCTCCTCCAGGCAAATGCCGGGATGGTATCTAACTTTTAAGGCCACGCCACTTCCTTCCCTCTTCCTTCTCTATCCTTTCCAATCTTCCCATCCTCCACAAGGCCTCCTTTCAGCATAGCAGGTGAGGCCACCTGGGCGAGATACTGATCCTCATCTCCAGTTGTATCTCCTGACCCAGAGTCTCACGCTATAGGACACTGCCCCTGAGGCGGTAAAGGTGGGATCCCTCGCTGAGTCCGAGGGAAAAACCAACCCTGAACGGTAAAAGGATTAAGAAAGGAAGAAGAAAGAAGATACATTAATATTGGAAACCAGGTGTGTATTATATTGACACAGTATTACGATCTTCACGAGATCTGAGAGACGGTCTTCTCCGGTAAGATGGCGCACAGCATTCCAATATTTATGTCTTTGAATTGAGACACATAGCTGGTTATATCTGCTAGAAGTAAGGCCATATGACAGCCGTACTGTTCTTAAGTTATGGTGCGTGAATAGCATTAAGAGATGAATCAAAATTAGTTTGAAATAAGACCAGCACCGTCACGGAATCACCATGTAATTCATATTACACAATTAGGCATTCTTATTGTTATTGACGAAGCCGTTGTAAATCCAGCGGGGAAAGAAGGGAGTCCCTCGCTGTACGTGTCGGTCCCCCTGGGGAGTCTGCCAGCCCTGCGGGCATAAATCAGCCCCCCATAATGTGAGCTATAATTATCTGTAATAGTAATGCCACACATATCTCAGCCATGAGAATGAAGGCATCGTGTTCTTTGTAATCTCAGAGCCCCGAACATATCTCATACGGACTTCAGATGCGCCTAACCATAGAGAATGTTCTCCTGTGGCGTGTAACTGTGTCATCCAGTTCTGTATCACTAGCTAGCTATCTATTATTTTATGTGTGTAATAGGATATGACATTCCTTAAGGTACTGTATATCATTTGCACGAAGTTTAAATGTGTAGTAATCCTGAGAATTTCGTACCGACCATAGTGGCGCACTCCTTGCCTGTCCTTTTCTCAAGATAGTAGGCAATGGTATGATGATAAACGGGGCTAAAAGCCAGGTTGTGAGTTTAACAAATAGGACAAGTCCCCTCAGTTTTAATTACTGCGTTGATGGGGTGAAAGTTCCTTATGGAGATTGTAAGTATCTAGGTGTTAATATAAGGAAAGATCATTGGGGTAATCACATAAATGGGATTGTAAATAAAGGGAGCAGATCTCTGCACATGGTTATGAGGGTGTTTAAGGGTTGTAGTAAAGATGTAAAGGAGAGGACATGTAAGTCTCTGGCAAGACTCCAACTAGAGTATGGTTCCAGTGTATGGGGCCCTTATCAGGAGTACTTCATTCAAGAACTGGAAAAAATCCAAAGAAAAGCAGCTCGATAAGTTCTAGGTGATTTCCGACAAAAGAGTAGAGTTACAAAAATGTTGCAAAGTTTGGGCTGGGAAGACTTGGGAGAAAGAAGACGAGCTGCTCGTCTAAGTGGTATGTTACAATCTGTCAGTGGAGAGATGACGTGTTATGACATTAGTAGACGAATAAATTTGAGTGGTGTCTCTTAAAAGTAGGAAAGATCACAAAATGAAGATGAAGTTGGAATTCAAGAGGACAAATTGGGGCAAATATTCGTTTATAGGAAGGGGAATTAGGGATTGGAACCACTTACCAAGGGAGAAGTTCAATAAATATCCAATTTCTTTGAAATCATTTAAGAAAAGGCAAGAAAAGCAACAGATAGGAAATCTGCCACCTGGGCGACTGTCCTAAATACAGATCAGTATTGATTGATTGATGGATTCGATCTCAACTGAAGGCGGTGCCATTTGAAGAAGTCTAAGATGACTGTTGTTTTCAGGAGCCGGACTAAGCCTTTCGACTCTGATGGCATGACGTAAAATGAGCGTTAATTAAAACTTACCCACTGACGAAGGTGAGAATATTATTCTGCTACCGCTTTTTCCACGCCTGTGCGGTAGCGGGTGAGAACTGTTTCGCACATACATATTTAGTCCAGCTTTACGGCCAGATGCCCTTTCTGACGGAAATCATATGGGAAGGGATGTAATAACTTTTGGAGTGGTTAGAAGTGTGATATGTTCGTTGACTATAAAGATGACAAGCTGTCAGTGGAGAGATGGCGTGTTATGACATTAGTAGACGAATAAGGCTGTTGAGACAAACACAAACACCCAGTCCCCGAACCAGATGAGTTAATCAGAAGCGATTAAAATACTCGACTCTGCAGGGAATCGAACCAGGGACCCTCCGAATAGAAGGTCTTAACGCTGACCATTCAGCCAAGGAGTCTAAGATGAGAAAGTGTAAATCAAACTACCATTGCCTTAATGGAACTACGTGACAGTTATTGAAGAGCCACCTGACTGTGAGATAGCGTCCCGGGACAAGAAAGCTAAGAATAACGGACGAGAGGATGCGTGACGTTGACCACGCTCACCTCGTATTCTGCAGGTGTTTCAGATCAGCAGCGGTCGCTTTATAAATTAAGGATGATCAGGGCTGTAGCGACATGTGAGGTTTGCTTTCAGTTCATTGTTGTGTTCCGATCTTTAATAACAGTGCGCGTGGCTTTAGGCCATATATTGGCATTAAATTTATGTTTTATTGCAAATATGGTCAAAAAGTATTGTTCAAAACAAGGAGGAACTGCTAGTAGACAGTGTGAACAAGATTGCCGAGTTTAATGTATGAATTTCGTAAACGAAAAACGAAATGACTGGAGTTTCGTGGAGTTTCAGTGACTTCAAATGATTAGAAAAATATCAAGCGGATGTATCAAAAGAAAGATGTGTAAAACAACTGTCTGTGGCGCATGGAAGACTGACTGGTATTCAGACTGAGTCCAACAAAATAAGAATGAAAATCGTGTAAATATCACTTGGTAAAACCGCAAGCAAGTGACTGAAATAAGATAGCCTAGGTAGAGCTCGTCAAGTTAACCATTCCTTCAGTTAACACTCTGGACTGTGGATTAAATATCACACTACCGGGCGAGTTGGCCGTGCGGTCAGGGGCGCGCTGCTGTGAGCTTGCATCCGGGAGATAGTGGGTTCGAATACCACTGTCGGCAGCCCTGAAGAGGGTTTACCGTGGTTTCCCATTTTCACACCAGCCAAATGCTGGTGCTGTACCTTAATTAAGGCTACGGCCGCTCCCTTCCAAGTCCTTTCCTATCCCATCATCGCCATAAGAGCTATCTGTGTCGGTGCGACGTAAAGCCACTAGCAAAATATATATATATATAGCCTATATCACTCTAAGTCAGATGTATTGACACGAACGTACAGTATTAGATGACGATTGTTGTTTTTGTTGTTTAAAGATACCGAAAATTAATGTCATCGGCCCATGAGTATGGGATTAAGATGATATTTTGAGTTATCAGTCCATAGACTGGTTTGATGCAGCTATCCATGCCAGCCTACATTTCAATTTCTACATAACTACTGCATTGTCAACCCACCTTACAATATAACTTTCTTGCGAGTAACAATCAATCACTGCCCTCTCTATAACCCATGGTAGTTCGTTAAGCCACTTAATAACTAGGCAGGTCACAGTAATTTGTGTCGAAAAGAAGTTCCCTTTAGGCAATGGATTAAAAGTAGGATGACGATTACTGACTAAGACGGTGCCGCATTCTTGTCCGCAGGCCAAGTTCCGTTCCCAGGCCCCGGAGTTGCGGTCGCGATAGTGAGAAATCACTTGACGTCATGTATTAGCGGCACGGGTCTGGCCTGTTCTTCCTGTATTTAGAGCGCAGCGCACGTCCGGCCGTCCGCTAAGTGAATCACTCGACTATAATTACAGCGCAAACCGCACGACCTGTAATTGTGGGTTTCTCTTCATAGATCTGATTTATAATGTTCTTGACTGCCTTAGTCACCTGTTCTTTTTCAAAGCAATGCTATACATGGAGTGAGCTTATGATATCTTGATTTCCATAACCCTTACTTCTAGTCCAGTATGTTGTGCTTGCATCCCAAGTAGCTACATTTACAAAGCCACAGGTGGGTATTTCCATTGTGGCCGAGTGAATGCTCAACATAGTTTAACCTATCCTTAACCCTAAAATTACGACCCTGTAGCCTACTTCTCAGTAACAGGACTGAAAAAAAGGCGAGTTACACAGTAGCCAGGCTGGAGTGAGGTATGCATACGAAATCATTATTCATAATTTCTCGTGTGCTTGTTGATGAAAGAATTGTGATTATCCATAACGTACTTTATGATCATTGGAGCTCAGATGTTTAAGACCTAAAAATCGTCGAAATATGCAAGGAAATAGGACCATAAACGTGACAAAATATGAGTAAAAAATATGACCCTAAAACTGACTATATGTGAACCTTGTAAAATTAAGTTTCCACAATCGGAAAGCTAAATGTAAGGGTGTATTCTGCCCGAAGGCAGGTCCGAACCTCCGCAGAGGCGTGCCTGAGCCGGAGTTTACGTACGGTAGGGTGGCCAGTTCCTTTCCGCTCCTCCATTCCCTTACCCCCACCAACAGCACCTGGCAACCCATCCAAATCTTGATCACCCCCAATGTTGCTTAACTTCGGAGATCTCCAATATGTCTACGGCCGTTGGCACTGGAAAGCTAGTTACGCCAAATTAATGCCTAATGATTTATAATTTCCATATCATTTAAATATACGGTAATCCATTTTAATTCACTATCAAGCAGATTATCAGACATTGTGCACGCTAGGCCTTCCATTAAAATAAGTCCTGTAAGAAAACTAAGATCACAATTATGCTGCTGCTGCTGAAGATGATGATGGTGATGATGATTGTTTAAAGGGGCTAATATCCAGGTCACTAATGGTCCGAATGAAACAAAATGTAATCATTATAATTCTAATTACAGAAAATGATTAGGATTTAAAATATTATAATAAAGAAAATCATTATGAATGTAAAATAATCTGTGAATCTAATTCTAAGCCTTTTATTTTCTTGAAAAATGGTTTAAAATACGTTCATTTGTAACGCGAAATCATTTACTTAATTCAGGTTAGAAGTTCAAGCCATATTAAAGTATCCAAACAGTTACTTACAAACATAGCCAAAAGAATAAGAGCTTAGTTAAAAGAAAAATTAAGAAACAAATAAAAACTTCACTTTTAAACACAACAAAATAGGTCAATGCCACTCAAAGTGGATGACGAGGTCTACTGACAGCTCGTCATCTCGTAGAATGAGGTGAACGGTACTCGGGAATTTAAGATTACAGCGCAGATCGGCCAGGTCTGCGCACTCGTAAGGATGTGTACTAGGGTTAGGTGAACCCCGCAAGTACACACCGGGACGAGGGGGTGAGGGTCAACTCACTTCAGGAACTATATAACTGAGTTGCTAAACCACGGCCAATCCGAAGATGTCATAATACCACAGCTTCTCTCACAGAAACCCGAGGGGAAGCCTTCAGTAGCTCCGTGACTCCTTTAATCGTTCTCAGCATATTGAAAGAGGGATGGACACCCGCTCCTACTCCCATTAATAGATGTCTTAGGTAAGAACGAATAATAATAATTACAGTTATTGTTGAAAGGGCCCGAAAATCTAGGTTACCGGCCCCTAATGTACGGGATGGAACGAAATTTAATAATAATTTAAAATTAACCTAATAACTAGAATTTAGAAGATGAAGAAAATCGTAATGA
Source organism: Anabrus simplex (assembly GCF_040414725.1). Lineage (NCBI taxonomy): Eukaryota > Metazoa > Arthropoda > Insecta > Orthoptera > Tettigoniidae > Anabrus > Anabrus simplex. The sequence goes on from NC_090268.1 coordinate 268,685,483, forward strand.
AATTAAAATACACAGTGGATCTAATTCGCAATGCCTCATTTTCTTTTAAAATTATTTAAAACATGAATTCAAATATATTAAAATGGAATAAGGCATTGCTTTTGAAACTAACTATACATTTCATTCAAAGCTCGTTTCAAAAACACATTAAATATACAAGAAGATGGGTAAAAACAGAGTAAAAGGAATAAAACACGTTCAAACACGATAAAACAATAAAAAGGATGACGAGGTCTGCTGCCTGCTCGTCGTCTCGTAGAATGAGGGAAATGATACTCGGAAGTTGAAACAAGAGTCAAATTATTGGTATCCTTGTATGGGCATCGTGACTTTCAGAAACACGAAACCTCTTAGAATATTAGTTCATTTTTATTTATTTATTATCAAGATAACAGGTTTCTTTGCTTTACTCATAGTGATCCTCCTTTGAATCGTATTCCTCGAAGTGTACTAATAGGCCTATCCGTTAAGGTATGCAGGGCTGCAGCCTTACAATGTACTTCCATTTTCTTAAATTAAATTATCTTGCACATTTCAACATGTACCTTCATTCAGCCTGAGTTAAGGGACCTCAGCACAATGATATAATGTATTCCATGTGTAAATTTAAATAACTTCGTAACGTTTTCTTTTCGTTACCTTCCATTCAAAGAACAAAGAAAGAAAAATGGGAATGGTACGCCTATACCAGAAATTTCGTTCATCTAATATCTATGTATGCCTTTACTGGCGAGATGTAGTGTTTACAGTGCGCTATGTCTTCTGGTATGGGCTAGAATAAAATTGTTACTTTCATTGACCTGTCTCAGTCTTACTCTTGGCTTTGACAATATGAAAGTGGCTGAGGTATGAGTGACGCTAGTAATGCCATTCCTTATGCAGCCAGTCCCTGCTGTGCATGGTGTGAAAATGTCGCTCATAGGGTCAGTTGGTGCATGCATTTCAGTGGACTTGGCAGACTGATGTGCAATGGCAACTTCTGGCTCAGTGAGGAAAGCAATGGGAAACTACCTCACTCGTCATTTCCCTAGTACGCCTCTTCAGTGACACCTAGGCCTGTTGAGGATCCAACCAGCCTTCGGGCTGAATACCTGACATACATACATACAATATCTATGTTCCTTGAACTTTTCTTAGGCATCATAGAACCAGAATGTTTCCATTGAAGAACTTCATATGCCTTGAAATATAGAACGGTATCTCGATTTTAATCGACCCAAAAACCAATCTAGGATTAAATCCCATAAATTTGAGCGTGAGGAGTAAGTGTCAGATTAAATACGCCACGTATACGTTAGTATACGGTAGTAGACGAATAAGCCAACGAAAAATTGCTGAGGAGACAAAAATACCACGATCAACAGTAAAAGGTATCATTCATAAATTCCTATTTTTTTTTTCCTTTACGTCGCACCGACACAGATATGTCTTATGGCGACGATGGGACAGGAAAGGCCTAGGAAGTGGAAGGAAGCGACCGTGGCCTTAATTAAGGTACAACTCCAGCATTTGCCTAGTGTGAAAATGGGAAACAACGGAAAACCATCTTCAGGGCTGCCGACAGTGGGGCTCGAACCCACTATCTCCCGATTACTGGATACTGGCCGCACTTAAGTGACTGCAGCTATCGAGCTCGGTATTCATAGATTCAAAACTACTTCGACTGTGATAAATAAATCAAGAATAAGACGCCATATCTCACACAACGTGAAGACAGACGCAGTCCACGCACCGTGATTCAAAATCCGCATGTTTCTGGTCTTGTACGGCGTCAGAACGAGGAAATCCAGGGTAAAAACCTCCAGCATTTAGTTAAACATATGGAGGGATCCATCATGATACAGGGGTGTATGTCGGCTGTATTTCGGAGGCTGGTGTAAGCAACTTCTACGTAATACCTACAATAATGGACAGGCTGGTGTATTTAGTCGTTTTAAAGCGGCATCTGAATCCCAGTGTAGAAAAATTAGGTTCTTCTGGTGATTGCTATTTCCAACAAGATCATCATCGTAATCATCGCTTCATATTCAATTTTCTCACTCATCTTTGCCTCCTTGGGAAATGAGTATTTTCCTACTATGGAGTTTGCCCGATCTATCCCTATTTACATACCGTAGCGATAACATCAATGAATCAACAAGATAACGACAGAAACATTGTGCGTGGCTCGTTAAGCATTGGTTGCCTTACAATACATCTTATGTGTTGCAAACACCAATCCAGTCCAGTCGCCAAATTTAAACCCGATGGGGCATTTATAGAAGGAGCTAAAACAGACACGGTTGGCAAGGAACAAGGGTTAACCAGCGAGGAGACTGGGGCAGGTAAGTCGCAGGTCATGATGCCCGGCTCCATGGCTAAATGGTTAGCGTGCTGGCCTTTGTTTGTAGGGGCCCCGGGTTTGATTCCCGGCCGGTCGGGCTTTGACACCTTCATTGGTTATTTGCACTGGCTATGAGACGAGGTGTGTCCTTAAATAGAAAATAAAAGGAAAACAAGGAAAGAATATAAAATCCACAGCCTGTTTCCAGTCATTCGAGTGGGTCAGGAACGGAATGAATGAAGCCCCATCTAGCGGTGAAGATAGGAATTGTGCCGGCTGCCCAAACCTGTCGCACTCCTCTGGGGCAGTGATTAATGAATGACAGATGAAATGAAATGATATTGGAGAGTGTTGCTGGAATGAAACATGACAGGGAAAACCGGAGTACCCGCAGAAAAACCTGTCCCAACTCCGCTTTGTCCAGCACAAATCTCACATGGAGTGACTGGGATTTGAACCACGAAACCTAGTGGTGAGAGGCCGGCGCGCTGCCGCCTGAGCGTTGGAGGCTCTGAAAACAAGGAAAGAATGAGAAAAATAAGAAAACAATCATTAATTAAAATGCATAAAGGACAGACTCTGCTAGGAACTCCGTCCTAATCTCCCAAGAACTAAGTAACAGCTTCGGTGCAGTGTAGCTTTACTTCACGTACTTGAACTACTGAGCAGCTATTAGTACGTGAGAGAAAAATGTAGTATCTCCTAATGAGTTAAATGACGTATGAAATCTTGAAACTTTCCAGAATAGAATGAATCCAGCTTTTCGAACAGAGAATCAGTAAATGAATCGCATTGAGTACTTAATAGTGAATTTTTTTTTTTTTTTTTTTTTACAAAACTTTAGTTAACACAACTGATTGAGTGGATTTACGAAGAAAGAAAATATATTCTTTACTGCATGTTAATCCTTTGAAAATAAACGAGATTTCAAAAGAAGATGGCTGCTATATCCTGGCTCTTCTAAGTACGTACACATACTAGCTCGCTCAGTCAAATCAGCAGAGTGGAGGTCAGGAGTTTGGACAGGCTTACACATTACCCTGGTGATGGTGGGGATCACAAGTGGTGGGGTGATGACGCGCGTATGACTATGAAGAAAAATAGTCCCTACTCAGTGTCTTGATTTTAACGAAGAGATATTTGGATATAAGTTGAACGTACATGAGAATACTGAATTTTAAAAAAACATGGCCTATGTAGCTAAATTATCCTCATAAATGTGGTAGATAACTAAAAGTAAACCGCATCACCCCTACATCAAGGTTGAACGCAGGGAAGGGCGGGAAGGGATGGCTGCGGTTGTGGACTGTGGAGACAAAAAGTAGAGCATGACGATGAGTCTTCGCCGTTTGGAAGACTGCTTTGTTATGTTGAAAAGAATAGCGTTGAAGCTGAATAATGTGGTCGAGTATTGCCGACTAAAGTAAATGAGACAGGAGACCGATAAATATTTCAGTGCAATAAATTCTGAACAAATGAAAAGTTTTGTGTGTAGGAATAAAAACCAAAATAGTCGCTACACTTGAATTTTGCTCTCCATGAGCTGCTTATGCCTTGTGTGACGTGAGGTAGAGTCACCATATGCCTCGTGTTGTGCACGATAGCCCGTATTTGAAGTCAGAGAAGGGTTTCCTGTGCTTATGGTGCAGTAAAAACAAACCATTTCAGTGTCTATTTTTGTCAAATTAATTTAAAGTAAACCCCCTATGTGGGGGACGCAGACGAAAAATACACACACAGTATCCCCTGCCTGTCGTAATAGGCGACTAAAAAGGGTGTATTAGAACCATGAAACTACTTGTGATTAGTACCATCACGTGGAGAACACCATGAGTCGCCTTTACTTGCGAATAGTACCACTATGTTAGGTACACAGTAGGTTTGTGATTAGTAGCAACAGAAGGGAAGTCTGTCTGGGTTTGCCAGTACCCGTGATTAGTATCATTGTGAGAAACACCATGGGTCTGGGCGTTGCCTGTGATTTGTATCACTATATCAGCAACACCGTGGGTCTGCGTTGCCTGTGATTAGTGTCCACTATATAGGAGACACCACGGGAATACCGGCGCCCGTGATTTCCACACCAAGGTGAGGAACACCATGAGTTTGCGTTCCCTAGGAGTGGCGCCATTATGTGAGAAACACCATTGGTCTGCGTTACCTGTGCGACGTATAAACTTGTGAGTAGAACCATAATGTGTGGAACACCGTGAGTCTACGCTATTTTTGATTAGTACCGCAATATGACAAATACCATGGTTCTACTTTACTAGCGATAAGTACCATTATTAGGGGCCGATGACCTAGATGTTAGGCCCCATTAAATAACAAGGATCATCATCAATTTAAAGTAAATCGAAGACAATCGTGTTACAAGTAGGAACATCGCTTTGAATTCTATATTATTCAGCATAATCGTTTAATCACACATAGTAATGCTTCTGTAAGTTTTTGACGTATTTAATTTCTTATATATTTGTGAAATTGCAACTCAGGAAAATGAAAAATTATTTCTCTCATGAATATAAAGTTAGTTTAAATACCCTTGTAATAACTGTTGTTTCTCTGGCTGCTTGTCGACATCGACTATCGACCTAACGACATGGATATTAGTTTAAATCGAAATGAGTGGTTCATTTCGTTGTAAGATAAGGACTGGATGTGGATTTAGAGAAATGCGAAGGGATCTAGTCTTGATTTGCACTTAAGGATCTCACTTCTTAGCAGTCAAATGTACTGTTTGTAGCAGACACATTTTTTGTTCACGGAACGGAGATGTGCAACAACCTTTAGCACATTTGTAACCTCTTGTGTGTAAGGCGTCGATTAGGGATTTCTCCGAGCATATTCCATTTCGGAGGATTGGGAAAGAGAATATTTTCAGACATATCCCGTATTCCACTCTTGAAAACCTGACAGCTGATTGCTCCTGTAAAATTTTCCAGCCTCATTTCACCATTCCTCTCCAACCTCACTTAGTCAACTTTTGTATCTTCGGACTCTTACAGTACAAAATTAGTAGGACCTCAGGAGCTTATTTTTTTTCGACCTTGCCTTTCATTGTATATCTACGTGCTGTATCTCTTCATTAACCCTTTACTGCATACTGTTGCCCTCAGGCAACATACAACTTTACACCTGTATAAATGGATACAGATTGTGGACAGAGGTAGTTTTCCGGCACACCTTTAACTGTACAGTCATTTAAAGACATATACCAGTGATGCCTTGTTTTTTTTTACATAACATATGACAAAACAGCCCTACAACCAAAGGTACTCCTTCCACCCCGTCAGCATCCACGCGTACCAACCACCGTTTACTTTACGTGGGCCCTCCCCATCACATTACCACAGGCTTCAGGAGTACCTCTGGCTCAACCTCAAAGACATTACCGACCTACGGTCGTGCAAGTATACTTGCGCCCTGCAAGTCAACTTTTGTATCTTTGGACTCTTACACTACAAAATTAGTAGGACCTCAGGAGCTTATTTTTTTACGACCTTGCCTTTCATTGTATATCTACGTGCTGTATCTCTTCATTAACCCTTTACTGCATACTGTTGCAATTCACATCACATACGAGTGTTAAGCTATTAGCCCCAGTTAAGAATTGCTGGTAAATCTAAAACACTGAACGTAAGTTGAACATTGAAGCTTGAAATTTTCTTCACCAAACGAAAACGAAAAATAATTCATGCAGTAAAGGGTTAATGGGTTAATCGGAAGATTGCTCTCATTAATAAATTTCAATAGTGAACGATTGCAAAGCTTGCTTGAGCTTCATCGGATCGTGAGAGAGGCGGTGGACATTTGGAAACTATTCAAATTAAGATGGTCCATATCAGTAAATTCGGAAGTACGTTAAAATACTTCTTCTGAGGAAGAATATTGATACCTATTGATGGGACTTCAAATTCCTAACAATATTACTACATTATTTGTTTCTTTTCTTCATTCTTTCATTATTTCCAGCATGTATAAAGCCCAATGTATATAGAATAGACAAATTCTAAGCACTTTCCCAACTGATTATAGCAAATTACTAGAAAGATAAATATATTTTATGTGTAGTAAGGATGAAAAGGAGGTTATGAGATTAATTTCTGTCTCTATGCCTGTCTGATGTACACTTCGCACTGATCATTTTATTAAGACGTTAGACCTTACTTCACACAGAATAGATAAGAACTGGAAATATACTGAGGGTTCAAGGAGCATCGAGGGGGAAGCACTGAAATGTTAAAATACTACCTTCTCACTTTTATGTATAATTTTCGAGGTCCTAAAATATATTAAAGAAAATTGTCGTTTAGACTTTTCTACAACTGGCTTTACGACGCACCGACACAGATATGTCTTATGACGACGATGGGGCAGTAAAGATCTAGGAGTTGGAAGGAAGCGGCCTTGGCCTGAATGAAGGTTTGGCTCCAGCATTTGCCTGGTGTGAAAATGGACAACAACGGAAAACCATATTCAGGGCTGTCTACAGTGGGAATTGAACCCATTCTTTCCCAAACGCAAGCTTACAGATGCGAGAACCTAACCGCATGGCCACTCGCTCGGTATAGACGTTTCTTCTAGAAGGCACTGAGCCTGTAGAAGTTATAGGCCTTATATACAGAAAAATGCTCATGCAATGATTTTATTTTTGATGTGTTGTATATTATTGCATTACACTAATCGACTGGTAGACTTGGCTATGCTTTGAGTTGGAGATATATTGGGGTTCATGAGTCACCGGAAGCCCATGAAATTTTAAAGTATTCTATTGTTGTATGTATAGTTTTGAAGGTCTTGAAGACAACTGTACGGGAAGGATGATTTTGTTATACCTATTCCAGTTCTAACCGAAACAATACTATACACTAATCCACAATGATTGCAGGGTCAACAGACAGATAGTGAAAATGACAAGGGGTTCATGGCTGCTGGAAATATCTTCTCCCGCCTGGAGTTCTTCTCCTTAATTTTCGAGTATTCCGTTGACCCTCCGACTCAATATAAATAGAGTTGGGACAGTTAGGGTCGCAGCAAGATTACACGTTACCTGCAAGCGACATAGTGTGCTATGTACGTCATACTCAGGCACGTGACTCAGGACTGTACAATTATTTAGGAACGGGACAGCAGTGGCTCTATGGTGCAGGCGAACGTTTCACAGTGGACAGTTCCGTTGCGAGAGAAAGGGTAATAATGCCGAACGCACCTCCTCCAAGCACGTTAGAAAAGGCATTTTAAACATTCGTACTGTATGTGAATTCGATGTACGGTTTGTCATGTAGTAATGAAGGGTGTTAAGCGTAAATCGTTGCAACATTGCAATAGTAAGACGCATTAATCACCCCTGTGGGTGGAGGACGCAGTCGAAGAATAGGCATATATCCCACGGTATCGCCTTCCTTTCGTAACAGGCAAATAAACGGGGCGACCAAGGGATGATAAAAGTAGTAGTGATGTGCGCGAATGTAGTGATGGGACATTCGATTCATTTTACTGAGTCGATTCATTGATTCCGTCCACGTTACTGAATCGATACAGTGATCCGATTCATGGCACATTAGACACCGCTCGTACTGCATCTGTGTAGTATGTACTGGTAAGACAGCAGCAACAGCATTCAGTGCTCGCAGCTGCCATCTGGTCTTCATACTATGAACTCCTTTATTAGAAAAAGAAAATGATAGTCACTCTAATACATCGAAGGTTTCCCGATTAGGAAGGTAGCAGCCATGGCCTTAATTAAGGTACAGTCCCAGCATTTCCTGGTGTGAAAATGGGGAAATTACGCAAAACCATCTTAATGGCTGCCGACGGTGGGATTCGAACCCACTATCCCCCGAATGCAAGCGCATAGCTACGTGATACTAACCACACGTCCAACTCGCTCAGTCATTTTTGAAAATATGTATTCTTCTATCAGCTGAGGATTTTTTTAAATCGTCATATTTTGTATAGGCTACCCGAGATGTACAGTAGCCCGCTGGTTTTCTGATTCAACATACTGTTGGTTAGGTTATTGCGTCAATCAGTTCACTTACTGTCCACATATGGTTGAAGTCTTGTGCAACGATATGACATACGAACTGAGAGAATACTGAGCCGTTCTTCCCAATATAAAACAGGTACTTTTGAGTGGTCATGAGCATTACTCATAGTCATAGGGCAGGCTAGAATCGAGTTTAATTGTCAAATGTCAACTAAGTTATAATACTAAGATTCATTATTGAATAAATGGTATAACCTAATCGCCTACCAACTTACTAGCTACTTCAGAATTATGTTTTGACTACCTTTTTAACACTGCAAATAAATCCATCTATTATTTCAACCTCCCAGTAAGAAGAGGACAGTGAATGCAAGTGGGTATTATTTTCAAATGAGCTGAGCTCGAGAGTCCATTATATCATACGATTCTTTCAGTGTATCATGGCTCTGTATGTATTGCTTCAGAGGAATTTTGGCTCCCCGCCAATGTCCAGTGTACCGATAATCAACCATGTGTGTGTGTCTCACTGATCCTCGACTGCGTACGATTCTTTCGGTGTGACATGGCTCACTGTATGTCTCGCTGCAGCGTAAGCTCGGCTCTCCGCCAGTGTCCAGTGTGCCGATATGGAGCCGTGTGTATCTTGTGTCTCACTGAGCCGTGCTTGTTCACGATTCTTTCGATGTGCCATGGCTCACTGTATGTTTCGCTGCAGCGGAAGCTCAGCTCTCCGCCAGTGTCCAGTGTGCCGATAAGGAGCCGTGTGTATCTTGTGTCTCACTGAGCCGTGTTCGTTCACGATTCTTTCGGTGTGCCATGGCTCACTGTATGTCTCGCTGCAGCGGAAGCTCAGCTCTCCGCCAGTGTCCAGTGTGCCGATAAGGAGCCGTGTGTATCTTGTGTCTCACTGAGCCGTGTTCGTTCACGATTCTTTCGATGTGCCATGATTCACTGTCTAGCTGCAGCGGAAGCTCGGCTCCCCGTCAACGTCCAGTGAGTGCGCCACTCAGCACTGTCCGCTGGGAGTAAGCTGAATCGTGTGCCGTGAGCTCGCCGTTCCTGTGAATCGATTTACTCGGACACTTGAATGAATCGATACACTGCTTCGAATCATGCATTCAGTAGCCAGCACTACGCGAATGACGCCTGGAATCGCGAGAATCGGTTCCTACCACACCGAGGCCTCAGTCAATGGCGCATGCGAGGAATCTGTTCCGCGATGACGTCATCACAGTTTGCTGGGCACACTCAATAATGTGAATCGTCCGAACGTAAGCGAGGCAAATGCGAGCTTGCAATGTAGTGTGCTGTTTTACAAGCAGGATGTCATCACGGAAGAGGTCAAAAGTGTGGAATCACTTTGAAAGAGTACAAAATGTTACTAAAAAAGTAGTGTGCAACGTGTGCTTAAACATTCGAAAACGAAACATTAGATAATTCATTCTGACAATATTCAACTTTCCAGTCGTGAAGATAGAGATGATGGTGAAGGTGAAATCAGTCGGGCTCGTATCCGGTGCTAATCGTTTTCCATTTTTACACACATACACAAACAAGCACCGCTCGTCGTCACAATTCTAACGTACGTTAATATATATTAATGTTGTAGATTGGAGCCCTCGAAAGAAAGCCCTAGATGACGCATTTGTGGAAATTACAATCAATTTCAGCCATTATCTATACTTGAAGATGAAGATTTTCTGAGTTTCTTGCAGTAGTGAGATCCTAGATATGTTGTTCCAACACGAAAGTGAGTACGGCAAATGATTGAAAACAAATTCAATAGATATGGTAGTTGATATCGAAAAAAAGAAACTATTGGAAAGAGAGCATGTAAGCCTGACAACCGACTCGTGGACGTTTATATCAACATAATCGTACGTGGCAGTTACATATTTTGTTACTCAAGATTTTCAGCTACAGACATTTGCATAACAGGCAGCTAGGTTTCATGAAACTCATACAGCCGTCAACATTGCATCGGAACTTCAGCGCATCATAATTGAATGGGGCTTAAAGGGTAAAGTTGTATGCCTGGCAGACAAACATTGCTGCTAACACGAAAGCTGCTACAGATATCATATGACCAAATATTACATATATTCTCAGTTTTTCACACATCATTAACTTAATTGTCAAGCGAGGGCTCGACAGAGCATCTGTTTTAAGAGGCAAATGCCGCAAAATAGTTGGGTATTTTAAAGCATCGTGTACAGCGAAAGAAAGGCTGGCATCTATGCAGATCTCACTGGGAAAGCCTGTACAAAAGTTAGTGCAAGAGGTTGATACCAGGCGGAACAGTTCTTACGCCATGTTCTCACGGCTGAGTAAGCAAAAGGAGTAACACCATCAGAATGGGTCACAATGCAGCCACTTGCTTCCTCAACTACAGACTTTCGATATGGTAACTACAGAAATATCATCTGAGAGTCGTGTTTCTCTCTCAGGAATAATTGCGATCAGCAGGCAACTATGATTGTTGATAAAGCAGCATATTGTTCAAGAATATGATGATATGGTGAAAGAAGTATTCGGTGACCTAGCTGCGTTAAAAACGAAGTTCTCAAAGGTGGCACTGGCAACGATTCTGGATCCTCGGTTCAAAATCTTACCATTCACTAGCAGCGTAAAACGCAACGAAGCTGTAAATGTACTCATTAATTGTGCTTCCATGCTACTATCTAAGATTTCGTCCACTCCAACACCAGCCACCAACGAATAATCAAGCACTACCATCTGTAGTGATTCGCTTTGTGGTTCATTTAATGCACAGGTCGCAGCAGAAAATCAAACTCACAACGTCCGGGCAGACGCCACGGTAGAAGTGCACCGATACTTGAAAGAACGTTTTGCATCTCGCTCGTAAAATCATTTGGATTACAGGAGACAAAATGCGACAACGTTTCCAACGTTAGCTACATTTGCCACAAAATATCTGTGTTTTATCAGCAACATCTGTTCCGTGTGAACGACTTTCTTCAAAATCTGATACCGAAGAAAAGAAATTATTTGAATGGTGACGTACACAATATATTTCAAAATAAAAACTAAAACGGGGCCATTCAGGTACGAGGAGAGGGGTATATTACACATTAGGGACGACTAACACATTTAAATTAAATGTATATTATTGTTTATTTATGGATTAATTAATCCACACAATAATGAAATAGTAATGAACCCGATAGTCTGGAAATATCATTATGCATTAACCCTATACCCTACGTACTGAAGTGGTTTTCATATATAACTTTTATCAACATAAGTCTGTGGAAATAATGCATATTTATAACTAGCAAATGTACACGTGTTTCGCTACGGCATTCTACATTGTGTACAGATATCGAAGTAAATTTCTGTACTTGCAGTGTAAGATATTTTTAATTGCACGTCTGTTAGCGTTATCCAAGAACAGCATGGGGAGGTTCCCATACGTTGTTCCCAATGTAAAGTGTGAGTTGCTGAGTTATGATGATAACGGTAGGCTCACTTGCCTACTGCCATTCACAGTCAAGTCGGGAAGTTTACACTACAATGGCAGGCCCCATTGTCTACTGTGCGGTCACAATCGATTTGGGGAGTTTTCGTTACAATGACAGTCCCCGTTTCATACTTTCAGATAGATTATATTTGAGGAGGTTTCTCTAATAATGGCAGGCAAATTCCCCACTGCCAGTCAAATTTGAGTTGTGCTGCCATCATTACAATAACAGGATCATTGTCTTACTGCCAGCTAGCTTACTGCCAATCACACCGAATTGGTGAGTTACCATTAAACTAGCAGGCCACTATGCCTAATGCCAGTCACTTTGATGGCAGATTACTCTCACATACCAAGTATCCAAAATTTCTAGGAGTCATTCTAGATAGGACTCTAAGTTTCAAAGAACATCTTAGCAGAACTTCCGCCAAACTCAGAACCAGAAATAATATCCTGCAGAAACTGTGCGGCACTACGTGGGGGTCAACAGCTTCTACACTTCGGACTTCTGCCCTTGGACTAGTTTATCCCGTGGCTGAATATTGTGCTCCAATCTGGATAAACAGCGCTCATGTTAAGCTTGTTGTTACTCAGCTCAACCAAACCATGCGTTTAATATCAGGGATAATCAGATGTACTCCAACATAAGTCACATACCACCTCCATCCGTGAGAAGAGAACAAGCACTTATCAAGGTGTACAATAATATGTGCAACAATTCTTCTCTTCCTGTACATCTTGACCTCCCTGTTATTAACAGGAAGATACTTCGCTCTCGCCACCCTCCATTGAATACTGCAAGGAAGCTTGCTGAAAGTAATTTCAACATGATTGACAGCTGGAAGCAATTATGGAAGTCCTCTGCAACACCAGAACAGCAAGCTATGCCATGCATCACATCTAAGCCACCAGGTTTAGAGCTCGCCAGAAAAATTTGGTGTACCCTAAACCGAATCAGAACTAATTATGGTAGATGTGCAGACTCCCTTTATAAATGGAAGAAAATTCCATCTCCCGAGTGTAGTTGTGGTGCTGAAAGACAAACTGTTCAGCATATTATCCAAGAACGCCCTCTATCAGCCTTCTCAGGAGATCCAGCCGAGTTCCTGATGGCTACTCAAAACGGTGTAAATTATATTAGAGATACCACTCTGACATTTTGACTTAATGTGTTCAGACGTGAAAATAATTTTAAAATACTTTTATTGTGATGTGATTGTAAACCATACGATAAATAAATAAAATAATTTATCGGGGGGCCGATGACCTTATATGTTAGGCCCCTTTAAACAACAAACATCATCATCATCAAGCAGCATCGTTTATTTATAATGGCGGGCACCCTTGCCTACAGCCAAACATGATCGGGTAGGGGAGGTTTGAACAAAATTGAATGCTCCCTTGTCTTCTGCAAGTCAAATCGAGAAGGGAATTATTCATTACAATGGTAGGTCCTCCTTACTAATGCCAGTTACATAGGAGTTGGAGAAGGACACCATTCCTATTGCCATTCAAAGTCGATGTGGTGAGTACTGATTACAATAGCAGACACACCCTTTCTCGATCGCTACAAATCGACACAAATGAATTAGTACGCGAACCTTTTCTTGAGCCGTAGTTCCCAGTCAGCACTATGGAACTCAGGGCTCAAGAAAAGTTTAGCGTACTATATATAGATAGACATACGAACGTATATGTATGTTTAGAACATTGCAGACCTCCATTTACAGATTAACTGCTGCCAAAATGAATTATATGACAGAATACCTACTCTCTCACAGCACATTTTCATTTACTGGTCAAAATACATGTTATTTATTGATGGAACAGACTCCAAGTATCCACTGTAACTTGCATGAATGGTCAATGGTTCATATCTTCACGATGCCATTGAACTCGCTCTCAACCATTTAAAATTATCCATGCAACATGCCACAAACTATCCTAGCCTGTCCCAATGACTATAAAACACACATTGATTGCCATCTATGCTAATTAATATATTTACACATACGAATATCATGTTAGAAGATCACGCATTATAAAATATCACATCCCAACGCACGTTCATTTTTTTTTTTTTTTTTTGCTAGTTGCTTCACGTCGCACCGACACAGATAGGTCTTATGGCGACGATGGGACAGGGAAGGGCTAGGAGTGGGAAGGAAGCGGCCGTGGCCTTAATTAAGGTACAGCCCCAGCATTTGCCTCGTGTGAAAATGGGAAACCACGGAAAACCATCTTCAGGGCTGCTGACAGTGGGGTTCGAACCTACTATCTCCCGAATACTGGATACAGGCCGCACTTAAGCGACTGCAGCTATCGAGCTCGGTCGTTTCTTATTAGTATAGAATATCGTATTTCAACACACGTGTCTTATTATACACAATTCATACCCCAAGGCATCAGTCTCAAAATATCTATATCTAGCTAACCCTTGTTACAAAGAAAAAAATAAAAGTAAACTTTTCATGCACGAAAATAATATACAAGTTAAAATACAGCTTATCATGCATAAGTGAAATATTATGAATCAGGAGGTACTTATCGAGTTTGGCGGCGTTCCCTGGTCAGCTGTACAGCATATTTGGCCTTCAAGTAGGCCCCATTATATGATTCACTCCATCATAATGGTAGCGTTAACGAGTGCATAAATGCCTTCCTCGACATCCATTTTCTCCACTTTTGTTTGGTATAACACTGCACACAAGACCACTCGCATTTTTTACACTAAAAATACACACAGAAAAAATATACATGTATTATACATAAATACACATTACACTCTTGTCACAATTTAGTAAATACTCCGTCTCTGCAAAACTTCGCGATTTCTTTTGCACGTAGCACAGAGCGTCCCGCGACTTAACATCATTCCGGTTTCTACCGCCCAACTAAAAGGTTGATAACATGCGACTTTATATCTCCAAATTCCTGGTCATTTACACTCCCAATTATCTACATACATACATACAATGTCATTATAGAGATGTTATACCTTTCAGCGTTCAGTCTGCAAGCCTCTAAGAATTTACAAAACTTCGCCACAATCCTCGATTTGCAACTAGTGTTGTGGTCTCATTTAGTTCTATACCTCTTATCTTTAAATCGTTAAAAACCGAGTCTAACCATCCTCGTCTTGGTCTACCTCTACTTCTCTTACCCTCCATAGCAAAGTCCATTATTCTCCTAGGTAACCTATCCTCCTCTATTCGCCTCACATGACCCCACCACCGAAGCCGGTTTATGCGTACAGCTTCATCCATCGAGTTCATTCCTAAATTAGCCGTTATCTTCTCATTCCGAGTACCGTCCTGCCATGTTCCCACCTGTTTGTACCAGCAATCATTCTCGCTACTTTCATGTCTGTTATTTCTAACTTATGTATAAGGTATCCTGAGTACACCCAGCTTTCGCTCCCGTAAAGCAAAGTTGGTCTGAAAACAGACCGATGTAAACATAGTTTTGTCTGGGAGCTGACTTCCTTCTTACAGAATACTGCTGATCGCAACTGCGAGCTTACTGCATTAGCTTTACTACACCTTGATTCAATCTCACTTACTATATTACCATCCTGGGAGAACACACAACCTAAATACTTGTAATTATCGACCTGTTCTAGCTTTGCATCACCAATCTGACATTCAATTCTGTTGAATTTCTTATCTACTGACATCAATTTAGTTTTCGAGAGGCTAATTTTCATACCATACTCATTGCACATATTATCAAGTTCCAAGATATTACACTGCAGGCTTTCTGCACAGTCTGCCATTAAGACCAAGTCGTCAGCATAGACCAAACTGCTTACTACATTTCCACCTAACTGAATCCCTCCCTGCCGTTTTATACCTTTCAGCAGAAGATCCAGCAAAGGTGAAAGATTACAGCCTTGCCTAACCCCTGTAAGTACCCTGAATCAAGAACTCTTTCTACCATCAATTCTCACTGAAGCCCAATTGTCAACATAAATGCCTTTGATTGATTTTAATAATCTACCTTTAATTCCGTGGTCCCCCAGTATGGCGAACATCTTTTCCCTCGGTACCCTGTCATTTGCTTTCTCTAGATCTACGAAACATAAACACAACTGCCTATTCCTCTCGTAGCATTTTTCAATTACCTGACCATACTGAAAATCTGATCCTGACAGCCTCTCTGACGTCTGAAACCACACTTGTTTTCATCCAACTTCCTCTCAACGACTGATCGCACCCTCCCTTCCAAGATGCCACTGAATACTTTGCCTGGTACACTAATCAATGAGATACCTCGATAGTTGTTGCAATCCTTCCTGTTCCCTTGCTTATTGATAGGTGCAATTATTGTTTTTGTCCAACCTTACCAATACTCCACTCTAATTTAACTACTCTATGAAGCCATTTCATCTCTGCCTTCCCACTATACTTCACCATTTCAAGTGTAATTTCATCTATTCCTGCTGCCTTGTGACAATGGAGTTTATTTACCATCCCTTCCACTTCCTTAAGCATAATTTCACCAACATTTTCCTCCTCCCCATGGGCTTCACTGTTTGGAACATCACCAGGATGATTTCCTTTTACTTTGAGAAGATGTTCAAAATATTCCCTCCACCTCTCCAGTGATTCCCTGGGATCTATTATGAGTTCACCTGAATTACTCAAAACAGTGTTCATTTCCTTTTTCCCTCCCTTCCTAAGATTCTTTATTACTGTCCACAAAGGTTTCCCTGCTGCTTGATCTAGCCTTTCCAGGTTATTACTTTATTATTCTTCAAACCTCTGCCACCTTGACCGTGTACAACCTTTTTTCTGTGCTATCGTCAGAGCCAGAGTCCCTGCATGTCGGAACCTAAGCACTATCCAAGTGCTTGGGAACTGAACCTCAAGACTCTTTCTGCTCGGAGGAACGTAGCCGACCTAAAGCTGCTATACAAAGCAGCTAATGGTCTATTTAGGTCTCCAGATTTACCTTCCTTATTCCCCCTCCACGTCCCATCCCGTAGTACCAGAATGAAGATCCTATTCCAAACTCCTTACTCCCGGCTTTCTCTCACCCAAAGCTCCCTTTCTGTACGTATTCCAGCAATGTTTAATACATTATCTATCAAGAAGAACCTAGACATCTTAGTAACGTTTCCTTCCTTCTGTCATGATATTTCTAATATAACTTAATTTTCCTTCTTGTTCTTTCCAGTTCTGCTCCTGTATTTACTGTAAATGTATTTTTCTTTGTTAATATCGTTGTTTATGTAAATATGTATTATATATGATTGTACAGTTTTTATTGTGTATATTTGTGTTCTTTGTAAATATTTATATATCTTTCATTTTAGATTCATATCTAATGTACATAGCTCGGATCTTTGTAATTCGGCGTTATGCTGTTGCTGATCCTGAGTAAATAAATAAAATAAATGTAAAATATATCTTCCCACGACTTCTTTTTGGATTCAACAACTATTTTTCTCGCTCTGTTTCTTTCATCTACATACAACTCCCTGTCTGCGTCGGCCCTTGTTTGGAGCCATTTCTGATAAGCCTTCTTTTTACGTTTAGATGCTGCTCTCACTTCATCATTCCACCAAAACGTTCGCCTTTTCCCGTCTTTACACACAGTTGTTCCTAGGCATTCCCTTGCTGTTTCTACTACAGCATCCCTGTATGCCACCCATTCACTTTCTATATCCTGAACCTGCTTACTATCTACTGTCCGAAACTTCTCACTAATCATATCCATGTACTTCTGTCTAATTTCCTCGTCCTGGAGATTTTCTACCCTTATTCGTTTGCAGACAGATTTAACTTTCTCTACCCTAGGCCTAGAGATACTTAGTTCACTACAGATCAGATAGTGGTATGTATCATCAAAAAATCCGCGAAAATCTCGTAAATTCCTAACAGATTTTCTGAAATCAAAGTCTGTTAAGATGTCTATTATGGATCTGGTGCCCCTAGCCTCCCATGTGTAGCGGTGAATAGCCATATGCTTGAAGAATGTGTTCTTAACAGCTAAACCCATACTAGCACAGAAATCCAGCAAATGCTTCCCATTCCCATTAGCTTCCATATCTTCCCCCAATTACCAATCACCCTTTCGTATCCTTCAGTTCTATTCGCAACTCTTGCATTGAAATCGCCCATTAGCACTATTCTATCCTTGCTGTTGACCCAGACCACGATGTCACTCAATGCTTCCTAAAACTTGTCAACTTCATCCTCATCTGCACCCTCACATGGTGAATTCACGGACACAATTCTTGTCCTAATTCATCCAGCTGACAAATCTACCCACATCATTCGCTCATTTATGTGCCTAACAGAAACTATGTTGCGTGCAATGGTATTCCTGATAAAGAGCCCTACCCCAGACTCTGCCCTTCCCTTTCTAACACCCGTCAAGTACACTTTATAATCTCCTATCTCTTCCTCATTATCTCCCCTTACCCGAATATCACTTACTCCTAGCACATCCAGATGCATCCTCTTTGCTGACTCAGCCAGTTCTACCTTCTTTCTTCCATAAGCCCCATTAATATTAATAGCTCCCCATCGAATTCCATTTCGTTCGCTATGGTGTTTCCAAGGAGTCCCTCGCCTGTCAAATGGTAGTGGGACTCCGTTACTCCCATAGGTCCGAGGCTTGCTTAAAATGTTCAGAGCTCGGTAAATTCATGAAGCAGGATACTACCCTACGTGCACATAGTCCAAGTGATGATCTCTCCTCTAACGGGTTATGGACCACCGGTGAATTGTATAGTCCTAGCCGCCTGAGCACAAGGAGGGCCATGACTCAAAATATGTCCGAGATGCCCACTCCTATTCCATAGCAACTGGTATCCCGACTCTCAGGACCACTTACTAGACCACTCAGCCGTTGCCCATGGTTCACGAACTAGGACGTGACTAGAGTAACCCACAAACATGAACCATCCCAATTACGTAAATAAAATAAATCCAGCGGATTCAGCTATGCGCTCTCAATCTAATATGTATCAAGCTGAGAAATGCTCAAAATTCCGTTCCACGGCGAACACCGTACATCTCCGTCCGAATCGTCCCGAAGCAAAAAGCAGAGTGCCTCTCGGACAGCGCGTCGCTTCCTCCTGTACGCTTGCCTCGTGTCATGGAGCTCAGGGA
Source organism: Anabrus simplex (assembly GCF_040414725.1). Lineage (NCBI taxonomy): Eukaryota > Metazoa > Arthropoda > Insecta > Orthoptera > Tettigoniidae > Anabrus > Anabrus simplex. The sequence goes on from NC_090268.1 coordinate 268,704,400, forward strand.
ATCCCCTGATCAGTTGTGTAATATCCTGCATTTAATAGCTGCGTTTACAAGTTGCAATAAATTATTAGGATATATCGCCTTAATTTTCCGACTATGTAAGAGCCTGAATCTTCTTGGTTTGATGTGATTACGATTTCGTAAACGTTTTTTCTTTCCTGTAATGCATTAACTTAACCTTCTTTCGAGTCACATCACTAGCTTGGGATTAGCCCCTATGCCGTCACTTATTATGTCACCTGGTTTCAGTACTGTGCCTCATCCATTGACTATGTTGCTAAAGGGCATTTCTAAATTTTCAGTATAATTCACTAACGAAGTTACTTCATTTCTCAGGTTCTTAGTTGAATTTCAAATCACGCTTTAGTGTTTTCTCTCTATCATTCTCAAAAACTAGGGGCTGCCTGGCCGAGGCGGTAAAGGCGTGCTCGGTTCGCCCGGAAGGACGTGGGTTCGAATCCCCGTCAGGAAGTCGTAAAATTTAAAAAACGACATTTCCACTTCCGGAGGTGCATATGGCCCTGAGGTTATTTCAGACTACACCAAAATGAGTACCAGGTTAATTCCTGGGGGCAAAGGCGGCCGCGCGTAGAGCTAACCAATCTACCCCATCACGTGCCGAGGTTAACAATGGTGGAAGACTTTACCTTCCACTCCTCCAAGGGCCTTCATGGCTTTTCTTTTGCTTTGCATTCTCAAATACTACAAATCATGTATCCATATTCCGTAGGCGTCCTATCGACAATATTGTCAAAGGTATAGCTGATAGATCATCCATAGAAGATTTCCACGCCCACTCTTGGCAAACTTTATTCCGGCTAGAGCAATGTCATCATTGATTCAAAAGTTTTAGTTTGGGGTACAGCGATTGGATGAGAATCTTGCGGATTTTATCCAGGACATTAAATTCTACACCAGGGTGTTCGCACTCCATGGCTCGGAAGACCAAATAGTGCAAACTATTGTCGAAGGCATCTCTCCGCCCTATAGGTCTAATTTATGTTTCTCGTCTCGTCCCCAAACTTTTGCAGAGTTAGAAGCTATGGCCATATCAGCTGAAGGAGTAAGGTATGCCGACACCTTACGAGTTGCGAAGGAGCCCCCTCCGTCTTCTAATAGTTTTCGGCCTCCACCTCGCCGAACTTTCACCACTGGCAAATGCTATGCGTGTGGGTCAACGGAACATTTGCGCAATAAGTACCCATTGATAAAATCGAGTAGGACAAAGAACGGAGCAGGGTCTTCTCAAGGTTGTTTCAAATGTGGTTCGTTAATCACCTCGACAAGAATTGCACTAACGTCAATAGCACTCCCTCCTGCTCAACTTCTGGTGCAACCTCCGTGAACTCCGATAATAAAAAGTCACTAGTATCATCGACTGAGTCGGCATGTTCATCTTCCCAAAGCTCAGCCCCTGTTGAACCCAGCAAAAGCTCTGGTAAGGATAAAGGTCCTTCTAATTTATTGCTTGAAGGCCCCAAAGAATGCTTCATAATTGTTGCAGAACTGGCACTTTTGTGCCATTCCTTATAATCGATGTGAACTGTGAACCTGTCACTGCTCTGTTAGACTCAGGGAGCGTATGTTCTATAATTTTGGATGAATGGTATTCGAAATTAAAAACTGTTTATAAGTTTCCTGACGTTTGTTCGTCTTCTGTCAAATGCGTTTTGGCTAACTCTTCTCCATTAGAAATTTTAGGTTTCATTTTTGCTAAAATTCGAATTTCTAAATTTACCTGGAGAATAACATTGTTTGTCGCTAAACACTGGTCTTGCCCTGTAATATTGGGGCTGATTTCATGTCTTTTACTGGTCTCGTGCTCGACATTCAGAGGAAGTCGTGCACCTTGAAATTTGCTATTAATTGTAAGATTCCTCTTTTAAAGTGTAATTCTGTGTTATTGTCATCTGTTTCGTCTACCCAAGATGAGACGGGGACAGATGTTCTTACTACACTGCTAGATAGGGTCTTCTCGGACATCAAATTTGTATATTTGTATCACTACCTTGATGATGTCGTCGTATTTTCCGAGACCTTTGAAGAACACCTAGATCATCTAAAGGAAGTACTCAATCCCCTAAGGCTGGGTTGACTGTGAAGTTATCCAATGTGGCTTGGCATATCGTGACGTCCGATGGGGTTTCCATTGATCATTCTAGAACACAGGCCATCCGTGATTTCAAACCTCCTAAGGACATCAAAGGTACTGCCAGGTTCATAGTCATGGTGAATTTCTTCAGGAAATTTATTCCTAATTTTGCTAACAAAGTGGCGCCCTTGAACTTACTCCGTAGGAAAAGCGAAGTGGAGACCTCCGAACTTGAAGATAGTTCTTCTTTTCCCACGCCCATTCCTTCGGGCATTAGTGCCATTCTAACTGATGCCCCGGTATTATTTAGAGATATTGGAAAATTCCAACGTGAAGATCCAGTGCTGGCTCCTATTATGGAAACCCTTTCTTCTGGGGAACGCGTCGTCCCTTAGGTGCTTCAGCAAGCCGCTTTCGAAGATCTGAAATTAGAAATTCATTGTCCAAACCGACGCCTCGTTATCGGCGGTTGCTGCTATGCTTCTTCAGGAAACGGAACTCGGAAGGCGACCCATTGCCTATGCTTCTAGGATCTTACCGGCTCCAGAGGTCAAATATTCCATATATGGACTTGAGGGTTTGGCGGTTTTGTTTGCGCTAGAGAAGTTCCGTCTTTACCTGGATGATGTCAAATTTGACTTGGAAACAGATAACCAAGCCTTAAGTTGGGTATTAGCTAGGCCGCGTCGTACTGGTCGTATAGCCCGCTGGACCATCAGGATTTCTGCCTTCCAATTTGACGGGAGATATATTTGAGGATCTCAAAATGTAGTTGCGGATGGACTAAGCTGCACGTTTTCTCATGAAGTGGAGACCTTCGAACTTGAAGATAGTTCTTCTTTTCCAACGCCCATTCCTTCGGGCATTAGTGCCATTCTAACTGATGCCCCGGTGTTATTTAGAGATATTGGAAAATTCCAACGTGAAGATCCAGTGCTGGCTCCTATTATGGAAACCCTTTCTTCTGGGGAACGCGTCGTCCCTTAGGTGCTGAGAAACGGAGTTTTGTGTTGCCCGTCGAGGCATGATCAAAAGATGAAAGTAGTAGTTCCAGCTCTGCTTGTGCCTATGATCTTCAAGTACCATCATGAGACCCCATTAATGGGGCACTTAGGCATCTTCAAAACTCGGGAAAAGATCCGAGAGATGTTTATTTGGAAAGGTATGGACGGTGAAATCAGAGAAATGGTAAAAGCTTGTAAATCTTGCTTACTTAGTAAGCCCACCTTGTCTACTAAGCTAGGTCAATTGTCATCGCACCAAGCCTCGCGCCCCATGGAACGTCTATATATAGACTACGTCGGACCTTTCCCACAATCAAAGGGGAACGCAAATAAATTTATTCTGGTGTGTGTAGACGGTTTCACTAGATTTTCATTCTTATTTCCGACTAAGCTGGCTACCGCCCAGTCTACTATTTCTTGTTTGAACACAATTTTTGCTTCTTTTGGCCCCTGTCAAGATATAGTTTATAATAATGCTTAGGCATTCACATCCAACTTATTCAGTAAATTCTGTTTTGATCTGGTTACATCATACGTAATTACTTCAGCTTATTACCCTCAACCATCTCTGGCTGATCGGGTCAATCGTAATCATAGATCTGCTTTAATTGCATTTCATCATGAAGATAATTCGAGGTGGGATACTTCCCCGCATTGGTTGGCTTTTGGCGGTTCATGAATCCCATTAATTCACTCCCGCATCTCTCATGTTTAAATTTGTACCTAACACGCCGCTCTCTAATCTTTGGTCACTTGATGACATATTACCAGAGACAATAGATCCCGATAATATTAGAGATCTATGGAAGAAGGCTAAACACAACTTAAAGGCTTCCCACGAATAGGTTAGAGAAAGATAATGATCGTGGCCGGAGGCCCACCAATTTCAAAGTCAGAGATGGTTAAAAATTTTGTTTCTGCGGGCAAGCTTGCCCCCAGATTCCATGGGCCATGCTTCATTCTAGATTTTCTGACACCAGTTACATTATTAGTCAGTAACCCAGCCACGGAGAGGATATTTCTAGTCCACCTATCTCAGGCGAAACCAGTGTAAATTCAGGGTTTTATATGTTTTATATCCGCCTCTAAACGTTGGCAGGAGTCAAAGGTTATCTTTCTTTTTAAGAAGCAGTATACTGCTTAAAATTTAGGTAATGTTTATGATGTGGCCTTCTGCCCCTTGTTTTTAATAGTTATCAATTCTATTGTTGTAGAACCTTCCCCTCCGAGAAACTTCCTGTTAGCCAGTACCTGGTGGTCATTGCCAAGCCCCGCTTTCTCAAACCTCGCATTGCTAAGACACTGTATCCATCACGCCGCCTGCCCCTCAACTTCAACAAATAAATTGTACTCGCATGCTCCAGCAAGCACATCTGTTTTCCAGATATTATTGTTTCAGTACCCCATCAGCCGTCGCCGGCCGTGCTCCAACATCTGGCGAGTGATGCTGGGGTGGGGAATGGGCCCACTCCATTATAGTTAAGACTCCGTCTGGACAGCACGCCGGAGTCCACCTTCCCGACAAAGGCTGAAATGCGGTGACACCACTGCCAATCCATCTAGGGACTGCATATCTACATCTGATCTGCGGCGACGATCACCACGACTACCGCTCTCATAGTAGCGTGAGAGGTGTATCTGAGGGTACTTGGGGGGTGCGGGCGACCTCACCTGGGTATCGGCAGCGGCGGCCGGTCTTACCGTCAAAATCGGCGCATCCAAGAATTCTTCTATCGTCAAAGATCTTCAAAGCTGGTTTTTCACAATTAAGTTACTAAAAATTAACTTTTCAACAATATTTTCCCTATAAAAACTTATCTGTGCAAATCTTCTTCTGTCAAATTTCTTCTGCGTCACCGCAAGGAAGGACCTTTGAGGGAAGAGGTCTGTACCGGGTGGTACACCTCAACTCCGCTCAATTAAAAGAAGTTCCTCAATGAACTCTATCTATCCAACAAAACGTGAAACTGCTTCTGCAGAAAGTTGGGACAGTAATCAGAAGATGTCATTACTGAATGATTGAGAAAGTTTGTCATTTGTATGATTCCTAAACAGATTGTATTTATTTTATCTTGTTTTGTTTTGGTGTACGTCAAGAAGTGTGAACCTTCCTCCATAAATGGCATTACAAAAAAATCTGGTCATCCACTCTGGTGCAAGGTGGAAGAACGTGTAATTTAAATAAGTTTTGTGTTCCTAGGTTTTCATAACTGTATCAATGTTCATTTATTTTTGGGTTGGCAACACTTCTTTTTCATTCCGCCAGTTTTACATCTGGCCAATTAGAAATTTCTGTAATTATTTTTTCAGCCTATCACAGGCTTCTTGTCGCTTTTTGAATTGTCGAATAAAAATTGAGAGGGTGTGTCCGTATTCGTCCAGAATCCCCTCGACGCTGCCCTTCGGGTATATAAACTGCGGTTTTTCTGGCTACCTTGTCATTTTGATCGCCAAATTTCTAAGAGTGTGTGTTAAGACATGAGGTGGGGCGCCTCATTCTTCGCTGGGCAGTTTATCAGCCCAGGTAATGGCCATCAGTTTTATCACTCTGTAGCTACCTCCGCCGACTTACACGAGGGGTAGGTTCAAATTTCTAACTATGTAACCACATTTTCTAAAATGTAAATTTTCTTCCGGCTAATGTAAAGTTTCATAAAGTCTTAAAACTGTAAATCGGGGATAGATAGTGCTTTATACTCTCGGGTTCCACTTCAACTTGGTTTGAGGTGACTACGATTTCGTAACCGTTTTTTCTTTCCTGTAATGCATTAACTTAACCTTATTTCGAGTCACCTCAGTAGGTTGAGATTAGCCCCTCTCTAATCGGGTCGAGAGCCCAGTTAGGCTTTTATACTTCATTACTTAGGAGTGCAAGTGTACGCCTCCATTCATTTTGTGTTCGGGCCAGTAATCGAACCTGTTCTTTTTTACGAAGGCCCAGTGGTTTTGGTAACAGAAACGCCTGTGTAAAAGTAATTTAAATTTTAAATTGTGCCTAGAGAGACCAGAGATCGTAAGATCTTGTGTAATGTTGCCTTGAGCGAGCTGTTAGAAATCTGTAAATGTTAGGGAGCATGTAAGCTCTTTTCTAAGATTTCCGTAATAGTAAGGGGTGCCTCTGGAAGGCTAGAGATTGCAACGTTTGGAGCGAAGTGCTCTTGAATTGGGGGATTTCTACCCTTGCCAAAATTATACCTCATTTACAAAATTGTAAATTTGTAAACTAGGGGCTTGAAGCCCAAAATTGTTAAAGTCCTGAATCTTTGATCTTCCAATTCTTGAAATTGTCATTTTACCAGTAACCTCATTTTTTCACTGAGTAAAAAATGTGTAAAATTTGTGAGTTAAAGAGAAATATAACCTTTGTTAAAGTTTTAATTCAATTTCTGATACCGTAGTTAGACTCATTCAACACCCGCACCTTCTTTCACCTCTTTCTGCTCCACGGATATCTCCGTAAATATTATTATTATTATTATTATTATTATTATTATTATTATTATTATTATTATTATTATTATTATTATTATTATTATTATTATTATTATTATTATTATTATTATTATTGTACCGGAGGTACACCCGCTCCGTGCATATAAAATAAGCGCCTTTTAGAAGGTCATCTATAACATTAACTATAAAACTTGTTTCGGAAGAAGTTCCACCGACAGATGTCTACTATCAACTTATGTGCTCCCTCTGATGGGAAGATGGACAATTTATTTTCAAGGGAACGTTTGTAGACATTGGTTTCCTAAACTGTGTTGTTTGTAGATTGTTTTTGGTGTTCTAAGGTTATCAGCACTTTCTCTTCCCGCCAGCTTAAAATTATACCCAAGAGGAAATTTTGTACATTTCTTTAAGTAACCAATCAGGATTTTTGATATTTATTTGATTGCCCGATGAAAATTGTTGGTGTGTCAGGTCTTCGGCCCAGAGAAATCTGGAGCCTTCCTCTCGGCTATAAAAATTGGGATCGTTTGGGCCATGTTGTCTTTCGATTACTCCAGTCCGCAGTCGAGTGCGTTAGTTATGGAGGCATGGGAGGGCTTGCCTCGTCCATCTCCGGAAGGTCCACCAGCTCAAGGTAATGGCAGATATATTTTAAGCATGTAATTGTCTCAGAAACGTAGTTCGAGGCGAAGATTTCAAAATCTTTTCGTAATGCAACTCTGTAAACTTTCGATGCAGGTCTAGGATCTTAATTAATTAGTGAATAAAGAGTGGGAACCCTCTCGTATTCCCCTTCAACTTGGGCTTGAGGTGACAATGATTTCGTAAACTTTAAATGTATCTTATTCCTTGTATTTTAAACTTTCTCTCCGTCTATCGCCTCCGTAGTATAGGCTTAGCCTCTGTAACTTAGGGCCAGCAGGTATTTTTCAAGCGTATTTCAGAGGAGTGCAAGTGTTCGCCCCCTAACATTTTGATTTCCGACCAATAACTTTAACCTTGTCTTTTTACTAAGGTCAGGTAGAATGGGCACTTGTTTCCCCTGTTAAATTTAACTACTTTGCTATGTAAATTCTACTGTTGAGCAGATACGGCAGTGAATTCTGTTTGGTTTTGGTAAAATGTAGATTGTGCCTTTAGAGGCCTAGAACTTGTGAAATTTGGAGAAAAATATCCTAGAGATAAATTGTGTGGAGCAATGACGCTCTTCCTACTGTTGTATATTTTGGAGCTCAGTCTCCTTGTAGATTCATTTAAGTGAGCCGTGGTGCTCTTGTTAAAATTGTAGCTGTGGAGCTTCAAGCTCAGGTTGTTAACTTATGTTGTCTCATGGGAGACCCTTACAACATTATTTCTCGAGCTCACTTTTGTACCTGATTATTTCTTATTGCTTAACAAAGTTCAAAATTTGAAAAGAAAAGAAGACAAGACAAGAAATGAAGTTACTAATTATAAAGTTTTTAATTAAAATTCGATCATTTCTCTATCTTCCTATTCATACAAACACCTTCCTTTACCTCTGCATTCCACAGAATCCCCGGAACAATTATTATGATTATTATTATTATTATTATTATTATTATTATTATTATTATTATTATTATTATTATTATTATTATTATTATTATTATTATTATTATTATTATTATTATTATTATTATTTGCTTCCAACTATAAGGGTGTGAGAGTTTTGAGGTCGATTAATTCTTTATTTTAACGACCTTCATGGATCTACCCTTTATTTTCCCAATACACTCATCTCCGAAGGTGTGAAATTCTTTAATTTTTGATGGATTAGTGAAGAGGCGTTGGTGGCCTACTGGTACTTACAACAATAATCGTCGCCACAACCCAGACCTTGTAAACTTCGAGGTTTAGTTTTAATCTGTCAAACGGCAGGGAAGGTGGAAATGTATTGGGTGAAACTTTACTGAGTCTGATAATCACCAAAGGTAGCATTACGACCTTTTATATGCGGAAATAACCTTTATTTCCGGTTTTTTTCTCAAAATTCAATTACAACTGTCAGGTTCTTGGGATCTGCAGGCCGGCACTCTACTACTTATTTAAACTAAGGTGTGTAATTGCTGCAGTTGATAGCTAAAAATAACAAGAAAACAAAGGAGCCGGGGGTGTTCCAGTGACTGCAAAATTAAATAGGATGAACATAAGAAAGTTCTGTTATATTATACGAAGTAATATACCAACATCTTATTAGCTTTTTATATGAATTTGTCATTTAAATCAAATGTTCTTAATCAGTCGCACGGATTGAACTTCTCATATATGCCTTAGTTAAACTGAGTTCGTATTAATCATACCATGTTGTGCGGGTTCAGTGATCTCGGAAGTGTTGCCCTCGGAAACAAGAAGCATGCTATTGTACTATCTTATCGCGTGTTATACAATTCCTCTATATCTGGTCTTAACGTAGTAATAAATTTTGCTTGGAAATATTATTACCATTCTTATGAATGACTTTAAATATAGGCTATTGTGATTAATTAGAGTTTTTGTCTTTATAAGTGCTGTAGTTATTTTTCAAACCTCACAGGGGTCTATTCTGAATTTGACAAATGTACTCACTTGAAGGCGTAGATTTTTTATAATAGTAATTCAATTAGATGGATACTAATAGCCAACATGATACACCCCAGTTTCAGAACAGACATAAGCATTGATAACTCCCGGTCTTTACATAGAATGCATGCAATCCTTTTACTAATACCAAGCTCTGTTGTGAGGTGTGACAAAGAATACATTAATATTTGATTTATGAAATGACTAGAGAACTGAATGGAATCTTTATTTAAATTCGTTGGTTTACTTTCTTATTCCGTGCTCATAAATATTGTATTCTGGCACTGTCCATGTTTCAAACGGTTCGCGTGCTTCATGATTTACTCACCTAAGATTCAGGATACATTTTTCTTTGTAAAAAGGTGAACAGTGGGTTCCTGTAGCAGCATATTACCGGCCATCATTACCTATCTGATCGTTAATCATCAGGAATCAAAAAAACTAAGCATGTGTTACTTCGTCTAATGATGTAATATCCAAATAGGAAATGATAAAAGATAATGAGTCTTACTGAGTCGCCATATGTTATTCATTGAACGCATATAAGCAGTACGTATAGCTCAGATGAATTCTTATTTTTCAAACCTCTTAAGTGCAATTCTCAAACGTGCCGTTCAGAATCATAATTTTAACTCCATCAAGGATATTTACAAACATTATTAAAATTACGATACATGTAAATCAACAATATCAATAAAGATTTGTTTACTCAGTGAATCTACATTTATTTTGGAAATTGAAAGGACATTTTATGTGAGGTAAATTTCTCATACCGAGCTCGATAGCTGCAGTCGCTTAATTGCGGCCAGTATCCAGTATTCGGGAGATCGTGGGTTCGAACCCCACTGTCGGCAGTCCTGAAGATGGTTTTCCGTGGTTTCCCATTTTCACACCAGGCAAATGTACCTTAATTAAGGCCACGGCCGCTTCCCCCCCACTCCTAGCCCTTCCCTGTCCCATCGTCGCCATAAGACCTATCTGTGTCGGTGCGACGTAAAGCAAATAACAAAAAAAATTATGTTTCGTGAATTTCCTAAATGAGACTGATACGACACTTATGACACTATCAAACATGATTATTCTCCACTGAAGTTCAAGAACAGTGTAAGTACGAATTCGCATCTATTTCTTACATGTAGCATGTTATTATTTTAAATCCGTAAGACTTCACATTGATGGAATTGTATGATCATAAGTCTGCTTACTTTTGTTTGCGATATGCTCATAACGAAACATTTTCGTAGTTGCGACCGTCGCTATGATCAGTCAAAAGAGATATCAGAATTTTGCCATTGAAATATTCGTCGTAAGTGTATTAAAAGACTTAAATGTCAAATGGCTGTGCCAGGATTTAGTCTTAAAGACAAGAAAATAAGAATGCTATTTTCGTTACCGATGTCACTGTCAATCTGAAATGTTCATTTTTCTAGCTGTTAGATTTCTTCTTATTTTTAGACATGATATAGGCTTTTGAGCTTATACCGTGCAAGGAAAACAAGGTGAAATTCTTTACATTTCGCAGAAAACTTTGTTCCGTGTCTTCAGAAGAAGAAAATCTCGACTATTCACGAGGAGGACATCTCCAATAATAAGGGTTTGAATTTAAGAATGCTCTACTGTTGGTTATAGTAAGTGGTACGTTCATTCGTCACCAGATGGCTCGCTGTATGCTGGCAGAGCGCTAGTATTACAAGCGGGAGCTGATGACACCACTTAAGCTCCAATTAAGATGTTCCTACTATACCTTGTCTGCGCGCGCGCGCGCGCGCGCGCGCGTGTGTGTGTGTGTGTGTGAGAGAGAGAGAGAGAAGTAACAGAAAGGTCATCAGACGAATCAGGGATGAATGAGGTAGAATAAATAGAAGATAAGAAAATAAAGTTCAACGAAAAACACTAAGGATAGAGTAGAACAGAGTTGAAAAATAGAGAGAAAGTGTTAAAAACCTGAGTATGATAATAACTTGAAGCTGCCTCTGTGGATCAGCGGTAGAGTGTCGGCCTCCGGATCCCAAGATAGCGGGTTCAAACCCGGCAGAGGTAGTCGGATTTTTGAAGGGCGGAAAAAAGTCCATTCGACACTCCATGTCGTACGATGTCGGCATGTAAAAGATCTCTGGTGACACATTTGGTGTTTACCCGACAAAATTCATTAAATCTCAGCCACAGACGCCCAAGAGAGTTTCAGTTTACTCGGTCTGCCATCTAGTGGGGGCCTAGAGTAAAACGGAACGTCTAAATTGACGAGCAGACAGCCAGATGGCGTCAAATTGAAATGTCTGCACACGGTAGCTGAGGCCATACGATTATTATTATTATTATTATAACTTGAGACGGTCTGGAAGAATGGGGGGGGGGGTATAACCTGTGTACACACGTTATGTAAGTATGATACTTAACCCATAGCCTGGAACGTACGAATTTGGAAAACATCGTAACGAAATAACAACAGAGAAAGGACAGACAAGAGATTTACCTTCGTAAATCCATAATGGCTGGAAACCACGTAATTCTACTTCTTCTTCCTCTTCCCCTGCTTCTTAATCTGTTTGCTGTCCAGGGTTGGTTTTTCCCTTAGACTCAGCGAGGGATCCCACCTCTACCGCCTCAAGGGCAGTGTGCTGGAGCGTGAGACACTGGGTGGGGTTACAACTGCGGAGAGTGACCAGTACCTCGCCCAGGCCTTGTAGAGGGACGGGAAGATTGGAAGGGATAGACAAGGAAGAGAAAAGGAAGCGGCCGTGACCTAAAGTTAGGTACCTTCCCGACATTTGCCTATAGGAGAAGTGGAAAACCACGGAAAACCACTTCCAGGATGGCTGAGGTGAGAACCGAACTCCTCTACTCATTTCACCTCTCGAGGTTGAGTGGACCCCGTTCAAGCCCTCGTACCACTTTTTAAATTTTCGTGGCAGAGCTGGGAATCGAACCCGGGCCTCCGGGGGTGGCGGCTAATCACACTAACCACTACACCACAGAGTCGGACCACGTGATTCTCAATTGATTAATTCCTCTTATTTTGTTTCATTCTTGGTGGATATGGATTAGAGAACATTCCCGATAGCGCCTGCCCGTCGAAAAAATAGCACATTCGACCGCACAAAATTGGTCGCTGCAGAAGATGCCTATGTTTCACAATCTGATGTTTTAAATAGGACGAAAATACTATGCAGGTTGGAGGATTTCAAGTCGTCTCTTCGGACACTGGCTATCCACAGTGTGCAAATATCCTCTCGTTTCGAGAATGCATAAAATTACATATTTATTTATTTATTTATTTATTTATTTATTTATTTATTTTTCGACCAATGATTGTGCTGTTGAATGTACACTTGTTAAACAAAATGTGCGGACTGTGTCGATGGCACGGCTGCTGGCTTTTCCGGCATAGAATTATTATGACAGAAATGAAGCAGATCGCATTAGATGTAATACGCCGTGGTAAGCTCATAAGCATTGTGGTTACATTTACTGGCACGTTTATCACTTGGCGCACTATGCTATCAGCTCCCATCCGCAGGCGCCGTATCTGCAGAAACGGTAATCGAGACAACACTAATCTCTCCATTATTGCGTGCAGAGGTGAAATGTCAGGCCTAGGTGGGTACCAGAAGCCATTCTACCCAGGACGGGAGGTCAGTAGCCACATACGATGAAACTAGTTACATCTTCGAAGACAAACTCGGCGTGCAGCACCTCCATTGGACAGGCTGTTGGGGTTTCGAGTTCTTCCTGCTCTACAGCCTATCATACTCATCACAACCATAACCAAATTAACTTTCTATAAACATAATACTAAAGCGTTTAGTGGCGCTAGCCAAATCATATGAAGTAGACCACCCGACATTCCTTCCCCAATAGGGCCTTATCACCTTCAACGAGCTCTTGGTCACAGATGGTCTCCAACAGGTCCCTAGCGACTGTTCCGTCGTCTGTAGTACTGTAGAGGCAACTCGTGGTAGGAGTGTTGGTCTGTATGTCCTACTGTGCGTACACCTTCATTTTCTTGCACTGCCGGTACTCTCTGGCACACTCTGTTGATGACGTCTTGAACTTACTCGCTTCCTCAGATTTTCTTCCGTCCTCCTGAACGCGTTTACGGTATTTTCTGATTAATTTAGACCTAAGATATTTGGACATTTTGCAAAAATTTTGCGAATTTAAAACATTTTAGAACTTTCAAACAGACTTGGTCACAGAAGTGTGGAATTTATGGTGACTGTCAGGAAGTGACATTCCTACGAGATAAATGTAACGATACCACTCACAACTTGCATGCACCGCAAAGTTATAGCAAATTACCACATTTCCAGTTTAATTCATATTGTTTTCAATCAATCAATCAATCAATCAATCAATCAATCAATCAATCAATCAATCTGCATTTAGGGCAGTCGCCCCAGTCGCCCAGGTGGCAGACTCCATATCTGTTGTTATCCTGGCCTCTTCTTAAATTATTTCAAAGAAATTGGAAATTTATAGAACACCTCCCTTGGTAAGTTATTTTAATCCCTAAATCCTCTTCCTATAAATGATTATTTGCCCCAATTTGCTCCCTTGAATTCAAACCTTATCTTCATGTAGTGATCTTTCCTACTTTTAAAGACACCATTCAAACTTATTCGTCTACTAATGTCATTCCATACCATCTCTCCGCTGGCAGCTCGGAACATACCACTTAGTCGAGAAGCTCGTCTTCTTTCTCCCAAGCCTTCTCAGCCCAAACTTTGCAACATTTTTGTAACGCTACTCTTTTTACGGAAATCACCCAGAACAAACCGATTTGCCTTTCTTTGGATTTTTCCAGTTCTTGAATCAAGTAATCCTAGTAAGGGTCCCATACACTCTAGTTGGTGTATTACCGGAGACTTATATGCCCTCTCTTTTACATCCTTATTGCAACACCTAAACACTCTCATCATGTGCAGAGATCCGTACCCTTTATTTACAATCCTATTTACGTGATTACCCCAATGAAGATCTTTCCTTATATTAACACCTAGGTACTTACAGTGATCCCCATAAGCAACTTTCACCCCATAACGCAGTAATTAAAACTGGGAGGACTTTCCCTATTTGCAAAATGTACAACCGGACTTTCAACCCCGTTTATAATGCCATTGCTTCCTGACTTCAAAACACAGCAGCATCTTTTTGCTGTCGTGAGTATTGGTAATGTGTTCGTAATGAGGTGTTTGTTGGCTTGTAATTGCGAGTTGATAGTTATGCGCTAATTAGTATATTTTAATTGTGTAGTATGGTGATTTGATTTTTTATTTCTACAAATCTTGGAACATGTGATATTGCTGTGCGCCTTTTTGTATTTCGAACATAAATTTTCTGCAAACAAGAACAAATGTAATGAGTGGGTCAAAGTGATTTTTCGCCGTAACTTCGTCCTAAACAAGATTTCTAATTTATGCGCTAATTCGTCCTTTTTAATTATATAGTGTAGTGATTTGTTTTTCTTTAAGTGTGTTTGCAAATATTGTTTTACTTGCAACGGGAAAGAGGGCAAATAGGACACTGTTACACGAATTCCCTGTAGACTAGGACAAAACTAAGGAGTGGCTCAAAGCAATTTCTCGCGATAACTTTGTCCCTAACACTAATTCTGCTTCTTCTGTTGTCTGTAGTCTTCATTTCAAAGCCGGGCTGAGTGGCTCAGACGGTTAAGGCGCTGGCCTTCTAACCCCAACTTGGCAGGTTCGATCCTGGCTCAGTCCGGTGGTATTTGAAGGTGCTCAAGTACGACAGCCTCGTGTCGGTAGATTTACTGGCACGTAAAAAAACTCCTGCGGGACTAAATTCCGGCACCTCGGCGTCTCCGAAGACCGTAAAAGCAGTTAGTGGGACGTAAAGCAAATAACATTATTATTATTATTATTAATTTCAAAGAACATGATTATTCAATTGTAGGCAAAAGTATAAGAGTACTAAAGAAAGGTTCTGTACCATCAGTGTTCCCAAACTATCCTAGTTATAAGGTGACTAATACCGAGAGTCCTAGAAAAAATTACTATAACCGCGCCACCCTCATCCAAGAAACGCAAAATTTTTGACGTTGTTTACCATTTAAAAAACCCTGATGAAAGCTGTTCAACAGCCAAAAAGAAGGTACAGGAAAGTTTTCAAAAGTGAGTTTCACTGTAGAACAACTAGCATGAAGTAAAGATATGCCCGAAGAAGAAATGGCATTACAAGCACAAGATTGCCTGAAACACATAAGTTTATATTATAGCTCCGTATAACCACCCTTGAATTAGCACTTTCATCTTAGTCTATTTTCGGGTATTTGTTACCTCTAAATTGTCCTTCATTGAATAATCCTTTAGGTGGAGTCATACTTGTCACATGACAGCAACACAACACATTTTTATCCAAGGTAATCTGAACTTCAGCATTCAAAAACTGACAAGTAGGAACCATTGCTGCTATGCCAGTAAGGCCAACGTATGAAGGAAAGAGTTACCTGTGCAAAGAACGGTTTACCAATTATTTAATCAAAGTACTTTTCTCTCACTGAATTTTTATTTACAACTAGCAAATGTACCCGTGCTTCGCTACGGTATTCTACATTGTATACGAATATTGAAGTAAATACTGACTGTACATGCAGTAAATAAGATTGTTTTAAAATAGCATGTGTCTTAGCGTTATCCGAGAAACAGCATGAAGAGGTTCCCATACGTTGTTTCCAATGTAAAGTGCTTGTTGCGGAGTTGTGATGATAGCGACAGGCTCACTTGCCTACTGCCATTCACAATCGAGTTGGGAAGTTTACATTATAATTGCAGGCCCCATTGCCTACTGCGCGGTCACAATCGATTTGGGGAGTTTCCGTCACAATGGCAGCCCCCCTTTCCTACTTCCAGACATACTACAAATTGAGGAGTTTTGAGTGTAATGGCAGGAAACTTCCCTACAACCAGTCAAAATTGAGTTGTGCAGTTATCATTATAATGACAGGCCCCTTTTGCAACTGCCAGCCAGCTTACTGCCAGTCACACCAAGTTGGTGAGTTTCCATAAAAAAAGCAGGCCAGTTTGCCTAATGCCAGTCATATTTTAGATGGGTACATCTGTTTATAACTGCGGGAACGCTTGCCTACAGCTCGGTTATTAGAGTACCGGAAGCCCCGAATGCCCGCTAACAGCTCCTCATTTACCAACGGAAGTAACATAGCCAGTAAGTAGTTTTCCTTCTGTTCCCTAGATTGTAGGGTTAATCTAAGATGAAATTAAAGGTCTTAGAGTAAATTCATTTGCAATAACGTAGTATCGGCTCCTAACACTTCGAAGAATTTTTCTGACAACCTGGTACCGTTCAAGACCGTTAGAAGCTAGAATAGGCATTAAATTAGTAATGTATACACAATTTTTCCAGTGACAACCATTTTTCTATAGACTTTTCTTTCCTAGGGCTTTAGATATTTGCGCCTGTAGTCACTACTCTTCAGAGTGATGCAGTAGACCACCTCACGGAGCATCCTCAGATTACAAACACATACGGGGTATAATGCCGTTGATTTCGTCAGACCGAGCTCGATAGCTGAAGTCGCTTAAGTGGGGCCAGTGTCCAGTATTCAGGAGATAGTGGGTTCGAACCCCACTGTCGGCAGCCCTGAAGATGGTTTTCCGTGGTTTCTCATTTTCATACCAGGCAAATGCCGGGGCTGTACCTTAATTAAGGCCACGGCCACTCCCTTCCAATTCCTAGGCTTTTCCTATCCCATCGTCGCCGTAAGACATATCTGTGTCGGTGCGACGTAAAGCAAATAGCAAATAGATTTCGTCAGATGTCAATTTCATGATAATCTTCTGTTTCTTTTGTTCCGTCCTATTGATCGTTTTGGTCCTCCTTCGTCTAACATTTTCTTTTCTTCGTATTTCCATCTTCTTGCACCCAATATTGCACTTTCGAAGATTTTGGTGTTGTGTGTGACATGTTGTTTTCGGATTGCTAAAGAAAAAAAAAAAGAAAAAAAAAGAAAAAAAGAAATCCTAGTGAACACATTAGGCGTTAATACGGTTAAAAGTTCGGCACTGGACTCGGAACAGAACTCGCCAACGAGGGCTCAGGAGGCCAGTGTTCCTCTGTGCCACTCAGCCCCGCAGATTGTTACAATGGCTCTTAATAATCATCCTCCACCGGTCGTTGGTCGATAAACCAAGGCATCTACAGGACTGTAGTTATACCTCTTTAACAGTCCTCATTAGTAGAATTTCTGTATCTATATTGCACCCATAAGGCGAGCTTGAAAAGGGAAAAATATGGGGATCGTCCAGGCAAAACAGAACATATCCAAAAATCAAACAATTTATTGATTATTGGTGTTGATAGAATGAGCTCGTTTCAACAGTTTCTTAACTGAAATCTGATCAAAACCAAGCAAATCCACCTAACATGGAATGTTTAAAATTATAGGTGTGAGTTGAAGCAGACATGTGTTAGTTGTAGGCCCCAGGAAATGAGAACATGGCAGAAACTTCCATTAATGCCGAGTATTTGTCACATTACTTTTCGACTCCTCGCTTCCTCGGCAACAAGTCCTGCAAACGTCTAAGAAGAAGATAGAAGGAAATGAGGTCCAACTAGCGTCTGAGCAAAAACAAACAGGTAAAATGCAATTTGGGAAAAACAGACGTGTCCATTTTTACACGGGGAATTATTAAATGTTCTTGATCTTTGGTCTCTGTCTGCTATACATAGATATTTCTTGTGTCAATAATTGTTTTCGAGAAGTTGCACATTGAAATGCTGTTCTCCAGTTTCTAATTTACGCTTCTCTTTCCTCCGGAAAGTCTCGATTTGACGGACAGGTTTGATTTTCCCTGAACGCTTTCCATATCTAAAGCCAACTTAAACAATATGAATCATATTGATAACCGAACCTCCACAAAACTCCACCGATGCTCAAGTGTCACTGAAGAAATAAGTGTATGAGAGGCAGATGGCTCTCTGGCTTTTACCGTAACTACCTTAATTTCTCCATATCGAGAACCACAACCGGTTCGTACCATATTTTCTCTGCCAAGCTGTTACATTAAGTGTGGAAGTTTCTGGTGTATATAAAAATAAATGGTGACGTTAAGATTTGAATCCAAGAACTGCCTTATAAATAAAACCCATAAACAATATTTATATTTTTAAATATTAGCTTTGGTGGAATAAAGTAGAAAGTAATGTTGCAACCGTACAACTGTTGCACTGAGACGAGGCAGTAAAGTAGCAATGCTATGACAGCACAAATCAGTTCTCCTAAACACAGGATGACCGAAAATTGTCACAAATGAAACAGGTGGACCATTGATGAGGAAAGGTATTTCTATTCCTTGCCCACTTTCCAATATTTCTCAACATCATAATGAGGATTTATGATAGCATTATATAGACAAACATCGTACTCGTCGAAGAGAGGGGCAACGTAATTCTTAATTTCGGATCGGAAAAGAAAAGCATATTATGCAGCTCAGACTACCGTACGTAATTTTTGTATTAATGGTGGTTGTGCGATAGCTTTAAAGGGAAGTAAAATTAGGCAACTATCTCCTCTTAACTTTATTCACAAGATGGAAAGGAATAGGTCCAACCCTGCAATTAATTAAGCTCCTGGCGAGAGAAAGAGTGCACGAAGTGCACGGAAATGAAGGAATCCCTAGACCTTGCACACCTGATACCGTTGGGTTCGAAAGAAAACAAGAGTTGACCAAGGGGAATCGGACATAAAAGATAAAAGGGAGAAATATGGGCACAAGTGGAAACGATGTCAAACGCGTCATGGGCACTCTGGTCATCAATTGGTAAGCTCCTTGGAGTCTCAGCATTTAGTCGCCCCTTACGACAGCTAGGGGATATCATTAATCCATTCTTGCGCCCTTTCACTCCCTTTGAAATCACCTCTGATGCGAATTCGTAATTCTTCCTCTTGCTATATATCTTCCTTGGTCCTACGTTGTTACTGAGATTAAAGAGCAGTCTCGTTGGGAGACTTAGGGCATTTGTCTCTTTTTATGTTCTTTCATCACTTTCTCTGTCCAACTCGGCTGAATGGTCAGCGTACTGGCCTTCGGTTCTGAGGGTCCCGGGTTCGATTCCCAGCCGGGTCGGGGACTTTAACCTTCGTTGGTTAATTCCAATGGCCCGGGGGCTGGGTGTTTGTGCTGTCCCCAACATGCCTGCAACTCACACACCACACATACCACTATCCTCCACCACAATAACACGCAGTTACCTACGTATGGCAGATGCCGCCCACCCTCATCGGAGGGTCTGCCTTACAAGGGCTGCACTCGGCTAGAAATAGCCACACGAAATTTAATTAAATCACTTTATCTCGTCTTAATATAAAAGAGAGAATAAATGTTGAAACCTGTAAATGATCCAGTTTTCCATTCTTTAGACAGAACTCAGAACGTCACGCTTTTTGACAATCTATGGACGTAAGTTCCATAGAAGTACCACTGTTGTCTAGAAAGCAAAGAATAACGGTCGGGAGGATTCGTTTCGCTGGCCACGTGCCACCCAGTAATCTGCAGGTTTTCAGACGATCGATTGCTTGATAGCTCAAGGCAAGATCAACTACAATACCTCAGATCTTAACCGACCTATGGAAAGTGTCCATAATGGCAGCAAATGTAATGCTAGCCTGTGTCTGTTCTGATTAGTGGAATTCGTTTTACCAAATATGTACGGAAATTTGAATATTATTATCGAAAATTATACTTATTTATAACCTTAAAAAGGTTACACAGCTTCTTTCAGTGCCGTAAGAATTTGTTTGTTCTTAAAAAGCTTATTCATTCGAAGAGTTGGTGGTGATTAAGGTTATTGTCCTCATGTTCTTCTCAAAACCTGTTTTCTCTACATTTTCACTTACCGGTACCTGTGCAGTATGTTTATAGTTTAGTAACGTGGGTCATACGTACTGCGTGTCCGGATTAAAGTCCAAATATAGGGGCAAAGTAAAAGCTTCAGTGTTCAGATTTTCAAAATACCAAGTAAAGGTAAACTGGTTGGGTTCATTCGTAGTGAAAACATCGAACCAAGTGATACTAGTGTTCTGTGCATTAATCATTTTGATATCAACGTTACTGTTAAACCCGAAAAAGGCGTTGATCCAGTTCGGGTGCCACGCGAACTTCCGAGTTGCCTAAGTATGCCTATCCTGGCATTTTCCCGATAAGCCAACGTACCTAACTGCAAAATTAAATCAGTCCCGGAGAGATCCGAAAAATCGTGACCCAGAGTTACGACTGAGATATGAAGATAATGGTGCAGTTGAATAATTTCCAGTGTTCTACAACGGAGGTACCTAAATGAAACATAACCCCATTCATCGTGAGTTGAAATGAGAATTACCTCCTTTTATATATATAAATTACAAGAAACAGGGCGAATTGGCCGTGCGGTTAGGGGCGCGAAGCTGTGAGCTTGCATCCGAGAGACAGTGGGTTCGGTCCCCACTGTCGACAGCCATGAAGATTGTTTCCCGCAATTTCCCATTTTCACACCAGGCAAATGCTGGCTGGGGCTGTACCTTAATTAAGGCCACGGCCGCTTCCTTCCCACTCCCAAGCCTTTTCTCTCCCATCGTCGCCATAGGACCTATCTGTGTCAGTGCGACGTAAAATAATGGTAAAATTGCAATTCCGGTGGTGATAAGGTGGTTTTAAGGTGATTAGTGCTTTAGATGTACAAGAGGATTTTGGAGAGTTGAAGTTTTGTTCGTGAAATGTATTTGTTTGCATGTTTTACATAATGGGCTCTGTTTAATGATGATGTTGCATGTAAGATTAATAATGTTATTATCTTATCTTGGTAGTGTGTTTGTGTGTGTCTGTTTCAACCTGACGTTGATAAAATAATTCTCCCTTCGTTATTTTTCCACAGAAATTACAGTTAGATTTACAATACAATTATTTAATAACGTTGCTTCTGGTGCATAATTATCTATATTTTGAGTTAATGTGTTCGATTTCATGACGTTCGACTTGTGATATTTTCTTTATGTGACTCGGAATAAACATGCTCACTCTTTCCCTTGCCAACGGCCGTAGCGGTGTTGAAACACCGGATCCCGTGAGATCTCCGAAGTTAAGCAACATTGGGCGTGGTTAGGAGTTGGATGGGTTGCCACGCGCTGTTGGTGGGGGTGGGGTAAGGGAATGAAGGAGCGGAAAGGAACTGGTCACCCTACCGCACGTAAACTCCGGCTCAGGAACACCTCTGCAGAGGTTCGGACCTGCCTTCGGGCAGAATAACCCTTACCCTACCCTTTACTCTTTCCCTTAACCTTTTATGTCACCCACGGATGTCCGCCGTGTTTATTCTGGATTGCGGTGTGATGTAATTGTAGTTGGTCTTGGTCGAGGTATATCAGGGCTACAGCGCCTTCGGTTTTGGTATTGGAATTATTGTTGAATGAAAACCTACAATCTGTTTTCCAGTCATTGATCGGGTCAGGGATGGAATAAATGAAACAGATATAGACTATTAATACGATGGGGTCGCCACTCCCAAAGTGATTTATTAATGACTGATAGGTGCTATGAAATGAGAATGGAGAGTGTTGCTGGAATGAAACATGACAGGGAAAACCGGAGTACCCGAAGAAAAACCTGTCCCGCCTCCGCTTTGTCCAGCACAAATCTCACGTGGAACGACCGGGATTTGAACCACGGTATCCAGCGGTGAGAGGCCGACGCGCTGCCATCTGAGCCACGGAGTTATTATTATTATTATTATTAAGCATAATTTGTAGCAATGATGAATTATACCGTGATGGAAGATCCATCCGGCACATTCTCTTGGTTTTGTGACGGGGTGTTTTCCTTGCCCTGAACATCCCTAAATCTCGCACGCAACACTACCCTTCATCTAACTACCACACAGTTTCTATACACGGCAGATTCTGCCTATCCGCCTATAATAATAATAATAATAATAATAATAATAATAATAATAATAATAATAATAATAATAATAATTCAGGCAGAAAATCAAATAACATAATTTCACTTCCAAGAATCCAACAGCCAGGAACACAAGAGAGAAGACAAGCCCATAGTGGAAGGATGAGGAAGTATTGGGAAGATAAGATGAACAAGAAGTCCAATGCTAAATAATGGCACTATTTGCTCCTTAGAGGGCAAAACGCATTATATATATACTAGTTTGTATCTCAATGGGAGGTGAATATCATTTTGATAACTCCGAAAACCTTCAAAAGTAGGTAGTGCGACGGAAAATATATTTTGATAATAATTAAAACAGTATGGTAAAATATTAAATGCGAGGCACACACAGCGCCATGCGCTCATTCCTTTTTAGAGTACATTCTCCTATGGGTTTGATCCTGGCTTCAAACCCCACTGTTGGCCCTGAAGATGGTTTTCCGCGCTTTCCCATTTTCACACCAGCCAAACGCTGAGGCTGTACCTGCTGCTTACTTCCCACTCCAAGCCGTTTCCTGTCCCATCGTAGGCATAAGACCTATCTGTGTCGGTGCGACGTAAAGCCAATTGTGAAACAAATAGGAATATCCTGGCTTCAGACGAAGTTGTACGCGTACAAATTAAAAAAAACATTGGGCACCATGAAGATAAACTTCCGAATAAATACAGTGACCAGCCATCAAAAAATTACTGCTAACTTAAGCGCCGCGCACATAGCGAGGTGACGGGAGGGACAGGTTATATTCCTTCACTCACGGGATGACCAAGGAGTTGCCTCGTAGGAGACAATAGCTTCTCAGTCCAATCCTCTGTCTTGTAAGGCTCGGTCGTCAGTGGAGCTCTGTGCTTGTGCTAATTAGACATGTGATTTGCTTGACGCGTTCAGTGATTGTGTTTATAAAATGTACAGGAACAATAGTTTATCCATTATGGTTAAATACACTATTGAGCAATGAGCGATTGTTGTTCAAAAGGTATAGTACAATAGATGTGTGCAGAAATACAGCAAGAGATTTCCGAAAATGTCTGTACCATAAAATAATTTGTCAATGCTTTGTTTGAAATGTGGTGTGGAACGGGATTGGTCTGAAACAGAAGGAGGCATTACAAAAAGAGGATCTTAGCTGACGATAAACTTGAAGACTTGTGAGCCAGATTTCAGGTTAGCCCTTGTAATTTGTCTAGCCGTTTAGGATAAGAGTGTGGTATCTCGTCCACCTCAGTGTTTAAAGGGCTTAACATTCAGATTATGTTTCCTTATAAAATGAAATGGCGTATGGCTTTTAGTGCCGGGAGTGTCCGAGGGTAAGTTCGGCTAGCCAGATGCAGGTCATTTGATTTGACACCCGTGGGCGACCTTTGCGTCGTGATGAGGATGGAATAATGATGAAGATGACACATATACCAAGTCCCCGTGCCAGCGGAATTAACCAATTAAGGTTAAAATTCCCGACCCTAGCAGGAATCGAACCCGGGACCCCTGTGACCAAAGGCCAGCACGCTAACCATTTAGCCATGGAGTCGGACATGTTTCCTTATAAGGTTTCCGTAGTGCACAAGTTACATGTTGCAGTTCATATCGCTAGAATTAACTTCTTTCGCTGGGTGTTACAATCCGTGTATGACAGAGGTTTAGGTCCTTTTCCTTTTGGTAATGTCTGAGGAAATTTGGTTTCGCCTCAGTGGGTACAGTAATTATCACGAGAACACTCGACACTGGGACTCTGAAAATTCTCACATTATATACGAAGTATCTCTTGGTGTGCAGTTAGTGGGTGGAGAATAATTGGAGCCACATTTCTTATGACACACTGAACTCCGAAGGATACCTGGACATTATTTTGCATTCTTTCTCTGACATGTTGACTGAGGAAGAGAGAGGCTTCCCCACTTCCAGCAATACGGTGCTATGCCTAATTCTATGGCTGCAATGGAAAGTGAGTGCAGTGGTTAGTGTGATTAGCTGCCACCCCCGGAGGCCCAGGTTCGATTCCCGGCTCTACCACGAAATTTGAAACGTGGTGTGGGGGCTGGAACGGGGTCCACTCAGCCTCGGAAGGTCAACTGAGTAGAGGTCGGTTCGATTCCCACCTCAGCCATCCTGGAAGTGGTTTTCCGTGGTTTCCCCACTTCCCCTCCAGGCTAATGCTGGGATGGTACCTGCCTTAAGGCCATGGCCGCTTCCTTCCCTCTTCCTTGTCTATCCCTTCCAAACTTCCCATCATCCCACAAGGCCCCTGTTCAGCATAGCAGGTATAATAATTATAATTTCGTGTGGCTATTTCTAGCCGAGTGCAGCCCTTGTAAGGCAGACCCTCCGATGAGGGTGGGCGGCATCTGCCATGTGTAGGTAACTGCGTGTTATTGTGGTGGGGGATAGTGTTATGTGTGGTGTGTGAGTTGCAGGGATGTTGGGGACAGCACAAACACCCAGCCCCCGGGCCATTGGAATTAATCAATTAAGGTTAAAATCCCCGACCCAGCCGGGAATCGAACCCGGGAACCTCTGAACCGAAGGCCAGTACGCTGACCATTCAGCCAACGAGTCGGACAGCATAGCAGGTGAGGCCGCCTGGGCGAGGTACTGGCCATTCTCCCCAGTTGTATCCCCCGACCCAGAGTCTGAAGCTCCAGGACACTGCCCTTGAGGCGGTAGAGATGGGATCCTTCGCTGAGTCCGAGGGAAAGACTGACCCTGGAGGGTAAACACATTAAGAAGAAGTAGAAGGAGAACTCCTGTTATGCTTTTGTCGTTTCATTCCCTTTGTCCCTTCATTATTCACTGTTCTCCTTTCATCTCTTTCTTTTGCAAGGTTTTTTCGAATCCTAATCAAATTATTTTCCATTATTGCGTTATTCTGTACAACTGACCACGATGTATTCACAACGACAGCTAACCTCCAAATGAGCGCGCGAGTCAACACAGCGCCATCTTATAACAGAGTAACCGGGCGAGATGGCCGTGCTGTTAGGAGCGCGCAGCTGTGAGCTCGCATCCGGGAGATAGTGGGTTTGAACCCCACTGTCGGCAGCCTTGAAGATGGTTTTCCGTGGCTTCCCATTTTCACACCAGGCAAATGCTGGGGCTGTACCTTAATTAAAGCCACGGCCACTTCCTTCCCATTCCTAGGCCTGTCCTGTCCCATCGTCGCCATAAGATCTAACTGTGTGAGTGCGACGTAAAGCAACTAGCAAAATATAACAGAGTATGCGTGTGACGTCACACATTTAGCACAAATTTTGCCTTAATTTGAAGTGCTATTTAACGAAAACTGCATTTCAGATTTTCGTTTACATTTTTTTAACAGGTAGTCTCCTCCTTTTACCTGTTAATTGAGAGATTAAACTTAATCGCAAGTGAAATACTCTTGGCGATATTCGTGTTCTACCGTACACTAAAAGCGTCTCTTTTTTTTTTTTCTTCCATGTACCCGTTGTCGAGGAGATATCTAATATACAGTTTACACAGCACAATTGCATAACATTACATAAAATTTACTTCTTGGTGAAATTAACTCGTATCGCACTATGATACATAGATAAAGTTTGATTTTACCATTTATAAAATATCAACAATGAACAAATTCCCGGAAATCGTTTTCAGTAGTTCTTCACACTGTTTATCTGGCACTAATAGAATGTTTTCTTTTGGAGATGATAGTGTTTCAATAGTTTTGATTATCATTCATCCACTGGACGATCTTGTCTTGAAGACTGGATATGATACATTTAACAAATGTAGGTCTCATTATTGAAGACATACAGTTTGCGAACGTTTGTCCTTCAACGCAGCACACGATAAGTTTTAATAAACTAAAATTTGGAATATAAATATCTCCGTTTACTTCAGATAAGCACAGAACTTATCGTTCGCACCACAGGAAATCTAGGAGGCTCACTTGAATGAATGGATGACCACCACCTGATAAGAGAGTATTCATTTATTGTAATCATGATACATGCAGTTAGTTGCTCTTTTTATAATACTGTATACAATATTTTTTAAAAATGTTACACCAGTGTTACAACCTTAGCCTTATTCCTACCATATATGGATGGACGAAGATAACGAACAGACCCACCCCCACCAGTCACTGATGGCCACCAACTGCGGGAGAGAACATCCGACCATAGCAGTGATCGCAATCACATGCAACTAGTTTTGTTATTAATAAAACACTTGAGTCAATGACCTAGATATTAGGCCCCTTTCAACAACAAGCATCATCATCAGCAATAAAAAACGTATTCCAACTAAAAATCTCACAACACATGTTTACACTATAATTTACTGCTACATTATATAAACTTAGCATTTGAGATACTTCTTAGGCTTTAACAACGTCATAGAATCCACGATACCTCCTTAAACATGTTCTTATACAAGCTACATGACTCTTTTCTGTTTTCATCCTGTTTTAATTTCCTTTCCCACATTCCTCTTATAATATTACATAGTTATGCTGTTCTCCCAGATGTCTTCCATTCTCTGCTTGATCGCTTAGTAGTGTAAAGTTCAGGTTCATTTTCTATTTTACCTATCTCCTTCCGATCTACATATTTCTCTCTGATCTTTCTTGTTTCCTTACGGTCTTTAATAGGTGAGCCACTTCCATATTTTTATTGCATAAATTGTATCGATTTTCCTATATTTTTGTCTTAGAGCTTTCTTTATTCTTATATTCCCATCAGCCACTTAATTAATTATCCCTCTCATTTCACTTTTTGTTAACATTTCAGTCCGTACTGTCATATTTTTACTCATTTTACCATATTCAGCAATTGTTCTCTTGCTGTTACATTCTGTCCTTATTGTTTATCTTTCAATGTCTTTCACTCTTTGGACCACTGTTATACACGATTCCATATCATCCCTTGATAAATTGCTTTCCCAATTGTACTCCATTCCTATATCATCCAGTAGTTTCTTCACCGCACCCACCCAGTAGCCCTCATTTTGAAGTTTCATTTAGTGATGGTATTCAATCCTTAGAATTCCACTCTCCTGCCTCATTCTATAGGGGGAGACCCACTTACTTGAGGGTTTTCAAATAAGACAACGATACTGAACTCTCTGTTAGTATAACAGTAGAGTAGGCCTGCAGACCGTATTCAAATACAAGATGTAGCAAACGTATGGGGCAAAATTTCTAGAATGCGTTCTGTATATAGACAGAATCCTGTAGAAATATATCGACATGGGTGTGGAAATACTTAGTTTCTGACTTTCAGGTAAGATGTTAGTGTATTCGAATATGGCTATTTTCTGAAGATTTTTATATATGATGTTGCTATTGTTTAAATCTAATGGTCAAAATATCCACACTCCGTCTGAATACACACCTCGGTCCGTCACCTTATCCTCATGTAGTTCATAATATTGTATGTCAGGCTCTACAATTAACTTCCACATGGCTCATTTAGCGTCCTTCAATTCAAGCAAGGTAAATATACAATACACTAGACATTATGCCAAGTCTCGGATTGAGTTCCAATCACTGGACGTGTACTAGACATTGAGATCATTCTAGACTTCCTGTTAAATCAGAAATAAAATACACAGTTCAAAAAATTAGGGGAACATATTTTTGAACGTATGCCATCTTCCACAAAACAATACCTCACACCCAGGTATATTACCAACTAAACATTTATTCTTTACCGTTGAAGCATACAAAACAACATCGAAGGATTCGTGTTCATTTTCAGAACATAAACGGAAATGTCAAATTAGGGGCGAAAACAAAGTGATAACAGTCCTCCAGGGCGGATTTTTTTATCACTGTTGGAGAGCTTCAGTATGGCGTATGTCCTCCACGAGCATTTATCACAGCTTGGCACTTACGCGGCATGCTCCCTATAAGTCGATATAGGTCACGTCCCAGTCTTCAATGAGAGCCTGTTCGAGGTCTTCCAGAGTCTGTGGTGAACAGGACGCCCACAAACAATTCTGTCAAGTCTATCCTACACATGTTCGATGGGATTAAGGTCGGGCTGGCCATTCCATCTCTTGAATCTCCAGTTCTCGCAAGACAGCTCTGGTGATGCGCGTTACATGAGCCCTGGTATTGTCGTGCGTGAGTACGAATTCAGGGCCAACACCGTATGCAGCAAACAACACATGCTGTAGCAGTATCTGCTCGATGTACCCCACAGCGGTAAGATTACCGCGGACGACGACAAGACCCGTACGGCCATCAATACTGATGCCACCTCACATCAACACAGAACCTTGTCCGAATCGGTCGCCTTCCTGGATAACATTTGGCATGTACTGCTCACCACGGCATCTCCATACACTTTGACGTCCATCACGCTGTGTCAGGGGAAATCTAGACTCGTCTGTGAAGAACACAAGTCTCCATAGGCCAAGTTGTCAGTTGACGTGGGTACTGCGCGATGTCGCTGCGTTAAACCAACACCACCTAGATATAAGGCCTGAGCACGAAACCAAGATGGCTGACAATAGAGGCAATCATTATAATGTCACTATGGCATCTTACCATATGTTTTAATTGATCTGGCTACTTAAACCTCAAAATAATTACCCCAAACCCTCATTATTTCAGATAAAAGTCACTTACACCTTCAAGAAACTATTTCTGAAAAAATTAGGGATAGTTGATACACAAGGTTTCTAAATAATGCTGAAACTCAAGTGAGGTTCAAGAATTAAGGGAATAGCAGAATACCGAAATTCATAATAAATGTTTTAATTTGTCCCCCCACCCACAAAAAAATTGAAAGCAACAACACACTTATTTACATAAATGCAGATTTGCATGAAATTCAGTCCTGTTGACAAATAACACGTTTCTTCCTTGTCAATACATTCTTTGACATGGAACTTTTTTTCTTACAATAATTATTCAAAAGAATGTTTGTTGAAGTCCACACCAGTTTTCTACAAACACATTCTGATGTATGTCTGTTATTGCACATATCTGGCTCCCACAAAAGTTCTTTATCATGAATAATTTTCATTGTACTCTCACATGCAACCTCCCTATGGTCATTTACTAAAAGAAACTCTGTTTCAAAATCTGTACATAATTTTGTTACTACCAGATAATTATGTATTATTACATTGATAACAAACATTTCAGGGAACAAAAGCCTACCCCTACTCTTATTTCTAATTAGATTATATGCCTCATCATCAACATCAATGAAGTCCTCAGTAACAAGAATTCCTTTACAGTGTTCACATTTCAAATATTTTGAGACACTATAGCAACAATAACCTGCTAAATAGACTAAAATTGGCATGTCATTGTTACAGTTTTCAATATCGTGTAAACTTATATGTACATCTATGCTCTTACACAATGAATTATCAAAATCCAAAAAGGCAGAGGATTCAGGAGGCGGGTCAGAGAACTCATCTACTTCAATCTCCCCAAATGCGTTTGATCTTATCTTTAGAGTCAGTGATGACAGTAACCTTAACTTCTTTTCAACTTCAAACAACTGCCTCACAGAAATATTGTACTGCCCTCCTGCAAGCTGCCTATATTTCCCAAACCTGTCTTCTAATATGTCTGTTTGAAATTTTCCTAATAGGACATATGCAAAATTAAGTTTTGACAAACAATATTCTATCAACATCAACAATCCTTCAGTTGTCAATAACAAAGCAGCCATTGTTTCAGATGATAATGAACCTTTTACACCTAGATCTCTCCACTTTACTAGCCATTGTAGGAATTTCTTCAAATATTGAAGCCCTTCCCCTGAATTCGAAGAGACTGGACACATTAAGCTGTTGTTGAGCCTTACCCCTTTACCTGGTGTTTTGACATTGACAACAGCCCACCAATCTATTATTATTTTGATATATGAGGCTGTTTCTTTATAATATGGTAGCTTACACTTTTCACCTAACACTTTCAGCCCTTCTATAACATTGTCATTGAAAACTTGCAGAGCTAATTTTACATTCTGCCTTTCAAATGATGAAGGACTTAATGCTTTGAGAGACAGACCATAACCATATTTTATGAACTTTTCATGCTCAAGATCATATAATTTCTTAATTGTAAGAAAAGAAGCACACTGCACTGCACTGTTATCTTCAAAATCAGGGAAGTTCATGCACATATTCTCATCCTTTCGATTTAACCAGTTATTGCGAACACATTTGAGCAAGTGAACACTATCAAACACAAAGAAAAGTGGTCTGCTCTCATCAGCAGGATGTGGATAAACACATTTCAATTCATTTTCAGGTGAAAATATTTGCATGCATTTTCTGTTTACAGAACTATTATCACTAACAACACAAACAACTTTAAACCCTATTTCCTCTAATCCTACAATAACTTTTTTTAGTACACCATGCAAATATTCTCCAGTAATTGATTTTACAGGTAATATGTGAGCTACTTCCTTAAAATCAGATAACAAACTTGAAACCATAAAACAATAAGCACCTGTTGCTAACTGCTCATCATTGAATGCTTTTCCAACAACATTACCACCTTTATAGTCCATTAATGGTTTAACATGAATTTCATCCATCATAAGCACAATGAACTTATCACTATCATTGCCAGAAAATTTATCCCTTATATACTTCAGGAAATTGTTATCGTGCTGTTCTATTCTAGGATCTACTTTTAAAGAAGAAGAAAGCCTCCTGATGGTACATGGATGAGGCATATACAATAAATTGAGATGTCTGAGGTATGCATAGCAATGGGGTGAAATGGACTGCAATATTGAAGATAAAATCAGAAAGGATGGACTATAACTCCTCCTCTCGTGTGACCAAAGTGCAATCTGTTCAATCATGAATTCAAGTTGTCCTTTTAGTCTCGGTTCTAACATGCTGACTTGTTTCAAAAGGTATGCTGCTAAACCTAAAATGTCATTAGTGCTGTTTGCACTGTGAACCTCAGAACTTAACGTGTCAACTTTTTCAAGAAGCACTGAAATTTCATCCAAGTCCTTTACAGACTGTGGGAAATGAAAGTTACCAATACTGTCTAATTTTATGTTCTTATAGTATACACTTAACTCCAAAGTTTCATTGATAACTATAGAACTAATTATTTCAGGTTCAGGGTTCAACACAATTTTAACTATTACTATATTTACACCTTTGTGAAGTATGTCCCATGATTCACCTACATTCAGATTATTTAACTTGTCTTTCAGGTCAGTAAAATTAGAAAATGTTATTCTATTCTTCTGTAAATTATATTCTACTTCACTCTCCTCGATTGCTGCCTGGATATTTTCATTTTCTCTTCTTCTTCTCTTCTCTTCAGGACCTTCTCGATATGTTTTTGAACTACTCAAATACGCTGGGCAATTTGGCAAAAGTGAAGGAACAGCTCTGGGGATAAGTCGTGGAACCTTCAGTGGTAGAGTTATAAGCTGTCCATCCTCACAGTGGAACTCAGTATGTTTCCTTATTTCGGACGGATTAAAATGTAATTCACAAACCTGCAATTACAGACAATCAGTTAACCTAACCTGAACGAATTTCACCAGACATGTTAGAGGTTAGATCCCGTCTAACCTAATAGCCATCTTTTCAGATATATTATACTACCATCTCTTGATTATATTAATATATGAACACACTATGAAATAAAACATTTGCGAATAAAAAATGCATAACCTAGTATCTAGTTACTTACCACTGAATACTTCGTTGGAACGAAATTCTCGCGCTTTATTGCACATATCCATTTCTTTTTTAGATCTTCATCTTTCGGAAATCTAAAAATCTGTACTTTGCTATTGGCACTGTAGTTTCCCCTACAATTAGGCACACAACATTTGTAGACCATTATTGTATTTTGTATGACAAAATTACGGATCACTTTCACAAGGCATTGCCTCAACAGTCCGCCATTTTCCTTTTAATCTCGACACCATGCACAGGCCTTATATGTAGGTGGTGTTGGTTAAACGGGGACTCCAAGAGGACGTGTGGGTCGTAATCCTGTTCCTTACTGCCTGGTCAGACATTGTGACTCCAGTGATCCTCCTGAGGTCTTGTTGCAGTTCTCTGGCAGTTGCTGAACGACGCCGCAACACACAGATGGTCAGATAACGGACATCCTGTGGGGTTGTCATGCGTCCTCAACCTTGTCCAACCCTCCTTGTGAAATGGCCTGTCTCACTGTAGCGATTCCACAAGCGTTGAATTACTGACGGAGAGACATTGAGATCCACAGGAACACGACGAAAAGTCCATCCTTCCCGGATCAAAGTGTGACGGCCCCTGCGACTTGAACGTCGTTAAGAAGTCTCGTGGGATGTGCTGGTTTACGTACAACGTGCTCAAATGACCGCAGAAGTTTGTGTACCTCACAACGACACACGGACGCACCGCTGTTCACTTTGTTTTGAGGGGTCACCTGACAGTTTAATGCATGGCTACGCCTACAGAAGGAGTATAACTTCGATTTGACATATCCTGAGTAGCTAAGGTCTCGAGGTATGCTGTACGACCATTGGAACCCCATCTACCAAATTTACGTTCACATACCAGACGTCACAAAATATGTTCCCCTAATTATTTTGAACTGTGTATTTCTCTTATCTTATCTTAATCTGTTTACCCTCCAGGGTTGGCTTTTCCCTCGGACTCAGCGAGGGGTCCGACCTCTACCGCCTCAAGGGCAGTGTCCTGGAGCTTCAGACTTTGGGTCGGGGGGTACAACTGGGGAGAATGACCATTACCTCGCCCAGGCGGCCTCACCTGCTATGCTGAACAGGGGCCTTGTAGAGGGATGAGGAGATTGGATGGGACAGGCAAGCAAGAGGGAAGGAAGCGGCCGTGGCCTTAAGTGAGGTACCATCCCGGCATTTTCCTGGAGGAGAAGTGGGAACCACGGAAAACCACTTCCAGGGTGGCTGAGGTGGGAATCGAACCCACCTCTACTCAGTTGACCTACCGAGGCTGAGTGGACCCCGTTTCAGCCCTCGTACCACTTTTCAAATTTCATGGCAAAGCCGGGAATCGAACCCGGACCTCCGGGGGTGGCAGCTAATCACGCTAACCACTACACCACAGAGGCGACATCTGTGTATTTCCCGGTTATATTCATGTGACCTATTCTTCCTCCCTACATATGAGGAGTCTGTTCCTTAAATTTTGCCCTGCATTTTGCTACACTCTGCAGTTATGTTACTTATAACTTATAAATAGTTACTCTAGATTAGTACAGTTGAGACAATATACAGTATACATATGGTATACAGAGCGTGATTGTCCACCTCCGTAGCGTAACGGATAGTGTTATTAGGTTCGAGTTCGATTCCCGGTACTGGCAGAAATTTAAGAACGACAGGAGGGCTGTTATGTGATTAAAATGGTACAACATCGTGTATTTTAACAGAAATGTATCTTAAGAATACCAACATCGAATATGTTAAAATATATGTTATCCAATAAGTTGATAACTATTTTATCTCAAATGTGCTGATGATGTCTCAATAGAGCTGAAACATGTACACGCTATTATGTAATGTTTATTAATTAATCTATATGATTATAACACAATGTATTAAAAGTGGAATTTTAATATTTTTATATCAGATACTACAATAATATTATTGGCTTTACGTCCCACTAACTACTTCGGTTTGCGGAGCAGATACTACAGTCAATACGGAATTAAAAATTGAATTTTATTTCATGCAATAATAAATGTAGGAAAAAGTTTTATAATACGTAAAAGTGTGAAGTCAACAAAAAATATATGTTGTTTTTAAATTTCAATAGCACGGGAAATCAATTATCTTTTCCTCATTGTAATTATAACGAATTATTTACTTTTTTCATATCATCGTTATATCTACATAAAAGTACACTGGCAAACCAAATACTGTACTAAATTATAAAATTACTTTTCTCCGGGCCACCTTTTGAGCAAACTAAAACACAAGAGAGTGCTCGGCTAGGGGATGACACGGGTGAGAGGGGCTGCACCTACGGTGTTGTCCCATGGTAGGAGAGTGGCAAGGGGAAGCCACTGAACTGTAGGTAATACTGAAACGCTGACTGTATGGGAGCGAAGTGCGGCTTCCGGAGCGACTAGCTGTACGGCATGCAGGCATGACTGACGTATATGTACCTACGACGAGATACAGGTATCTTAGCGAATTTTAAACATTTAGGCGGAATTTCTCCTGCAAATTTCACTTGATTTACGGTGATATATATTTCAGAGGACTAATAGCAATTTCAAACTGGAAATGGCTAGGAATATTGGATAAAATGAAAATATATTCTAATCCTGATTATTCTCAAACATTTTTTCTTTAAGATCATAAGACAGTAAATGCGTATATCTACACTAAAGAAAAGTACCAAACCCCTGGCGCAACAGCCTCGAAGAGCCAGGGCGTACCAAGCGACCACTGTCACTTAATCACTACTGATCTGCATTTGGGGCAGTCGCCCAGGTGGCAGATTCCCTATCTGTTGTTTTCATAGCCTTTCCTTAAACGATTGCAAAGAAATTGGAAATTTATTGAACATCTCCCTTGGTAAGTTATTTCAATCTCTAAGTCCCCTTCCTATAAAGGAATATTTGCCCCAATTTGTCCTCTTGAATTCCAACTTTATCTTTCAGTCCTAAGGCCTGCAGATTAGGAGGTGTCGTGGGGTCAACACGACGAATCCTCTCAGCCGTTATTCTTGGCTTTCGAGACCAATACCTACACTAGAAAGGCAATAAAATAGACGGCCATACAAATGAAACATATGCATACAAAATTATAGCCTACCGTTAGTGATTTTAGACGGGAAATATCTGCGAATGACGGTTAATTGAAAATACATTGAAATCAGTTTTTGAACCATATTTATTATTAGGACAAAGGCTGCATACGTATGCGTGTATACAATCATACACAATACACAACTTCACATTGGAATATACACTTAATAAACAAAATATATACACTTTACAAAATAATCAATCACCATTGATCTGCATT
Source organism: Anabrus simplex (assembly GCF_040414725.1). Lineage (NCBI taxonomy): Eukaryota > Metazoa > Arthropoda > Insecta > Orthoptera > Tettigoniidae > Anabrus > Anabrus simplex. The sequence goes on from NC_090268.1 coordinate 268,739,442, forward strand.
TAGGGCTCGTTTTAAAGTACCATATTTATTGCTTTGCAGTGAGATAGTGCTTAGACTGCTTACCTGTGGAAATGAAGCTTTTTTGATTTCCTATCTGTTTTCTTCTGCTGTCTGTTAGTGTAACCGTACGCTACACAAGAAATACGCATCTTGATTGTATCACAAATTTGACGTACGGTCAGATATTACCAAAAGAGTCCATCAAATACACATCAGCTAACTTCCACGCTCTGTATCTTGTCAACTTTGCCGTACACGAGGGGGCGTGACTAGCCAAGGAACAGGAAGCACCTTTCTGCGAGAGCTACCACTACAGTCAGCTTTCCAGTATTACCTCTAATTCAATGGGGGAAGTGCGTTTCTTGCTTCCTGTTAGGACGAGTTACGGCAATGCTGTCGCCAATGCGGAGCTGCCGTAATACTCTGTAGATGGCTTGACCACGTGGGTACAGTTACTATCATAGCCCGTTTAAAACAGCAGTGGCGGAATGGAACTTCCCTAATACGAATACGTTAATTCTTTAATTTTATGAAATGTGCTCAAGTTACAATCGGTGAGCTGTGCTGTGTTATAGTGTTGAAATACAACTTTCAATCAGTTCATTTGGCAACAAAGGTGAGTGTGACGAGGCAATGACGTCACTTCCGCTTTAGTCTATTCAAAAGGTGACCCGGAGTATAATAAACTCTTCACAGTTAAATTTTCATGAATTTCTCAGGGAATCTATACGTATGTTTGAGTTTTAAGACTGGCATTTCAAATAAATCGCGTTCAATGTTTAAGCACTAGAAACTGAAGACGATTAACAACCAGAAGCTTGAAGGAAAAGAGAAATGGAATATTTCATACAAAAGACTCGGTCAAAAGAGGGAAAAGAGGGGCGCGGACTAGAGCTTCAGTCTACTGGCCCACACACTCTCTATACCCATCTCTGACGGTCTACATGAACGGCAGATGTCTCATTACAAGGTGTAATAATAAAGAACAATATTAACATTGACAGTAATATAACCACACGTAAAAACAAATAATATTATCTATATAATACACATCTTACGTAGTGTACATTAAAATATATATATGAATAATGAGTACTATAAATACTACTTAAGAGAAAGTTTAGAAAATATATACATTTCTACAATATACCGAGATATCGCCTTCAATTGAGAGGTGAAGAGAAGGATTAGTAAGAAGAAGAATATTTATGAAAGGAAGAAGGAAATAATGATGAAGAGGCGGTAGGAGGAGGTGTTTTCAGGTCCCTAGTAATTCGACACAGGCATATTTAAAAGCTGAGCTGCTGTACATGCTTCTGACGTCCAATGGTAAGAGATCCCATTGTCCGGCTGCGGTAACGGTGAATGATTTCGTGTAGATTACTGTTCTGTGCACTGGAAGGGATAAACACATGGTGCTGCAGGATCGGGTATTTTTGTTATGGTCTGTGGAGAGGAGTTTGATGTGATCACGAAGATAGGCTGATTGAGAAGTTTTGGGTATATTATGTGAAAAGCAAAGAGTATGAAGTGTGCGTAGTTCTTGCAGGCATAGCCACCCGAGCCGTATGTAAAACAGTGTGACATGGTCAGCGTAACGAAGTCCACAGACAAATCTTACACAAGCATTCTGAGCACACTCTAATTTCCTTCCCCAGTCTACTCCAGGAGATGTGAACTATATCGCAGTAATAAAAATGAGGTAATGCGAGTGATTCAACAAGAATTTTCTTTAGCTTAAAAGGGAAAGTGAATTTAAATTTTCTGAGACAGTGTAGCCTTCCGTATATTTTTCTACACACAGATATACTTTGGGCACTCCAGGACAGATGTTCGTCAAATATTATACCGAGATTCCTTACGTTTTAGCTATACTGTATGGGAGTACCACTTATGGACAGTTGTGGAAACGCTGTTCGACTGAGTTTGCAAAGTAATTTAAGGTGACCAATCATTATTGCCTGGGATTTTGATGGGTTTAATTTTAATCCGTGATTTTTGGCCCATATATCTATGATCATCTAGTCTCGTTCAGGTGAAGTGTTTCTGAGTGTAGGTTTTCGGGTTTACTGTATATATCTATAAATAATCTGCGTACAACCCCCTGTGGGTGGGGGACGCAGATGAAGAATACACACACGGTATCCCCTACCTGTCGTAAGAGGCGACTAAATGGGGCGACCAAGGGATGATGACATTAGAACCATGAAACTACTTTTGCTTAGTACCATTACGTGCGGAACACCATGGGTAGACGTTACTTGCAGTCAGTACCACCATCCGCCATGTGAAGAACACCATGAATCTACGTTACCAATGTGTAGTGCCTTTATGTGAGGAAAACCACGCTTCTGTGGATAGTAGGGTCTACGATCGTGTGTATTCCACCGAAACGGGGGAGCGGACATTCAGCTGCGCGAACTAATGTACATGTGCCGTGACGCTGTGGTGGAATGTGTCGGTTCCCTTGGGTTCAGAATAGATCTGCGAGTAGTAACACTTTACGAGAAATAGCATAGGTGTACGTTGCCTGTGATTAGTACCACTATGTGAGAAAAACCAGCGGTTTGGTTGGTGCCCGTAGTATGCTCCACTATGTGCGAAAACCATAGGTGTACGTTGCCTGTGTTTAGTTCCATTATGTGACGAATACCCGGAGTTTTGTATTACCTGTGGTTGTTACCATAATGTGTCATACACCGTGGGTCTACATTGCCTATGATTAGTAGCACTATGTGAGCAGCACCACGAGTCTACGTTACCTGTAATTAATACCACTATAGGAGGAACACCGTAGTTCTACCTCCCAGTGAATAGTACCATTATGAGGGGTCGGCGACCTGGATATTGGACCCCTTTAGATAATAAGGCATCATCCCAGTAATTCAGGCTTTGTGAATTAGATCCACTGATTGTTTTTGTTTCACTATCATTTTTTCATTCTCATTCGTTTTCGATTCTAGTCAGTGGATACATTTTGAAATTTTAATTTTCGTTTCGTTCACCTCTTACCATTAGGGGCCGATGACCTAGCTGTTAGGCCCCTTTAAACAATAAACATCATCATCATCATAATCATCATCAACATTATCATCATCATCATCATCATCATCATCATCATCATTATAATCTGCGTATAAGGGATATTTACAGGGTTTTAATCCGGATGCTATGCCATTTATATACAAAGAGAAAAACAGGGGGCCCAGTACAGATCCTTGTTGTATTCCTACGTCAACCGTACGCTATTTGAATATTCATTGTTGTTATTAAGTATACACTGCCGGCGGCCGGTGAGATAGGAACTGATCCACTGGAGTGCACTCACGGAGAAATTTAAACTATTTAATTTAAGTATGTCTCTGTCAACATTGTCGAAAGTTTTACCGAAGTCGAATTATGCTAGAACTGTCAGTTGTTTGTTGTCCATAGCTTGCCGTATGCCATCAGTCACATGTGTTAATGCTGTGCAAGTGCTGTGTTTTGGTCGAAAGCTGGACTGGTGGATATAGAAGAGACTGTGTTGAGTAAGACAGTTGGTAATCTACTTATGAACTATGAATTCTAAAGCTTTGGACACTACGCGTAAGATGCTAATCGGCCGATATTCACTGACGTCCTTTGCCAGTCTTATTTTTGGAAGCGGGCGAACTATGGCCATTTTCCATATTTCGGGATAAGTCACCTTTGCAGTGAATAATGAAAGATATTCACCATGGTGTGATGAAGAATTTTCATGAGCATTTCGTGGCCTATATAATCTACGCCCCAAGCCCTTGGTCTTGATGCGTTTTATTGAGTCAATCACTTCTGGCGGTGTGACGTAACTGAAGTAAAACTTCTCCCTGTGTGGAGATGGCGTATTATCATATGTATTAATTGTATATGCATTAATCGTTTAAAACAGCAGTGGCAGTATGGAACTCCACTAATACGAATACGTTAATGCATTAATTTAGTGAAATGTGCTCAAGTTACAATCGGTTACGAGCGGATTAATTCTTGATGGCGAAATGAAATGAAATGGAATGGCGTATGGCTTTTAGTGCCAGAAGTGTCCGAGGACAAGTTCGGCTCGCCAGGTGCAAGTCATTCAATTTAACTCCCGTAGTTGACCTGCGCTTTATAATGAGGATGAAATGATGATAAAGACGACACATACACCAATTCCCCGTGCCAGCGGAATTAACCAATGGTGGTTAAAATTCCCGACTCTGCCGGGAGTCGTATCCGGGACCCCTGTGACCAAAAACCAGCACGTTAACCATTTAGCCATGGAGCCGGACATGCAATGGTCATTTAATTCATCTATGCTATCATTTATTTCTTCGTTTGATTTCTGGTTATTAATGCCAAAGTATATCATAGATTTCCACATCGTCGCAGGGCGTACGTCAGGTCTAATCATGTTATGGGCATTACGTAGCCTAGCGCTTCGAATTTTAGAGGTCGTTTTATTACGCACTGTTTTACAAGTCTGGTGGTTCACTTCCGTGGGTTAGTGTTTGTATCGTCTATGAGCAGTGTCTCGTTTAGCCATTAACTGGTGAATTGCGTCATCTATCCATGGTTTATGAGCTCTGGAACCCTTTCCCGTACGCAGTGGGGCGTGCCAATCAATCAATCAATCAATCAATCAATCAATCAATCAATCAATCAATCAATCAATCAATCAATCAATCAATCAATCAATCAATCAATCAATCAATCAATCAATCAATCAATCAATCAATCAATCAATCAATCAATCAATCAATCAATCAATCAATCAATCAATCAATCAATCAATCAGTTACTACTAATCTGCATTTAGGGCAGTCGCCCAAGTGGCAGATTCCCTATCTGTTGTTTTCCTAGCTTTTTCTTAAATGATCGCAAAGAAATTGGAAAATTATTGAACATTTCCCTTGGTAAGTTATTCGAGTCCCTAACTCCCCTTCCTATAAACGAATATTTGCCCCAATTTGTCCTCTTGAATTCCAACTTGATCTTCATATTGTGATCTTTCGTACTTTTAAAGACACCACACAAACTTATTCGTCTACTGATGTCCTCCCACGCCTTCTCTCCTCTGACAGCTCGGAACATACCATTTAATCGAGCAGCTCGTCTCCTTTCTCCCAAATTTTCCCAGCCCTAACTTTGCAACATATTTGTAACGCTACTCTTTTGTCGGAAATCACGCAGAGCAAATCGAGCTGCTTTTCTTTGGATTTTTTTCCAGTTCTTGAATCAAGTAATCCTGGTGAGGGTCCCATACACTGGAACCATACTCTAGTTGGGGTATTACCAGAGACTTATATGCCCTCTCCTTTACATCCTTACTACAACCCATAAATACACTCATAACCATGTGCAGAGATCTGTACCCTTTATTAACAATCATATTTATGTGATTACCCCAATGAAGGTCTTTCCTTATATTAACACCTAGGTACTTACAATGATCCCCAAAAGGAAGTTTCTCCCCATCAACGCAGTAATTAAAACTGAGAGGACGTTTCCTATTTGTGAAACTCACAACCTTACTTTTAACCCCGTTTATCACCATACCATTGTCCACCGTCCATCTCACAACACTATCGAGGTCACCCTGCAGCCGCTCACAATCTTGTAACTTATTTATTACTCTGTACAGAATAACATCATCTGCAAAAGGCCTTACATCTGATTCCACTCTTTAGTCATATCGTTCATGTATATAAGAAAACATAATGGTCCATTAATACTGCCTTGAGGAATCTCTTAATTATTACAGGGTCAGATAAAGCTTCGCTTACTCTAATTACTACGGAGATATCACCCGAAAAAAGTAGGCTATGTCAGACATGTTACTGATGTTATGGGAGCATTGTTCCCGTTTATAGATGACAGCACCGGTCCACATCAGTCCACGTATACGAATGACGGAAGACACCTATGAAAACCAGTGCTAAAATTACTTAGCCTATTTTCTCGACCTCCACCTCATCCTTAATAGGCTGGGCTGGGTAGCGCAGGTAGTAGAGCGCTGGCCTTCTGAACTCAAGTTGGCGGGTTCGATCCCGGGCCAGTCCGGTGGTATTTGGAGGTACTCAAATGTGTCAGCCTCATTTCGGTGGTTTTATTGACACGTTAAGGAACTCCTGCGGGACAACATTCCAGCACCTCGGCATCTCCGAAAAGTGTAAGAGTAGTTAGTGGGACGTAAAACCAGTAACATTATCATCCTGAATGTTTGGGACATTCTCGGACCTATGTAGGAAGTCTGGTATCTCCAACAAGTAGCGTTAGTGTACAAGTAGAACCCCGAAGTACTGCTAAATAATATTCTTCTCAGCATAGAAACGCATTGTGCACTGGATCTCATTATCCAGGGTGACTGTACAACTTACTGATTCTTTGGTGAACTGTGCAGTATAATTCAGGCACCCACCTTCTATGGTCAGAGTTCCGGGATCCAGTCCCAGTATAGTCTATTTACATAAAAATAACCGTAGGACACCCATATAGCTCAATTTCGCTTCGGCATCCCATGACGATTGCTGTCTGGCTAGATGGCCTACAGATATAGGAGTGTAACGTGGTCACTGTGAGGACATCTTCACGTATTACTGGGCTTTCATAACTGGATCCGCTGCCTCTCATATCAGGCAGCTCATGAGCCAGAGGGAACTAAGTTCCAGCCCTCTGTACGGAATTAAAATCTCTGCACTGGCCAGGAATCGTATCTTGGGCTTTCAAGTAAAAGGCAGGCATGCTAATCCTCTTTTACAGGGCTGGCTCGATTGACATCTGAGTAGAAAGAGCAGAATTCCGGCACATTGGAAACTCTTAAGAAATTATTATTATTATTATTATTATTATTATTATTATTATTATTATTATTATTATTATTATTATTATTATTATTATTATTATTACAAGCAACCATTTAGTTTTACGTGAGTGATGATATCGTAATCATAGCACGGTATTACTGGGTTTTTGTGGAATTCGAGCCATGGGTGTGACCTCTTTTCAAAAATTCGTATCATTGGCCGGGATTCCAGCCATTGGCCAATGTCATTGGCAAGGCTACTTTGGAGAGAAATATTAATTTTTAACGTAATTTCAGCTGGTTTTCAGAGTGCAAAAATAATGATGCACTTGGCATACAATCTCGCTTTTAAGCATTCTCAAATGCGCTAGGTCTCAATCCTAGTTCCTTGAATTTATTAGGCTATTATCTAATTACGCTGCTTAACCAGTCAATTTTCATTATTTTTTGAAGTGACTTTAAGGTGAGTCTGTTGATGTAATTAAAAATTCATTGTAGGTCTGCATAAAAGTTATCATTATATTCTGTAATCTCCTCATTGAAATTTCTCTGCCAGAGGATTATCGGGATGTAACTGCTTCAAAATCTATTCCAAATGCTTCTTTATATGGTTGGTGGCCGACCTCTGAAGAATCACCACTTAGGAATTAACATAGAGAATATTCTTCAGAGAAATGAGCTGTGAGGTGCCCTGCCCACTTTTCAGGCGTACATATATGAGCCTTCATTCAAAGTTTTGTTGCTTATATTTAGCTATTTGATTTCTAATTTTATATGTCTGGTCTTTTAATACAGTACTCTATTGCTTCGTGTTAGAGCGCTACATCAAGCAAGTTGCGTCATTTATAAGGTCCTTGACCTTGACGAAATACAGATATGAAAGACGAGAATAAAGAAATTCACTACCGTAGCGAATAAATTCAATCGGTTTCGCAAGCAGTCCTGGCAAATTACGCCAGCATTAGCAGACATTCACCGGTTCCACATCAAAATATTTCTAAAACAGGCTGTTAAGTCAGTGATATTTATGTGAAGGTCAATGTTAATGGTATAACAGATCTGTGGGACATTACTGGCATATGAAATGACTATATGATGGCTCCAGGTAGAGGTTACTTCTTAACAAACCAAGAATGAAATAACAAACTCTGTCATGTTTATTCAAAACTCGTGAGAATAGAAGTGATATTAAATTAGGAAGTCCCACCTCGGATTCCAGTATCAATGTCTCTTTGATAAATTGTATATGATATCCTTGTAAAAGTTTGAAGGTCGTAAGAGAGAATCGATTTAAACTAAAATTTTCACTGTTCAATTATTACCGGTCATATTATATAATGAAGTGTCTGGAATGTTATCGCCTCACCTTAGTGGTAAAACATAGCTAGATCATGCTGTAGTGAAGTACGCACTAAATTGTCATTGGGTTAGTGTTAATTCTGGAGTTCAGAATACTTTTCGCTTCATTATTTTGATTATGTACTTTGGGTGGCCTAATATAGTTAGATTTTGCAGTGTCAAAGACCATTTAGAATTTCCTTAACTGCTGACGCGTATTTTCATTACATTAATAATATGGTCGCCAAACACCACGTATAATTAGCATTATTAAAACAAGTATATCTAGATATTTGGAATAAAATGAATTATACCCTTATTCCCCTGATCTTGAAATATCCAGCAATTGAAATTTTTTTTAATGTTTTTACTAAAACGTATCACATTTCTCCTGTTGTCCATGTTGTTAAGGCGTGAAGTCTATATGGTCTCACACAGTGGTTAGCTGGTTCAAGGCCCGTTGGTCGAAAAACAAGTCACAATCACAATGTTGGCCGGCAGGGTAGTAATCACTAGATTACCTGCCAAAAGCCTGGATTCAATTCCAAACTTCTCCCCAGAGTTCATAGAGGGTGACTGCATATGACTAAGTTGATTGTAATTAGTCCTTCGAATGGAGACGTTAAGTCTTGACAGAGAGAAATATGCTAAGTAGCGACACTGGATTTCACCCTGTAGCTTTCTATTATAACGTATATCATGTAATTCGCTTCATCTCATTAACTCCTCTGATGAGATTGACGTCAGAAAAGTTATCTGGTCGTAAAAACGAAAATTCCTCTCACTTCATATCGACTCGATATACAGGGTGTAACCTATCACAACTATGCCGACAATAACTCAAGGATGTTCTTCGTGTTATGTTAAGAATGATGGTGCAATCGGATTGGCGGAGAAAATGTTTCTTTTTGACAAAATGAGGTTACGTTGTTACTTCCGGGCTCGCGATTCAAACTGGAAGAGAAGGGCAGGGAGGGGAAGTGGGGTGTATGGTGGAGATAGAGGTAAAGCTCCGCGCTTACGCACAACTTTCCTCGTTCGACTCGCAAGGATTGTCCTTTCACTTACAGGCAATATCCACAGTTCGTTTATTAACTGCATACACAGTACAAGAGCACACCGTAATTAAGACACACTTGTCAATCAAGGAATTTACCAGATCGTTTCATCTCTCGTTTGCTGGTCGCAGGAACGTTCTTTATTATTTAACATGCTCGAAGATGCAACACTGCTGTCTCAGAGTTGTGTACTCCTTCACTCACAACATTGTAAATTGAATGAAATACTGAACGAAGGAAACAATGCGCCCAATGGTTTGATTACAGTAGATGTTCAACGCGGCCCCCTCCTACTTCGATGCACAGTTCACAACCGTGCAGTCGTAATCTTTGGACTCTGTTCAGGATGTGTGGTGTGTCACGCATTATCTCTGTCCCCCACTTCCCATTTTCCCCGCCTTTCGTTTTCCTCCTCTGATGGTCATTTTCTCGAAAAAAGAACTGTCTCCACCAATTCGATAACACCATCGTCCTTAACACGAAGGCCAACGGACGTAGCCGTGTTTAAACACCGGATCTCGTGAGATCTCCGAAGTTAAGCAACATTGGTTGTGGTAAAGGTTTGGACGGGTTGCCACGCGCTGTTGGTGGGGTGTAAGGGAATGGAGAAGGGGAAAGGAACTGTCCACCCTACCGTACGTTAACACCGGCTCAGGTACACCTCTGTGGAGGTTCGGACCTGCCTTCGGGCAGAATACACCCTTACTTTACCTTACCTTAACACGAAGAGCACCCCTGATATATTTTTGACGGTAGAGTTATAATACACCCTGTAGAAACGGGACAAGGGTTGAACACGCACACACACACACACACACACACACACACACACACACACACACACACACACACACGCGCGCGCCGAAATGAATCGTAAGTTTAATGACACACGCTGTCCTATACAAAATTTTTCCACACAAGAAAATGTATTAAACCTCAAAATTAGCTTGTGAAATTAAATGGCGTATGGCTTTTAGTGCCGGGAGCGTCCGATGACATGCTCGGCTCGCCAGGGGCAGGCCTTTTGATTTGACTCCCGTAGGCGAGCTGCGCGTCGTGATGAGGATGAACTGATGATGAAGACTACACATACACCCAGTCCCCGTGCCAGCGAAATTAACCAATGATGGTCAAAATTCCCGACCCTGTCGAGAATCGAACCCGGGACCCCTGTGATCAAAGGCCAGCACGCTAACGCCATGGAGTCAGACTATTTTTATGTGATAACTAGGAACAAGAAACATACGAAATTTCATATTCTAAACCACGGCTAGTAGTGCCATAGAAAGTAGGATATTTACAAATGGCAAAGTTTAGATGGCAACGGACGCAAAGAGTTCATATTTCAGAATGTTAGTAAAATATTCATATTTCGTGAGAATTTTCATATTGCTTCATATCTGCCAATTCTTAAATTCATCCCGTCTGTCGTCTAGCTTATGCAAATGCTCCTGTACGCAAGCTTCAGTTTGCTTACGCATCATACGACTCCATTTGGAACGACCACAAGCCAAACGCTCAAGGTCAACACTACTATGTTTGCAGTGACACATAATTATGCCAACTCAGGAAATCTTTGAAACGAAGTTTCTGTCTTCCAAGCTTTCTTCTCCTATTCTGTAACTTGCCATATACGAGGTTTTTTAAGTAGCCGGTGGTCTTGTATCCGGATCTCTAGTCCCATCCACCATCCATTGATTTTGAGCGAACAGTGTCTCAATACCCGATAAGTTTATCCTTCGAAGTACATAAATATTTCTGACGTAGACCTGATCATTCCACTTAATGCGTAGGATTAACCTGAGACGTTTCAGTGGGAACGATATAACATCTTGATATGAAGTCGATAGGGACATCAAGTCCCAGAAGCACACAGAAGAGTCAGAAATATAACAGCCTTTATACACAGTTTTTTGTGTAGCTGCAGGTCATGGGACGAGAAGACACGCCGGCTCAGCTTGCGCAGATTCAACAGTTAATTTCCGTGTCTGACTGGTTTATTGATATTATAATGCCACCAAGGTACTCGGATTTCTGCATAGGCTTAAAAGTTACGCCATCAATGTTGATATCTAGAGGCATTGGCACTATAGGATCAGTCTCGCATGCCATTACTTCAGTATATTTTACGTTAATTAAGAGTCCAAATCTGGTGCACGATGAGTGAAACCAGGTTACAGCGTTCTGAAGTTCTTCCATCATATCTGCGACAATCACTATATCATCAGCAAATATAAAGTCATTTACAGTTCCAAACTGAATTGTCCTATTGGCTCGGAGTCTCCAGAAGTTAAAGAGAACTAGATCACATCGATAAGAATAAATGGTCAAAGTTCTTATCAGTGCACTGTCATTTACTCAGAATGGATAGTCATTAGTAAGTTCGCAATGAATCATATCATAACCGTAAAGATACAGTCAGTTTGTATTGCATTGACTTCATTTCATCTAAACTCAGACTGTCACAAAAACCCGGCGGGAGATTCCCTCGACTGCAGCAACCTTTCTTCAATAGGTTAATATTATGTCGTCTTCTTCTTGTTACGATTTCGAACATTGTGACCCTTCACGTAATTCCGTGAGCCATTCTCCACCAAATACTGCGATCTTATGCTGGACGCAATATTCTTTCAAAGTTGCAGATTCGTCTAACCTTTCATCTGGTCAATGTACCGGGTCGTCCCCTTAGCCATTTTTCATCAGTTTAGCGCTGAATGATATATATCTCAATGTCATTTCGCCGTATGACATGGTCGAAAAATTACAATAATTACCTTTGGCTGTTTAGGAGTAGGTGTGCGTTAGGGGCAATCCTTAGCTTCTTCATAATGCAGTAATTTGTTCTAGTTACTATTTATGATATTCGTAGCATTTTTCGATTGCACGTTACCTCGAAGTCTTCAGTTCTCCCACGGCATCCAACATCTATCGTTCAGGACTCGGAGCAGTACGTGAAGATAGGAAATACTGTGAACCAGTGTCTTCTTCGTTTCTTTGCTAATATGAAGATCTTTCAATATTTTTGCTGAGACTAGACAGCGCATTCTTAGCTACACCTATACTCCTTTTGATTTCGCCTTCACAATTTCCCCTTACTAGAAATTCGAACCCCAAGGTAGACTATTTTTTCCTTGAGATCTAAATCCTGTTTAAGCTGGAAGGGACGAGGTAATGCACCCTGACTCTCCACTGCCATAAAGTAACACTTGGTTCGGTTTCATTCAAGGCCTGAATCTTCAATGAACCTCTCAGTGCGTTGTGATGTGCTAACTAAATAGTACCAACAGAACATCATCACATAAACAGGAAGAAAACCTGCAATGGATCAATTTTTCTTCTCGTAGAGACAGCCATTCATTATCTCACCACACTTCTTGCACAATTTTTCGACGACACAAATATACAGCTTTCTTACATTCGAAGAGTAGGTAAGCTTTTCTCTTTAATTCTTTAGGGAACAATCATAACTAATATCCCTCTTATGCCTTTAAATCCTTTCCACAGTGGAGTCTTCCTAGGGAAAATTTACATTAATAACCGTTTGTATGGCTCCTTGCACCAGCAAAATGTTCAGTGAGGTCCCTGCGGCCACACATCGTTGTTAAGGGTTAACGCCATGAGTGATAAAATAAATACAACTGGCATAGTTCCTTTTCTGTATTAATGTTACTGCTGTTTTACAAGTTCCAGCAGCTAAAGCCCTCTTTCTTCAAGTAGAATTCTAACAGTAAATGTCTAACGTTTCTTATTAGACTCCGTTTCAACCTCTGCAGCTTTAGTGTTAATGTTGTTGACTATCGATTCTGTACAAGTGGTCTTTGGAGAACCATGACCATGTATTCTTGCAATAGGGGACATTTGGTCCATTCCAATATGCCTTAGAAGTATAATATAACTACGAGAATCATTCACAATCAGTAACTTAATCTTGCTTTCTACAGAACGTATTGCAGTCTTCTCCACCATCCAGAAATGTATGAAGAATACGGAGTATAACAACCAATATCACATTTTTCCAGCTACAAATTATTTAAAATATGGACACAATTGTTTCATGTAATTGATATTTTACGAGTTGTATTTATTCCCTGTGTAATGTTTCTCAGGTCCTGTACTGTTGTGGTTGGCTATATGGTACCCACGTGCCAAGAGGTACAGTATAATCAAACTATCCTGCTATCATTCTGATATCGTCGTTCGTTCTCCTTTCCTTCAAATAGATTTCCATTTCCCACCGTACCATTGTGATGTTTATCCTATTCAACAACTCCTCTTCCTTCTTCCGCGAAGTTCGTGTCTCTGCCGCATATATTATCATTGGACCTATTAGTGTCTTGTAAATCCTTAAACTTAAATTCACAGGCATCTTCATGTCACAGACTATTTCTGCCATCGCTGTCCGCTTACTCCAACTAGCCTTAACACATTCACGAACATCTCACCTATATTCTCCCGTCTGATCGATCTGTCCACCCAGGTACTTGAAGTATCCCACTTGCTTTAGGTGACCCTTCTTATTGTCTACAATCTTGGTTTCATCTCCTCTCCTATGCTCACCATCACCACAATCGTATTCTGGTTTATTTTTGAACCTTCTCCAAGGTTGCCTGCCAAGTGCCTAACATCCCTCGCAGTTCTTCTTCTGTGTCTTCCACAACGACTATGTCAAACAACAGTTCGCAAGCACTCCTGCGTCTTGCTGATGCGCACAGCACATCGAGGATTAGAACAAAGAGACGCAACCCTATGTTCACTTTAAACTGTTATGTCTCCCTAGCAAGAGCGGAAACCACCCTACTTGAACTTTCGTACAGTGCATTTCTTCCACTGACCTCACCAACTATTATTTTACTCCCTTTCCCTCAGTCACCACTACATTAGCCCCTTGGACACACCTTTTGCAAATCTGCGAAGACACTTTCCCGTTCCCTTCTAATCTCCTCATCTCGTCTAATGCTATTTCCAGCATGTTCAACAGATGGTCTATTAGTTCGATTGATAGGTAATTTTCACATTATAGAATATCGTCTTTATACTTATAGTTGCATAACATCATGTTACTTTTTCAGTCTTCTTGGATTCTTTCTTGCATGCATTACCGTATTTCGTTTACTCATTCTATCCCTTCTCCTCCAAGTGCTCTGATAATTCCCGTTGTTGCACCTAAGGGCCCGACAGCTTTACCGCCTTTCATCCTGCTCAATGCTCTCTTTAAAACTCGTCCTTCTGAATAACCACCTCAGATCCTCGTACGCTTTCGACGATCCCAATTTCTTCTTTGCAACATTTTTGTAACGCTGCTCTTTTGTCGGAAATCACCCAGAACAAATCGAGCTGCTTTTCTTTGGAATTTCCAGTTCTTGAATCAAGTAATCCTGGTGAGGGTCCCATACACTTGAACCATAATCCAGTTGGGGTCTTACCAGAGACTTATATGCCCTCTCCTTTATATCCTTACTACAACCCCTAAACCTCCTCATAACCATGTGCAGAGATCTGTACCCTTTAATTACAATCCCATTCATTTGATTAACCCAATTAATATCTTTCCTTATATTAACACCTAGATACTTACAATGATAACGAAAAGGAACGTTCATCCCCTCCTGGTCGCTTGATGATCTTTTGTCTTCCAATTCATTCAGACTATTCGCTACTTCATTTCTCCACAGTAACATAACTTGTAACCTTCCCCTAATTCTCTGGCACTGTTTGCTATGCATCTCGTCTCCAGTACGCGCAGGATATTGGACTTCCTGCTCATCTTTATCTCCACTCCACTACCTGTCATTGATCCCACATTCCATGTGCCGATTGGAATTATATCAAAATCCACTAGCTTTTAAAAACTACTACACGCGATCCAGTCTGCAGAGTCCCTGTAGAATGGGTGGTCTATAGCCTTGTCGGGACCGGTCGGGCCGACATAACTCATATCGCATGGTTGGTCGTGGCGACAACACAATCTCCCAACTCACTATTGCGACACTCACCCCTTGTGGGTGGGGGCGCAGAGGAGGAATACACCCACGGTATCGCCTGCCTGCCTGCCGTAAGAGGTGACTAAAAGGGACTCCAGGGGCTCTCAACTTGGGAGCGTGGTTTATCGACCATGGGGCTCTTTGCTGAGTCCTGGAATTGCTTCCAATTACTTGTGTCAGGCTCCTCACTTTTATCTATCCTGTCCGACGTCCCTTGGTCAACTCTTATTCTTTTCCGACGCCGACGGTACTACAGCATTCGAGGCCTAGGGAGTCTTTCATTTTCACGCTCTTCGTGGCCTTTGCCTTTCTTCGTTCCTTACTTCATTTTTCGAAGCGGCGGATCCTTTCTTTTTCTTCCGTTTTCTCTCTGTCTACCCCCTATGGGGGAGGGGGGAACGGAGACGAATACACCTGCGGTCGTAAGGGGCGACCAAGGGATGACTGTATTAGAACCATGAGACTATTTGTAATTAGCACCATCACGCGGGGAACACCATGGGTCGCCTTTACTTGCGAGTTGTATCACTACGTTAGGTACACAATGGGTTTGTGATTAGTAGCAACAGAGTATGAATTGGGATGGGATTTACAGTACCTGTGATTAATACCAATACATACGGAACACCACGGGCTTACGTTGCCTGTAATTAGTACCATAATGTGAGAAACACCACGGGTCTAGGCGTTGCCTGTGATTAGTACCACTGTATGAGCGATACCGGGGATCTGCGTTGCCTGTGATTAGTACACGGAATAGTACGAGTCCCTGTGATAAGTACACCTATGTGAGGAACACCATAGGTTTGCGTTGCCTGTAGGTAGCGCCGCAATGTGAAAAACACTATAGGTCTGCATTACATGCGCGTATTACTTTACCTGTGAGTAGTACCATAATATGTGGAATACCGCGAGTCTACGCTTCTTTTGATTAGTAATGCAACATGGTTCTACTTTACTAGCGATAATTACCATTATGAGAAGCCGATGACCTGGATTTTGGACCCCTTTAGACAACAAACATAATCGATTCAGGACTATGCTTTAGAAGTCTCTTGGTCAGTAATACTATTGTTTTACGATAGTTTCTGGGAACGTGGGGCATTGCTGGTCGGATCTGCTGATTGTTTTAAATTCATGTTCACTCATTCATTCTTCGTCATTATGTTTTGAATTCTGGTCAGTGGATGAATTTGGACTTTTAAATTGCCATTACATTTGGTCTCATTTCGTACCACTAGGGGTCGATGGCCTAGATCACCATCATCTTCATTGCGACACTCTGCAAATTGGGTCGGGTGTAGGGCGGTTGTTCTAATTTTCTAATAGTATTTGTATGACAAATTTTTTTCTGTAATAACCACCTTTTAGCCAAATATTTTCTCTTTACAATCGAGTTCAGCGACTAAAAATGCAATGCAAGGCCTATATTTTGAAACTTAGAAAATGAAGGAGCTATGATAACGCTTGTTTTCAGAGCAGAGGGAGCCAGCAAGCTAGCTTCCTGCAGATCGGGCCAAGCAGATTGTATCGTGTGGATAGTAGCACCCGATTTCCCACGCCAACTATCCTTTTGAATAGGGGCATGTTTGACTCTAGAGCATGCCCTTGCTGTTGCCAATCCTCCATGAAATCTTAAAGGCCACTCCTAACCTGGAGAATGATGACCATATAGCCGCCCCTAAACTGGAATATAGGCGCTACCTGATAGAATTCTGTAGCATTTCCTCTTCTGAAGGATTATCACCTTTCCATGAGGGATCGTCTGCCCGAAGCTGCTGGCTTTTTCAGAGTGATGGGTTATTTCCCGCCACCTTACATTAGGCTTTGAGTGGCTGGCTGCAAGACCTACTCCATTATTATATTAGGGTCACCTGACCAGACTTTATTTCCCCTTAAAACAATCATCACAACCGCGTGATATAAGTAAATATTGTTAACAGATCCGTACACTTAAGTCTCGGGCAGTAAAACTTTTACTAGCGACATAAGGGAATAACTGCAGGTCTGTGGGGGAGAGTAGAACTGTTTTTTTATATTCAAAGTGCAGGTTGTTTGATTTAATATTTTAATTATCATCTCATTTCCTCAGAGGACCATTTAAAATGCCAAAGCGGTCCGTAAATTTCCCGTAGACTGCCAGTATAACCATTTTCCTTTCCATGAAAGTACTAGGCGTAAGCTAACTCAATATAAAGTGTTAACTAATCTGGTGCGTAATTCAGAATCTCTTATTGAGTGGGCGCAGAATGCGAGACACGCAGTGAAGAATTGTCCGCAGGAAATTTCCCAACAGTAGTTGCCACCTAAGCGGCTGTTCGCAAGCTATGGATTTAAAAAGAAGCCGGACCTGGATGTGAGTCACACGAACTAGAAGTGTGGGAGACAAATAATTCTCTATAAGTGAGCATTTTATAACACCTTGCACAATCCGTCATATAACCTGGTATTATTAAAGTGTATCTCATTCTTACTGGATAATATCTGGGTCATGTGTAACGAAGATGTGAAGCAACTTGCCGGAGTTAAGGAGGTGGGAATTTCCCCGCCCTAAAATTTAGAGCGATTCCACCTATGAAAGCAGCAAGAGACTGTAGATGGTGGTTATGACAAGCTGTTCATGCTCTGATGTAGAATTTAAAGAATAGTGTAGAACCAGAAACTCAGGCTATTATCTTTATTTTCCCTAGGGCTAACATCTAGTTCGGTTTGGCGAGATGCGTGGTTACCCCTGTGAACCGACCTAACTTATTCCATCTTTTGTATGCGATATAAATAATAATAATAATAATAATAATAATAATAATAATAATAATAATAATAATAATAACAATAATGTTATTAGCTTTAGGTCCCACTAACTACTTGTACGGCTTTCGGAGACGCTGAGGTGCCTGAATTTAGCCCCGCAGGAGTTCCTTTTCGTATCAGTAAATCTACCGATACGAAGCTGAGGTATTTGAGCATATTCAAATACCGCCGGACTGACCCAGGATCGACACTCCCTATTTGGGTTCAGATGGCCAGCGCCTCAACAGCCTGGGCCACTCATCCCGGCTAATAATAATAATAATAATAATAATCATCATCATCATTTTATTGGTTTTACGTTCAAAATAATACATTTTATAGTTTTCTGAAACGCCAGGCGCGGGAATTCTGTCTCGGAGAATTTCTTTTACGTGTCAATAAATCTGACATGAGACTGGTAAAATTGGGTCGTACTTAATAGCGATTTACATTGTTAAGTCTAAATTCATCGCAAGTCAGTCATTCAGTTTTTACTTATTTGATGAAATAACTAATCTTTATCTAGTTGAAGGAACCCGTGACTTATTTCAGTTGTAATCGCGCCTTAACCGATGAAATGAAATGAAATGAAATGAAATGAAATGAAATGAAATGAAATGAAATGAAATGAAATGAAATGTCGTATGGCTTTTAGTGCTGGGAGTGTCCGAGGACAAGTTCGGCTCGCTAGATGCATATCTTTTGAATTGACTCCCGTAGGCGACCTGCGCGTCGTGGTCTTAACCGATAACAATTGAGTACGATTCTGATGAAGCGGCAGATGAAATTATTGAAAGACAAGAAGTTCGTGCTCCATAGCAGTATTTACGAATTATTGTGAACCACTTCGAATTCTAAAATGAAAATGAATTCAAAAGGTGGAAATTAGTTTTATTTTTATATAAAAAAGCACCGTTTTGAAGGCATTGGTCGGAAATAAAAGCAGTTCTGATAAAATGAAACCAAGAAGTTTAGTATTTCCTTTTAACTCGCTAGCGGTCGCTCTTCGCACGACCGGTCGCTTGAATAGATTGTATCTAGCACAGTTTCTTTCTAGAATTATGATCTAATTTTGTCGATTTTTGGTACTTTTTACTTTAAAAATGCATTAAGTGATTGTTCTCTGATTATTTATAACTTTTGATTTCTTCAACTTTATAATACATAAAAATGTACACATTCTGGATACATTTACTTAAGTTTTCATAGGATAATCTTTCATTTCATTCACACATTATCACATCCTGTTAATGAGTTCTCCAAAGTAGTGTCGAAACCACTCTTTCGAAATCGGAACCAGTTTAGGGCATCTTTGATAGTCAGAACTTAATGCCCGCAGAAGAATATGGAATATTCTCTCGGACATCACAGCAGCAAGAATTTCGGTACTCTTCCGTCTGTAGTTCACATATCAGTAATGCTCAACAACCAGCAAGTAATCGGGAGATAGTGGGTTCGAACCCCACTGTCGGCAGCCCTGAAGATGGTTTTCCGTGCTTTCCCATTTTCACACCAGGCAAATGATGGGGCTGTACCTTAATTAAGGCGACGGCCGCTTTCTTCCCTTTCCGAGGCCTTTCCCATCCCACCGACACCATAAGACCTGTCTGTGTCCGTACGACGTAAAGCTAGTAGCAGATAAGTACAGTACTCCGAAAAAGCTGTATCAATATCTTTGAGTACACAATCTCTAAGACCACAAGCATATGAAGTAAGCGCTACCTGCATGTTTCGATTGGCAAACTGCACAGTATCGTTTTGTTTGGCACTGAGAAAAATATGTTCAGCAACGAGTGATGTTCATACAATTCCTGATGTGTCCTTTTATGTCTAGTAGATTCCTTACATTTTGCTGACGAGTTTCAGAAAGCATTGGCTCTTGGAGTGACCTCTTTGTAATTTTTCTTCACCAACATCGGGCTACTCTGATTTTGATCTATGCTTAAGTGAAAGCATTGGATTGCTCCGTGTCAGAACTGTGTTTACGGAACTCATATGGTGTGTCGAATCACTATCGTCAAGAGTAAGTCATATCTTCTATCCGATATATAACTGGATCCTCCTGTAGGTTAATAGGATTTATATACAGACCACATTGACACATACGTCACAATATTGTAATCAGAAAATTTAATGACGCCATAAGTCGCATCGTTAGAAATAATCTAACACAGCACTAGTTTGTACAGTCCCGCGGCTAGACTTGAAAAACATATAGGTAATTTACAATTCAGAATTTTCTAAAAAGTCCCATACAACCTCTATATTACAGAAAATAACAACATGGCCACGCTAAGGAAGAGGGGGAAGTATTCCGGAGATATGAAGCCTCTGATCTAATCGATGACGACGAAAAGACTACCGATGTTAGATGTTTTCTAACAGCGGGACCGATGTCGGGCAAATGTTGCAGCTTCTCGTTTACTTGGTATTTTATACTACAGGCCTTTTTCGCACCAGTTTTATTTTATTTAAATATAGCAGTAAACATTTGCCTAATTACATAGAATATGACGGTGAAGTGAATGTTCTTTAGTATGGACTCTTCCTCTGATATGCACGAACCTTCATAAATTTTCCATTAATTTTGTGATTAATATTAAGCCTTAAAATTTATAGAAATTAAAATCTTATTACTGTTATTTCAAGAAGAATATTTTTTTCTCTCCGTATGTTTTGCAGATAGTCATGGATAATAATAATAATAATAATAATAATAATAATAATAATAATAATAATAATGTAATCGGGTTTTATGTCCTACTAACTACTTTTACGGTTTTAGAAGACGCCGACGTGCCGGACTTTTGTCCCGCGGGAGTGTGCCGGTAAATCTACCAACACGTATTTGAGCACCTTAAAAAAACCATCGGACTGAGACAAGATGGAACCTAACAACTTGGGCTTAGCTGAGCCCTGGTATTACTTCCACTTACTTGTGGCAGGCTCCTCAATTTCATCTATCCTGTCCGACCTCTCTTGGTCAACTGTTGTTCTTTTCCGACCTCAGCGGTATTAGATCATTCGAGATCTAAGGAGTCTTTCATTTTCACGTCCTTCATGGCCCTTGTCTTTCTTTGTCCGGTACTGCATTTTTCGAAGTGTCGGATCCCTCCACTTACTTTTTTCTCCCTCTACCCCTGTGGGTGGGGGATGCATATGAAGACTACATCCACGGTATTCCCTGCCTTTCGTAAAAGGCGACTAAAATGGGCGGGCAAGGGATGATAGCATTAGAATCATGAGACTACTTGTGATTTGTACCATTAGGTGCGGAACACCACGGTTCGACGCTACTCACAACCTTGCGAGGGAAACAATGGGTCTACGGTACATAGGAGCAGTACCACTATGCGAGGAACATTAGAGGTCTGGGCGTTGCTTGCGAAAAGTGTCATCATGTGCATTCAACTGATCGGTTCCACTGTATTAAAATTGGTCTGCGTTACCTATGAGTAGTACCACTTTATGAGGAACACCATGGGTTTACGTTGCCTGTAATTAGTACTATTGTGTGAGAAACACCACGGATTAGGCTGGCGCTCGTCATTAGTACTACTATATGAGGAAACTCATTGGTCTGCGTTGCCTGATAGTAATACCACTATGTGAGAAAAAACCATGGGTTTGTGTTGTCTTTGGGTGTTACCATAATGTGTCATATACCGAGGGTCAACATTCCCTACGATTAGTACCACTATGTGAGCGACACCATGAGCACGCGTGGCCTGTGATTAGTTCCACCAAGTGACGAACACCACGAGAATATCTGCCCCTGTGATTAGTCCCACTACGTGAGAGGCACCATGGATCTGCGTTGCTTGTGAGTGGTGCTCTTATGTGTGAAACATCATGGGTTTGTTTACCTGCCAGTAGTGCCATTGCGTGTGACATACCAGGGGGCTATATTACCTGTGATTAGCGCCACCATGCGAGAAACACCATGAGTCTACGTTATCTGTGATGAATATCACTACAGCAGGAACAACATGGTTCTGCTTTACCAGTGATCAGCACCATTATGATGGGCTGGTGACCTGGATTTTGGACCCTTTTAGAAAATACGTATCATCCCAGTTATTAAGATATTGTGAATTTGATCCACTGATTGTTTTTCTTTGACGATCATTTTTCCATCACCATTCATTTTTGATTCTAGTCAGTGGATACATTATGAAGTTTTAATTTGCAATTCATTGTACCTCGTACCATTAGGGGCCGATGACATACCTGTAAGGCCCCTTTAAAGAACAAACATCATCATCATCAACATAAAAATATTCAAGACATATGAGAAATCAACACCTACTGACTGACTAAGATCTCCTTTCGGAAATTATGAAGTATGCGTTGTCAACTCGGTGGGTTCCAATGGCAGAGTTCGGTGTGTAGGGAGTACCAAACTGAAATGTGTTCTCGAAAAGCAAGACCTTTTTATATGCTTAATGCTATTTGAACTATCAAGCGAGTTGGATACGCCGTTCTGGTCACGTAGATACCAGCTTGCATTCGGGAGTTGGTAGTTCGAACCCTACTGTCGGCAGTCATGAAGATGATTGTCCGTTGTTTCCTATTTCTATACCTGGCAAATTTTAGGAGTCTACCTAAATTAAAGCAACGGTTACTTCCTTTCCAGTCCTATACCTTTAGTATAGCATCGTCGCCATAAGACCAATATTGGTTGGTGCGACGTAGAACACATCCCAAAGAAAGGAAACTTCTATGTATGTCTTTTAATTTTATACCTTGTGGTTAAATATAAAGCAGTCTAAAAAAATAGCCAAGTCTTATCGGGAAGCAGCGTGACTGTATCAAATGTGTGCCTAAGTGATGGAGAATTGATTC
The DNA here is from genome assembly GCF_040414725.1 of Anabrus simplex. Lineage (NCBI taxonomy): Eukaryota > Metazoa > Arthropoda > Insecta > Orthoptera > Tettigoniidae > Anabrus > Anabrus simplex. Next base: position 268,762,253 of record NC_090268.1, read on the forward strand.
CGTTAAAGGCCATTAACTGTGTAGTGGGGTGATGGTTCTATTTTCTGCACTGGAAAATATCCGCAGCTTATACGTATGATAACATTTTAGTTCGTACATTCAGGTTATCTGCCGAGTTTCTGGCTGCATACATGTCGCTCCATAATTACAGCGATTGGCTTGAGAATCAATTAAGCTCTACAGCAAGGCAATAACTCAATAACATCCAGACGCCTCCCGCAAGGTCTTGAGCAAGTACGAATGATAATTGCTATTACGTCATTGCTATTGATCATTTCGCCAGATGAAGGTCCGTGTGAAAAGTACGCGCTTGCTTCGGTCGTATCCGGTATCTCCCATAAGCCGCATGTTCACACACTAGAACTACACTTCAAGCCTTTATTACGTATACGTACTTGCCCTGCCGACTAGTAGGCCTATGTTTATGAGAAAGATGTTCTGTTTCCTTATCCTATTAGATACTGAAAGTCGGAGAAATGAATGATAAATGTTTTTTCTTGCTACTGGCTTTACGTCGACACAGATATGTCTTATGGCGACGATGGGATAGGAAAGGCCTAGAAGTTGGAAGTAACCGGCCGTGGCCTTACAGCCCCAGTATTTGCCTGGTGTGAAAATAGGAAACCACGGAAAACCATCTTCAGTGCTGCCGACAGTGGGATTCGAACCCACTATCTCCCGGATGCAAGCTCACAGCCGCGCGCTCTAACCGCACGGCCAACTCGCCCGGTGATAAATGTTTTATGCTCCTCGAATGAAATGATTTTACCATAGCTTAAGAACTCGAATCATTGTTAGAATAATGGAGAACGGTGAATTCAAAACTGTGGAAGTCAAAATATTAAAACAGGCTTAAATTAACCTGACCTAGACTACAACAAATCACAACACTAGTAATCTGTAGGCCTTAATTCCGTGGATGGATGAAATTAATAACTATAATAAACGTTCTTCATGCACATGGCAACAAAATTTCGCTTCTATCAAAGATGCACCTTGTAAATTACCTTAGTGGCCATATATATATTTTTTGCTATTTGCTTTACGTCGCACCGACACAGATATGTCTTATGGCGACGACGGGATAGGAAAGGCCTAGGAATGGGAAGGAAGCGGCCGTGGCCTTAATTAAGGTACAGCCCCAGCATTTGCCTAGTGTGAAAATGGAAAACCACGGAAGACCATCTTCAGGGCTGCCGACAGTGGGGCTCGAACCCACTATCTCCCAATTACTGGATACTGGCCGCACTTAAGCGACTGCAGCTATCGAGTTCGGTAAGGGGAAGTAAAACTAGGACACCATATTTTCTTAATTTTAATGTGAAGAAGAAAGGAATGAGGTCTGATCCTTCGACGGGAAGGGCAGGACCACAAAAGGTACGAAAATGAAAGTCTCCCTCGGCCTCGCAAACCAAATGCCGTCGAGGATGGATGAGAACAAAAGCTGAACAAGGGAGACCGAATTTAAAAGACGAAAGTGAGGAGCCATGCACAAGTAAGTGAATGTAATGCCAGGGGCCCCATGGTCAACAACCGACGTCCCAAAGCTGGGACCTTACATGAACTGCAATAAAGGGAATGCCAGAATGATTCCTGTTATGATATATAATGTCCGCCTCTGTGGTGTAGTGGTTAGCGTAATTAGCTGCCACTCCCGGGAAGCCAGGTTTCAATTCCCGGCGGCTCTGCCCCGAAATTTGAAAAGTGATACGAGAGCTGGAACGGAGTCCACTCAGCCTCGGGAGGTCAACTGAGTAGAGAGGTGTTCGATTCCCTTCTCAGCCATCCTCGAAGTGGTTTCCCGTTGTTTCCCACTCCTCCTCCAGGCAAATCTCGGGATGATACCTAACTTGAGGCCACGTCCGCTTCCTTCCCACTTTCTTGGCTATCCCTTCCGATATTCCCATCCTCCTCCAAGGCCCCTGTTCAGCATAACAGGTGAGGACACTTGGGCGAAGTACTGGTCCTCTTTCCTAGTTGTATCCCCCAACTCAAAATCTCACGCTCTAGGACACTGCCCTTGCGGCGGTAGAGGTGGGATCTCTCGCTGAGTCTGAGGAAGGAAACAACTCTGGTGGGTAAATGGATTAAGAAACAGATATATGAACATTCGTTCTTTTGTTGATTTAATCTTTCTCTGCCGAACTGAGTAGAGCAGGCAGTCAAGTGCGATTGAGCTGAAGTTCGTAGGTTTGTTCGCAGCCCAGTTATTGAGGTGCTAAAACACGCTGGCTTCATGTCAGTAGATTTATCGGCACGTAAACTACTCCGCAACAATATTCATGCTCCTTGGTATCTCTGAAAACCGTAATATTCCTTAATAGGGCATTAAACCAGTATTATTATTATTATTATTATTATTATTATTATTATTATTATTATTATTATTATTATTATTATTATTATTATTATTATTATTATAAGAAATCACGTTTCCAGTACCCCCTGTGGGTGGGGAGACGCAGATGAAGAATACACCCACGGAATCACCTGCCTGTCGTAAGAGGCGATTAAAAGGGGCTCCAGGGCCCCTCAACTTGGGAGCATCGGTTGGTGATCACGGGGTTTTTAACTGAGTCCTGGCAATGCTTCCACGTACTTGTCCCACCCTCTTCACTTTCATCTATCCTGTCCGACCTCCCTTGGTCAACCCTTGCTCTTTTCCGACGTGAACGGTATTAGAGCATTCGAGGCCTAGGGGGTCTTTCATTTTTACGACCTTCGTGGCCCTTGTCATTCTTTGTCTGGTACTTAATTTGTAGAAGTGATGGATCCCTTGATTTTCCTTTCACCCATCCCCCGTGTCTCTCTACCACCTGTGAATAGGAGACGTAGATACACCCACGGTAAACCCTACCTGTGGTAAGAGATGACTAAAAGGGGCGACCAAGAGTTGATGACATTAGAACCATGAGATTACTTGTGATTTGTACCATTAAGTGCGAAACACCATGGATCGACGTTACTTGCAACTAGTACGAACTTTCGAGGGTCTACGTTGGATAAGAGCAGTATCATTCTGTGGTGAACATTATGGGGCTGAGCGTTGCTTGTGAAAGAGGTCGTTATGTGTAATCACTGGCCCGTTTCACTGTGTTCAGTATGGTCTGCGTTACCTACGAGTAATATCACTTTATGTGCAACACCATGGGTCTACGTTGCCTGCGGTTAGTACCACTACGTGAGAAACACCACGGGTTTGGCTGACATCCGTGATTAGTAGCACTAGTTGAAGAAAACCATTGGTCTGCGTTGCCAGAGAGTAGTGCCATTATCTGAGGAACACCATGGGATCGTGTTGCCTGTAGGCGTTACCATAGTGTGTGATACACCGTGGGTCTGCATTGCCTACGATTAGTACCACTATTTGAGCGACCCCATGAGTATACGTGACCTGTGATTTGTTCCACCAAGTGAGGAACACCACGGGAATACCAGCACCCGCGATTAGTACACCTAGATAAGGAACACCATGGGTCTGCGTTGCTTGTGAGTGGTGCTCTTATGTGCGAAACGCCATTGGTTTGTGCTACATGAGAGTGGTGCTATTGTGTGTGACATACCATGGGTTTACATTACCTGTGATTAGTGCCACTGTAGGAGGAACGCCATGGTTCTGTTTTACTAGTGATTAGTACAATTGTGAGGGTTCCATGACCTGGATTTTGGCCACCTTTAGATTAATAAGGATCATCCCAGTACTTAGGACATTATGAATTGGATCCACTGATTGTTTTTGTTTCATGATCATTTTCTCATCACCGTTTTAGATTCTACTCAGTGGATAGATTTCGAAGTTTTAATTTGCATTTCCTTACAGCTCGTACCATTAGGGGCCGATGACCTAGATGTTAGGCCCCTTTAAACAACAAACATCATCATCATCACTTTTCTATTTTTTCAAATGAATATATAATGGCAATTGGGTAATTCCATATTTATTTTTTATTTATTACACACCGGGCGAGTTGGCCATGCGGTTAGGGGCGCGCAGCTGTGAGCTTGCATCCGGGAGACAGTGGGTTCGAATCCCACTGTCGGCAGCCCTGAAGATGGTTTTCCGTGGTTTCCCATTTTCACACCAGGCAAATGCTGGGGCTGTACCTTAAATAAGGCCACGGCCGCTTCCTTCCAGCTCCTAGCCCTTTCCTCTTCCATCGTCGCCACAAGACCTATCTGTGTCGGTGCGACGTAAAGCAAATAGCAATAATATTTATTATACATTGTTTTTTTAACTCATCTGCCCAAAGTAATCCTTAAATTAATCTCGCAGTGAGTGACAGAGATGTTCCAGTTGTGATATTAACTCAGTTATAGAGCCGTAAGTGCTACGAAAAATTTTCTACCGCCACTTCGAAACGTTCACGTCAGAGAGATCCAGGAGCTAGTCGGTTCGTCCTTGTAGGTATGTGTATCAGTATAGTATTGTCTCTTAAAGTCTCCCGGGCGTAGCGAATGTGACGTGCTTACCGCGGCGTCTGCACATCACGTCACGCGTCGTCACGCGTGCTGCTCGCGTGATGGGCCGTGTTATCTGGTGCTCGCCCACCCGCGACAGCTGCTCGCGGCTAAACTCAGCCGGCCACTGTATGCTGCTCACCTGACTGCTGCCTTCGTGATGATAGCTGTACACTTCTCACAAATTGAAGTCTGAAATTGATTTATCACTTAGAGGCAAACAGGACGTCACGGCATTTGCTTTCTTGAAACTTGATCACACATGTGCCTTTCTTATTAACTAGCAGGCCTACTCACACCAGACTCGTTGACAATCAACTTAACCAGACTATCACTACTATCACAGATGCACTTGGTGACAGACGAGCGTTCTGATTGCCTGTCCTTAGCCATATAGCACCTCCATCTCTGCGACGTGAATGTACTTTCATACAGGAGTTTATAAAAATATTTGCTCACCATGAACTTCCTATTCGAACCAACAATAAGAATAGGTTTAGATTCCATCTCCCTCCACTACAAACTGGTCAGAATTTGAGTATCAATGGAGTCAATGTAACAGGCTAATAAGGGACATTTGGCTGTATAGAGCTTCCGTACCCCAAGTTAAGTTTTCAAACGAGTTTCAACCAGGCCACGAAGGTTTGTAAAACACCACAAAATCTGGCTTTTTCTCGTGGATGTCAAAGTCAATCAAGTGTTTTCACTGTTAAAGAAACTCTGTACTATTTTCAAGCAATCACTAGCAACACGAGAAATATGCCGATGCATAAGCTCGTGCGGTTCTTAAATTTCATATTTTATTTTATTTTATTTTACTGCCACTGTCACGCACTGTAACTCACAATCACAATCACAATCGCTCAGAAATGTATTCACCTCCACTCTCTATGATCTTCTGCCAACGTTCAGGTAGCAGTTAGATGCCTCGCTTGTAGAACTGTTTTGCTTTTGACTGGAAGAAATCTGTTAGCCATTGGTCAAGAGAGGATTCGTCAGGAAACACTTGTCCCTGAATGTGGTTAGAGAGAGAGAGAGCGAAAAACGTGGAAATCTGAGGAGGCAAGGTCACGGCATTACGGGGGATGAGGAAGAGGTTCCCAGCCAAGTTCAGAAATCATACCTGTGGTCAATTGCGCTGTACGCGGACGAACGTTATCATGGAGCAATAAGACTGCTTGTTTTCTTTATCTTTTGTTGTCAATAGCAACGGCAAGCCGTCTTCTCAATAGTTGCTTTATTAAACATCACCTTGTCTTTGACACAAACACTGCCGAGTATATATATATATATATATATATATATATATATATATATATATATATATTTCGCTATTTGCTTTACGTCGCATCGACACAGATAGTTCTTATGGCGACGATGGGATAGGAAAGGCCTAGGAGTGGGAAAGAAGCGGCCGTGGCCTTAATTAAGGTACATCCGCAGCATTTGCCCGGTGTGAAAATGGGAAACCACGGAAAACCATCTTCAGTGCTGCCGACAGTGGGGTTCGAACCCACTATCTCCAGGATGCAAACCCTCAGCTTCACGACCCTAACCGCACGGCCAACTCGCCCGGTGCTAAGTATTTTACGGAGATAATTTTGATCACTGGATAAAATCCACACATCAAACTGAATCTCAACTATGGCATTTGAATTTCAAAGGAGGAAACATTCCAAATAGTGCTACAGAAGCCTTAAATCATCGCTAACATCGTGGATTTTCTAGTATGTGCAAGTTGCTGACGATATTTTGCACATTGCCGGTTCTACGAGCATCACAGAAAGACCTAGCCGATGTAAGTATGAGTAAAAACAGCCCGATGGTTTAACTAACCTGAATATCTACGTAGCAGTAACTGTACAAGAAGTGAACGAAGAATTATAGCTAAAGAGTCCTCACCAACTGTACTTCCACCTACGATTAAAATTTACATTAATGTTAATTTCTCCCAGAGGAGTTTCTGTTGGTGACATAAATCAATTGAATGCGTTCGCTATTTAGATACCTGTCTGTAACCTTTGTAAGTAGCAGAGTTATATGGCCATAAATTATTCAGTTTAATGAGATCTACTGTATGATAATTAGTTAAATGAAGAGAGGATGATAGTGAGTTTATTGATATGCGAAGGGAATCACTCAAACGATTTCAGTGTTCATTCACCATTAAAAGCTTACTTCTTTAAGAATCTAATGTATATACGATTATGTTAACTTAAGAGAGAAGGTAGTTTAAAAACAAATGGAGAAAATCGGAAAAGTTGTACGTTAGGGATCATTAGAAGTGAATACCATTTAATTTTACATTCAGACAACCCACTACACTACCACCACAGTAACACGAAATAGTAATTATATCCCTCCATATAGGGTTATGGTCATGAAGGGCATCCGGCCGTAAAATAGGGACAAGTCCACAGTTGCAACACATTTTGACCCCACAAATGTGGGAAAAGTGGTGGAAGAAAAGATTAATCAAAATAGTACTTTTCCAGTTACAGATGATATAAAAATTACAAAGGATATCGATAACAATACTGTTCGTTTTACTTCTATTTATAATAAAAATAATGTAACAAAACAATATAGGCCCCCTACAGTTTACAGATATGTACAAAATTCATACAGGGAAAGACAACATGAAAATAGAAAACTATGTGTACTTTTGAAATGACAGATACACAGAACAGAATACCAGGAACTCTCTATCAGGCGTCCATAGGAAGCCTAGCTGACGAGCAGAATACATCCACCATTCCACGAGTTCCGTTCAGGGATCTTAGGGACTGCACAAACCAAGAATTCCTACGTGATTCAGTTCTGCACTTTGGTGAGTGAAAGGTGATACTCTGTCTGGTGTTACGGGACAATATAGGACAATCTAGGAAATTACCGATACATTTGTATATAAAACATGCATTCACATACCTGCCCAGAGTTCTGAAGTGATCTATCTATGGCCGCTACACAAACACTTTGTACTGATTCATTTTGCGAATATCATCAGTACTCTATGAAGAGGTCCGCACCTCAGAGCAGTACTCTAGACTCGATAATATGAGTGAGAAGTACAGGGATTCTAATGCGACAATGGTTTAAAACTCTTGTAATAATTATTTTCAGGACGTCTAACATTTGAAATGCCTTATTCACGATATTTGGCACATGTTCATTGAACGTTAAACAGTTTTGATCACTAGAAAACCAAGATCGTTGACCTTTTATATAATAATTGAATGCATTAACGTTCGATTTTCTCGTGAAGGATCTGGATGCATGTTTCCCTCTGCACCCTCTTGTGCAGCGGATCCAGGACCTAATGGCCAGTGTTGAAGTGCTAGCACCAGAATCACGTTTATGTGGCTTCCTAGCCACATGGTGTAGTGGGAATCGATTTAGCCGATAGGTTGGTATTACCTTCTCTTCCTAGATGACACGGCACTGATTGCTGAATCTCTCGAATTGGCGGCGATTCAGATCATTGTCTCAGAAGACAAGTGACACAAGCAGAACTCCAGCTATCTTTGAAGAAAAACAAATACGTTAGAAACGTCAAGGTTTGATTGAAATATTTGATTTCGTATAGAGAAAATTTCTAAGAAAGGTACTAGGCCCGATACTGGATGATGGAGAATACTGGAGACGTCACAATTCACAACTCTGCTCCTAGATAGATGGATTAGCCTTTAATTGTTATTAGACAACGGACTAACCGACTGACCATCCACCCGTTCACCATCTGGCGAAACAAGAAAACTTGGCTTACCGAGACAGAATAGGAAATAAAATAATTCTGGATGACAGACTTATCAAACAGGCAATCTGTAAGACAAATCTTGAAGAAAGTCCATGGATTTCAGGAAAAGAACATTGAAGAAGAAAGGTATTTCCTAGTCGGAGGAAAGAAAGGAGCTACAGCGGGTTGGATGCAACAATACTGGGCAAAGCATACAGACCAAGAGTTGAACAAGCATTGCCAAAAGAGGCCTAATTGAAAGGAGAAAGAGAAGGAGAAAATATTTTTAGTTTAGGTTCATTATCTTTTTTGATGGGTGGTTTAAAGTCCCAACAGCGCTTAGTGGTTTTCAGTAACTCTATGATGGGAAAGGAATAGAATTAGGAAGGTGGCGGACGCCTGCCGAAAATAGCAACTAAAAAAGTAACCATCAGGGACTCCCAGGTTATGAACGGGAATTGATGTCCATGGGTATCCTAGCTGAGTCTGACATAACTTCCACTTATGTCAAAAAGGAGCTACTGTCTATTTCGATGGTATTAGTTATTCGATGTCTAGGGGATAGTTCAGTTTCACGCCCTTCGTAGCCACCCTAATTCTTCTACGTGATGGATCTTTCCATTCTTTACATTTTGATTGGTGTTAAGAGAGGATGATTGAAAAAAGCAATGCTATCCCACACTTTTCTGGATAAAAGTGTATTTGCCAACTCCTTCATTTCTATATCCGGTCTAGAAAGCCAAGACGTTTCGTCACGCTGACCACATGACACCTCGTAATCTGCAGGCCTTCAGGCTGAGCAGCGGTCGCTCCGTAGGCCATGGCCCTTCGGGGCTGTTGCGTCATGGGGTTTGGTTTCGTTCATTCCTATCACCGCGGTTTTATTGTACGTGTAATATCTCAATCACATTCAAAGTCTTAAAACAAATTCACTAACCAATGACTCCTCTCAGACATAGACATATCACGTTGTGGTTTTGTCCCACGTTCTTTCTTGCCACACTACGTTGTTTATTGGGTGATCATTTCGTAACAAATTCAACGGTTCGTCAGCTTATAGGCCTAACACTCAACATTATCTGGTTTAGTTTCGATTAAAAAGTCTATTGCAATTAATTATAGAAGTCAAATGTAGTGAAAGTGAAGAAGTAATGAAAAAATTTTGACTGTTTATTACACTTGTGTGTCTATAGTACGCAACTAAGCGTGCAGAACTACATGAGTGTTGATATCCTGATCATAGTCAGGGAACCGCCAGTTGTAAGTGGAATTTGAATTTTCATTACAAATTCCCACATGTTTTGGCTAGGATTCGTGTTGTCAGAACCTTGGTAAGAAGCCAGTGAATGCACCTATGTTATTCGGATCTCACGCCTCCTGCCTCTATAGTGCTTTTCTTACTTGCAAGAAATGTCCATACATGCTCTATGCAGTTAAATTCCGGGAAAGCTGGTGGACAATCCATTCTGCGGATCCCACGTCCCTTCATGTATCTATTCACAATTGCGGCACGATGTGGAAGACCGTTATAGTCTTGTAGAATTAACTCATCTCGTACAGCATCTGCAAAACCATTTATTACGGACCGGAGAATGTAATGTCAGTACACTGCAGCCATCATGTTTCATTGAATGTGCTGAATAGTGCTGAACCTCCAACCTGTTGGTGACATTCTACTGAGAATGGTTCATTAAAACGTTCTCCTCTTGCCCTCCGTATGCGCAGAGATTTGTCATCACGATGTAAACTAAGTGCACTTCAACAGTGATCTCTAGACCATCTCGTGTCCAAATCTGATGTGCTCTAGCTCAGCCATCGTCAATCGAGAGCGAAATGCCTTCGGAGCTAGTTTGCTCCCCGCTCTCGAGGAACGAGAGATGCTTACCGAGCAAGTAGGGGAAGGAGTAGGGGAAGTGCATGACGTAGTATGTACTGAAGGCCAGTGGCGCAAGTACAATACGGCTACGGTATGCAACCCGCCTGACTGCTGCTCTCTTGCCACGTGACAAACACCCGTCCCGAGCGCAGCAACTAACGCCGGCTCCCTAGAGCAACTACGTGATGACGTCTGCTCTAGCTCATCAATCGCGAGCGAGCCATTCTATGACATCGTCGAAGTGAAGGTGTCCTGAGAGGTCACCTTGAATACAGTCCTCCATCATGGAGTGTATAGGGCACAGTTTGAGGACTTACAGTAACACTTGTGGCATCTCGAATGAAATAGTGCGGAGTGGTATCTGACCGTGCAGAATGTCTACGGGCAGATATGCTTATATATCGGTCTCGATCTGTTGCTGTTTTGCATGGATGTCGGTCTGCTACTCAGTGTGTGTCTTGGTACGTTTTCCACAACCTGGAGGCTACACTTTGATTCACGTGAACAGTACTGGCAATGTCAAATTCTCTCATGTTCTGTTGCATCAGTGTGATCATTTTGATGCAATATACCACAGACAGTGTATGATTAGGCATTTTAATGCACAGTGCATAGAAACGAGACACACCGACAAGCTTGTTTGGACGTCACTCAAGCTCTAGTGTACCGGATTTGTTTACCAGTCGTGAGTCGAATGGCTCTAGCTATGAGCGCCGTGATTTAAACAACGAGATTACTATCTAATCATAAGTGGACCTAAAATATTGGACATTGGTACGTAAACTGCAAATATGTGTAGTATTTTTTATGACTGAAAATTTATAGGTAATCTGCCACCTAAACAACAGCCTTAAATGCATATCTGATGAGTTAATTATTGATTCATTGATTCATCGATCGACTGATTGACTGATAATGTTGTGCTCTTTAAAGTTACCTCTTATAAATTTTGTGTGAATTTCTGTGTAATTACTTTGACTTAATATGTCACACTCTACGTATACAGTGTTTCAATGTCACATAATGTTTCTTGTTTGTCTTTTTTTATTCAAACAAATTAGGTAACGCAACGTTGTGCATTCTCACTCAACTCTACAACATGTAAGTTCAGTATGTCATCAAAAGAGTCCTCGAATGTTGGATTGATGAAATTTGGAATGGCAGCAGAAAATTGAGTAACCTACACTTTGCAAACGATGCATCCATCATCGATGGAAGTGAAGAGGAACTATGAACCTGATTGTAAGAGTCAAGAACAAGAATACTATAGTGTAGAGATAAAGATGATAAAGGCCAAACTATAGATAGTTGACCGGCAAGGTCAAGTCCAACTTACAGGATGCGTAAAGGACCTGGATGTAGTAAGAGAATTCGTACATCTGGGGTCAGACACCAGTGATGTGGGAACGTGTGAAAAGATAAAAATACGTATTGTCCTAGGTTGAGCGGCAATAGCTGCTCACTAGGATTTGACGGAACTTGGTGATATCGAAATTTATTAGAATGCGCTTCTTTGAATCACTAGTGTGCTCTGTCTTTTATTTGTATGGCTGTTAGATCTGGACCTTGAAAGCGGATGACAAAAATTGAAGCGATGCCTTTGAGATGTGGTGTTGGTGAAGATTGCAAATACTACCATTATAGTCGAACTAATTATCAAGAAAATTCTATCTTCCAGTGTGAGTGTTGCATCCAGTTCCTCGGACACATTTTCAGAAAAGAGGGATATTCAGAAAATACCCATTTGCAAGGAAAATTTGAAAGCAGTAGGCCACGAGGAAAAACAGCAATAAGTTGGTTAAATCAAGCGAAGATGATTTCTGGTCTACCTCTTCAGATTATATTAAGATAAGGTGACGACCGCTCTGGAAGGAGACGTCTCGCCAATGATCAAGTAAATGAGGTCACCACACTCAGCAATGAGCAGAACGACTAATTGTGATGTTTCAATATACATAGAGTGTAAGTCTTCTGCCCCTTCAAATTTTAGATAGTCGGCTACCCTTAAAACGTCAAGAGCACGGAAGGTCTCAATTCCTTTGTCTATCTGTGATATTGTCCCATAGCACAGAATAGAACTTACAGAGAAAAATAGCCTCTAAGGTTAGAAGATCACAGCAAGATAGTTGTAAAGACGTGTATACATCCGATGGTTTCAAAATGCATCTATCTGTAAAATGGTAATGTTCACAGGTCATAACTATTCATCTGACATGGTAAAATACGAGGGAAATGCTGAAAACGATACAGTGATGTTAAAAGTGTTATGTTGGTGAAACAGAAGTGAACGCGCATTAAGTACTATTTTTAGACGTTTGACATGTGTTGTCGGCGAGGCCCAGTTGGCTAATCAGCATGCGTACTGTCCTTCGCACCGTTAAGAGATGGTTTTACCTCTTGAAGATTGTTTTGTTTGTTTCTGTTTTGTGATCGTAGCTTTAGCTGTCAAACGCATGCCTGTTCGAGCCATAATAAGACAGTGTTTTCTTGGGATATGGAAATTAGCTGCCCCACTGAAATACGTAGTGTGAGATCTGTGTGCTGTTCACTCCTTCGCTATGTGTTCAACAGATGAGAACGATGATATGATCCTAATTTAGGTTGAACCAAGAGCGAACGCACTACATGCACAATGCATTTATCTAGAGAAATTTCCACGCAGACGTTAACAGACCACACTTAATTTTAGTAATGCGGAACGCCATTTGCTTACAACAGGGTCACTCTTCAGACTGCCTTCAGGAAAGAGGGACACTTGTGACTTTTGGAGTTAGTGCAGAGGTTCTGTTGTACTCTATAACGGATAAACCGCGCACGAGTACACGGGCAGTGACACAACAGGCTAATATCAGCCCGTCGTCGGCAGTACATACCCTGCATGACTGTCCCTTTCACTCCAAACACGTGCAACTACACCAGGAGGACCACGGGGAAGATTTCGGAGCTATGGTCAACTTTCGTGAATGGATATTGAGGCAAGTGGCAAAAGATGTGGCGTTCGTTTCAAAAATCTTGTTTCGGACATTTCACGGCTTCACAATAATGGTATCGTGAATCACTAGAACATGTATTATTGAGGTCTTGACAATCTCCACATGATAATAGATTCAGCTTTTCAGGTACGATGGGAAATAAATGTTTGGTGTGGTATTTTTAGTAACCACCTACTTGGATCTCATTTCTTTGAGGGTAATTTGACAGGAGCCATCAATTACCACTGTTGTTAGAGTATGTGTCTCTAGGACAGAGTATTACCATGTGGTTTCAGCATGACGGAGCTCCACCGCATAATTCAGTAGTCGTCCACAACCACCTGAATGCCACACACACACACACACACACACACACACCGGTCCACGGATAAGAGAGGAAGGAACTGTTCTCTGGTCCGCCACATCGCAAAATTTAATACCATTGGATTTCTTTCTGTGGGACCATTTAAAACAAATAGTCTACGCAAAACAGCCGGAAGATCCTGACAGTCTTCGAAATCTGTCGGCAGTTCTGAATATGGTTTTCCGTGGTTTCGCATTTTCACACCAGGCAAATGCTGGGGCTCTACCTTAATTAAGGCCACCGTCGCTTCTTTCCCATTCCTATCCCTTTCCTGTCCCATCGTCACCATAAGACCTATCTGAGTCGGTGCGTCTTAAAGCAACTTGTAAAAAAAATAATTCTAATTACGAAGGCCTGGAGATCTGTTACACCTAACATGCTCCAGCAAGTCCAAGACTAACTCCAGTGGCGTGTCCAAATGTGCATTAATCAATAAGGTCACTATTTATAGCAGATACTGTGCCAGCGAACTTGTTTTCACGTATTTCAAGTCCCTTCCACCGGCGACATTGTTTCCGTCCGGACCTGAACCATGCCTAGTTGCATGTTCATTAATGTGACGTTTTTCAAATATGTAAATGGCTTCCTATGGCCTCAATTCGAATAACTTATGCGTTTCAGATGAAGTAGAGAGGGCAGCACTGTCTGATATAAACATGGAAGATCGTTCCTTTTGCGAGTCGAGGAATATTATCTCTTTAAAGGGAATCTTTGCTTTGTTTATGAGAGATTAACAATGGAGCGCGCACAGAGCAGAGCTGTATTCCTATCTTATAAATGGACGCTTAATGTATTCAACCCGAGCTCATACTAACATGCATCTTAATATTTTGATTATTCATATTGGAGGTACGTTAATTCTTGTTTAACTTTGATTTTACGTTTCTTACTAGTACTATTCGCCCTATTGATTATAGTTGATTGGTATGCGTGTTCCCCCATTCAGCATGAGTGGGACGTGTGTCTGATAGTGTGACTATGCCATGTTAGTAAATGGGTCTCAAAATTTGGTTCTGTTTATGTGCACTGCATCGTATGGTATTTCGCCATCAGTTATGTGTATGCTCTCCGTGTCGACTGGAAGCTTCATTCTCGTCGTACGAGGCGCGTGACATGATGGTTATGAGTACGGGATTCCTCCAACCCCTTTGTATTTTTGTTTGCGTCGTGAATGTGAGACCTGTAGTTCGTGACCAGGTGAGTCACCCTATATGAATTGGTGTTCGGCCTTATAAATTGGAACTACCGCTCCTATTGCCTGCCGTGCTGGCATGTGTGTGTGAACCTGGGTGCGTGTGTGTGAGTGAGGGGAGTGGAAAGACGATGTATCGATCAGTTGTATTTTCGTTTTTGATTTTGTTTCTGTACCTTTTGTTTGTTCTTGGTACAGTGCTGCTTATTTTATCTTGGTCTCTGTCCCGGGCGCTTGCTTACCCGTGAGGCAGCCATGATTGTTTTCTTTTATTCTGTCGGGCTATGCGCTTGCCTGTGTTTTTTCCTTTTGATTTAATTCACTTCTTTGGTGCAGAAACGTTTCTCTCTCTGGCGTGCTATTATCTAACGTTTTGGTTTTACACTTTTTTCCCCTCCATTATGCATGGAGCCTTTTTTCGGATGAGCTATGCCTATTGTTGTTGTGTGGATAATGAGTACAAAGAGGGATATGCTGTGAATGAAGTAAATCTCGTAAAAAGAACGACCTAGTTGGGCCGTGTGAGCTGTATAATTACCTGCACATGATGTAACCTGGTTACTTTTGAGTCGGCAAGTTTGTGGTAATATTTATTTCTATCTTCGAGGGTAAAAACGTCGCACTCAAGCTATAATGTTCAGACATCCATTGAACGAGGTATGCTTATGATACAATCTTTTGCCCTTTTTTAATGTTGCTGACATCACAATTTTACCTTTCTGTTTCAATCTCATTTCATCAAAAAGCCTCCATTCAAATTTTATTTGGATTTTATTGCTGTATTTTGGACTGATATCCTTATTCATCAATAATGAGGTTCGTTTCCAGCTCTGCTAGCCTTTTCTAGTCGTGGTTCACGCCTCGTTTTCCCCTGCGTGCACATGATTTTACGTCTTAGAATATCGCCAGGGAAGGGGGGCGTTGCAGACCTGATCATCAAACGGCCCTTTCCAGGGCCATGTAAACATCCAGCCGCTGTAAACATTTATGTGAGGCCAGAAGTCACGATAGTTTCGCAGTTGTGTGGACCTGGTAATATGTTCTAGTTTGAGAATAATGTTCATCACTGCCCGTAATGCGTCTGAATTGTAGTAGAGGTTACTCAAATGACAACAATGCAGGTGCATCACTCCATGAAAATACGACATGTGATCGTGTTCTGTTTTGCTTGTGGTTCTGGCGACTGCTACCCAGGTGATACTGTTGTAAACGTTCGTGTTATAACGCCGGATGCAAGCAGATTCACAATTGAAAAACGTCTTGTTCTTAGCATATGGTTGCATAATAAGTAACGAACGGGTGGGACATACGATGAAATTAGGGAAAACGGTTTTAATCGCTTCAATAAAGAAGCCCCAACGGCGGCTAATCTTCGGAAACTGAAATAAAGACCTTTGCAACTGAATCTGTGTTAGATGCACCACTAATTGCAAGACCCAAGAAATACGACAACGATAATAAAGTCGCTGAACGCTTAAATGCATCATTGCTTCGATCACCAGCAAAATGGACAAGAAAGCGGTAGGCGGAGATGGACATTCCCAGAAACGCCATGTGTCGTTGGATGAATGACGAAAGCTACCGCTCATTTCGACCCAGCAGCATCAATGAATTAAGCGATCACGATATGTATACGTGACGTGATTCATGCGAACAGTACTTGCAGCATTTCCAACATGAGCGGCTCACCGTAAGGTTATGATGACAGATGACTGTGCTATGTATCTTAAGTCCCGGTCTCGAAATATTTTTATCTGGGTGAAAGACAACCCTCATTATTATGAAGAAATTAAGCAACACCCTCCTCAAGTTATGCTATGGGCCGGTGTTACCAGTGACCTTATCATCGGTCCATATTTGTTCGATGGGTCTGTGACAGGGGAATCGTACCACTAGGTGTTATCTCACTGGCCGTTACCTGAAGTCGACAAAGTTGGCCTGCTGAACAATGTGGTTTCGCAACAGTATGGAGCTCCCGGACTGTACTGGACTCCTGTTCGAGACTGGTTGAAGAACCAATTTCCGTTATGGATTGGACGTGGAGGGCCTCTTATATGCCCGCCCACAAGTCCGGACTTAACAACATGTGGTAAATGGCTGTGGTCCCCTTTAAAGAAACATATTTCCGCAACTGGTATGACTTACGTTGACGATTTGAAAGAAGGGATTAGCTGTACCCTGAGAATGATCACTTCCGAAATGCTGCGCCGGGCAAGCAGACGCAAATGGCAACGAATCCAACTCTGCGCCGGGAATGATAGTGAGCATAGCGAGAGAGTTTGAAATATGTAAAAGCATTTATTTCGGTCTTATTCCATTCTTGTAAGCATTTTTTTCTGTTAAATACAATTGTTTGCCTTTCATGTTGCTTCTTGTTTCGATACAATGACATTTAACAATATTTTCCGATCGTGACTTTTGGCCCATCCTGTATATATTATTAAACATCACTTCCAGGAATTCCCTGTCGATTCCAGCTGAGTATACGAGCAACTTAGGTGGTCACCGGAAGATTGAATTTTATCTAGTACCCTTGGCGCAGACCTAATGCACTCTTTCGCGCTTTTGCGAATGGCCAATAAGTTCTTCTAGGAGCGCTTCTTCTCCCAAATCCATGCATAAGGCCGTCGAAGCCCTACGGAGCGTAATGACATCCATAGTATGTGCACACCGGCATGGCCCTATATTTGTAGGACGTCTATAAAATGGGTGTGTGCATAATATTGCCTAAAGCTACATTCAAAGGGGTAGACGACTTACACCAGGGCCTCTCAGGGTGCATGCGCGTGGTGTATGCACTGTGCACAGTACAAAAGACGACTTGGCTTGGTTGACCAGAGTGCAGACCCCCCACTCCTCGATTTGGAGCAATAGGGCTTACTCTCTCTTTCCTCACGCCTGTCTCGCTCGCTCCGCCTGTCTCCCTCTACCCCACTTGCACCGTAGCGCTCCAAATCCGGGCTGACTTGAGGCGGGTATAGGCGAGTTGAGCCGAGCTTAGCCGAGTAGCCCAGAGACGAAGCGTTGATCCGAGCCATGCCGAGCGGCAGCGATGCACAGTGCACGGAGCTCTAGCGCCTCTATCTGTACGCGTGAGATTTTGGACGTTTGAGAGGCCCTGACTTACACTATACTGTATATATACGTTTACAATTTGTTTTACATCGCTATATGTACTGTATATATCCGTACTTCGTCATTATAGACTACAACGCCCTTCAGAGTTCAGTATGCAGGCTTCTATGGATTAAATAGAATGTATTTATTTTTCATTGATTTGATATAATTATTCTTTGTACAATTTCGATTTCATGTAACTGATTACAGTACATCCATTAGGGTGTTATGTAATCAGTGTTTTAAATTCGCTGTTATCATTCTGTAAGCAGATATTGCTACCGGAAATCTTTTAATTACAATGCATGTAATAATAATAATAATAATAATAATAATAATAATAATAATAATAATAATAATAATAATAATAATAATAATAATAATAATGTGGACCACTTTAGAAGTAACTTCGTAGCCTACACCTTACAATTATTATTATTATTATTATTATTATTATTATTATTATTAGTAGTAGTAGTAGTAGTAGTAGTAGTAGTAGTAGCAGTAGTAGTAGTAGTAGAATTGTAAATAATGTACTAGATACAGCACAATAATCATTTTACTGAAATGGTAATGCCTTTAGGGAAAAGATTACAAGGTTTGGCTTAACTCACCACAGAAAAGACCCCAACAAGTCACTTACAGAATAATCGTAAACTCATGCAAGATGTATAACAAGTAATATGCGACAACCTGGTTCTTAAACTAAGGCTGAACATTAACCTGAAAACCACCCAGTTCGTGAGAATGTAAGGATATCATTTACATAGATGGGACATTCGAGAACGAGTGTTTTATAATTCAGAATAAAATGAGGTGTTCTATATCGTGCTCGCATGCTCCCACACACACACACACACACTTGAGAAAATATATTTAAATGCCAAATATTGCACAGAATTAATAACGTATGCAGTTCACAGCATTTTGATCGCATTTGCCATATAGCCGTGAAAGTCGCTCGTTGTCTTGCATTGAAAACGTTAAG
The DNA here is from genome assembly GCF_040414725.1 of Anabrus simplex. NCBI lineage: Eukaryota > Metazoa > Arthropoda > Insecta > Orthoptera > Tettigoniidae > Anabrus > Anabrus simplex. The sequence continues at coordinate 268,780,956 of NC_090268.1, forward strand.
AACATCCTCAGCGCCTCTCCGCTACTCTAGACTAGTTATAAACACACGACACAATTGCAGAAAGTAAATAAAAATGTTTAAATATTTACGATCATTCACCCGTAAAATAATTACCGTCTTGTTACAATTAAAATTCCAATCAAGCATGCATATATTTTTTTCTCGTTCTGCTGCTCCCCCGTGCATAGAAAAGAATAGGTAATAAGGAAACATGCCACTGTAATTGGTAAATAATGGCTCTCGCACTAATTCAAACAATTATACCAACATTCAGACGTTAAATGACATATTTATTTTCTTGGTTCAACTGCAGTAATTACCAACTTGTTCTTGATGAATAATTCAGTAAAATACAGTATATTATTCAGACTCATTCTGGAGTTGCATGTTAGGAGAACGCAATAACATTCTTCAGTTAGTTAGGTTTATTACAATCTGAAGTATATAGGGCAGGAAGGTGATTAATCCTATAACCTGTGGCAGGTTGTGGGTAATGCTCGTTATGACTTGTTCGTTACTGTGCAAATGCCGGCCGACGAAGAGTCTTCTGGCGAATATTTTCATGATAACTTTTGAGCAGGTGATCGAGAAAAATGTCCCCGCTTATAAAGGAAGGACTTTGGATTAGTTTCAAACAAATTTCAACTTGCAAATGAAATGGCGTATGGCTTTTAGAGCTGGAAGTGTCCGAGAATATGTTCGGTTCACCAGGTGAAGGTCTTTTATTTTACTCTCGTAGGCGACCTGCGCGTCGTGATTAGGATCAAATGTTGATGAAGAAGACGCATACACCCAGTCCCCGTGCGAGTGAAATTAACCAATGATGGTTAAAATTCCCCACTCTGCCGGGAATCGAACACGGAAATCCTGTGACCAAAGGTCAGCACGCTAACCATTTAACCATGGAGCCGGAGTTCGATTTGCCAAATTGCATTAAATAACGTGTTAATCTTATACTGAGACACCAAAGGTAGGGTCTTCCAACACTGGCAGTTTGGCCTGTTGTTGCAACATTAATCTGAGCAATCAGTGTTTTAAATTCACTGTTACCATTCTGTAAGCAGACATTGCTACCGGGAATCCTTTAATTACAATGCATGTAATAATAATAATAATAATAATAATAATAATAATAATAATAATAATAATAATAATAATAATAATAAAATGGACCACTCTAGAAGTAACTTAGTAGCCTAGAACTTATTATTATTATTATTATTATTATTATTATTATTATTATTATTATTATTATTATTATTATTATTATTATTATTAATATTATTATTGTACCGGAAGGTACACCTCAACGCCGCGCATTCAAAATAAGCGCCTTAATGAATTCCTGTATCGATCAAAATGTGAAATTGATAACACAACATCTTGGAACTTTAATTGGAAGTTGTCACCACTGAAAAATTAAGGAATAGTATTGTTGTGAAGTTTCCTAAACTGACTGAATTCCTCCTTGTTTTGTTGTCTATATATAAAGAAGTTTGATCATTTTTCCACAGATGACACTACCAAAAACTCTGATCATGCACTCTGGTGCAAGGTGAAAGAACTTATAACTTAAAGGAGTTTTGTATTTCTAGGTTGTCAATAACTGACTCTGTGTTCATTTATTTTTGTGTTGGCAACACTTCTTTTCCTTTCCGCCAGGTCTGAATATAGCAAATCATAAATTTTAGTAATTAATTTTCAACCAGTCTCGCATTTCTAGTTCACTTTGAATCTGCCAATTAAAATTGAGAGGGCGTGGCCTGTGTAGTGTTGAATTCTCTCGAACCTTCCCTGAGGGTATATAAGTTGCGGGTTTCCTTGTCAATTGATCATCGTCTTTGTGTGTGTGTGTTAAGGCAGGAGGCGGGACCGCCTCTTTCTTCGGTTAGCTGAACTTATATAAGGTAATGGCCACGTAAAATCTATCTGTCTTGCTACCTCCGCCGCTTTATTCGAGGGGAAGGTCTGAATCTTTTACTATGTAACCTACTTTTCTAAAATGTAAATTTTCTTTCGGCTAATGTAAAACCTCATAAAACCTGCTCAAGGCAACATCACATGAAAATCTTACAATTTCTGGCCTCTCAAGCCACAATTTACAATTTGAATTGGTTTTTACAGGGGATAGAGAGTGAGTTAGCCTCTCGAGCTCTCCTTCATCTTGGGTTGAGGTGTCTGCGATTTTGCAACCTTTTTTTCTGTAATGTATTTCAGTTATTTCCATCCGCACCTCCCCCAAGTAGCTTGGGATTAGCCCCTGTTTCATCGGCCGAGAGCCCTGTAGGTTTTAATTTTTCATTATCTGGGAGCGCAGTGTACGCCTCCATTCAGTTTGTGTTCGGGCCGTTTATTTAACATGTTCTTTTTCACAAAGGCCCTTGTAGGATGGGTACTAGATACCCCTGTGCAAAAACATATTCGAATTGTAAATTGTGGCTTGAGAGGCCAGATATTGTAAGATTTTCATGTGATGTTGCCTTGAGCAGTCTAGAAGGAACAGAGCCTGGTAGCCATTTTTCAAAATTTTGTAAGAGTAGCGAGTGCTTCTGGAAGGCTAGATATTGTATTTTGGGAGCAAGTGCTCTTAAATTACGGGATTTCTGCCCTTGAGTAAATGATTCCTTGTTTGAATTCAATTTGTAAACTAGATCCGGTATCTCTGGAATTATAACCTAGGCGCCTGTAGCCCAGAATTGTCAAGGTCTGAATTTTAAATTTTCCAATGTCTGAAATTGTCAATGTACCTGATGTTTCATTGTTATGAAAAATTGTTAAGTTTGAAGTTCTAAAATAAATATAACCTTCAGTTCATGTTTGAAATTAATTTTTATATTGTAGATTGACCCATTCACCCCGGCACCTTCTTTAACGTCTTTCTGGTCCACGGATAAACCTGTAGCAAGTGGTAGCAAAGCGTGGTTGAATGGGTCTAAAGTAAGCCCGTTTGTCGGCTAGAATCGACACCGATCCGAACTCTAAGAATTTTTCTCGGTCGCTGGAATTTTTTTCTAAATTTGTAGTTTCCTATCATCATGTCTGGCCCTCGCGAAGTCCTTCATCCCGGGTACTTGCCCAAGGAGGATTGACCTACGAGTTACTCAGTGGAATGCTTAATCTGGAGGCACGGTTGCGGCAGATACAGCCGAACTGAAAGAATCCCTAGAATTGCCTATTTTTATCCCAATTTTGGGAGTAAAGGAAATTGATTAGGCTCTCTCCACTATCAGTGACAATACCACCGAATTAGCATCTGTAGTTAGTTTTTTTGAAGTAAGCGATCCATCTGCTAATCAGCTTAAGAGAGTACAGGCAAGATTGTTTCATTTTTAAAATAGGGTTAGGGACCTAATGTCTCTCAAGTTAAAAGAAGATCATGCTAAAGAGGCTAGTAATCTTGTTGAACACCTTTCAGAAATCTCAAATAAATTTAGTCAATTATTGACTGGGGTAGCTGCTCCCAAATCCCATCCAGCCCCTTTAATCAACTTGCCTGCTGAGGAGGAATCTTCCAAAGGTGTAGAAAGTAGGAAATCTGTGGTAAGTCAGCAAACTTCTGCCCCATTAGAAAATGAGTCTTATCATCGTACAAAAATTTCACCTTTCTTTTTAAATAATGCTGTGTTAGAGACTTCTCAACATTCTAGGCCGTTACCTATTATGCCACCCGGTTTTAGTAGTTTGCCCCATCCACTGGCTATGTTACTTAGGGGAATTTCAAAATTTTTCGTAAATTTCACTAATGATGTTATATCATTTCTAAGATTCTTAGTTGAATTTCAGGATCATTCACTAGTGTTTTCTTTCTCTCATTACCAAATTCTTGAAATTATTTACCCTTACTCGATAGGTGTCCTCTCGGACAAAATAGTTAAAGCAATAGCTGAGCAATCTTCCATAGAAGACTTCCACGCCCATCTGTTGGCTAACTTCATTTCGGCTCGAGCCATGTCATCATTAATCCAAAAGTACTATTTCAGAGTACAGCGACTGGATGAAAATCATCCAAGATATTAAGTTTTACACCAAGGTATTGGCCCTTCATTTCCCTGAAGGTCAAATTGTGCAGATGATTGTTGAAGGTATTTCTCCGCCCTATAGGTCGCATCTGTGTTTCGCGTCGCGCCTTAAAAACTTTTCAGAATTAGAGGCTATGGCGGTCTCAGCCGAAGGAGTGAGGTATGCCGACACCTTAAGAGTTGCGAAGGAATCCCCTCCGTCTTTAATAGTTTTAGGCCTTCTCCACGCCGAACTTTCACCACCCGTAAATGCTACGCTTGTGGGTCAACGGAGCATCTGAGTAACAAGTGCCCAGTGATAAAACCGAGTGGGACAAAGAATGGAGCAGGGTCATCTCAAGGATGTTTCCAACGCGGCTCGTTTACTCACATTGCCAAGAATTGCCCTAATGTAAATAGCACCCACTCGTGCTCAACTTCTGGTGCAACCTCCGCGAACTCCAATAATATAAAGTGACTAGTATCATCGGCTGAGTCGGCAGGTCCAGCTCTGGTAAGGATAAAAGTTCTTCAAATCCATTACTTGAATGCCCTAAAAATGCATCACAATTGCGGCGGAGATCCCCGCACTTGTACCATTTCTTAAAATTGAATTGAATAGTGAACCTGTCACTGCTGTATTAGACTCTGGGAGTGTTTGTTCTATAATTTCGGCTGCATGGTATTCTAAATTAAAGAAGGTTTATAAGTTTTCTGATTATTGTTCGTCTTCAGTCCAATGCGTTTCGGATAATTCCTCTCCATTAGAAAGTTTAGGTTTCATCCTTGCCAAAATTCGTATTTCTAACTTCACTTGGAAAATTGTTTTTTTAAGCACTTGTCTTGCCAGGTAATATTGGGAGCGGATTTCATGTCTTCTACTGGTCTGGTCGACATTGAGAGCAAGTCGTGCACCTTCAAATTTGCTAATAATTGTAAAATTCCTTTGCTCAAGTGTAACTCTGTATCATGTTCATCTATTTCGCCTACCCAGGACGAGATGTTGTTAGACCTTAGTCATCAACCTGCAGAGCAGGCTGAAAGAATTCGTAAATTGTATCAGTCGTTTCCCGATGTATTTTCAGATACTCTTAGTGTTACTGACCTTATTGAATACAAGTTTGAGGTTACGGATTCGATCCCAGTTAGATTTCCGCCTTATAGGCTGTCTCTACCTATAATGAAGGCTCTTAAAGAGATCATCAACCAGATGTTAAAGGATGGTATTATTTGACCCCCTAAGTCGGCGTATTCATCGCCTATATTTATGGTACCGAAACCCCACGGTGGCTTCAGGCCTGTGATTGATTATAGGGCTTTAAATCGTAAGGTGGTGCTACAATCTGTGCCCCTTCCTGATCTTCGTTCTTGTTTTTTGTGGTTTCGAAAAGCCAAGTTCTTCACCATTTTAGAACTTAATCAGGCGTACAACCAGATCCCTCTAGCCAAAGAATCGAAATATCTAACTGCTTTTGCCACGGATTTGAACTTGTATGAGTACAAACGCGTGCCTTTCGTGATCCCCACGGGGGCAACTGTTCTCACTAGACTGCTAGATAGGGTCTTTTCCGACTTCAAATTTGAATATTTGTATCACTATCTTGATGATGTCGTTGGATTTTTTGAGGAGGTACTAAATCGCCTTCGTAAGGCCGGGTTAACTGTCGAGTTATCTAAGGTAGCTTTTGCTAAACCTTCTATGTCGCCCGATGGTGTTTCTATTGATCATTCTAGAACACCGGTCATCCGTGATTTCAAACCCCTTAAGGACATCAAAGGTATTGCCAGGTTCATCGGCATGGTGAATTTCTTCAGAAAATTTATTCCTAACTTCGTTCACAGAGCGGCGCACTTGAACTTACTCCGTAGGAAAGGCATCAAATTCAAATGGGGGCCGTCTCAACAAGCCGCTTTTCAAGATCTTAAATTAGCTCTCTGCAACGCCCCTGTCCTTGTTATTCCTGATTTTTCGAAGAAATTCATTGTTCAAACCGACGCCTCGTCATCGGCGGTGGCTGCTGTCCTTCTTCAGGAAACGGAAGTCGGAAGGCGACCCATTGCCTATGGGTCTAGGACATTATCGGCTCAAGAGGCCAAATATTCCATCTATGAATTTGAGGGTTTGGCAGTTTTATTTGCACTAGAGAAGTTCCGACTCTATCTGGAACATGTCAAGTTTGACCTAGAAACTGATAACCAAGCCTTAAGTTGGGTATTAGCTAGGCCGCGTCGTACTGGTCGTATAGCCCGTTGGGCCATCAGGATTTCTGCATTCAAGTTTGATGTGAGACATATCAGAGGATCTGAAAATGTTGTTGCGGATGGAATAAGCCGCATGTTTTCTCATGACGTGGAGACCACCGAACAGGAAGATAGTTCTTCTCTTCCCACGCTCATACATTCGGGTATTAATGTCATTCTAACTGATGCCCCCATGTTGTTTCAGGATATTGAAAAGTATCAACGTGAGTATCCGGTGCTGGCCCCTATTCTTGAAATCTTTTCTTTTGCCGTTCCTTACGTATCGAGGAAATGGGTTTTGTGTTGCTCGTCGAGGCATGACCAAAAGATAAAAGTTGTGGTTCCAGCTGTGCTTGTACTTATGATCTTCAAGTACTATCATGAGACCCTATTATGGGGACATTTAAGCATCTTCAAAACTCGGGAAAAGATCCGAGAAATGTTCATTTGGAAAGTTATGGACAGTGAAATTCGTGAATTGGTAAAACTTGTAAATCTTGCTTGCTCAGTAAGCCCACCTTGTCAACTGAGCTATGTTTATTATCTTCTCATCAGGCGTCGCGCTCCATGTAGCGCCTATATATAGACTACTTCGGACCCTTCCCCCAATCAAAGGGGAACGCCAATAAATTCATTCAGGTATGTGTAGATTGATCCACTAGATTTTCTTGCTTATTTCCGACTAAGCTGGCAACCGTTCAGTCCACCATTTCTTGTTTAAATACCATATTTGCTTCTTTTGGCCCCTGTCAATATATTATTTCCGATAATGCTAAGGCATTCACATCCAACTTATTCCGTAAATTGTGTTTTGATCTGTCTATATCACATGTAACTACCTCGGCTTATTATCCTCAGCCGTCTCTGGCTGAGCGGGGCAATCGTAATCTTAGATCTGCTCTAATCTCATTCCATCATGAAGATCATTCCAGGTGGGATATGTCCCTGCATAGTTGGCCTTTGCTCTAAATTCGGCGGTTCATGAGTCCCATAATTTTACTCCAGTTTCTCTTATGTTTAAATTTGTTCCTAACACGCCGTTCTCTAACCTTTGGTCACTTAATGATATCTTACCAGAGACAATAGATCCCGATTATATTAGAGATCTATGGAAGAAAGCTAAAGCCAATCTCAAGGTTTCCCATGAAAAGTTTAGGCAAAGATATGATCGTGGACGGAGGCCCACCAATTAGAAGGTCGGAGATCAAGTCATGGTTAGGAATTTTGTTCCTGCGGGCAGGCTTGCCCGCAGATTCCATGGACCGTGTGTCATTCTTAATTTTTTTAAGCCAGTTACATTATTGGTAAGCAATCCAGCCACAGAGAGGATCTTTAGAGTTCACCTTTCCCAGGTGAAACCTGTATAATTGCATTGCTTTTTTCGTTAGCCGCTCAATTTGGCAGGAGTAGAAGGTTACGTTGTGCCGTTTCCATGTGGAACGAGCGCCCCAGCGCGAGTGAAAACAACGAGCACGGTGTTCGGTAACATGGCGCCTGAACAGTTTGGACAAGAACTCAACTATATACGTCGAATATGCGAAGAAGTGAACGTGGTGAGAGAGTTTGCATTCATTCTTGAACGAAAAGACGTGTAAAAATATGTATGTAATGTTAGAATTAAGTTAAATGTATGATATAGAGTGTATAGAATAAGCCAAAACCAAATATCCTACATAAAGGGTAATGTTAAGCAAGGTAAAACATCGATAGTGGTGAAGAGTAACGGTGGCGACACGTAGGTATCGATAGACGTAAGTAGGTACTTAAGATAAAATTCCACATCCAGTGTGTAATACTTCTATTTCATGTCTTGTTTAAATGAGAAAGGCGGAATACAAAGCCTTGTCATTGTTGTCGATATATTGGAAGCGTGAAGTTATATACGGGAAGCTTAAGAAGTTGTTGTTAACAACAAGCAGATTACTGGTATACATTAAGAGAAGTTAAAGCGTATGCAAATTGAGTGTGAAGAGAAGTTGTTATGTGTTACGTACGCAGTAAATAAGTGCCAATAGTGTGAAATAACAACGAAATACTTAGAGTTGTACAAGTTAAAGCCATTACAAGGAAAGCAACGTGATACTTGAAAAAATTGTCGGTATCTTGTAAACAGCTACATATAATTGGAAGTATATGCATTGTTGGTTCAATAGTGATTGTGTGTGTACTAAATAATCTAATGTTAGCATTTTTCAGGTGTGATCTGCATGAAAGTAAGACAACAATGCCAGAAATGTACCCAGGTAACAAACAGGAGAGCATTGGGGAGTTAAATATATATAAGCGGGTCCAGCTGAGACGATGGCGTGGTTACGGGGAAGGATAACATAGGCTATGCGCTTCCGCCACCCTGGCCATCCAAGTCAGTAACCTTTACATTATTAATAATGTCTTTTCATGATTTATTTCATGTAGCATTTCATTGCGTTTATTAGTATCCATGATGTAGATAGTAGTGTAAATACATGTCCTGAAGTAGTTCGTTTAGACGTAAGAATAAGTGCACAATGAGTGACGTGATAGTAATGTATTTGGCCTGTATTAATTCATGTACGCATTTGGCGATGCGGTGTTAGAAATTCTACGGTATCTTGTGAGTGAACGATTAGTCATGATAGTAGGCGACTTCGGCATTTTTTTTACATATGTTGTGGTAGTAATTACCGGAGGTACGAGCTTATACGTGCATATGTAACATGGGTTAGAACAGAATCTGAGCACATTTATTGTGAAGTAAACACTGGTAACCCAGGGAAATGGATACGTGATATGATACGAGTAACGAGACAATGAACTTCGTAAATTCAAGGGCAAATTATTCTTCGAATAATTAGTTGCAGCATGTTTACTATCATTACGAGAATGATTATGAAGCTACGGCATATTGAGGTATTAATGAAAATGTTATGCAGGTAAGTGATACAAATGTAGTGAAGCTACGAGTGATAATAATAATAATGTGAATCGACGTGAAATGAAGATAATAATAATGATGAAGTGAGTGCCAAGTGTATTAACTGCCTGCAATGGTGATAGTTGTTGTGATGATAAATAATATTGCGTAACGTGATATCGTGATATGCTAGTGAGGCGTGGGCGAGCTCACGTGAGGTTACGTAATTCAGATAGTGAAACGTGTTGTGCCATGAGAATTATGTAATAAGTTGAGATGTGATAATGAAAGGTCGCCCTATAATTCGCCACTAAGAACGTGCCATTTAACTGTGTTATGTTACTGTGAAATTAGATCATGTAAATGGAGATGTAATGTTCATGTACAAGTTAATGCTGAGATTGTAATATCCATATGTAAGTGAATGCTGAGAGTGTAAATGTGCACATGCAAGTGAATGCTAAGATTGTAATATTCATATGTAAGTGAATGCTGAGAATGTATATGTGCACATGCAAGTGAATGCTAGGATTGTAATGTTCATATGTAAGTGTAGGCTAAGATGGTGATGATGATTACTAATTGCGATGCGATGTCGGCCACGGTAATTCAATCGATTACCACGACACTACGGATGCCATATTCGGAATCTACGTTCGGTTATTATGAATTTCAGTCGATACGATAGCGATTCGCTTGCGGCGTGTAGGAAGCCTATCACGCACATAGCTACGAGGATACATACCATGATATCGGTTAGGTTAAGTGTTACTTCATGGACATGGTAATTAAGTTAAATAGTAGAGATATCATGTGATGCTGATTGATTTTTGAGTGTACATATTTCTTGTTATATATGTGTTGTTGAATTCTCTCCGCCTAGATTTACTGAACTCCAGCAGATATGGTGAGAACATTCCATGTGGACGAATGTATGACAGTAATGAATGAATGATTGATTAATGAATGAATGAATGAATGATTAATGAATGACCGGTACTCATGCATGCATGGAAAGAGGGCTCTCTCCCAGTCACCGATAACTACCAATTGGCTAGAGAGGTTTTATTATTCAATGCGTGATTGAATGAACGAATGAATGAAATAATGAGTGACTGGCTGAATGAATGAATTTTCTGATTGGATGGGATTACGTGAGTGGATTCTGTTCTAATAAAGATACATACTTAATTGCTAAATTTTAATTAAATGAAAGTGGTTTTATAATGTTATGTATACCTGCGAAATGTCTGGCTCCATGGCTATCTAGTTAGCATGCTGATCTTTCGTCCATGGGGCCCCGGGTTCGATTCCCGGCTAGTTAAGGTATTCTAACTCTTACTGGTTAATTCCTCTGGCTTGTGAGTTGGGTATTTGTGCCGTCTTTAGTATTAGAATTCATCTTACGTAGGGACCCATTCTCTCAGACGTGCAGGTCACCTATAGGGTATCAACTGAAAAGATCTGCACCAGACATCTCCAGAGGCCACATGCCATTAAATTAAATTAATGCGAAATTATGAGTAACGTGTGCGTGAGGTTAGCCTGTGTTTCTTTTCTGCACCGTTATCTGTGAAAATATTAAGAATTTTATCCTTTCAAGCTATTTGTCAATGCGGGGTCTGAGGTCTTTGTTTCACTTTCTGTAAGATTCTTTATATCCAGTGTATTGATATACGAGAGCAAGCAGGTTGTGTACATTTATATTCAAGTCAGGCAACAGCCAAAGGTAGTTTCAATGTTCGAAAACGAATGTGTTTGAAACGATCAGGTTTCTAGCTTCAAGGGCACAAGCGACAAGGTAAAATTACATAATACACATGTTAATTGTATAATTTAGTAATAATAGAACAAGTTTTTTCGGAGTGACCGGTTCTATTACGAACAAATTTCGAAGAAATATAAACCAACATGGCTTCAAGTGACTTTAATTATCATGTTCAATGTACACAATACTAATAACAGCCCATAATAAGAGCCGATCAATATTATTTTCCTTCCAAGGGCTTTAATTTCAAGAAATTTCGTTCCTGTATGGGGATAGGTACTGATGACCTTTTGGCTTCACCTCAAAGCTCCTATTGTAATCTCTATACGCAATGAGAGTTATTGACAAGACACTTATTGCTGTCTGTTGTGGATTACCATTTTCATCCTTTATGAGCTATCGGCTGGGGCTATTAGCCCTCGACAAGTGAATAGAAGTCAGCACACAGGCGCCGACATTCTGGAGGCTAGGACAATATTGTCTCTCGCACAAAGACGCGGTAAACTGTAAGGTATGATTGCAGTTAAGGGAAGAAGAATACTAACTGGTGGTAGATCCATTATTGTCGCTTTTCAGGTCACCTTAGTCTTCGCAATATCTGGACAGTATAATTGGTGCAAGCCACATACTTCATTCGACATCTACGGAAACTATGCATAGAAACTACAATTGAAAACTATTTCGATTAATTTTACTTTTATTCAATGAAATATATTGAGGTAAAGAATTAATGTATTCTCGAAGGATTACAGTTGGCACGAATGTTATTCCGGAGACTAACAGGGAATGTTCACGAAGTGTTTGGTATAATTTTTACTAATAAATGGATGCATCGATGCATGAAGGTAGGTATAAGAAGGAAAAATAGATATCAATTAATGAGGCACTTCCAGGGACACTAGAAAATCAAAATTTTGTACCCGAGCACCTAATAATCTCTTGATTTCTAGAAACATGGACAATTTCCAAATTTATCCGAGAGGACGGAGCTAGGAGATATGAAATAGGGATTCAGAAAGAAAACACCGTGAGTACGCAAGTTAGATTTATTCTGGATCTCTGATCTTAATAATGATATGGATTTAATTCACCTGTTTACTAATATTATTTAACACGGACCATTCCATTGACGATATATAATTTCCGTTTCGAAATTGCTATTTTCACGTGCTTGGAGCACCGCAAGTGCCTCCATTATCGATAAGATATAGAATATGAACAATTTTTCGTCGTAGGTACTAATATTAGCCCTCTATTGTGCTATCTATAGATGGTTTTAAGTTTCAATAAATGAGTCTTGTAAATTTACACAGCAAAAAGCACACTGGATGAATGATATATTTTTGCTTGTATCTGCCAGATAATATCAGGATCATAAAATACCACATATTCGAAAGGAATTACAGCTCCCTTCACGGCTTACTTAATCTTGTTGTTGAACATTGGAATGCTGAGCTGATCGTAGATAAATGCAGAAAGGTTGATGATAGTAGTTTCCCTACTCTGGGCGTCAGTATAAATATTGTCTAGCAAACCTCATTCGCAATTGTGTTCCGATAACTATTTCTGTTACGGAGTTATCCGTGGAAGGCAGAGGTGAAAGAAGGTGCTGGCTGGAATGAGTCTAACTACAAGTCCGAAAGATGAATTAAAATTTAAATAAAGGCTATATTTTCAATAGACAACAAGATTTAACAAATTTTCACTAGGTGAAATAACAATGAAAATTCAGGTACAATAATCATTTTACAAGCGAAAATACAAGTTAAGGGGTCTTTACAAATGCTGGGCTTCGAGCCCCAATTTCACAATCCTTGAGCTCTCAGCTCACAACCACAAATTACCAAAGGGCAGAAAACCCCTTATTACATGGAGCACTTGCTCCCACCTAGTAATATCAAGCCTCCTAGAGGCACCTTTCAAAATACCAGAAGAGCTGACCCGCTCTCAATCTTTCAAGCCTGTTAAAGGCAATAACAGACTTTACAGTAACTTGCCATCGAGGCACAACATACAAGAATTAAACAGGGGTATCTCGTACCCAGCCTACAGGGCCTTAAAAGAAAAATAATAGGTTAATTAAATGGCCCAAAATACCAATATGAATGGAGGCGTTGCTTGCGCTCCTACATGAAACCTTATAAAACCTAAGGGGCACTAGGCCGATGATACAGGGGCTATTCCCAAGCTAGGGAGGTGACTCGTATAAGAAAATTTTAAGACATTAAGAGTAGAAAATCGGGTATGAAAACTTAGTCACCTCAATTCAAGATGAAGGGGAGCTCGAGAGGGTAAAGCACTCTCTATCCCCGATTTACAGTTAAAGTAATAAGAAACTTTTGCATAAGCCAGCGCCAAGTTGCATTTTTCGAAAGGTAGGTTACATTGAAAAAGTTTCGGACCTTCCCCGAGGGCTGAACTGCTGAGCTAGCAAGAATTAAAGATGTTAAAAGGCCATTACCTTGTAGAAGACCTGCTGGCGGATGAAAGAGGCGCTTCCCGCCTCCTGCTATACTTCCATACACTAAGCTAGATGTTGTACGAGTGGCGGAGAGCCAGGAAAATCAGCAGTCGATATACTCTCGAGACCTTTCATGAATGATTAAGACACACCCACAGACGTTTATTGGGTAGCTTACAGTTACACATCGACATTGGGGAAGAAAGACGCCATTGGCTGAAAATTAATGACAGAAATTTACGATTGGCTAATTTCAAAACTGGCGGAAAGAAAGATTAATATTGCCAACCCACAAATGAAAGAACAACATTTAGTAAAGAACAAACTTATGAATACAAAATATCTTCAAGAAAAGTTCCTTCACTTCGCACTAGGGTGCATGATCATAGTTTTTGGTAGAGACATCTGTGAGAGAATGTCCACACTTCTTGATAATTAGTAAACAAAAACAATTCCAAATTAACTCAGTGACATCTTCTGATAAACGGTTGAATTAATTCAGTTTTAAAGTTTAGAGTTTCAGCTGTAGAGGAGTACTTTAAGGCGGAAAATTCAAATGTCCGGCGTATAGGTGTACCAACCGGTACAATTTCCATTGACAAAAACTCGACCCTATAAGGGTTAAACCACTAAAGGGCAGACCATAGGAGAGTATAATATTATTTGCTTAACATATCGTCACTTGCTGTGAAAGCTCCCTCAATGTGTCGGTGGTTGAGTGGTGGTCTTCGGATTCCTAGATTGCTGGTTCCAACCCGGTGGAGATAGAGAAAGATGGAAGAAAGTTCATTTGGCTCTCTATGTCGCACGATGTCACCATGTGAAAGATTTTTGGTGACTCAGGCAGTGTTTACCCAGTAAATTTGCATTAGTTGGATTGGCTGTTATCTGTAAAGGTCTGTACGGAATTGCAAGCATATTTCTTGATGAAGCAAGATGGATCAAGAACCAGACAACATTTGGATTCAACATTAGGAGAAAAATATGTATAATAAAAGTGCGGGCAGCTAAAATTAGTCTAACTGCTACTGTTTATAGCAGATCTTCGCGTAGTATTCAGTAATCTGTCACATACTTCTGGAACGTTCTTTGTAAGTCCTCTGCGGACATGTACAAGAACATGACTGGAAGGAGGTGATAAAATGAGACATGCTTCTTGGATTTAGGTAAACAGATAATTTATTCTTCCCCTATTATGGGGTTGCATTTAAGAATGGGGTGGCACATTATACAATAATTGGCACTTAAAATATAATAATAATAATAATAATAATAATAATAATAATAATAATAATAATTATAATAATGGTCTTACGCCCCACTAACTACTTTTACGGTTTTCGCAGACGCCGGAGACTCCGTAGGAGTTCTTTTACGTGCCAGTAAATCTATCGACAGGAGGCTGACGTATTTGAGCACCTTCAAATACTAACGGTCTGAGCCAGGATCGAACCTGCCCTATTATGGTTAGAAGGCCAGCGCCTCAACCGTCTGAGTCACGTGGCCCGGCATTTAAAACAGTCAAAAGAAAGGTTTTTTTTTTTTTTTTTTGCTAGTTCCTTTACGTCGCACCGACACAGATAGGTCTTATGGCGACGATGGGACAGAAATGGGCTAGGAGTGGGAAGGAAGCGGCCGTGGCCTTAATTAAGGTACAACCCCAGCATTTGCCTGGTGTGAAAATTGGAAACCACGGAAAACCATTTTCAGGGCTGCCGACAGTGGGGTTCGAACCTACTATCTCCCGAATACTGGCAAAAGAAAGTAATCCGTGCATATTTTTGAGGCAAAGTAGAGAATATAGTATAAATGAATGTGAAATATGAAAATGAAATATGTATGTATTAAGCACGAAAATAACGCGCTTCACAAAAAAAATCTATTGTAAAAGCGAAAGTCACAGAAGCTTCCTATTTTTCGCATAGGCGGTTCCTGAGAATTGTAACTGAGCCTTTCAGAGCCTGAACTACTAGTTCTTGAAATACTTTTCTGATGTGATGCCAAGAAATTTTCAACTTACCCAGTATCATCATTGGAACTGTGCCAATTGCACCAGTCATAAAACCATTAACGTCAGTGGTCTCTAGGCTGTAGCATTTCTTATAAAAGAATGAAATTGGATAGTACTGCGTATGAAAGTTGATATTTTGACTGTTTTACAAAAGAATGTTTTAGAAATACAATTGTGTGTTGTATTATTATCCTTCAATTGCTAGTTGCTTTACGTCGCACCGACACAGATAGGTCTTACGGCGACGGTGGGACAGGGAAGGGCTAGAAGTGGGAAGGAAGCGGCCGTGGCCTTAATGAAGGTACAGCCCCAGCATGTGCCTGGTGTGAAGATGGGAAACCACGTCTTCAATTGCTCTGGATAGTAAGAGATGACAAGGCATTGGAATCTTCGACATGATGTTTTGGCTTTATGCCATGTAAAGAGAGAAATGCGGAGAAACACCACTTTCCGTGCAGACGTGCATACTCTGAACCACGACGGTCTCTTCTAACAATGTCGGAAGGTTTGAATTCGATTGATCGTTGTCCTATTCATGAAATAGTATACACCTTCGTCACCAGATGGCTGACTATGAGCTTTTAAAATAACGAGTACCATAGTAGTGTCGTCGACAATTTTGCAGATGCACAATTAAAGAGCAAGGCAACATAAAGACGAAATGCTATAGTGAGGGACAGGATATGCTAAGTATGACGCTGAATCTTCCACGCTAGTGTCCACTCAGCTTTGAACAGGAATTTTATAGTACGTGATTCTGTCTTTTCAGGCAATGGAGGAGCATTATTTCTGATTATATTAGACATGTCTACGAAATTACTAACTGGTTTGATGGCTATTCGAGTTTCGGAAAGGTTATTCAAATGAGGCTCAACTTGTAGGATTCCAGCAAAATATAACAGATATTTTAGATTCGGGATGTCAGACGGACTGTATCACTACTGACCTATCCAAGGACTTTAATAGGGCAGATCATAGGAGAGTATAATATTATTTGCTTAACATATCGTCAATTACTGTGAAAGCTCTCTCAATGTGTCGGTGGTTGAGTGGTGGTCTTCGGATTCCTAGATTGCTGGTTCCAACCCGGTGGAGATAGAGAAAGGTGGAAGAAAGTTCATTCGGCTCTCTATGTCGTACGATGTCACCATGAGAAATATCTTTGGTGAATCAGGCAGTGTTTACCAAATAAAATTATTTACGACTCACTCATACATCGCCCAAGAGAAATCGGTTTGCGCGCCATCTGGTAAAGCATATTGAAATGTCGTTGATTTGCAGGCAACCTAACTGGCGTCCAATCCTACGAGGTGAATAGGGCAGCTGTGGCGGTAGGATGTTGAAACACCGGATCCCGCAATCTCCGGAGTTAAGCAACATTGGGCGTGGTCAAGATTTGGATGGTTTGCCGCGCGGTGTTGGTGGGGGTTAAGGGAATGGAGGAGCGGAAAGGAACGGGCCACCGTACCGTTCGTAAACTCCGGCTCATGCACACTTCTGCGGAGGTTCGGACCTGCGTTCGGGCAGAGTACACGCTTATTTGACATTATTATTATTATCATTATTATTATTATTATTATTATTATTATTATTATTATTATTATTCCCAAATGAGAAGCAGGATTGAGCTTGTTTATATGACTTATCTTCTCGGTGATAACTTTTTCCTTGCTTTCTTCTTTCCAGGTTTTGGTGGCTCGAGTTTTAAGTTTGTCTGAAAATTGCTGACATTGACCAGTGTTCTGAATGTAGATCCTTCCTGCATAGCATCGCCTGTTTTTCCGATTTTCTGGATGTCTCTAAAATTTCCACTAAGCAGTTGTTTTTTTATTGTCAGTGCGGGGGCATAGTTGAGAATTTTTTGGCCAGTCTCTCATTGCTCATTTTGAGAATGTGAACGCAGGATTTCAATCGCCGCTTCCTGAATGCCGGTATAACTCTTGATATTTCCATTTCATTCTCATTATTATTACTATTATTATTATTATTATTATTATTATTATTATTATTATTATTATTATTATTATTATTATTATTATTATTATTATTATTATTATTATTATTCGTTCGGTCGTAATCTGTTTACCCTCCAGGGTCGGTTTTTTCCTCGGACTCAGCAAGGGATCCCACCTCTACCGCCTCAAGGGCAGTGTCCTGCAGATTCAGACTTTGGGTCGGGGATACAACTGGGAATGTTATGCTGAGCAGGGGCCTTGTGGAGGGATGGGAAGATTGGACGGGACAGGCAAGGAAGAGGGAAGGAAGCGGCCGTGGCTTTAAGTTAGGTACCATACCGGCATTTGGCTGGAGGAGAAGTGGGAAACCACGGAAAACCACTTCCAGGATGGCTGAGGTGGGAATTGAACCCACCACTACTCAGTTAACCTCCCGAGGCCGAGTGGACCCCGTTCCAGCCCTCGTACCACTTTTCAAATTTCGTGGCAGAGCCGGGAATCGAATCCGGACCTCCGGGGGTGGCAGCTAATCACGCTAACCACTACACCACAGAGGCAGATTATTATTATTATTATTATTATTATTATTATTATTATTATTATTATTATTATTTTGTCAGCTGCTTTAAGTCGCACCGACACAGATAGGTCTTACCGCGACGATGGGACAGAAAAGGGCCAGGAGTAGGAAGGAAGCGGCGGTGGCCTTAATTAAGGTACAGCCCCAGGATTTGCCTGGTATGAAAATGGGAAACCACGGAAAACCATTTTCAGGGCTGCCGACAGTGGGGTTCGAACCTACTATCTCCCGAATACTGGATACTGGCCGCACTTAAGCGACTGCAGCTATCGAGCTCGGTGTTATTATTATTATTATTATTATTATTATTATTATTATTATTATTATTATTATTATTATTATTATTATTATACGTACATGCCCAAGATAGGATTTTGTAACCTAAGTGCAATGCAATGTGCTGGAAGCCAACGTCGAAGAGTTATCGTAGTGCAACTCCCTCAAATACTACCGAATGGAGGAGTGAGTTTGTTTCGGTGAATTTTGAGGCATAATATAAAACTATGTTGAAGATATAATGTGAAGATATTTAATGTTAAGCTACATATAACAGTTTTGCGTGTAATTCCTAACCTGGTGCAGCTATTGTAAGGCAGACCCTCCGATGAAAGTGGTCGGCATCTGTGTTGCGTGGGAAAATGCGTGTTATTATGATGAAGGAAAGTATTATGCGTGCCGTGTGACTTTCGGAGATGTTGAGAAGAGCACAGACACCCAGTCTTCGAGGTAAGGAAATTAAACATTAAATTCCCCAACGCAGCTGGGAATTTCTCTCGGGGCCCGCTGAATCGGAAGCCACTACAATGACCATTAAGCGAAACAGCTGGAGTTCAACCGGGTAATTACCACACGACTTCCTTAGCGTTCTATTCACTGTTACCTGTTTATTGAGTTGTAGAATTAAAACTCAGTAGCAGTACTTACTCCCCAGTGAACAGGTAAACAGGGAGATATTTAGTAATCCTCTTCATGTAAGCAGGCTGTGAAAGATGGAATACTCAGTGAAGCGTGCGCAACATGTGAAGTGTACACCGAATATTCAAGTGAGAACAACTTGGATGAATAAAAGATAGTGATGCATGATCAGATAACCACAGATTGCAGATGCATCGCGCACTTGTATTCCGACCACACCGGTGACGCTTCTGTAAACCACGCCTGTGTCACTCTTACAAATGTTATAACAATTACAATCAAGACATCAATGATCTCTTTTCCGATTTGTCTTGACAATGGTCTATTCATAGATTTAAAGAGTGATAAATTAGATTATCATAAAAAATGCACGGTTTTCAAACTCATTAAGTCTCCTGAAGTCCACCTGATACCAGAAATAGTGAAAACAGTGAAGCTGGTCATGAAAGAGAACCAAAACATCTCAGGCCCACCACGTGACACTTCGGTACATGCAGGCCATCTGACTGGGCAAATACCATTCATTTGGCATAAATATGTTTCAGAAGTCACCCTGATAGTTGGTTGTCCGGCTTCTTGGGTGGATGGTCAACGTATTAGAATCCGGCTCAAGGGTCCGTAAGTTCGATTCACGACGGGGCCAAGGATTTTAACGGTGTTCAGTTTCTTCCTGTAACTCGGGGACTGGATGTTTGTGATTGTCTTAACACATTACTTCATTTACATACGGCACGGGGTCTGGCCGTAGTCTAAAACATCCGAGAACCACCTCCCTCATCCTACGAGATGACGAGCAGTCAGCAGACCTCGACATCCATTTTATGGGGGATAGTGGCCTGTTTCATCATGTATAGTATTTTCTATTCGTTTTTGTTATATTTTAAGCCAGTTTTGTTCCATTGACACTGTTTTAGTTTGTCTCTGTGTATTTTAATGTGCTTCTTAACATTAATTTGAATGATTTATATGACTGCACATCGAGGTAATGCGTTATTCTACCGTAATCTATATTTTCTATCATTTTATCAGAAAATAAGGAATTGCGAATTACTGTAGACCCACTTATTTTAAATCCATAATAATTTTTCATCATTCGTTTTAAATTCTAGTCAGTGGATGATTTTGAAAATTTAATTATCATTACATTTCGCTTCATGTCATACCATAAGGAAGGAATTTGTTTTTCGTTGCAACGACACGGATATTTTTTATGGTGAAGATGGGATAGGAAAGGCCTAGGAGTAGGAATGAAGCGGCCTTGGCCTTAATTAAGGTACAGCTCCAGCATTTCCCTGTAGTGAAATTGGGACACCACCGAAAACCATATTCAGGGCTGCCGACAGTGAGGTTAGTACCTATTATCTTCCGGATGGAAGCTCACAGCTGCGCGCCCCTAACGGCTCAGCCAACTCGCCCCCTACCATAAGGGGCCGATGACCTAGATGTTAGACCTCTTTAAACAACAAGCATCATCATCATCATCATCGTCATCATCACACACAGCAAATCACACTACCAACCTCCAAAGAAACATGAAAATACCAAAACCAAACCCCAGAGCACTACAGCCCTTGAAGGCCTTTCAAGTGACCGCTGCTCAGCCCGAAGGCCTGCAGATTACGAGGCGTTGTGTGGTCAGCACGGCGAATCCTCTCGGCCGTTATTCTTGGCTTTCGAGACCGGGGGCGCTATCTCACCGTCAGACGGCACCTCAGTTCTAATCACGTAGGCTGAGTGGACCTTGAACCAGCCCTCAGGTCTAGGTAAAAACCATGACCTGGCCGGGAATCGAACCCGGGGCCTCCGGATAAGAGGCAGGCACGCTACCCCTACGTCACGGGGCCGGCTCCCAAAGAAACATGCGATAATGAATACATTCCTCCGTATAGGGTTGACATCAAGAAGGGCATCTAGCCGTAAAACTGGGATTAATTCACATTAGTGTTGATCCGAGATTTTAGAGAAACAGTTCAAGAGCGTAAAGAAATTGTGACTGTAAGCTGAGTTTATAGAAAATATGCTTGAAATTCATTGAACTCAAGGATAACAATATCATTGGTTTTACGTCCCACTAATTGCTTTCAAGTTTTATCACGATGCTGAGATGCTGAATTTTAGTTACACGGGAATTATTCAACCCCGAAATCAATTTTTACTATTTATTTCATTTTTAGTAAAAAATGCATCACTATACACAGAAGAAAACCGAGTGAGTTGGCCGTGCGGTTAGGGGCGCGCAGCTGTGAGCTTGCATTCGGATATAGTGGTTTCAAAATCCACTGTCGGCAGCTCCGAAAACGGTTTTCCGTGGTTTCCAATCTTCCCGCCAGGCAAATACCGAGGCTGTACCTTAATTAAGGCAACGGCTACTTTCTTTCCACTCCCAGCTCATTTCTATCCCATTGTTGCCATAAGAACTATCTTTGTCGGAGCGACGAAAAGCACATTATTAAACAAAAGATGAAAATACAAATAATTTTGTAAAACAAGGTGCTTTATTGGGGAAAATGAGGGCCGTTCTACAAATAGAACACTAGACTTTAAGAGACGCAATATTAATTTTATTTAACGTAGGAATCTGTCTCTTCTTCCTTTTATTCATCCGGTTGTCTCACACCCTCGTGGGGCCGCGAATACGATTTGTATCGAACTTGTGAACATGACTTCTTGTAATGTCTGGATGCCCTTCCTGACACAAACCCTCTGTGGAGGGATGTATTGACTATTGAGTATTTATGTTGTAGTTGGTAGTGTGGTGTGCTGTGTGGTGTATGTGAAGAGGTGCGTGTTCAGAAAAATACAAAAATACTCAGTCCCCGAGTCAAATGAGTTAACCAGATGTGGCTAAAATCGTCGATCCGATGGGGAATCAAACTCGCGACCGTCTAAACCGAAATCTATCACATTAAGTTAAGGGGGAACAATATACAGGTTGCAAAAAAAAAATACGGGTGAAAATTTCAGGAATAGTTTTTTCATGTCTAGGATATAAAAATTGGCCATATCAATATGGGCCCGAAAATGGTATAATTTCTCAGTCGACGTACTGTCTAGTATGATCTTAGTGTCTGCAGCACGTTTATTGGTTGGAACTGAATCCAAGGCACTGATACATCATCATGTGTATCTACCTTGGTTGAAGAGAACGACGCTACATGAACTCTCTGGAAGTTAACTGTGAGTCAATCAGTGAGGAAGCGTGCTAGTATCCACTGTTACCACTGGTAACAGATTGAAAAATAGAATATTCTTTAATATTAATATTTTTGTTTCTTCGCCGGGACGTGTCGCGAGAACTCCATTGCAGAAGTTTGCCACCGTAAAAGCTGAGCGAGAGGCTGTTACCACTCCATGCAATAGTTACGCTTTGAATCTCTTCTAACAGCTAGGCGAGTATTACTGAGCCTGCGCCAAGCAAGGCCCCTTTCCCCTCGAGACCGAGATGTACCCTCTACATTCTCCCGCCGTGTTACCACAGTGGAAATTGGAAACAAAAGCTCATAACGTCGGTACTGAACTGTTCCCTTTGTTCGTTCCGCCGCGCTCAACAGCGCATTGTTATATTATTGTGTTATTGTTTTCTATTATAATACGACGTGACTTCTCTTGTTAAATTGTGAATTTATATTAAATTTACGTTAGATGAGGATAGCCTATAGGACTGCACAACGTATTAAACATTAAAATGAGTGCTGTGGCTTCCACCTGGAAAATAAGTGAGTTCGCGGGCCCAGAAAGTTCGTGTATAATATACAACTTAATGAACACACCATTTTGGTTAAGAACTTTTCAAGAAAAGAAAAACATAATTGAAAAATGTAGACTTACGCCTTCTCTTAAAAATGTATCCAAGGAATGCAAAAGAACAGTACGCTATTTTCATGACTCGTGGTACATAAGTCTGGGCTGGTTATGTGGTTGTGCAAAAATGAATAAACTGTACTGTTTGCTATGTATTTAATTTTCCTCATAAAATAATGCTTGGAATAAAGACGGTGTGGACAATTTAGATAGTTTCAGAGTTTTAAAGAGACGCCATGAGGTGTATCATACATCGACGCTGTTGCCGATATGATTCAGTTCAGAAGGTCCAGAATAGGGTTCTGTTTGAGAACAGCTTATGGAAATAAAATTGACGAGCATAATAAGCTAGTAAAAATAACATATAAATTTTCAGCACTTTAATAGATGTTTATGAGTGCATGAGTAGCCTGCCATACGTCCTTCATATATTGTCAGCACTTTAATAGGTGTTTATGAGTGCATGAGTAGCCTGCCATACGTTCTTCATGATGTGAACTATTTTCAAACAACAAATAGCAACAATAGAGATATTCAACTAAAAATTAATAATAATATAATCACCAACCCCTGTGGTATTTCAACAACATTAAATAAATATTTTACTAGTATTGATCACGATCTAGCTGTTAATTTGCCTACAACCAATACCAGTAATCCATATAGTTAACACACAGCTCCAGGAAATTCTTTATTCTTGTACCCAACTGACAATGAGAAGTAGCAAGTATGATAAAAGAACTAAAACATTCCAGTAGTTGCGATTGTTATGGTTTAAGCAACACAATTCTCAAACAGTTATCAACCGAAATAGTTCCATACATCACTGCATTTGTTAACAAATCGTTAGCTGAAGGTACAGCTCCTACATTGTTAAAAATTGCCAAAGTTATACCCATCCATAAAGGCTTAGAAAAATTAGACATAAACAACTACAGACCAATCTCGATCATGCCCATTTTAGCCAAAATATTAGAAAGTATTGTTAAAATAAGATTATTGAAATTCCTTCTTAAGAATAATTACTTTTATAAATATCAATATGGCTTTATTCCAAATTCCAGCACATACAATGCTGTTGAGGATATTATCATTAAACTGCAGGAAGCTCTTGATTCACGAAAATTAGCTTCTGGGTTATTTATAGACTTAAGAAAAGCCTTTGACACAGTTGATAACGAGATCATGAACAGAAAACTGGAAGGCGCATGAGTAAGAGGTGTAGCGTTGAACTGGTTTAAGGATTATCTCAGTGATCGATCACAATTCGTCTCATATAAAAATGCTAAAAGTTTATGTCTTCGTACATAAATTGAAATTCCTCAGGGATCAGTACTGGGTCCAATTTTATTTCTAATATTTGTGAATGATATAGACTTCCTAAAATTACAAGGACAAGTATCTCTTTTTGCAGATGATACAAATATTTTCTATGTTGGTACCTCTGCTAAAGAACTTGAAGTAAAAATGCAGTATGACATTAGATTACTACAAACTTGGCTTTCAAACAATAGACTATCCATTAATCTTAGCAAGACCAACTACATGATTTTTCACAAGCCCGCATGTACAACTCCTCTTGATATTCACATTCTTCGATCATCCTTTACCAAGAGTACAATTTACTAAATTTCTAGGTTTAAAAATAGATGAAGTGCTTGACTGGAATGAGCAAGTTAAAACTATATGCAAAAAAAATAACTCCAGCAATTGGAGTGCTTCACAGACTAAGATATAAATTCCACCGTAAGTTTTTAAATCCATTTATCAGGCTCTCATTGAACGTCACCTGACTTATATGATTCATGTTTGGGGATGTTGCAATAAGGAACTCTTTGAGAAAGTTGCCATTTTACAAAAAAGAGCACTAAAAATACTTTTTAATTTACCACCCTTAACACCTACAGATTATTTGTTTAAGAAATAATAAATAAATAAATAAATAAATAAATGCAGACTTCTACCACTCCACGTTTTACGTGATAGAGCTTCAGCTATAATGGTATATACAATTAAGCATAAATTGGTTCATACAAACACTATCTGTATTATAAATTCTGACATACACTGATATTATAACACTCGAGGAGCAAAGAGAGTCCATACCGAATTTGTAAAAACTAGTAAGTATGGTTGTAACTCCTTATGGCACTACTCTGCGAAGGTGTACAATGCTCTTCCAAAACATATACAACTGACAACAACAATTTCAAAATTTAAACAAAAAATAAATAACCAATGGTCAAAAAAAATGAGCAGTAAATCTTTCAACCAAGTAATGTACAGTGGTATTATATATTGTATTATTTATTATTTATCGTGTCAGAAGTACAAAGTAAGAGAGGCAAAAATTAAACAAGGAAATTTTAAACATTGGTTGACCAAAAATTGGCCACGACAAGCGCATTTGGAGTTGCCCTCATTAGATCTTTAATGGTACAAGTGGCTGGAGAAGATGGACACAGTAGAAGATGCTCGTTAGTCTGCTCAGTACCACACTTGCAGTAAACTGTCTCCACAGGAAGGCCCCATTTCTGTAGGTTGGTCTTGCATCTCGTGGTGCTGGAGCGTAATCGATTGAGAGCCTTCCATGTTGTCCACTGTTCAGAATGTCCAGGAGGAAGTTCTTCCTTTGGAACCATCCATTCTCTGAAATGTTGACATTTTTCCCGCCACATTGAGATTCTTGCTTGTTGTGGTGTTCCTTTAAGAGCTTCAGTGGTTGTCAAGAAGCTCTTTCTTGATTTCAACCTAGGATGTGCTGGTTGACAGGCATACAAAGGATGGGCTTCCATAGTCATAGCCTTGCTTTTCTCATGCCTAGCAGCAATCTCACGTCGGATTTCGGGTGGTGCTATACCAGCGAGACAGTGGAGTTTATCTATGGGAGTAGGTCTTAAACAACCTGTGATAATACGGCAGGTGTCATTTAGTGCTACATCTATGTTTTTGGCATGGCTGGACTTATGCCACACGGAGCATGCATACTCAGCAGCGGAGTAGCACAGTGCTAACGCGCTTGCTCTCACAGTGCAAGGGTGAGCTCCCCAGGTGGTGCCTCAAAGTTTCCGCACTATGTTGTTTCTGGCAGACACTTTTTGTTTCACGTTTAGGCAATGTTTCTTATACGTAAGCGTACGGTCCAGAATCACTCCCAGATATTTTGGAGTCGAACAGTGTTGAAGAGGGATTCCTTCCCAGGTGATTTGTAAGGTTTTAGCTGCTTTTTTGTTATTGAGATGAAATACACAGCTATGAGTTTTGGCAGGATTTGGCTTCAAGTCATTTTCATTGTAGTAGTTCGTAAATTCTTTCAGAGCTTTGGATAAAGTCTGTTCTACCTTTTCAAAACAGTTGGCCTGAGCAGTGACTGCACAATCATCAGCATAGATAAAACTCTGGGTACCTTCAGGTAGAGGCTGATCGTTAGTATAGATGTTGAATAACAGTGGTGCGAGCACACTGCCTTGCGGTAACCCATTCTTCTGTGTTCTCCATCTGCTTCTTTTTCCCTGAAATTCTACAAAGAATCTTCGGTTTTGGAGAATATTTTTAATGTTGCACATTAGATGGAAGTCTTTGGTGATGTCATACAATTTTGTTAGAAGAAGCCGATGGTTGACTGTGTCATAAGCTGCAGAAAGATCAATGAAGACAGCGCCTGTAATGAGCCGATTCTCAAAGCCATCCTCAATATGCTGTGTCAAGTTTAATACCTGTGATGTGCAACTTTTTCCTTCTCGGAATCCATCTTGCTGTGGAATAAGAGACGACTCCACCTTTCCTATCAGTCGCTCAAGAATGAGCCTCTCCAGGACCTTGTACAGGTGACAGAGCAAGGAAATAGGCCTATAGCTTTTGGGATCCAGCCGATCTTTGCCTGGTTTAGGGATAGCAATGACTCGAGCCTTCCGCCAGATTTTGGGAATCTTGCATTCTTGGACACAGATATTCATTAATTCCAGTAGCCATCGCCTCGTAACAGGACCAAAATTTTTGATCTGCATTTGCATGCGATATTGTTATACATCCGGGTGTCTCCTGGGCAACGGACTAGGACTCTTCCTAGACGGCTGATTCTCTCACACCAGAAGTAACAGAGTTATTTAATATATTGTATTATATTTGTGAGACTGTAACGTATTTAGAAATAAGCTATTGTTGTATTGTCAATATTTTGTAACTCTGCCAATATTTAATCTTGTATTGCGCCAAAAGAGCCTCGGCTCAGGTGCCCTTTCTTGAGTAAATAAAATAATAATAATAATAATAATCGAGACTGCTAGACTTTATGATTTTAATGCTCACTAGCGTTCAATATATTATGTGCCATTTTATCATTTTCAAATGATGGCAGGATGATGCAAGAGCCCACATTGCCGTTCACGCCAGAAACGTCTTGAGGAATCTGTGGATCCTTGTCTGGCCTGCCCAGTCTTCTGATTTGTGACCCATAGAGCACGTCTAGGATATGATAGCAAGACGTATACGGTCATACTAGCTTCCAGCCGCGATTGCGAGATGTGTCACACATACGGGCCAGGTATTCGACTATTATGGGTTTTTGTGCTGGATGAAAATGTTGTATGTTGTATCTAAATGGAACGAAGTGTATTAAGAAAAATGTATAAGACCTGTTCCCGAAGCAGAGTAATTCACCAGACGTGGTTGAAATAGCTAGCCCGACCGGCTAAGGAATTCGGAAACCTCTGAAACGAAGGCCGTTACGCAGACCAATTCAAACTAGTAGCCAGGCAGCACGAAATTGAAATATATTTCCATGATTATGTGCTTATTTTAAAGGACATAAATATTATACTTCATAACAGACGATGAAACCAATGTGATTCCTTTACCTGATCACCAATTTCCTCAAACGTTTCGCATTCTTATGGTGTTTAAAGTAGATCAGTCAATAGATTACACTTTTTACTGAAGAATGTTTATTGCGGTCTAGGAACATTTTTTCTCCACTTTAAGTTACTTCTGTGTGCGAAATATAAAATCTGCCGGTGTTACTTTGTGAGCTGCAGGTTAATGCATCTGCCGGTATTGTGTTCGAAGATCCCGGATGATGTACAACAATTTGAAATAAGAAACCTACCCGCCATGTTGTGGGGTGAATGGAAATCTGTCTTGGTGGCGTGGATTAAATCTCAAACCTCCAAAAGTTCGGCTTCGTATCTAAGAGGTTAAGATGATAGCCTTTTGTACAAGAGGACCAAGGTTCGATTAACAGTTGGTTCGGGGATTTTAAACATAATTCGTTATTTCTTCTGACTCGAGGACTGGGATTTTGCGTCACACACGATCAGGTTGCCCATGGGCACCAATTCGAAAGACCTTCATCAGGTCTTTCCGGAGGCCACATATCACACACCATTATGATTTACCTCTAAACAATATAGTTTTTCACTCTGATCACTACTCTTTGTAACCTACTGCAACAATAGTAAACAGAGAAATTCTCCGCACAGTGGATTTTTTCTTTGCTGTTTATTTTACGTCACACCGACGCAGACAGATCGTATTGTGACGAAGGGATGGGAAAGGACTAGGACTGGGAAGGAAGCGACCGTGGTCTTAATTCAGGTAAATTCCAACCATTTTTCTGCTGCGAAAACAATTATTCTACCGGAAGCTCTACATGCATCAGAAATATAAACTTTAGGAGGTCATTCTAAAATTGCAGATTTTGAAAAACAAGAACGTAAAATTCTTAGAAAAATGTTTCGGCCCCTTACAAAAAATGGAATTTGGATCAAAACACGAACTACAGACGTCTATAGTTACACAGATAGTTTCATCAATACTGTAGGGAGGAGACGTATGAAGTATTTTGGACACATTTTTAGGATAATAAGAAACTCACAAAAAGGTTATTCAATGTAATAAATTCAAAGGTTATTCAATGTAATAAATTCCCAAAAAGGAGAATAAATTGGCTGGAGGAGACAAGAGGAGACCTGAATGAATTGAACATCGGGGAAGACATCATGAAAAATCACAAAGTCTTCAGGACCTCACATAAACACACATTTGTAGTCAAAACTAGCGGCAGGACTGGTACAAAGTGGTCAGAAGAACGAAGGAGCCTACTTATTCTTTTCTTCTTCTTGCTTGTTATGTCCATTTATAGATAGCGTTGGAACTTGATGACCTTCGTCTTCCTATTCTTCCAAAATCTCTTCATGAACTGAAAAATTTAAAATACCTGTGTGCGATTCTCACTCCAAACTGCAACAGAAAGGAAGCACTGGAAGAAAGAACGAGCACGAAAGAAAACTCTAAACAGTGCCATGATATGTAGTAATCCATATTTACCTAATTCCAGACAAAACTGAGACACTACTGCGGAGTACGAGCACCAAAATGTTTCTGCGCTGTGGAGACAACGACGAAAACATAAGATCTTCTGATCGAAACAAAGGAAAGAAAGAACTTCAAGATATTAGAATCCAAAGACGTCTCACACTGATGAACTTCTTGTCAGTGGCCCTTTAATGACTCTTGAAGGGAATGAAGGGAATGGATCAATCAATCAATCAATACTGATTTGCATTTAGGGCAGTCGCGCAGGTGGCAGATTCCCTATCTGTTGTTTTCCTAGCCTTGTCCTAAATGATTTCAAAGAAATTGGAAATTTATTGAACGCCTCCCTTAGTAAGTTATTCCAATACCTAACTCCCCTTCCTATAAATGAATATTTGCCCCAGTTTGTCCTCTTGAATTCCAAATTTATCTTCATATTGCGATCTTTCCTACTTTTATAAACGCCACTCAAACATATTCGTCTGCTAATGTCATTCCACGCCATCTTTCCGCTGACAGCTCTGAACATACCATTTAGTCGAGCAGCTCGTCTTCTTTCTCCCAATTCTTCCCAGCCCAAACTTTGCAAAATTTTTTGTAACGCTACTCTTTTGTCGAAAATCACCCAGAACAAATCGGGCTACTTTTCTTTGGATCCACAGCGAGATCCGCGTAGAATACTCACTCTTCAGAAAAAATGGAAAACTCAGCCCTGATGGTTGAAAGAGGTGCATGAAGGACGTATAAAATCAGATGAAATTCAAGACATATCAGTATTTAGGAGGAAAGTTTCGAAGATGACGGATGCTCCTGTAAAACAACCTGACAAACTGTGAAACATCTCAGCGAAAGAACAGCAGAGGGGCAACCTGAGATTGGAAACCTGTTGATGAGAATGTAAAGAAAAATATATAAGCCTGAGAACTAGAAGAGACTAGTAGCCTGTATACTCGTAGCCCACATCTGGCAGTATTTAGGCGATATAAAAATACCGATAAAAAGAAATAACGCCACCATCTTGACCTACGATGACTCGGTTATGGTCATGGGCATTTTCGAGGTTTGATGATGATGATGATGATGATGATGATGATGATGAAGATGAAGATGATGGTTTAAGGGGCTTAACGTCTCAGGTCATCGGGCCTTTTCGAGGTTTTCGATGTGGATACTCGTTACTGATGTGTTATGATAATAGTTTACGTTCGTTATTTCGTCTGTTTTCAGTGCAAGTGAGAATTTCTCATTGTAGGCCCTAACTGTAGCTTGTAGTTTGAGAGGTAAATAAAATAAATAAATAAATAAATAAATAAATAAATAAATAAATAAATAAATAAATAAATAAATAAATAAATAAATAAATAAATAAATAAATAAAGGAAGAAAGAAAGAAACACGTTCAAGTACTCGCGGGCATTTATAATCGTGAAATTACCAGCGTTTCGCACCACTGTAGTAGAGGGCTCGTCAGTTGGATCGCCAGACCCTTCCAAGAAGCTAGCGACTAGTGCGCCGTTGAGACACCACTGGAAGCCTCCTGTGTAGGTCAATAGGACAATGCAGTGTCGGTACTAGGGAATGTGTGTACCATCACTTGTGTATTGATACCTAAATTTGGCTATTGTACCAAAAATGAAGTTTCCAGAAGGAAAATATAATGCAATTTCGGCCATATAGATCTTTAATAGAAGTCCAAGTTCGAGAATTTTGGCCTCAAGAAATATCTTTTATCTGCTAGTATATGTACTGTTATGCATCTCCAGTCACATGCAACGTTATTAATTTTATTATCATCAAAATGTACTTTATCCATTCATTGTATTCTGATTCCAATCATAGTAAAATTAGTATACATTGAATGAAAGTAAAACAAATAACTATATTCTATCACTTCTGGTTTACATCCGTCTCTTCTGGTCTGCAGAATGCCATCCTTTGGTAGTTACGGGTGTTTCTTTCCTTCTTTCCCATGTTTAGCCATTCGCGATATTTCCTTTGGACATCAGCCACAGTAGTTAACATCAGAAGCGCCCTATAGCAGTTATATTTGGACTTTGAATCAATCGCTATCAACAATATCATCAGTTTTAATTCTTAGCGTATGACTTTTAGTGCCAGGAGTATCCGAGGACGTATTCGGTTCGCTAGTCTGTAGCTACTACCCCATGGGGGCAAGTTACATGTAGGCTGAGCGAGGGTATTGTCTGTGATTGTACTGTAGATGTAGATGCAACTACATAGGCTAGGAATGGAGTGGAAACAGTCGTGGCATTCAGGAAGGTATCATTCTGGCGTTTGCCTGGAGATGAAATGGGAGAGAACGCAAAACTATTTCGAGGATGGTCGACGGGGGATTCGAACCCACTTTTCTCCCAAGTACAGACTTAGCAGCCATAACTGACCACGGCGCAACGCTTCGAGCTTACCTGTTCGGTATCATTACCATCATCATCACCATCATAGATCATTATTGTTCTAAAGCACATTCAAACATTGGTTCTTCGTCAATTTCCTTGAATGTATAGCTGCAGGTTAGTACCTCATAACATCTGTTTGAACTCATGAAGACCGAACGAGTTGGCTGCGTGGTACACATCGTGTAGCTGTTAAGGAGCATTTGGGAAATGATGTGTTCGAAACCCGTCGTCAGCAGCCCTGAAGGTGGTTTTCTGTAGTTTTCCATTTCCAGGCCACGTAAATGCTGGTGGGCTGTACCGCAATTGAGACCACAGCCGTTTGCTGGCGAATCCTGAATCCAGCCCAGTTACCACTGCCCCATTGTCACTAGTGCAATGTTTAATTTCTAGCATAAAACAGCGAATTTAAAAAGTATATCAAACTTAGTGACAATCTCATACAGGATAAGTCTCTCATCTATGACCAAAAGTTAGGAGGTGGTAAGGAAGATTAAAAAAACTAAGTCCAATTCACATCCGCTTTTTGTGCTACAACTGTACGCAGGTTTGCATAATATGCTGAGACTACAGCAACTGTCTCTTGTAAGGGCAGGGCCTTTCAGGGTGCATGCGCGTGGTGCATGCACTGTGCATGGTGCAAAAGACGACTTGGCTTGGTTGACCAGAGTGCAGACCCCCCACTCCTCGATTTGGAGCAATAGCGCTAACTCTCTCTTTCCTCACGCCTGTCTCGCTCGCTCCGCCTGTCTCCCTCTCCCCCACTTGTGCCGTAGCGCTCCAAATCCGGGCTGAGTTGAGCCGAGTATAGCCGAGTAGAGCCGAGCATAGCCGAGTAGCCCAGAGACGAAGCGTTGATCCGAGCCATACCGAGCGGCACCGAGCGGCACCGATGCACAGTGCACGGAGCTCTTGCGCCTCGCTCTGCACGCGTGAGATTTTGGGCGTTTGAGAGGCCCTGCTGTAGGGAATTGAAGTGTGAATTATAGTTGACGAGTATAAGACCATTTCGTACTGCAATCTTCGGGCAGACTGTTGATGAGTGTCCGTACTGTAACAGTGCCTACGCTGGGACGGGCAAGAAACGTCACGGCAGTAGTTCAACGTGACGCACGATGTGAGTTCTCCAACTTCGATAAACTGTAAGTAACAAACAGTAGTAATGTATTGGGCCATACTTCTTGGCTTACTATAGTCCCAGACACCTTCCTGGGTTTTGTTTTAGAGGAGAGAAACACCCTGTAGACAGGACAAACATTGCTGCTACGTAAATCCGTTGTTATTTATGGAATGGCCCGGTATGTCACCAATGAGCAACTACAAGCTAGGGAGGAGATAACGGAATGCGGAAGGTTAATTAACAAAAGACATCCGTGACATTTCGAGTTAAAAGTGCAGACTTCAGATGTTCATTTGATAAATGAACAAGATTCTCAATATACTGTGCCGGGTTTCAACATATTCCATGGTCAAGTACCTAACTACGTGCTGGTTCGAGTCTCCGCAATTGGAAGTGATTTCGAGTACATGCTCCCTAATGGAATATTTGTGTTCGATTTCTCCTTTGTACGCCCAATGATTTCACTTCATGCCGTAATGCATGCCCTCGGTATTAAAATTTACCAATTGATCCTTGAATGTTACATTCGGCAAACTATGTTCCTTTTAAGGTGACCACACGACTGGAGATTAATGGGTATGTTCCACTTGTATGGGTCACACGTTCGGGCCTAGTGCCAGATGAAGGAAGGTCTTACCTCGTTGTTTATTTACATTAAGGGGACCACAGTATTTGAAGTCAGCATTGCTCGTAAAACACGAGATCTCTTTCTCTGCGGGAGGATTAATTACAGACGTGTTCAGTCAAGAAACTTCCGCATAGATCAAAACACTCCCAACTTGAGGAACGTGCTTAGAGAGCATGGGTTCCAGCCTCCTCCTCACCATCTTGCTTGACCAAGTTCCCTTGACGAATAATTATTATTTTCCGAAATCCGATGGTGGTAGCGTTCAGGATGTATCCATGGCGTTACAACCCTGATGGGCCTTGACTACCAATCGACTGCTGCTCATCTCTAAGGCCTGCAGATTATGAGGTGGCGTGCGGTCAGCAGAACGAATCTACTGAGCCGTTATTTTTGAATTTCTGGACTGCGACCGCTATCTCACCGCCAGATAGCCCATCAAAATTGTTCTCTCTAAAATTATGTTTAATTCCCCCTGCATCTCTGCTATTGATCTGTAATATCTTCTGGAAACTTTCACAGAGCATTGTAGTGACACACATTATACAGTGTTCTACAGTCTCAATTCGACTTAATTCTATTTCGTTTGCACACGCTACCCTTAAATCGTGGCCGTTGCACAGAAAATTGTATCCTGCAATATTTAGTTTGTTGTGCCTGTATTTTTATTGAGAATTTCATCGAATGAAAAGCAGTTTTACAACATTTTCCCTTGTTATATATACGCAGAAATCTTATGAAAGTAAAGGCACAATTGCGGTGCACGGTGATGGGCTAGTTTTTCTACACGTAAGTGTACATTATACAGTAGTTGTGCAATCTCTAGCATAAGTATCATTAGCATATTAGTTGAGGTGCACAGATCATACTAGTTTATTTTTAATTATTGGGTCTGCATCTGGGGGTGAACCATGTGACCTTGCCCCAGTAGGGAGGCTTGTGCGTCTCAGTGAAGCAGATAGCCGAGCCGCAGATGCAACCATCTCGGATTGGTATCTGTCGAGAAACCAGACTAAGGAATGGTTCATCGACAGGCGGATAGCAGCCTTTTAGAATTTGCAATAACGTTATCTGTACGTTTGACTGATATGGCTCTGTGATAATATTTAACATGTCTTAGCTATGTTGATACGGCTACATGGCTGAAAGCAACTGAAAACTACAGCTATAACTAATTCCCGAGGACATGCAGCTCTCTCTGTACGAACAAATGATGTACTCACGATGGCTTCCTCGAGTAAAATATTTCGGAAGCAGAATCGTCCCCCATTCACATCTCCGGGTGCTGGCAACACACGAGGGGGCAATCTTCAGGAAGATGAATACTGACATTCTGCGAGTCCGAACGTGAAATGTTAAAAGTGTGAATCGTTGTGGTAGGTTAGATGAAGTGAAAAGGGAAATGGATAGAGTAAAATTAGATATACTCGTAGGTGGTGTAAATGAAGTACGTCAGAAGAAAGAACAGTATTTTTGTCCAGGCGACTACATAATCATGAACACAAAATCAAACATGGAAAGTGCAGGAATTGGTGTAATAATGAATGAGAAAACTGGTCAGCGAGTGAGCTACTACAACGTGCATAGTCAACGAATTATTGTTGTCCAGATAGACACCAAGCCAATGCCGCCCACAGTAGTGCTATATGCCTACTAGTTCAACTGATGAGGAAGAACTCGAAAAAAATGTATGAAGAGATAGAAGATTAAATATAGGCCTAATATACAAAATGGGACGAGAATCTAATTGTGATGGGATACTGGAATGCAGTGGTAGGCCAAGGAAGGGAGAATTTGGACTGCGACAAAAGAACGAAAGAAGAAGTCGTCTGGTTGAATTGTACACCGACCATAATTTAGTCCTTGCTGATACTTAGTTCAAACACCAAAGAACGATGGCTGTAAGCGTGGACAAGACGTGGAGACACAGGAAGATGTAAAATATTCGTCATTATGATGAAGCAGGGATTCAGAAACAAGGTGTTGGATTGCAAGACCTTACCTATAGCAGACAATGACCACATTTTCGTGGTCATGAATTGCCATCTGAAGTTTAAGAAATTGAAGAAAGGAAGGAATGCAAGAAAATAGAAAATAGATAGGTTGAAATAAAAAAGTGTGTTGGATTATTTGAAGGAACATGCTGCACCCGGATTAAATGAGAAAAGGTGAAGGAAAAAATAGGTGAGGGATGGACAGTCGTGAAGGGATCAGTAGCACTGCTGACAACAAGTTAGAAAGAAAAGGTAAGAAGAAGTAAGAATCAATGGATAAATCGGGAGATATTAGACGTGACTGATGAACAGCGAAAATACAAGAATGTTCAACATGAGGAGGTCAGAAACGAATACAGGCGATTAAAGAATGAAGTAGATAGGAAGTACGGGATGGCTAGGGAAAATGGCTGAAAGAGAAGTACAGTATGTTAAACGTTGTATGGTTGTAGGAAAGGTAGATGCTGCATACAGGAAAATCAAGGAAACCTTTTTAGAAAAAAACTATGTGTATTAATATTAAGAGCTCAGATGGAAGACCACTTCTAGGGAAGGAAGTAAAGGCAGAAAGATTGCAGGAACTTATTATACAATTGTATCAAGGGAAAGAAGTAGACAATACTATTCTGAAACGAGAAGAGACTGTTGATGCTGATGAAACTGAAGACCCAGTTATGAGGTCAGAATTTGATAGATCTTCGGGAGTCCTAAATATGTGCAAGGTACCTGGAATTGATGACATACTCTCGGAATTACTGACTTTTTTAGGAGAAGCCAGCATGGCGATGTTATTCCATTTAGTATGTAAGATACATTTTACAAGAGAAAAGCCACAAAAGCAGGTGCTGGCAAGTGTGAAAACTACCGCACCATTAGTTTAGTATCACCCGCCTGCAAAATTTGAACTCGTATTATTTACAGAAGAATGGAAAGACAAGTTGAAGCTGAGTTGGAAGATCAGTTTGTCTTCAGAAGAAATGTAGGAACACGTGAAGCAATCCTGACTTTACGTCTGATCTTGTAGGATCTAATTAAGGAAAACAAGCCCACGTACATAGCATTCGCAGATCTAGAAAAGGCATTCGATAATGTTGATTTGACCAAGCTATTTGAGTTTCTGTAAGTGATAGGGATCAGATACCCAAAAAGAAGAATTATCTACTATTTGTACCAAAAATCAGACTGCAGAGATAAGAATCGAAGGCTATGAAAAGGGAGCATAAATCCAGAGAGAAGTAAGGCAAGGCCACAGTTTGTTCGCCCGCCCCCCCCCCCCCCTCCTTTGCAATGTTATTTAGAACAGTCGGTAAAGGAAATTGAAGAGTTATTTGCTATAGCAGTCACAATCCATGCAGAGGAATTGAAAACTCTGAGATTTTATGATGATATTGCTATTTTACCTTAGTCTGCAGATGATCTGGAGAAATTGCTGAATGGTATGGGCAGGGTGTTAAGAAAGGAGTACAATATTAAAATAAATAATTCCCAAACAAACGTAATGAAATGCAGTCGAATGAAGTCAAGTGATGCAGGAAATGAAGTCTTAGAGGAAGTAGATGAATATTTTTATTCGGGTATTAGCGTAACTGATGATGGCAGAAGTACGGAGGATAATATAAAATGAAGACTAGCAGAAGCAAGGAAGGCCCGTCCTAAGAAAAATTTGCTCACTTCGAGCATTGATATAGGAATTAGAAAGATGTTTTGAATGCTTTCGTCAGGAGCGTGGCTCTGTATGGAAGTGAAACATGGACGATCACTTGCTCAGAAAGAAAGATAATTGAAGCTTTTGAAATGTGGAGTTGCAGAAGAATGCTGAAGGTGAGATGGATATATCGAATTATTAATGAAGTGGTACTAAATCGAATCGATGACAGGAGAATAAGTTGGCGAAATTTGACCAGAAGAAGGGATAGAATGATAGGACACATCTTGAGACACCCAGGACTTGTTCCGCTGGTTTTCGAGGCAAGTGTAGACAGTAAAAACGGTAGGGATGGATCACGGTATGAATAGGACAAACAGGTTAGCGTAGATATAGGATGTAGTAGTTACGTAGAAATGAAAAGGTTAGCGGAGGATAGGTTCGGATTGAGAGCTGCATCAGACCAGTCTCTGAAATGTTGACACAAACAACAACATCTGTCGGAAACACAATAACAAATATATAATGCCTAGCTTGACACTGCTTGTCTCACAAGTGAAGCTTTCGTTGGTACCCCGACAATGGATTTGCCCTGTCGGCTCCAAACTTATCTCCAATGTTTCGTGATTGAGATGTCATAAGAGTTATAAGCATTACAAGTCACGGTCACCAACGAAAATCTGTGCAAGCACTAACTCTTCACATTCCTACGAACAGCCCCTAAACACCACCTTCCTACGAGTAAGGCTCAGGATATTTTTCCTCGTTACCTACATACAGTGATTCCTTGATCATTACTGCTAGATTTGAACAGTATATAGGCTGCGGTAGTTACTCACAGAGCAGGCAATTCGTAATGATACAAGTACTTAACTTCATCCAATGTGTAGTGGTACTTTTTTTTAAATTGACCCTGTGTGTATTTTCTAACTTTTATGTTATCCCTAAATTTTGATCAATGTAACTTTCTATTTCCTCCGGTACATTATTGAGAGAAAGTTTCGACATTCTTCGTTATTAAAAACAACGAACAGAATAACGATAACTGCAGACAATTCCACCCAGCTGAATCCTATCCTGTTCTTTTACGTATTTCAGTAAATAGCCAATGGAGGCGGAAGAAGGACACGTCTACAGAAATTGTCTGTTTAGGTACATTGTTGTAACTTGTATTTTGTGACTCAAAAATAATGAACACACAACACAGTGGCAATGCTACTATTATAAATCCACTGCTACCAACATATCTGTCCATATTTTCATAAGAAAAGCAATGTATATCCCAAAGTATGGTACCCTTATTCCTAAGAACAGCCCCAGACACCATCTTCCTCTGAGTAATGCTCTGGACAGTCTTCCTCGTCTATCGTATTAAGTTGGAGTGTTGTATGATTCAGCAGATTCTTATCTTAGTTAACGCTTTCTCCAAAAGATACTGAAATATGTGATCACTAGGGAGCGGATTTTTATGTAATTACATATTTTTCTTGCGTAAGTTTTAACGCAAGTTACGAAGTTCATTATTCCTATTGTGCATCCCCAAGTGTAAAAACTGAATCTTATTTCACATAAAGACACATATTTTCACAATTTTTTATGTAAATACATATTTTAAGAAAATCTATAATAAGCACATAAATCACCAATATTTGTTGATCAATAACATTTAAAATGCTTCTGTGTTATAAAACAATGCTCATATTTTCATTTTACGATTACGGTATTGTTTTTAACAGTGTATTTAACATAATTTATCTGAATGTTTCGGCTATTTATGGACTTCCCTCCATAAGTTCTAAAACTTGCTGGTCACTGGCTACGTCGTT
Source organism: Anabrus simplex (assembly GCF_040414725.1). Classification (NCBI taxonomy): domain Eukaryota; kingdom Metazoa; phylum Arthropoda; class Insecta; order Orthoptera; family Tettigoniidae; genus Anabrus; species Anabrus simplex. The sequence goes on from NC_090268.1 coordinate 268,819,515, forward strand.
ACATTTAGACAGGGATTTGATTTGCTGCACAAGATGTTTCTTGCATGATGTCATTCCAACTCTTTATGAGTCAGCCCTCTCGGGTTTTGTTTATAGAATATCAGCGAAAGGCAATCACGGAGAGATAATGTGACGTAATTCCGTTACGACATGGGAGACTCGGAAGAATATTGCCCCACCATTAGGTAGTGGAATTTCATCACTTCTAAGAGTAAGGTTAGCTGTTCGGGTCCATATATCATTCCCGTGGTCGTGTGATTTTGTATGGATTTATAAGAAATATTTCCTTCAGTGTCCGCTGCATTTTTTTTATTGAAACAGTGATTCACCGTAAATGCGTGTGTCGTAATCTGCAAAATAATGCCAAAAGAGAAGTCGAGTACAAGGTCGCATCTTGAACAATATGTAGTGGAATTTAAAAGCATTTTCACTACCGATGGAAAAGTATTATTTTGCCAACCGTGTGGTAAAGCAGTACGTGCAGATCAACGTTCTCAAGTAATCCAGCATTTGTCTGGATATAAGCATACTGCAGCTGCTTCGCGTGTGCGTTCGCGACAATTACTAATAGCTGAACCAGCTACTTCAAATGCAGGCCCATCTAAATATTCCCAGTATTATTTAGATGTGTGCAGAGCATTTGTTTGCGCCGACATTCCTCTTGGTAAAATAAATAATCCGGGACTGAGAAATTTCCTAACAAAGTACATTAATTTTGAGCCTCCAGACGAATCCACATTAAGGAAAAACTATCTCCCAAAATGTTACGAAGAAACTTTACAGAGAATTCGGAGAGTATGTGATAGCGAAAAACTGTGGGTGAGCATTGACGAAACCACTGATTCAAGTGGCAGAAAAGTAGGAAATGTTGTAGTTGGTGTGTTGAAGAATGACAAAACTGCTTGCGAACATTCTTATTTGCTAGCGTGTAAAGAAATGCTTGCTGCAAACCACGTCACTGTAGCTAGGTTATTCAATGAAGCCATGAACGTACTTTGGCCAAAAGGTATAAAATACGACCATGTATTGCTTTTCCTTACTGACAGTTCAGCTTACATGAAAAAGGCAGCCGAAGGCCTTTCTGTGAGCTTTCCGAAAATGATACACGTAACTTGCGTTGTTCATGCTCTACACAGGTTATGTGAAACTGTGAGGGCACAGTATCCTCAAGTGGATAAATTAGTGTCTAATGGCAAAAAAAGTCTTCGTAAAAGCACCCTCAAGAATCGATCTAATTTAAAGAGAAAAACCCGGATCTTGCGCTTCCTCCTCAGCCTATTGTTACGCGGTGGGGTACCTGGCTTAGCGCTGTGGTATACTACGCAGACAATTTTGAAAGTTTTGCATCCGTTGTGAACGTGCTAGATAAAAACGACGCGTCGTCAATTAAGATTCTTCAAGAGATACTAAAAGACAGCTCTTTGAAAAATGATTTGGCTTTTATATCTGCCAAAAACTATACACATACTTGAAAAATCCACTAACCTGTTGTCCGAAACAGTGAAGGAAGTGCGCGCTGTTGAAAATAAATTAGATTCACTCCCGGCTTCGCAGGTACAGGGACTGTTAAAGGTCAAATATCAAAATTTGTTCAGGAAAAACAGAGGATTTCAAACAATGTGCCAAATTTCTAATGTATTAGAGGGTGCTCATGTTGGCGAAATTGTTGGTGTTATTGTTGGTGACATTCCTCTCTTTAACTATGCTCGTCTGACTTCCTGTGATGTGGAGCGATCGTTTTCGCAGTATAAGGCGTTCTTTAGAGATAATCGGCATGCATTTGTGATGGAGAAGTTGGAGATGACCTTTGTTGTTCACTGCAATTCTGAGACTACTTCTAGCAACTAATATTCCAGCGTGTGATGGGTGAGTACGAACTGGTACTATTTTTTTAAAGATGATAGGTTCCTTTTGCCATATTTAAGCAAATCATTACCTTTAAAAAATAACCATTCATAATATCTACTATGGAATATCAAAAATTAATATACCATACAGCACGTTTCCATACACAGACATCATTTTGCCTTAAGGAGCATGTTTGGTAGCACCATATTCTAATACAAAACATTATACTTATTTACTTCTTGAGCGCGAGTAGTTATGTGATATTTAAAGGAAAATAATTTCAATTTTTTATCACATACTTTTAAGTTTTCAGCACATAAAAAATAAATATTTTTCACATTTTTAGCACATAAAAATCCGCTCCCTAGTGATCACTATCTTTCTTTATTGACGTTTTGAGTGTAACAGGAGATAGAATTTTCAGGTTTCTTAGAGAGAGTTTGGATAAATCTGATAATTTTATAAACTCCGAAAAGTTTGGACACAGGGATTTGATATAACTGGCTGCATAATAAAGTTCCATTATGCACGTACTTCATCTACACATACTGCTGTATAGAAAAACATGTCTTTTCTTGGCAACTGGTTTCTTGAGAGAAGTAATTGATAAAAGTTACTTTCGAATCTCTGATGAGAGAAGAGTCCAGTAAACCTTCACATGTTTTTGGATTGTTACAATCTATCAGTCACTACTGATCTGCATTTAGGGCAGTCACCCAGGTCATAGATTCCCTAAGTGTTATTTTCCTAGCCTTTTCTTAAATTATTTCAAAGAAATTGGAAATTTATTGAACATCTACCTTGCTAAGTTATTGCAATCATTCCTATAAACGAATATTTGCTCCAATATGTCATCGCGATTTTCAACTTTATCTTCATACTGTAAACTTTCCTACTTTTAAAGACACCACTCAAAGTTATTCGCCTACTTTCATTCCACGCCATCTCTCCGCTGGTCTCGGAACTTACCAGTAAGTCTCGCAGCTCGTCTTTTTTCTCCCTAGTATTCCCAGCCCAAACTTAGCAAAAGTTTTGTAACGCTACTCTTGTTGGAAATCACTCAGAACAAATCGAACTGCTTTTCTTTTGATTTTTTCCAGTTCCTGAATCAAATATAATCCTGGTGAGGGTCCCATACACTGGAACCATACTCTATTTGAGGTCTTACCAGAGACGTATGCCTTATCCTTTACATCCTTACTACAACCCCTAAACACCCTCATAACCATGTGTAGAGATCTGAACGCTTCATTCTTACAATCCCATTTTATGTGGTTACCCGAATGAATAGCTTTCCTTATATTAACACCTAGTTACTTACAGTAATTAAAACTGAGAGGACTTTTCTTATTTATAAAACTCACAAAACCTGACGTTTAACCCCGTTTATCATCATACCATTGCCTGCTGTCCATCTCATAACATTATCGAGGTCATTTTGCAGTTGTTCACAATCTTGTAACTCATTATTCTATACAGAATAACATCATTTGCAAAAACAAAACATGAAGTTCCTATAATACTGCCATGAGGAATTCCCCTCTTAATTCTTACAGGACCAGGCGAGTTGGCCGTGCGGTTAGGAGCGCGCAGCTGTGAGATCGCATCCGGGAGATTGTGGGTTCGAATTCCACTGTCGACAGCCCTGAAGATGGTATCCGTGGTTTCACCATTTCCACACCAGGCAAATGCAGGCGCTGTTCCTTAATTAAGGCCACGGCCGCTTTCTTCCCATTCCCAGGCCTTTCCTGTCCCATCGTCGCCATAAGACCTATCTGTGTCGGTGCGACGTAAAGCAATTATCAAAAAAAGAATGATTACAGGGTCAGATAAAGCTTCGCCTACTCTAATTATCTGAAATCTATTTTCTAGAAATATAGCAACCCATTTAGTCATTCTTTAGAAATATAGCAACCCATTTAGTCATTCTTTTGTCTAGCCCTATTGACTCATTTCTGCCAGTAGTCTCCCATGGCCCACCCTATCAAATGCTTTAGACAGGTCAAGCCCGGTACAGTCCATTTCACCTCCTGAATCCAAGCTATCTGCTATATCTTGATGGAAATCTAGAAGTTGAGCTTCAGTGGAATAAACTGTCCTAAGCCAGAAATTCATTCTATCGAACCAGTTATTAGTTTCACAAACACGCCTAATGTAATCAGAAAAATGCGTTCCCACAGTTTACATGGAGCGCATGTCAACCTTACTGGCCTGTAATTTTCAGCTTTATGTCTATCTATCAACCTTTCTTTAATACACAGGGACTACTGTAGCAACTTTTCATTCATTTGGTAAAACGCCTTCATGCTAACAATAACAAAATCATCCAAATAATAATCATCTTCAAGTGTGGTACTATATCCCAATCCATTGTCTTTAGTATATCCTCAGACATTTTATCAATTCCAGCCGCTTTTCTAGTTTTCAACCTTTGTATTCTATTGCAAATATCATTGTCATCGTTTGTAAATTTTAATAATTCGTTACCATTAGTCACCTCCTTTATCTGTACATTATACTTGCAACCAACAATCATTACATACTGATGACTGAATACTTCTGTCCTTTCTAGATCCTCACGACACACTTCCCATGTTCGGTAATGATTCCTGGAATGTCCTTCTTGGAACCTGTTTCTGCCTTGAAGTACTCTTCCATTTTCACTAAAATTTGTATAGCTGGCTTCTTTGCTAGATTGAATTTCTTAGTAAGTTCTTTAAATTTCTCCTTACTTCCATAGCCATTTCTAAATCTATTTCTTTACAATCTGCACATCCTTCTTAGACTCTTCATTTCTCTGTTATAATAAGGCGGGTCTTTACCATTCCTTACCACCTTTAAAGGTACAAACCTGTTTTCACATTGTTCAATAATTGCTTTAAACCTATCCCAGAGTCTACTTAGATTTTATTTACCGTTTTCCACAGACCATAGTTATTTTTCAAAAAATCTCCTGCCTGCTTTATCAGCCATATGGTGCTGCCTAACAGACCTACTTTTAAGACTTTCCTTTCTATCACATTTTTAACTACCACAAAAACAGCTTCATCATCACTAATACCAAATATTACTTCGGCTTCTCTATAGAGCTCACCTGGTTTTAGCAGCACCACGTCCAGGAAGTTTTTCCCTCTAGTTGGATGATCACTTTCTGAGTCTGCTGTATTTTCCATATTATCTTATTTTTCCATTTGTTAGTCATGCTTTCTGTCGTTCGCATTACCTTCCCAATTGACATTTGGTAAATTCAGATCTCCCGCTACAATCACATTCCTTTCTATGTCGTTTCCCATATAGTTGATTATATTATGAAATAATTCTGAATCAACGTCAGCGTCTGTACACTCAAAATATATCAAGCCTTACACCTAGAATTTATTATTTGTCATCTTTAACTTTTTTGTAGATTACAAATTCTTCTTTCACCAGAATTCTCTCTCGTATAGTTATCAAACTGAAGAAATTTTTTTCTATCTTCAGAAATTTCTAAATGTATGCCCTTGTACTTCACCAGGAAATTTACTACAAGAACAATCCAAAGTAACCAAAAACGATTTATGTTTCACTGGTTTGTTTGAAGAACTAGTAGGGAGTTGATACAGTTGCTTGCTATACACATGAAACATTTGCTAAGCAATGTATGCCAACCAAAGTTTCGGGCTTTACATTTGAAAGAATGGAGTATTCTAAAGTGTGTTTTCCGAAAACTGGGAACGTTTAACAGTATTCCACTTCTTTCTTATATAGCCTCAAATTAACTTTCATATTGCCCCAGGTAGGACATTTATAATTAACATTTTCTCCAGAATGTACTCCTGCTATTTCACTGCAACGTTTCACATTAAAAGCAACAAAACTAAAATGACTACCGGTTTAGAACCAATGATCTTATTGTCGAGAGCCGACAAGTATTAACTTGTAGGAAAAGAATCAAAGTGGACATCATATTTTCGAAGTGATTGGAAGGTGCAGTTGACCCATTAAAACCTTGTTCTGCAAAATTTAATTCAATGTCCTCTTCGCGAGACGTGGAATAGAAAATAAATCTACGTTTTATCTCTCAGATTGAATGCTTTAATCGACTACACTGTAACAACAATTCTAATTTCAATGTATTCACAAGAAAAGTAAAACTTAATGAGATGCGGTCGGTTCTTTGTACTGCGCCGGACATCGCGATGGTGGTCATTAGAGAAGCAATGTGCATAATGCCTACTGAGGACGTACAAATAATTTGAACTGTTCTAATCAGACGTCAGTGATTCCTGACACATTCCTTACACGGGTGGAGGACATTAACAGGTTGTCAGTCTGTCTGTGGGAGGAGCCCTTTACAGTCTCTGCGGAAGAGACTGTTGTTCTCAAACTTCGAAACATACGAGTCTTGGGGCATAAGTCATGGCAACTACTTTATTTCTCACATCTCCACTGTACTACCACACAATGGTCATATATCCTGGAGAGCATGACACTCATATTACGTGGGCACTGCACGAGATGGGGGTGTATTGGACAAGTGCCACTCACAGGGCGATGGGACAGTAGTAGTGAGTAAGTCTCCCTTCAGAATGGATGTGACGAGGCAAAAACAGCGTTGAAAGTACTGGAACGCTCACGGTCGGACTTGTTTCTGTGCGATTTTGATCTCATCTCCATAATGGAGGAACCATTGCGTGGGAGACAGTTTGTGACACGAGAGGACATTGTGAAACATGAGATTGCAAAATTCACGCATGGCGAGGTGACTGGTATCCGACATCTCCTGCATCATTGGCAACGAGTTGTGGATACTACTTTGGGGTTTACCTTAAAGGTTACTGTACTCTCTGAGAATAACATTGTAATTATTAGGCATGTGAAATGTGAAATGAGAGACATATTCCTTACACGGGTGGAGGACATTAACAGGTTGTCAGTCAGTCTGTGGGAGGAGCCCTTTACATAGTCTTTGCGGAAGAGACTGTTGTTCTCAAACTTCGAAACATACGAGTCTTACTATACATTACTATACAATAACAATATTTGCAAACAAGCAGAAGAAAACATAACAATAACAGAGATTGTTTCTCAAATGCATTTTTGAACGAGTCTTATTGTACGGAATTTTCATTAATATTCACAAGTAAACAGGAAAATAGAACTTAATTCATAGATCGAGTAAATATTTTGAAGGAATGTTTTATTTACGAATCTATCAATAATAATCACAAGTAAAACAATAGTGTTGTGTGTGTCCTCCGCCGCCTGCAAGCTCCGCAACCCGCCCAGCATCGATGCTTCTAGATACCACGAGGAGTGGACTGCTGCGCGCTGACGTAATCGTGTGTGACGTCAGTCAGCGGATACAAATTGGGCGACGTCTTCTCCACTGCAGGCACTCCCACAGTGTTCAGCGATCAGACTACACCGTATGTCAGACACGGAAGTACCCTCTTACAAAAGTGTTCTAAACAGGTGGACGAATTCTGGTCGAGAGGTTTCACCCCAAGACATCTCCGCCTCAAGTATCCTGCCTCCCGTATCACCGACATGCGTCCTGTCCTAGCTTTCTGCTACTCATGAACTTTACCACAAGTTCCCTGCAAATTCTCCAACTTCGTCCTAGCATTCTGCTACCACGAACTTTAATCCAAGTTCGCTGTATAATTCTATAAACTACAGATAGCCATCAGCTATCACGGACATTCGTTGCTTCAAGCGTCCTATCTTATCAAGATAGACAGCACTGTACATATGAACATTAATATGTATGATTGTATTATTTTCACAGACCATCAGTCTACTAGTTTATGTCATTATTTAACGTGTACAGCGCTTCAAGCTTCAAGTTAGTTTTCGTTCCTTTTTTGTATATACTGTGTAAAGATTTACAAATAACAAACTTTTATGTTGTGCTTTGTATATCGAGTTCCTTGTATACAACAAATATAACTTGCTTCATAAATACATTTTAAAATATATTAGCGTAATGTATACTGTGCATTTCATGATACAAAATGTGAAAATATCTAACACCAGATTACCGCCTGAACAGTCTCCATTGGGAAAGGTAGTTCTCTGAAGGAATGCTCCCTTTCTAATCTCATTTTTTGATTAAAAAAACTACCATCTCCAGATTTAACGCTTTAGCAACCTTCGAACACTACCAAACTTCACGTTTTAAGGAGACTTAATATCTAGGAGGACAATGGGGGGAGGGGCGAAATGGCACTCTGCCCATCTAAGATAGATACCAGTGATTGATAAAGGCCCTGTGTTGTCCACCTGCTGAAGCGAAAGGAACAAAGGCCAGATTTCTAGAAAGCAAATGTGAACAATGTAAAAACAATAAAATACAAATCAACACACTTGAAAATATAGAAGTTGAGCAGCGGAATGGGAAGAAAGCAACAATAAGTATAAAAGGAAAAGAAAAATAACGTAACAAATGTAGTGAAGGGGAAATCCAATAAAACTATAATAGATGTAGTTGAAATGCTGTTGAATATAATTCCTGAATTTTTGAACCATATTCTTAAAATTGTTCATCAGTACAGGACCAGTTTTGAATTCAAACAAAAGCTTCAAGGCAATTATGTTTTGTTTTACGTTGACGTCAGTGAAAATTATGTGTGTAAATACGCGCAAGAAGTACAAAGTGTGCATTACGGCGGATCGGATCAGCAAATCACTTTACACACTGGTGTGGCCTACGTCAAGCCTCATGATCAATCAACTGAAGTCATCGCTTTCTGTACTCCTTCTGAGAATTTAAAACTCGATGCTCCGGCTATTGGGATTCATGTTGAAAATATTTGACTTACTTGGAAGAATAAAAAATGAAAAGATTGCAAATTTACATTTTTGACTGATAGCCCTTCGACTGGATTAGTCATATGTGGTTTTTTATTTTTATGAAAGAGATTTTGAGCAAATTTTGCACAAATAGTTTGACCTGGAATTACTCTGAGAGTGGCCACGGGAAAGGGGCACCCGATGGAGTAGGTAGCACTCTCAAGACGACTGCTGACAGGCTTATTGCCGAAGGGAGAGACCTAGCAACTTTTCAAAGTCTCTTTTCAGCTATGAAAGAATATACTAAAATCGACCTGTTTTCAGTATCATCTGAAGAAATTGAAAGGATCGACACACCGGGTTTGCAAGCTTTTAAAAGTGCAATGATGTGCCACCAAGTAAGTTTGGGTAAAAGGCCATTAAATTAAATATGCGTCAACTACTGTAAGTTGCTTCAAGTGCTCAGCAGAAGCAAAATGTACGCATTATCATCTGGGAGTCTACAGCGCTGAGCCTCCAGATAAGGACAACTGTATCTTTTTTGTAATCTAGTACTCCAAACTTAATCCTTTTCAATTATATAAAAATGTTGCATTTTTAATCATTTAAGAAAAAAATAACAATGTACTAAATTTTACTACCAAATATAATGTTCAATGTGGTAGTTACAACTTCATCTTTAATTGGTTAGTAAAAGTCTTCAATAAAACCATTTAAATTAAACTTTACACTTCTTCTTCTTTTCGTTTCAGCCATCTATGAGCTACGATTACGCAACTTCATTGCTTTCTCAAGTTCTTTCTCCTTCCTCTTTCGCCAGTATTCCTTCATCCATTGGCTTGCTCGTACTCGTTCTTCTGCCGAGAATACTGTATTCTTCCTCGTTTTCTCATCAGTTAGGTCCTTCACCTCCGCAACTCTGTGCCTGAAGATTTTTCTTTGTTATATCTTCTGCCGTGATCCTACATTTTTCTAAATCTCGGTGGACTTCTTTTACCCATGGAACTTGTCTTCCTGTTCTCCTGGAAGGTGAGGATCCCGTTGGCGAGTCTCTCCGATTCCATCCTTTTAATATGTCCGTAGAACGTCAATCTCCTCTTTTTCATTGTGGTGGTGATGTTTTCAAATTGTTGGTATAGTTCTCGGTTTGGTCTCATGCGAAAACACTTTACACTATTTAATAACAAAAATGAAAATTTACAAAAGTAATTCTCAATGTCACATGGAGATACGAATACACCCGAATATTCCGGCGTCATATGTACTGTCTGAAATGATCTTAAAATTCTGCAATGGAGTGTTGCTTCACCCTCCTCAACAGTCGCGTGCACCGAAGGCTTTGCTTAAACCCTCATAAAGAAGTCTAACGTGTTTAGATCAGGTGATCGTGAATTCCAGGAAAGTTAGCATTTCCGGACCTATGTCCATATATTCTCTTTTCCGGCTCTGTATGTGAGGAATCCAACTCTTAAATTATGCTGTGTATTTTTCAAACACTCTCTATAGTACACCTCGAAGAGATGTTAAGTACAGAACAATGATTGCTAGCTGGACACCGGTGAAATCCGAAACCACGACCTTCCTAATGTGCTTCGGTTGCTCCATTCAATTGAATTATAGGTGAGTAAGTCACATTTATTCTATTGGAAAGGTTCCAATCTACAGGTCTGGCACAACTGCTATCACAGCTAGTAGAATTCTGTATTTCAAAATAATTGTCAAAATAAAATAAAATAAGCATTAAGTAAATAATGAAGGGTAGGATAATGTTTGTCCCAGAATACAGTATATAACACTATTTAACATCTAGGACAAAAAGTGATAATTTGGAAAATGAGTATAAACGCTTCTTCGGTTTAATTATGATGATGTGACAAACTAAGTATTGAAAATCCACAGCCTGTTTCCAGTCATTCGACCGGGTCAGGGACGGAATGAATGAAGCCCCCATCTTGCGGCGAGGATGCGAATTGTGCCGGTTGCCGAAGCCTGTCACAGTCCTCTGAGGCAATGATTTATGACTGACAGATGAAATGAAATGATATTGGAGAGTATTGCTGGAATGAAAGATGACAGGGAAAACCGGAGTACCTGGAGAAAAAACTGTCGCGCCTCCGCTTTGTCCAGCACAAATCTCACATGGAGTGACAGGGATTTGAACCACGGTACCCAGCGGTGAGAGGTCGGCGCGCTGCCACCTGAGCCACGGAGGCTCAAAGTAAGTATTGTAAAAGAATAATCAAATACATGTATCGAAAACCAATTTGGATTTCAGTATTTATGAATATCGCTTCTCACTTTCGGGTAATCCGAAGCTGGGTGATGGGAGTAACATCGCGGCCAACTCACTCGGTGTTGGAATACTTTTACTCACGTGTATCACGTGCTAATGGCTAAGAAACATTACAAGCGGTAAGGTATCTGGTATTGACCGTCTGGCATAAGCACAAAGACTGTAAAAATAATGTACATTCTGTATAATAGCGAGTAAGCGTGATATCTCCTTCGTATGTAAAACATTCTCAATATACGGCAGTAAACAATGGGACTGTTTATGGATTATTCCATTACTACTATGACATTACTGACATGTAAATCTCCGGTTTGTTATGCACTGCACATTCTCATTTTTATAACCGCATACATCCCAGTAATTGAAGTTCAGCGCAACAATCATTAGTACACTTGGCGCATAGTGAGACACTTCTGAAATACATGAACCAAAAACCCATTCTTAACGCTACAAAAAACCTGTTCTCGTATACACTTTAAAAGTACCAACAAAGACAACAAACATCACCATGTCAATTAAGGTAGACTGTGTTCAGTCATTAGTTGAACGGCCAGTCACTCATGATTGTTTAATTATCCAGCTGCATCAGAGACTCGCAGCAATGCTGCTTGCGACTGTTCGAAGAAGTATTACAATTGGACCATTAGTCTAACCATAACGGGGAATCTCGATCACTTGCCGTGAATATTAATGGCAAATCTTACTATTTTCTTTAAGAATATGAATAGTGGGAGTATTTTTCTCCAGTTTGTATTCTTACGGGCTCTTTGAAATGTCTTCCACTTGACATGAAATGCCAACGTTATTCGAAACACGCTCTCTAATTATTGTTATTCGTATGTCACGTCAATGCATCGCACATCAGGACTGACAAGTACACACTAACCGAAGAGTTAAATGGCATTTATCAAGCTAAAATGTTCAGTATATTTTCAGTCGAATGTTTACTGTATGGAATAATTATTACCTTATTGGTACTAGAAGCAAAAAGAGAGAAACTACAGTGGAAATCACAGCAGGTTACAAAAATATATAATTTTAAGTACATGCCATATAGGGTGTCTGGAAAATGTCATATAAGGAGGCCAGTACTGGAATTCGTGGAGTTTTCTAAGTTTTGAAGGTTTGCCAGGTGTTTCGAAGCGCCAGAATTGGCTGTTACATTTTGGGCATCTGGCAACATCGCATCAGAATCTAGGTACTCTTACTACTCTTGCTGCAATACAATAGGAGCACAGCAGTCGGAGTGCTGCTACTTAAGTTCAATGGTAATGCACTTTTTCTTTCTTTTTTTTTTCTTGCTAGGGGCTTTACGTCGCACCGACACAGATAGGTTTTATGGCGACGATAGGATAGGAAAGGCCTAGGAGTTGGAAGGAAGCGGCCGTGGCCTTAATTAAGGTACAGCCCCAGCATTTGCCTGGTGTGAAAATGGGAAACCACGGAAAACCATTTTCAGGGCTGCCGATAGTGGGATTCGAACCTACTATCTCCCGGATGCAAGCTCACAGCCGCGCGCCTCTACGCGCACGGCCAACTCGCCCGGTAACGCACTTTTGGCGGTCCCCGTGGTGTAGGGGTAACGTGCCTGCCCCTTGCCCGGAGGCCCCGGGTTCTATTCCCGGCCAGGTCAGGGATTTTTACCTGGACCTGAGGGCTGGTTCGAGGTCCACTCAGCCTAGGTGATTAGAATTGAGGAGCTATTTGACGGTGAGATAGCGACCCCGGTCTAGAAAACCAAGAATAACGGCCGAGAGGATTCGTCGTGTTGACCACACGACACCTCGTAATCTGCAGGCCTTCGGGCTGAGCAGCGGTCGCTTGGTAGGCCAAGGCCCTTCAAGGGCTGTAGTATCATGGGGTTTGGTTTGGTTTGGTTTGGTAAGGCACTTTTACATTACGTTTACAGTTCAAACCTCCGAAATACTTTTCAGTAACATTTTATTTTTAATTGTTTTACACAATTTAGCTTATTTATTCTCTTCTTGTCGTTTTATCTTCACAGACTTGTAACTTTGCACATTGATATAAACTAACGCCGATACAATTGTTTCTCTAATGAAGATGATTTTCCGTGCTTCCCCATTTTCACACCAGGCAAATATTGTGGCTGCACCTTAATAAATTAAGGTCACGAACGTTTCCTTCCCGCTTCTAGCCCTTGCCTATCCCACTGCTGCCATAAAACATATCTGTGTCGGTGCGACGTAAACTTGTAAAAAAGAAAAAATCCCTAATGAGCATCAATACATTTTGTAATGTACAGATACGAAATGAACATTCAAGTATCACAACAATTAGAAACTTATGTAGTAATAATAATGATAATACGAAAAATGGTTTGTTAACACGAAGAAGGATGTGCAAGAAATGAACGTCACACATCAAGACATCCACAATAGAACCAAGTTCAGAAAAATGTCCCACACATTTAAGGGTTTCCTAGAGCCAGAAACAGCGACCTAGAAGAAACAACAATGGACTGCTGAAAGGAAAGAAGCAGCAAACAGGAGGATGAAGGAGTACTGGCGCCAAAGAAAATTTAAATCATGAGTTATTTACGTGGTCCACAGCTGGCCAAAATCGATAAAATAAGAATGAAAATAATACAGTAGACCCCCAGGTAATCTCAAATAATTGAGGCTGTAGTGTGTTCGGATTCAGAAATGTTCGTATTATCTGAATAAAATGTAGTACTGTATTCTTCATTGACATTACTCTACTTAGAACAGTACGCTACTCCAACGCCGACCGTCGTAATCTCTATGCGACGCTGGCTTAAAACTGCAACATCAAGCAGGCTTGATTGTTTACGCCGAAAGATGAATATTTTTTTCCAGTTATGTGAAACTTACTGATTTTTCATAGAAATGTGAAAGTTACGTGGGTGGACAATACGATTTGTGAGTACTGACATGGACATGTAAAGAAAAACTAATTCTGTAGGGCTGTTAAAGATCTAGAAGCTCTGCTACTTAGGTCATATCATGAGGCACCCGGAATACTCCTGAAAATTATAATACAGTATCCAAAAAGTTTTGAATATAATCGTCTCACACATTGTATGTCACGGTACTTGAAATATGTTTACCAATATCTGAGGCACATGGTGACATTAAATCCAGATCAGGTTTGTAATTTGTCTGATACGAGGAATTTGTCGGTTTAACCATGTAACTTGTAAGGTAGGTGGTGAACAGAGAGTACGTGAAGGACTGAAGTAAACATGTCAAGAATACCATTTGCTGCTACTGAGTGTATTCGAATTGTGACCCGCTGCAAGAAGGGTGCCACCTTTTGTGTTGAAGTGAGTCAGACTGATGCTCGCATGGTTTGTAAAAAGTTCAGGGAGACGCGAACAGTTGCTGATCGACAACGAATGGTACACCCACTGGCGGATAGGTTTCTTTTTATTACTTTAAGCACGTTTTAGGGTTAATGGTACTGTCACCTCGTTCCACCAGGAGCTTCGGAGGGCCACCGAAATGAATGTGTCAGGTACTGTGTGAAATTGACTGCACGATAGAGGGCTAACATTAAGGAGGTCTGAGCCTTAAGCTCCTCTTAAACCACGCCATAAGATGATTATTTTCGTTAGATAACTATTAATTGTCCATGGCGTCAGGAACAGTGGAGACGTATGCTCTTTTTCTGATGAGCTTGCATCGATACAGCAGCATTAGAGTCCAAGGATGATCCGGTGAGAGTTTGAACATGATCGGGGAGGTATAGAGGGACGACATTCTCCAACCTGTAGTTAATTGGATTTTCTGCCACTATGGGTGGGGGCGTTTTACACTGTTGCGTGATAACGCTCATGCCCATCGAGCGTAGGTGGTCAATTTGTTCTTCGAGACGCATGGCATAAGTAAATGGCGTGGCCGGTATATTCTGCGGGCCTGAACTGTGTTGAACATGCATGGCCTGAACAGAGGAGAACAATTCTCCACGGTCCTAAGTCTCCTGTAAATATTTAGAAACTGACTGATGCTGTTATCCAAGAATTATATACTCTTCCCCAAACTATCTAGATTATCTGGTGCTGAGTGTGCCTCGTCGTATTCAAGTATGCATCGGGGCCCGAGGTGATTGTACGGTATTGATCTACAAATAGTGAGCGATAATTTTGTGTTCAAAATCCCTCACAACCAATTTTGTGTTTTTGTTGCATTTCTGTTGCTTTTACATAGCTGAATGCAAGTTTATTTTTATATATAGGGCCTGCCGTGTGTAATATACACAATACGTATATTTATAAAAATAAAAATTGCATTAAACGAGAAGGTGTAAAACTTGTTTTTAGCAATACAAAAGAAAATCAGTCGAAACATTCTTCCCAGTAAAATAACCCACACATCATTGGCGGATCTACAGTAATTGTTCGAAGTTGCACACATTACAAAAAAAAAACATATGTCAAGGCGTCGAATAAGTGCAATCCACATGTTCAACATCATTTCTGCGTTAAACTGAAGCAATGCCAGCAAAAAACCGTCGTGTTGGCGCGAAAATATTTTCGGGTTGGTTGGTTTTCACACACAACCTACTTCAGATGACCCCACAGGTAAAATCAAGGGGATTTAAAACTAGAGATCTGGTAAGAAATAGTACGGAATTATCATGACCAATCCAACGATCTCGACAAGTTACGTTGAAATGCCGCTCAGTCCGATGGTATTTCAAACTGATCAAATACACCAGGTTCATGTCAATAAATTTACTGCATGAAGAAGAACCTTTCCAGGAACAAGTTTTAATGTCTCCGAAATCCTGAATAAGTGGTCAAAATACCAAGGGTATCAGATTAATGAAATAAAAATATCAAAACTATTATTATTATTATTATTATTATTATTATTATTATTATTATTATTATTATTATTATTATTATTATTATTATTATTATTATTATTATTAAATTTACCTGTATTTAACCATAAAAAGTATTTTGTTGGGGGAGGAATTATAAAATAACGCTACCTTAAATTTAGTAAATTTTTATTTAGAAAAGTTGCCTAAACAAAGTGTTGCCTGATTAAAATGCATTCATTACCATTCATACACAGGTTTTCAAAAATCGAATAAAGGCAGGAAACTATTTATAATATTCTTACTTTTTTAGAACTAAATGAGAATTCCACTGTTGAATATTTACAGGATACTTTTCATTTTATCAATATCGTCTGGCTTCTTGGCTGAATGTTCAGAATAGTGACCGTTCTGTTCACAGGTCCTGGGTATCAGTGTTCTTTTTCTATACTAATCTATACTAAGATAAAGAGGTAAAGTTCGTTTGTATGTAAGGGCTAACCACAGGAGCTACCGACCGATTCAAAAAATTATTTTACTATTGAAAATATGCATTATCCCTGAGGTATATGGGCTGCATTTAATTTTCAAAACAATTCAAGGGGGGTACGGAGAGAGATATAAAAATACTAGGCTAAAATTGGAGAAATATCGAATTTGATGTATAAGGACGAGACAAAGCTCAATTTAAGCCCTTTGACGCAAAGAACAAGACTCGATTAGCCCTACGGGCCCAAAAACCATGTTTTAAGGCCCTAAAACCAACCGTTATGGAGATATTGGCACCACACTACCCCTGCTCTAGGAATCGGATATAAAAATGAACTGCCGTAAACACGGCAACGTCAACTCCAAGATTTTACAGCAGCGAGGTTATCTACAATATCTCACAAAAACCTAACATGTTACAGACATGAAAACAAGTATTTAGAATCTCCTTTAAAAATAAAATAGCATAAATTTTGTTTTCAGAAAATCCACTTAAAGGGTTATTGTGGGGGGGGGGGGGAGCGGAGGTGAAAAGAAGTGAGGAAGGATTTGAATTATTTATATTGACCCTATTTTACGGCTGGATGCCCTTCCTGACGCCACCGTTTGTGTATGGATGTAACTACTATTGCGTGTTCCTGTTGTGGTTGGTAAAGTGGTGTGTTGAGTGAATATGAAAAGAAGAGTATTGGGACAAACAAAAATAACCTGTCTCCGAGACAGAAGAATTAATCACACGCGATTTCATTCCCCGACTCAACCAGGAATCGAACCAGAAACCTTGTGAATCGAAGGCTACAAGGCTGACCACTCAGCCAAGGAGTGGGGCCGTTTTTAAAATGAGTATATCTCATAAACTTAACATGTTACAGACGTGAAAATCGGTATTTGGAATCCCCTTTAGTAATAATGAAACCCTTTCCTTTTTTTAAGACTTAAAAGAGGACCGTTTCTGAGATGTAGAGTTCCATGTCGCATGTTTCAGATTTAGCTCTGCCAGTATCTTGGCCATCTTAGCTTTAAAAGGCAATGCCACAAACGTGATTTACAAAGAGGTTCTGAGATAAATGTAATGCAATTTTTCGGCGAGTTTTTGTACTTTAGGGATTTTCAGATAATGTCTTAGTGCAGTACCGAGGAATAAATAATTTTTATCAACTTACGAAATCCTCGCGAGTTAAGCCGTGGGTAACAGTTGTTAATATGTAAAGAGGTAAACTTTGTTTGTATGTAATGGCTAATCTCAGGAACTACTGGACCGATTCTAAGAAGAAACATTATCGTTGAGGAACATGGGCTGTATTTTATTTTAAAAACAATTCGTGGGTGGGGGTGGCGGGGTGTGCCAAGGAGGGGGGGAGAGAAATAAAAATAAAAATAGGACAAATATAGAATTTTGTCGTACAAGGACGAGACAAAGCTCATTTTAAGCCCCTTGACGCAAAGAACAAAAATTGGTAGGCCCCCGGGCCCGAGAACCATTTTTTAAGGCCCTAGAACCAACCGTTTAGAAGATATTGACACCACACTACCCCTGCTCTAGGAATCGGATAAAGAAATGAACTGTCGTAACCATGGCAACGTCAGCTCTAGGATTCTACAGCAGCGGGATTATTCATGTACGTTTGGGCACAGCTGCCAACCAAAGTTGGATCACATATAATTTACTATTTGGAAAAAGATATACTGTTGTATAAGACACTGACAGGACTCCATTGTGTGGCGATGGAATGGAGATGAAGTATAAAAATAATAAAAAACCACCTACATTAATGTAGAATCCATAGTTTTTGGAGTCACTGAGGTGAATGGTCACACTCCAGATATAATTTAACTCCATGATCAGCCCCATTGGCACGGCGGTGAGAAGGGGTGGAAAAGAATATATCCAAAATAAAGAAATTAAATTTTGGGTTGTATTTATATTACAGTGTAAGTGCTCACTAAGGTAGGATTTTTGTGTATCACATCGGTAAGGGAGCGGAAAGGGGGGTAAATTTTTTAAATGGGTGTATCTCAAAAACTTAACAGTTTGAAAACATAAAAATCGGTGTCTGAAATCTCCTTTAAAAATGAAGAAATAGTTTTTTTTTTGAAAATCCACTTATGGGGGTTAAAAATAATTGAAACGTGGGTTGAATACTTTTCATGAGGATACTTATGTCTCAAAAACTGAAGAAGTTCTAGGCGTGAAAATTGGTACGTTGTATCCCCTTTTAAAATAAAGAAGCACGTATATTTTTCGGGTAAAATACTTAAGGGTGATTTGAAAGAAGTGAAAAAGAGGGTGATTTTTTTTAGTGAGTATATCTCCAACATTTAACATGTTACAGACTTGAAAACTGATACCTGGTTTCTCCTTTAAAAGTAAAGAAACACGAATCTTTCTTTTTGGAAATCCACTTACGGGGGTGAAAAGACTGGAAAAGTGGTAATTTTTTTAACTGGGATACTTATATCTCAAGAAGTGAGTATATTACAGACTTAAAAATTGGTACTTGAAATCTCCTTTAAAAATAAAGAAATACGTACTTTTTTGTTTTCGGAAAATACAATTAAGGAGGGGAATTGAAAATGTGGATAAATATTTAAAATGAACATATTTAAAGAACGTAATATGTTCCAGACGTGAAAACTGGTATTTGCATTCTTCTTTAAAAATAAAGAAACATGTATTACTTTGTTTTCGGAAAATCCACTTAAGGGGGCGACAAGGAATGAAAATGGGTTTTAATCCTTTAATTGGGATACAATGACTGAGTATGTTATAGTCTTAAAAATTGGTATTTGGAACACATCTTTATTTGTTTTCGGAAAATCCATTTAAGGGGGTGAAAAACCAAAAAAAAAAAGCGGTTGATAATTTTTATGAGGATACTTATATCTTAAAACTGAACATTTTACAGACATGAAAACTGATACATGGTATCTCCTTTAAAAATACAGAAACACGTATTTTTCGTTTTCGGAAAATCGACGAGAGGGGTGGGGCCAAATAAGTGAAAAAAGGAGTTGAATTCTGATTATGAGGATATTTATATTTCAAAAACTGAATTGCTACGGACGTGAATATTGGTATTTGGAATCCTTTAAAAATTAAACAGCACATTTTTTTCTTGATGTTTCTCACATTTACAACTCTATGTCCCTTGTTCTAGAGTTAGCTCTGAAACTCTATTTTTCTTTAGTTTTTATACTTTAGGAATTTCCGTATAATGTCTTAGCGCAGTACCGATGAATGATTACTTTTATCAAATTACGAAATCCATGCGAGCGAAGCCGCGGCTAACAGCAAGTAATAGATATCTTAATGTTCAAGCAACACATCACACTACAATCCGGCTTCTTGGTTCAATTATCAACGTAGTCGCCTTCGGTTCAGAATAATAATTTTATTAATTTTTTACTTCCCACTAACTAACTTTACTGTTTTCTGAGAAGCCGAGGTGCCGAAATTTTGTCCCGCAGGAGTTCTTACGTACATCTACCAACAACATGCTGACATATTTAAGCACACTCAAATACCACCGGACTTAGCCAGGTTCGAACCTGCCAAGTTGGGCTCAGAAGGCCAGCACTCGCTCTACCATCTGAGCTAATCAGCCAGTCGATCAGAAGGACCAGCGTTCGATTCCCGGCCGGGTAGAAGATAGTTAATTTACTGTATATCGTTCGGGGGTGGGTTTTTATATGTCCGCAACATCCATGCAACTCACACACCACACCACCACTACAATAACACGCAGTCTCTATACACGGTAAATGCCACCCAACCTCGTTGGAAAAGGAATTAAATACATTTGCGTCTGTCTCTTGGTACACACCAGAGCAAAATGTATTTCCACCGAAGTTCGAAGCTGCTGAGGTATGGGTAGCGTGGATAATGATATTCAAAGAACGACTAGTGCGTTACATGTTACAAAACGTGCTATTCATAGGGCTGTTTGTGCTGCAATAGCACTTTCTGGTCCAGTGAGGGAAGCAATGGAAGACTACCTCAATTCTCACCGTGCCTACGACAGGGTATTTTGGCGCTGTCATTGGCTTCTGCGGTTTACCTATAATCACATTACCTCTGGTGGTGCTATTTGAGGTTACAACGTGCCTCCAGGCTGACGACCTAGCAGACAAAACATGAGACTACAGCAGGGATGGCAAACTTTTACCGACTAGCGTGTCAATTACATCTGTTATTTTCCTTTAAAAAAAACATAAAACCCCTCATTTGACATCAGGTTAGGTTAGGTTAGGCTAGGTTAGGTATTAGATCGCATAACAAATAAATCCATTCGACTGAATGTTTATTGCAAAAAATCACTGAAAATTACATTTTAAAAATTTAAAAAATAAGGTATATTTTGGCTTTAACCTAATACCCTTTGTAAAAATTATGGCCATAGAATTAATTGAGATTTGCTTCTTTATTAAAGAATAATGTTAAAATATGATATGTGGCTAGATTTTCGTCCTATTTATTACATGTTTAAAAAAACAAAATATGTAGTATATTGTCTAACGTGCGACAGAAATCGTGTCATAGGTTCGTCATCCCTGGCCTAGAGCATGTTGTTCTTATCAACATAACAAACTACCACGCAAAATGTCATACAAATATCTTGAATCCTTTTTGAGTTATGATGAAAACTATGTGTACACACGAAAGTGACAAAAAAGGTCAACAAACTTTTGACAGAATGGGATGTAGTAAGTGACAAACATGGACATGTTTACAAACATACATTTGAAAGTAGTGGACTTGATTACAGTATACTTACCACCAGATTAAAAATAAAGTAGGCTACATGCAATGAAGAAATCAATTGAATAATGCAATTTTGAGCTCTGAAGGCGTGTGCGATGTTTATTTATTTCTACTGATTTCAAATTAAAAATGAGGCTTAGAAGAAGCGAAGGATATTTCGCTCTCCTTTAACATCCTGTCGACGTGTGTGACGAACAAGGAAGAATCTTTTCCTAGCCGCTGTGAATGTCTGATACACCTTTGCTACAAGGATGCCTACAAAGAACATTGATTTGCATTGAATACACAAACTAATCTACGTCCAGCCTGTTGTGTCCCCGACAAGTACTGTAAACAAGTCACTTGAATTGCCGCCGACCAACGCTGACATACTGTAGGGACAGAATGGTAATAATTTGTCGCGGGATACAATTCAAGTTTATAGAGTAGAGTTTACAACAATCCCTTAAGTGGTTACCCCTGGTTATCAGTAACGACAGCTAGTTCTAAGACAGCAGCTTATTAAGTAAACACATTGTTATAATATGCAAAATACCGAGCTCGATAGCTGCAGTCGCTTAAGTGCGGCCATTATCCAGTATTCGGGAGATAGCGGGTTCGAACCCCACTGTCGGCAGCCCTGAAGATGGTTTCCCGTGGTTTCCCATTTTCGCACAAGGCGAATGCTGGGGCTGTACCTTAATTAAGGCCACGGCTGCTTCCTTCCCAGTCCCAGTGCTTTCCTGTCCCATCGTCGCCAAAAGACCTATCCGTGTCGGTACGACGTAAAGCCAATAGCAAAGAAAAATGCAAAACATTTCCTTCCGAAGGATTACTCAGCACAGTGATAAGAGGCAACTGGCTAATATTTTAGACAGAAAGATCACATTATTAATTCATTGCTTCTTATAAGAAGTAAGGTCCTATACTTGTTCGAAATGTCTGTCAATCAGTATCCAATCTGGCATAACTTTAAAAAAAGAAAGTTCCGTACTCCCTCTAAATACAATAAAAGTCATTTTACGAATCAATTCATACCTATTAGAAAAGCATGTATGCGTTACTTCGATTGACTTAAACCATGTACAAAGGCTGGAAAAAATGCAGAGGCAATATATGCTAATATTCGAAGCCACTTATTGTAGAACACCCGTACCTCTACAACTCGTCATTGTAATCGCTTGTAATATTGGGTTGATGAATAAGTTCCTGTGGTTCTTATATATTATTTTATTATTTTCTAAATTTTATTTTATTTTACTGTCACTGTCACGCATTGTAACTCACAATCACAATCACTCAGTGGTGTATTCACCTCCACAGCTTCTGCCAACGTTCAGGTAGCAGTTGAATGCCTCGCCTGTAGAACTGTTTTGGTTTTGACTGGAAGAAATCTGTTAGCCATTGTTCAAGAGAAGCTTCGTCAGGAAACACTTGCCCCTGAATGTGATTAGAAAGAGAACGGAAAGATGGACATCTGAGGGGAGAATTTCAGGGTATAAGGAGGATGAGGAAGAGGTATCCAGCCAAGAACAGCAATCACACCTGTGGGCAATTGCGCTGTACGCGGATGAGTGTTATCATGGAGCAATAAGACTGGTTGTTGTCTTTGTCTTTTGTTGTCAATAGCAACGACAACCCGTCTTAGCTGGTCACTATAAACAATAGAGGTAATCGTTACGTTTTTCGGAAGAAGTTCATGGTGAAGAATGCCATCTTTGTTCCACCAAACACGCAACATGATTTTTTGTGGATGGGCACTATCCTTGCCACGGGGAGTTGCTTTTTCTGATGGGCTGGGCCACTCTTTCCTCTTCTTCATGTTGACATACAGGCACAAGCATAATACTATAGAACTTCTCCTTACAATACATAGTTCTTAGATTTCCCTATTTTTATGACTTCGTAAAATTGCGCGATGCAGTTCAGTAAGAAAGTCGTGCATTGGCAGACTGAAGTCAAGGCCATTCTCTTTCTGAATGAAACTGTTCACCAGCAAGTTATCATGGGCAAACGTCCTGGTTTTTCGTTTTAAAATGTTATGATATTTCTGGAAATGAAGTGAGGTACATGGAAATTTAAGAGAGACAGTATTTCTTGACTATGAATTGGTTAGTTTACAATTCAAAAAATAAATTCTACTGCATCCTTCCGTATGCGAACGTCTAAAGTCTCCACCTCCCCTCTGCATGTACTGCCAGCAGCAGTGCACTAAATTATTGTTCCTATGCAAAGTGACGACAGTGTTGGCACTACTTTCCTTTCTTATGTCGCACCGGCACAGATAGGTCAAATGGCGATTATTGGATGGGAAAGGGGTAAGCGTGAGAAGGATCTGGCCGTGGTCTTAATTAATGTACATCCCCAGCATTTTCCTGGAGTGAAAGTGAGAAACCACGGAAAATCGTCTTCAAGACTGCCGACAGTGGGGTTTGAACCCACTATCTCCCGAATACAAGCTGATACGTGACACCAGCCGCGCAGTCACTCGCTCGGTTGATTCTTTCTAGCCCTCGTAGTTAGGTCTATCATAGGACGTAGGCTTTAGGAGGAGCAACAAGAAAGCCGAATAAATTGAGAGAAAATCATTATACACAAAACCCAAAACGACTGTCGAAACTGACATTTTTGATAATATTTCTCTTAAATGATCAGGGTTTAGTGTAAAACACAAGCCCGATGAGCGATTTTGTCGTCTCACGCTGTGACTGCGAGTGGTAGAATTCATCCACGATATCCCATGCCTGTAGTAAGAGGAGCGTAAAAGCGGTAATCCTCATGGGCTTTCGAATTAGAAGTGTGGGCTGGCGATCACTAGCACCCTGGTTTCCAATTCCTTGTACCAGAATTCTCACATTCATATTTCCTATCCGACTTCCCAGGCTAGCCTGGTAGCCATAATCGTTAAGGCGTCAAATTTTTATGATCTTCCACTGCGATTAGCTGATTTTAGTCCTGTGCTGAAAAATATTTTAACCATCAGAATATTGGTCGGCAGGATAGAAGAGGTGGTGGTATAGAATTTATCACTAGATTGCGTACCAAAAGCTTGAGTTCAATTCCAAACCACTCCGCAGCTTTCACATGGAGTGAGTCAATATAACACTGTTGATAGTGATTCTTTCGTCTGATGGGGAACGTAAACCCTGGTGTTATTCGATACGAGTAGGCTATGTGCCGACACCGAGTTTTATCCTTTCCCTCCCACATTATCATCTCCACAACTTACTCAGACGCGAAGACCATTCATGGGTATCAAATAGAAATACCTGCATCAGGCCTCTCAGGAGGCCATTCGACATCATCACCATCATCATCATCACCATCATCATCCGTGTTCTCTCGGTGAAGTTTTGTTCTTTTACGACCCAGAAGATATTAGATTTACGAGGTCTTCCTTATCGATGTCCGTTGTGGCCCTTCCCTTGTTTTGACCGAAAACCTCATTCTTCGAAGGGTGGAACCTATTTCATTTTCTCTTTTGATTAGTGTTAAAAGGGTACGTTGCCCAGTTGTAACTCTTCTTACAACAATAATCACCTCTAATGCTGATCCTACGGAAAATCACACGCGTAGTCTCTGGGAATCGTGTCTACCGCAGTAGTAGATTTCCATGTTGAAAATTATGTATGTAGGCCTACACAAAGGACTTGTTTTGTCTGTAAATATCAATTTTTTAAACTAATTCTTCGTCTACATCTTGTATGAGGTGTGTAACAATCAATTCCACCTCCAGTTTCTCTTCTCTCTGTTTATAGAAGTATCACTAAAAATATTAAGGAGTGTTTAATAACAAGACCATTGGTATTTGAGTAAAAATACTTTTTCCGCAGATTATTATTATTACGTGTTTTGAAAAAAAATGAAAATATGGAATTTGTGAGGATCCATTGGAAAAAATATAAATAACAGCACTGTGGAGAGAGTGTTCAAGACATCCATTGAAAGTACTAATTCCAGTCAGAAGAAAGGCGACTGAGTGACAAAAATCATCAGTTATTCAAAGGTACTATTCAAAGATAATTGTTTTTCCACTTCTATTATGGGTATCCGCTATAGGGGTGAGAGTGTTGGAAATCACTGCGGTTTTTGCCACGTTTTGGACAATGTGAAGAACACAATTACCTTTAGAAAGCATATCGAGACCTAGGAAGTTTCAGTAGAGCTGGTGGCTGCAAATATATTTTGCCAACTAAATTGCTGAGTAAAATCCACATTGGAAAATAAACTAGGCTACACAATATTATCGTATCCCTAAGTTCGAAGTAGATCCACTTGCCGGAATCTATGGTCTATAGTTCTTGGAATTTCTGAAGTCACAGTAGCTACATCATCTCGACATATCGCACAAACATTGATGAGCGAAACACACGAATTATCTACAGCTGAAGCCTAATGAGCTACAATGAGAAATGGTCGTACCCTCCTAATCTTCGTTCTAAAACCAAAAAATTGCAACTTTTAATTAGCAAAGTGCAAATAAAAAATCCTTCGTGCATTACTTAGTGAAGAAATCTCTCTAATAGTGTGCTCCATTTTTTTCGCTCTGGAACTTAATTTTTCACAAAACGTAATTTGCTGAAACTTTCTAAATATCTAATTTTTGGGACTAATTTAAATTTAGTGATATCAGTCCCTAAAAATTGCCCTGAATAATGCCTACCATCTTCGTAACATATAGAAGTACGCAAATATACTGGTAAAGTGTGTACTAGAAAATAAAATTTGTCAGTAATAAGACAAGAGATATTGTATTGTGAAAGACCACAGTGTGAGACAAGACATACAAAGGTGGACATGGAATCTCCGTACAGGAGTCCAATCAGTTATTTTATTATTATTATTATTATTATTATTATTATTATTATTATTATTATTATTATTATTATTATTATTATTATTATTTGCTATTTGCTTTACGTCTCACCGACACAGATATGTCTTACGGCGACGATGGGATAGGAAAGGCCTAGGAATTGGAAGGAAGTGGCCGTGGCCTTAATTAAGGTACAGCCCCGGCATTTGCCTGGTGTGAAAATCAGAAACCACGGAGAACCATCCCGTTTAGTGGATACTGGCCGCACTTAAGCGACTGCAGCTATCGAGCTCGGTGGCTCAGTTATTTGGTGGAGAAGTGTGTATAGGAAGATTTAGTAGCACAAAAGTGTATTAAAACCAACTAAATGTCGAAGAAATACGAGACACTTATTCGGTCTCTTTATATGTTCTAGATCCTTTTCTGTACAAAATTTAATCGTATATACATGAAGGTATTCGAAGGAATATTTTCCTTGCCACTGAAACGAAAGGCACAAACATAATTAACAGAGGAGGAATGCAACTTTTATCTACTAGGGAACAATTCCTATGTTAGTTTATTAAATGCTCCTCTTCCTAGCCATCCAAAGCAAGCAGGAAACTAAATAAGTGTTAGTCCGGCAGGACTTTGTTATGAAACTTAGAGTTTCAGGTTGAATACAAACTACAAAAGCATGAGGTTTTCCTGTCGCAGCCATGCTATCCGAGTGACATTGTCGTGGGTTTCTAATGACGATGGTCATCGTTCGAATTTCAGACAACGCATGTGGGATTTCTGACATGAAAAGTCAAGCCCCTGTGTTTGAATTTCACGGAAAGCTGTAGGTCCAGTGGCTGCCATCATCGAATCAGTAATCAATTAAAACTGGAAGTTTCGTGACTAGCATGACATCTACAACTGGCATTCCAAGTCTGTAGTCATAAAAATAAACATTAACGTAAATTTGAGGTCCCGTTTGTTAAATCAATAACCGAGTGAGTTGACCGTGCGGTTAGGGTCGTGCAGCTGTGAGCTTGCATTCGAGAGATGGTGGATTAGAACCCCACTGTTGGCAGCCCTGAAGATGGTTTTCCGTGCTTTCCCATTTTCACACCAGGCAAAACTGGGGCTGTAACTTGAATTAAGGCCACGACCGCTTCCTTCCCACTCCTATCCTTTTCCTATCCCATCGTCACTATGACCTATCTGTGTCGGTGCGACGTAAAACAAATTGAACTGTTAAATCAATAATCCGCAAAAAAAAGAGGTATTTTGGCTCTCGTCATGAAAACACGGCCAACTCACTCGGTATTCTTAGTTAATTCACACAGGTAATATTTCCTAAAGTTCATTAAAGTCCACTCTAATCTTGTAATATTTCTATACTTCACTGATTTCGCTTCGAGTCTTGCCAATATGTTTCTCGTCTAAGTTATGAACATTATTATCACAGCCTATTTTCTTTTGTGTGTTCTTCTCCAATTTCTTGTCAACGTGTGTGATATGATATACGATGACAACACCACAAAGATTGAAGAAAAATACATTTCTTTATCGACGCCATCATTTTTATGACTTACACGAAGCGCCACCAGACAAGTATTTGTGTCAAGGTTTCATTTTATTCCGATTAAATGCTACCATGCTCGGGCAGTTAAAAACCAATTGCTCACTAAACACCAGACACAAGAATGCAGTCTCCTTTATTCTGGACTTAGAATTTGCGAGTAGTTGTTACTGCAGTCTGAGAAGCTTATAGCCGCAATTAAATCCTTTTTCCAAATAACTGATACAGAACACTAAAGGCGTATATAAGAAGCACTAGATGTCTGCCCTCGAGCTTGTGACTGCCAATTCGCAATTTCTGCTAGAACAAGACTCTACTAATGAGTAGAACAATCAACTTTGCCGGTAGCTTTCTTCTGTAAGAAACGGAGAAATGATCTGGTTTCTTTCTATTTAAAAGTATAGCGCTTTATTGTCGGCATAACAAACAAAATTTCTCTTTTTTAGTGTAAGTCTGATACTTCAGACGTTACATATATGTAGAAAATGATTAAAAAAATATCGACTTGTGAACTATTGTAACAGTAAGTTATTGAAGGAAAGAAACTGCATCGGTATATTGAATTTACAACTCTAACCTGTTCTCGCAACCAAGGCCGCATAATGGCAGCAGCCTTTATTACGGGCTCCATTGGAATGAATCACACGTCACTGCCGGCCTTTTCACTGAAGGATAAAGGAGCAGATAAAGTACCATCGTGAGATAAATACTGCGGAAGAACGTAAACATTAATTGAATGGTAACGCAACTATTGAAATCTATTTTTCCGAGAGATAAGTTTAACTGTATCGTTATATTTTGTTAAACAATGCAATTAATGATAAACATTTATATTTATGTTTGCAACTAAACTTCCAGTACATTTAAATTTATATTTTAGACTAAAAGGTGTGTCAGAATCCAGTCTTCAAGCATCTCTGAACGAACCAAATTCATCCTTATTACTCTACTGAAGCTTCCACTGACTTCTGCCTTTTGTCTCGAAAACAAACTTCCCTCTGTGGATTAGTAGTAGAGTGTCGGCCACCGAATCCTAACTTCGAGGCTTCACACCTAGAAGTATTTGGAATTTTTAGGGGCGGGCGAAACATTTTCTGCACTGTATGCCGTAGAATGCTTCTGGTGACATGTATAGGCCTATCCGAGGAATTGATTAAAACTCAGGCATATGCCATCACACAGAGTTCCGATGACTCGTCTATCTGGTGGACGAAAACGGAACGTTAAAAATTGATACGCAGATAGCCTAAATGGCGTCAAATCAGAATATATATTATTATTTCAATTATTATTAATTATAGAAAATATTAAAACTCGAGTTTGAAATCGTCCAAAATGTCTCCCCATGCTCCAATAATACTTAGTAGCCGATTCTGTCAGTATTTAGGTAACCTACACACTTGTATTTGCGTCAGATGATCCAGCTAAGTAGACCAAATATTACAGATTTATTGAACGTACTCAAATATAAATTAGTTATTGTCTCTACCAAGCGAGCTGCCAGTGCGATGAAGGCTCTACGTCAGATATCTGGCATTCAAGATGGTGGTGTTTATTGTTTCAAGAGGAAGCACAATGGGCAAGTAGTCATAGGAGAAAGAGGGAGAAGTCTGTCCCTGTTGATATATCGACAAAAGGAACAGATTGGCCATGAAAGGCATAGGAATGAAAGACTCCCAAGGCACGCGATTATCGGTGGTTGTCTTGAGCGGACACTCACCGGTATCCGGACGCACGACGTGTGTTCACGGACGGTTCTAAGATAGGAGAACATGTTGGTTGCTTTTTCGTCTCCAATAATGTTATCACGAAGATCTCGCTTCCTAGTATCAGTAGCATGTATACTGCGCAGTTCTTCGCTATCCTAGAAGCTCGCAGTTTGCGCTGAGTGATAAAAGTGGCCACTTCCTCTCGGGTACCGATTCGTTAAGTTATCTGCAGTCTATTGATACCTATTTTCCACAACACTCACTAGTGCAGCAGACCCATGACCTTCTAGTCAGGTTGTGCGATGCTGGCACCAGCTCACTTCCGCGTGGCTTTCAAGCCACGTTGTGATTGTGGGAAATGAACTTGCGGTACTTTTACCACCGTAGATTTATCGATACAAAAATATTCCCGCGGGGCAAAATTCCGGCATCTGGACGTCTCCGAATGCCGTAAAAATATATTTAGTATATTTAAAAAAATTATTATTACTATAATGCGGAATTGCAGTCTTTATTTAAATATAAGCTATCAGAGGACGAGATAAATAATAAGTACGAGTAACTGAAGATTAAGTACAAGACGACTCGCCATAGAATGGTTTAAAAATATGAATTAAGAGTGCTTCAGCCGATCTCAGCGACGCAGTCGGTTAATTGTTGTCTTATGTTTCCAAGATGAAGGGTTTGATTTAAGCAACGGTCGGTGGCATTCCAGGGTGATCAAATGCAACAACGTTGTGTCATTCATTGGCTTCAAGCACGTTAAAGAAGTCCTGTGGATAAAAGTACCAGCACTTCGGCAGCTCTCCAACCTTCAGCCTCTAAAGGGCAGTTCTATCAAATGTACACATC
The DNA here is from genome assembly GCF_040414725.1 of Anabrus simplex. NCBI lineage: Eukaryota > Metazoa > Arthropoda > Insecta > Orthoptera > Tettigoniidae > Anabrus > Anabrus simplex. Next base: position 268,849,395 of record NC_090268.1, read on the forward strand.
AAAAGAAGTTTGGTTAGGGATCGAGGACCTAGATGTGAGGTCCCTTGAAACAACAAACATAAACAAACATAATTACAGAAATTCGGAATATTGCGAGATTCGCTTCATTATTTGATAGGGCTTGTGTAGTCCTGTCGTAAATGGTAGAGAGCACTTTGTACCCAAACCTCATTCAAATGCTGCCATGAAGTGTAGCTCAGACGATTGAGGCGCTGGCCTTCTGACCCCAACTTGGCAGGTTCTATCCTGGCTCAGTCCGCTGGTATTTGAAGGTGCTCAGATACGTCAGCCTTGTGTCGTAGAATTACTGGCGTGTAGTACGGCTCCCTGGCTAAATGGTTAGCGGGCTGGCCTTTGGTCACAGTGGACCCGGATTCGATTCCCGGCAGGGTCGGGAATTTTAACCATCGTTGGTTAATTTCGCTGGCACGGGAGCTGGGTGTATTTGTCGTCTTCATCATCATTTCATCCTCATCACGACGCGTAGGTCACCTATGGGCGTCAAATCAAAAGACCTGCACGTGGCGAGCGGAACATGTTCTCGGACTCTCCCAGCACTAAAAGCCATACGCCATTTCATTTACTGGCATGTAAAATAACTCTTGCGGGACAACATTCCGTCTACTCGTCGTCTACGAAAACAGTCAAAACAATCCAATTAATTAATGAAGAAAAGGTTCCACCTAATCGATACTTTCTCTTTGATTTAGCAGGACAAAGGTAAGTTCACATTTCCATACCTTCTAACACTAATAGCGTCCCTAGCCATTACGTTCCAGACGACCAAAACTAATTGACGTAATCTTTTTCTGCCGGTTACAGGTCGTAATACAGACGATCCAAATTTTAACAAGTCTTTTAAACACCATACAGTAGACTTCATTCATCAACATGCCGCACCTTTCCACCTAACAAAAGACAAGTGATGGGAAGTAAACCAGAAGCGTGCTGTTCTAAGAAGACAAACATTTTACAAACAATTCAACAGGAGCATTTTTCCAAAGAATCTACAAGTTTTCAGTAGCAAGTGATTTTATTGAAAAACTCACAAGATATACAGTGAACCAAAGACTTTTTAGCCCAACAAGTGTTTTCAATTTTAAGTTTAGTGTCCAACTAACAACCGCCTTCATTGCACCTTCCCCTTCCCAACCGCCCCCCCCCCCCCTCCCACCTACATGCGTTCTACTAACATCTGCTTTTAAATGTTTTTTAATGTTCAATGTAAATCATGATATCATTTTTAAGCTATTTTTAACTAAGCAAATTGTAAACAGCTGATGATGAATGCAATGCATTCGAAACATGTTCTGTGATTATATTTAATGTCTTTTTAAATAGCCCAAGGTTAAATAAAAGAGAAAGTATCGATTAGGTGGAACCTTTTCTTCATTAATTAATTGGATTACATTATCGATACAAACATGAAGTGGATAGTCTGTAATAGTCAAAACAATAACATTAATTCAATTACTCGATTACCGTACAGCAGAAGTCGCTGTGTACGGTCTATGTTGAGCCAGATGTGAAATATACTATTTCACGTGTGAAGACTGGTAGTGTTGTATATAATGTACGAGCCTCAGCTAGTGTTTACGGTTCATGTGCAATGCGTATTTCCCAGTTTGACCGAGCCAGAATTATGGCATTGATTCAGGGTGACATACACAAGCAGTATTATCTTATATTGTAGGCGTTACTCAAAGTGCCGTGACAAATTTTTTTAAAAATGCACTGTGAGACCAACGATGAGACTGATAGATCGAGGGAAGGTCGACCGAGGATGACAACGCCATGTCAATATCAGTATATCCGCGTAACAGCGCTTAGTACAGTAGACCAACTTCGACTGCTTTGCAAATACGAGATGACTTTTCTTTTACAATTGGCTTTACGTCGCATCGACTCAGATAGGTCTTATGGCGACGATGGGATAGGAAAGAGCTGGGAATGGGAATGAAGTGGCCGTGACCAGAATTTGCCTGGAGTTAAAATGGGAAACTACATATTCGGAGCTGCCGACAGTGCGGTTCGAACTCACTATCTCCCAAATGCAAGCTCAAATCTGCGCGACCCTAACCGCACGGCACGAGAAGACCTTTTGAGAGCAACCGAGATACAAGTATCTGCACAAAATATATGCCATCGGCTGCATAGTGCCCAATTAAGGCCATTTCGACCGATTCCACGTGTTCCAGTAGAGCATCGTCATCGTGTTGAGAGAGGGTTGGATGAATTACGTAATGTCATGTTTGCAGATGGAACACGGATAGCATTTAGGCCAAATGCACGACATCATGGTGTGTGGAGACATAAGGTTTGTGATGAAAGTACCAGCACATTCAGGGGTGAATGAATTTGGAGGAAGTGGTGCAATGTTTTGCGCTGGGATTATGCATGGAGGTACTTCTTTACTACCATTTCGAGGAACGTTACCTACCCAGCGGTATACCGGTGAAATTCTTCAACGATTTGTACAAATCCTTGGGGATGAATATGGTGCTGTATTCATTTCCGTTGCAAACAACGCTCGCCCTCATCGAAATGCATCAGTGCGGAACTTTATGAAGGAGGTGGGTATGGATCCTATGAATTGGCCACTTAATTCACCGGATATGAACTGCATTGAGCATTCACGGGACATGTTAAAACCGGCTGTTTTCGATTGTCCCCAACCTGCACAGACACTCCCAAATCTCATTAGAGTTTCCCAGAAGGAATGGGTCCTTCTTCCCCCATGATGACGTCGATATACTGGTCGTAAACATGTCACAGCGTGTCAGAGATCTGAACAATACCAGAGGATGTCATACATTTAATTCCTATGAAGGCGGACTTTATTTTAGATGTAGAAATACTGTACATTTAAAACATAGGGTTCAAGGTACAATCATGGCGCAAAATTTCATATTAGATTTCTCTAAAGTAGATAGAAATTGTTGTACCTTTTTGCTGTATATAACAGAAGTTTTAGTGTACTCTGTTACTGCATTCCTTTAATATACGCTGCACTATTTGTTTTTAACTAGGCCTACTATAAAGCTTAATGTTATTGATAGGACATCGTTCATTCTTGGCCTACGGCTGTGAGTGATAGAAAATATGTCCCCAAAACTGTTTTTTAGTTTTGAAAATAACGGATGCTTCTTAATATGGCGTATATTTTGTACATCCTCAAATGTGTCAAGTATTGAGAAGTTTTACCGTATCATGATAGCGGGAATAAAGGGAATTACGTGAAGGTAAAGCTGCAAGCACTATTCGGTTTCTCATGCTGCTTATCGGCAACATCAATCTTCGCCATTGGATCGAAGAAGCACTACGTCCCTGAATAGAGTTACGGCGCAGGGTAATAATTTAAATATCCTTCATGAAGTAAAGGAGTTACACGTCTCGTATTCTGGATTTCTTTCAATAGAAACGTAGAAGAGATGTCTGCGCATTTTTAGTTGAAATTACATCTCATTACTTAACCCTTTGAGCCACGAGGACAGTTCGCTTTATTACCACACAGTGGAAGACAAATAGGAGGTAATTTGAATCGTAATATGGACCTAGAACTAGTTTGCGTAAGCAGATGAGTCCACGACTCTAAAGGTCATCTACAGTTACATGATCGCTGGCCGGTCTTTCCCTTTACAAATGGATAGATGTCGCGCTTCCAGTAGTGCCTTGAGCTAACACGTTCATGGATTCTTAGGAATATGGTAGATGGCGTATTTTTGTTGGTTGTAAAGAGACCTCCAGGGACTCACACATGGTTAGATGGCTTAGGATCCAGTCCAGGGCATTCCGTATCGCTTCCACTTACTTGAGCTGGACTCCTATATTTCCATTCCCTCCGTCCAAACACACTTGGTCAACTCATGTTGTCTTCCGAGCGTTGCTGTATTATGATAAAACCTATCATTTCCAGTGGTTTTATAATAAAATAATAATTATAATGTAGCTTCAGGTACTACGTGCGAATGCATTTGGACTGGATGTCATTTAGTCTGATGGCTGAGAGTCAATTTTGATTTTCCAGTTTACTCTGACAGTCGACAGGGAAAGTGCAACGATATATGCCGGAAAACCAGAGTAAATCCCCGAACGTAAAGGCTAGGAAGAATAAGAATAAGAATATACTATTTTCCCTCAAGATATATGCCGTGGGCTTTGGAGCTCATGGAATACATACAATTGCGCACTTCCCTTACCTTTGATTTTGGCGTCTTTTATTGTATGTTATGTTCAGTATTATATTTTGTGGATTATGTGTTTTATAGCGTGACTAGATTATAGTGTTCATTGTAATTTGGCAGCATAACGGTCTTTAAAGTGTACGTGTAGATTATTTCCTTTTTTACAAGTTACTTTACGTCGCACCGATACAAATAGGTCTTATGGCGACGATGGAATATGACAGAGCTTGGATTTGGGAAGGAAATGGCTGTGGCCTTAATTAAGATAGAGCCCCAGTATTTGCCTGATGTTAAAATGGGAAACCACGGAAAACGATCTTCCGGGCTGGCGACGGTGGGATTCAAACCCACTATCTCCCGAATGCAATCTCACAACTGTGCGCCCCTAACTGCACGGCCAACTCGCTCGGTCATAGAATTGTTTATATGGTCACTATGTTTCTGGAAACGATATATTAAGTACAACTGCATTCTTAATAGTGTTGAGATAATAGTTTTCACATGCCAAGCTAGCTGATGACATGATAGTGATTTATAGGAAAACCAGATTGGGATTTATTATTGATCTCAATTTTACACGTTGACTCTCACAATGTTCTAACAAAAAAGACAATAAAGAAGAGAGAAGCAAAGGAGATGTACAAGCCAACAGAAAAACTTTTTAAGACCTTCTACGACCTTAACAATTTTTTGCTCCAGTCTTGAAATTATCTTCTTCCCCAATCTATTGCCGTATCAGACTCGGTTTTGAAGACTTGTTTAGGCATATCGAGAATGTTAACTGTAAACTTCTCACGCACTAGCTGAAAAAATGAACTGAGCAGGACAAACAACCTCTCAAATCAATTTCGGTACACATACACTAGCGACAGATAAGCAGCAGGAAATAAGTGTCTAGTCTACCACCAGAAGTGAAATTTGCTTTTCGGTATATTGCTGGTAGGGCAAGGTTAATGGCTTACTCTAACACACTATATTTTAGACGATACTTCATTGCATGCCTTTGTATTCTGCCATAAAACACGAAAATATGAACAGTTCTACAGCGTTCATGTAGCATATGCAATCTGTGTAAAAATCAGAACAGCTGTTTTATTCACATGAATTCGAGAAGAACATTAGGATTTATCTAACAGATGGAAACGAAATAGAGACGTACAGAACCATACCAGCGTTTTTCATTGCCCAACAACAACAACAACGAAAATAAATTCTTCACTAAAATAGAATACAACAATATGCGTTACTGGATACAGCACACGCCAGTGCCTTTAATACTTTAATTGTTAAGTAATTGCGAACTTGGCAGGCTCTGAGCTACGACGCAAACGTACCTTTTTATTTTTTGTTGTTGGGACGTATACAGATGAAATTTACGGCGCACTTCCTGGTACGAAGGGTTTCTATCTCCTGATCATATTCTCACTGACGTAGACAGCAGAGTACCTATCTCGAAAATGAAGACCATGGCAGTTAGTTCACCTATTCGGAGATGTGCACTGCTCCACGCCATGGTTTTGTTTTCCACACGTACTCCAAACTGAGCTGTTCGAATTACGAGATACCTCTTCTCCAAAATTTCGGCACTTACAGCACCCATCGGAGGTGGGATATACGGCATCACATCGCGATGATAGGTTTTTACTTTGACTTTCATTGTTAACACTGACAGCTCAAAGAGACAATGCATTGACTTTGCAGCAATATATTCTGTATTCAAGGAAATAATCTTATACCGGATCATTATACGAGATTGAGAAATTTTAGATTATTATACACGAAAGAACGGGATTATGCCAGCCAGAATTACGGCGGCGTTGATATCCTCACTCGTTCTGGTAAACAAGTTCCATTAGGAATCAAGATGGAGGCAGTAGCGGAGAGTGTATCGTTACCTGTCGTGACTACAGTTTGCAATTGCAATGTATATTTCCCACCAGGTCAGATTCTCACTTTAAATTATGTAATTGGCCTTACTGAGTAGACTTCACCACCTTTGCTCCTATTGGATTATTTTGACGCTCATCACAACACACGGGGCTCCAAAATGAGTTGAAGAACCTGTCAGGGGACCTGTATTATGCATTTTATATACTGTAGAACAAACTCATTTTTCCATGTGGGTGAGGGATGCAAAAGAAGAATACAAGAAAGACCCCAGGAGCTTACAACTTGGGAGCGTGGGTTAGCGACCCCGGGGCCCTTAGCTTAATCCTGGCATTGCTTCCCCTTACTTGTGACAAGCTCCTCACTTTCATCTATCCTGTCCGAAATCTCTTGGTCAATTCTTGTTCTTTTCCGACCCCGATGGCTTTAGAGCATTCGAGACCTAGGGAGTCTTTCATTTTAACGCCCTCCGTAGCCCTTGCCTTTCTTTGTTCGTTACTTCATTTTTCGAAGTGACGGATCCCTTCTTCTTTTTTTCTCTCTCTCTCTCTCTACCCCCTGTGGCTGGTGGACGCAGACGAAGAATACACGCACAGTATCCGCTGCCTGTCATAAGAGGCGGCTAAAAGGGGCGACCAATGGATTATTGTATTAGAACCATGAAACTACCTGCGTTTGGTACCATCATGCGGGGAACACCATGGGTCGCCTTTACTTGCGAGTAGTATCACAACAGGTTTGTGATTAGTAGCAGCAGGGAGTGGGTTTACAGTACCGGTACCTGCGATTAGTACCACTATATGAGCGACACTGTGGGTCTGCGTTGCCTGTGATTAGTACTCACTATGTGAGGAACACCAAGGGAATACCGGCACCCGTGATTAGTACACCTAACTGAGGAACACCATTGGTTTGCGTTGCCTATGATTGGCGCTATTATGTGAGACCATATGTCTGCGTTACCTGTGCGACGTACGATACTTGTGAGTAGTACCATAATGTGTGGAACACCGTGCGTCTACACTACCTTTGATTAGGACAGCAAAACGACAAATAACTTCGTTCTACTTTACTAGCGATAAGTACCCATATCAGCATAACATTGTGTGCGCTGACGCCTTGAGCTCGTTACAACCTATCGATACCTGCTTCCTTCACTACATTTTGGTGCAATGTGTCAACAATTTGCTGGTCAGATTGTGGAAAGTTAATACCGGGATTACATTTGTGTTGTTTCCAAGCCAAATGGGTATAACGCAAAACGGATTAGGTAATCCGGTTGCCAAGGAATCAGTCACATCGCCTTCCTTGCTGTACATGTTTTCAGCAAAGGATACACAGTACGTTCTCAGCTGAGAACGATTAAAGGTACAACGGGTGTATGGAAGCCTTCCCTTCGGATCTCCCGGAGGAAAGCACTGATACGTAGTCTTCAGATCAGCCTCAGTACAGTAACGCACTTCTAGTTATTTAAGGGAGAGGCCACCCTAGTGTGTTCTTGCGGTGGCCTTCTGACCGTAGTTTACACCCTCTAGCGGACCTATCCGATCTGTGTCGTCGTCGTCGTCTGTACTTTGCGAGTAAAATCTCTCTCGTTCTACGAGGCGACGAGCAGTCAATAAAATTTGTCATCAGTTTTATGTTGTTTATTGTTTCTTATTATAATAATTTTATGAACAATGTTTTGCGTAAATGTTATTAAATGGTCATTTATGATTTAACCTTATTTTAATTCGAAATAAGACATTGTGAATTAGATCCACATTTTATTTTGAAGTTCATAATCATTTTTATCATCATTGTCATTTTAATCCTGATCAGTGGGTAAATGTTATTTTTTAAGCTACAATTTTATTTTATCCCACTTTGTTTTTATCATGCCAACGGCCGTAGCCGTGTTGAAACACAGGATCCCGTGAGATCTCCGAAGTTAAGCAACATTGGGCGTGGTCAAGATTTGGATGGTTTGCCACGCGTTGTTGGTGGGGGGTAAGGGAATGGAGGAGGGGAAACGAACTGGCCACCCTACCATACATAAACTCTGACTCAGGCACACCTCTGCGGAGATTCGGACCTGCCTTCGGGTAGAGTACACCCTTACCTTACTTTGTGTAGACAGAGTAGTCTGTCACCAGCCCGTTAGAGAGTGTCAAACAATAGTGACATTATAAACTCATTTCTTGTGCTGGCCACCTCTGCTCCTTATCAGTTATTTGCTTCTTCCTTTCCAGTCCACTTTTCTACCATTCAGTGTAACCAAAAGGATTCCTATGAAGCTTAAATTTATGGAGTTCAAAACAGTGCTTCGTTATTGTATTTTCGGTATAATCTCCTTTAGTTAACTGAAAACAGTGATATGTTTATCATAGAATTGTATTCCATTATTAATTACTCTGAATACCGTGATTCAAATAAATATTGTATAACAGTAAAGTATAAACTCACAAGAGTCAACACTCGCAAGCGCAAAGAACAAGTGACACACTGCTGAGATAAAATATCTGATTACAGTCATCACTAACATTACATTCAGAGTCCGCGCATGTGCAGTTCTTTTAACATGACTCATATATTACGCATGAGTAGTGACCTGTACGTCTCTGATTTATGGTTTTGTGGAGCTTTACATATTAGTTTAGGGCAATGACTTTCCTCACTCTGTACAAGATTCTTGTAATGACTATGTCGGGATAGTTTATTACATCTCACTCTTCACATGCAGAGATCAGAGATACAACCTCTTTCTTCTGTTATCCTAGTCTTGACGACATTTACGTACCCTCGGTAGTCCAAAGTCCTACAGGCAATACATAGGTTGAACACGGTGATACGGTGTAAAATCAATACTTCAGGTTGTGTTCCAAATCATGATTTGATACAGTCAAACTTGTGTGTACATGATCTATGCGAAGCTTTCCTTTCATACACCAAATAACTCTATTCTCAAATAACCAGAGGACCAAACATTAACTTTCTCCTGATATACGCTTACTGTGATATACTGTACTGGGTTGCTTCTTGCCATCCTCTAGAGGTCTATACAAGAAATAATGATGATGATAGCGTATGGCTTCCGGAGAATCCTGGTGCAGGCATTTCGAGCTGACTAATGTTCAAGACGGCACATGCCCCATCCTCCAAGTTAAATGAAATAACAAATGGAGCTTAAAATCAACTGCCCGTCCGGTATTTGAACCCGGAACCTCTTGGATCAAAGGCCAACATGCTAACTAGTTAGTCATGGGGCCGGACTATGCAGGAAATGAAAAGTATGGGTGAAATTTTAAGGATTTCTCCGCTACTCTATACTCTATATAAATAAAATAGTAACTACCGTGTATCTGTACATAGACTATTTTGGCGAAATTTCCGTACAGTTATCCGTTTCAGGTGTAAACATTTTTTAGGTTTGATGTCCATTTGTCTGTTTGTCTGTTAGTCTATAACTTGGAAACTACCGGATATATTTCGACCAAACTTCATATTTGGAATCCACCTATCCTCGGGTAGGTTTAGAGCCAATATTGTTTCTAAATCACTGAATTCACTGGGGGTTTACACAAAATATACACAACCAAACTTAATGGAAATCAATTCCTAAACTTTTTCTCATATGCATCATTTCAACAGGAGGATTAATAAGGGAGATATCATGAACGGTCGGTTTTGGTCCAGCGGACATAGCCCAAAAGGTGTTGTACGTGGAGGAGATTCCTTATCTACATAAATGAAATCGTAACGACCGTGTGGCTGTACACTGACTATTTTCGCAAAGCTATCCGTTTAAAGGGTAAAAAGGGTTAAAGGGTAATAATGACCATCTGTATATTTTTGGCTTGAGTTTCCTGAAAGTCCTAATTTTTACCGCCCTCGCCCAAAATAAAAAAGCGGCACAATCTGCCAGACGAACTAGAAAAATGAAATTTGGCAAATTATACGTTTTAGCCAGTAACCGACGGAAATCTTCCAAGATCAATAAATGTTTAACTTTTTACCCCCGAAGAATATCGAAATATCGAGGCAATTCTAATGACGGTGCAGACCTTCGTTTCGTGGTATTTCGTGGCTAAACGGTAAGTCCTGCCACTAAACGGATGGCACAATCTCCGTCCATTTTGAGTGGTTTACAACTTTGGTCCTATGATTTTTTGTCGTGTCTCTCCCTCTCTCTCTTTTTCATCATATTTGGCTGTATTTCTCAATTGTAAGTAAATTTTGCACTTTTTACACGCAGAATTCATGCTTTGAATCACTTATAGGAAAGACAGAATCATCAAATTCCACACGATCATTGACCCACACAGTAGCCATGTTTGTAGCTGTCATATAATTATCCGTCTTATCCAAATTTCACCCTGTTCAACGTATCTACTTCAATCTGTCCCATGAACAGATGAGATACGAGAAAACATCATTGGACCAGCCATTTAGACCGCTAAATACGGCGTCTTAAGGTAAAATCCGTTTGTCGATATGACGTACCGTTTAGCAGCAGTTAATCTGTAAATGAAGGTCTGCAATACTTCAAACATGCATATACTTTTGTATGTTGATCTACGTTGATGTCGATTTGTAGTGATCAAGGAATGGTGTGTCTGCTATTGTAATCATTACTCCCCACATTGAGTTTGACTGGCAGTAGGCATGAGTCCTTTTCCAAATCCTGTGTAAGTGGCATTAGTAAGGAGGGCCCGCCATTGTAAAGAATAATTCCCTTCACGATTTCACTTACAGAAGGCAAGGGAGCATACAATTAGGTTCAAAACTCCCCTACCCGATTTTGTTTGGCTGTGGACAAGGGTGCCCGCCATTATGAACAAATGTGCCCATCGAAAATATGACTGTCATTAGGCATAGCGACATGCTATTTTAATGGAAACTCTCCATCTCGGTGTGACTGGCAGCAAGCTGGCTGGCATTAAGAAAAGGGGCCTGTCATTATAATGTAAACTTCCCAACTGCATTGTGAACGGCAGTAGACATGTGAGCCTGCCTTTATCATCACAACGCCGCAATTCACACTTTACCCTGGAAACAACGTATGGGACCTCCCCATGCTGTTTCTCGGTGAAGATGTTACAGACGTTAAAACTGGCACTTGGAATCTTTCAAAAATAAACGAATATACATTTTTTGGAAAACCCACTTAAGGGGGTTAAATAATAAAAAATCGGGCGAATGTTTAAAATTAGTATCTTCTTCATCTACCGCTTTTCCCACACCTGCGAGGTCACGGGTGCGAACTGTGTCGCACATTGAATTTGACCCTGCTTTACGGCTGGATGCCCTTCCTGACACCAAACCCTTGTGTAGGGATATAAACACTATTGCGTGTTCCTGTTGTGGTTTGTAATGTGGTGTGTTGAGTGAATATGAAGAGGAGGGTGTTGGGACAAACACAAACTACCTGTCACCGAGCCAGATGAATTAATCATACGCGATTAAATTCCCCGACCTAGCCCAGAATCGAACCCGGAACCTATGAACCGAAGGCCCCAACGTTGACCACTCAGCCAAGGAGTGGAGAAGTTTTAAAATGAGTATATCTACAATATATCTCATAAACTTAACATTACCGAGCTCGATAGCTGCAGTCGCTTAAGTGCGGCCAGTATCCAGTATTCGGGAGATAGTAGGTTCGAACTCCACTGTCGGCAACCCTGAAAATGGTTTTCCGTGGTTTCCCATTTTCACATCAGGCAAATGCTGGGGCTGTACCTTAATTAAGGCCACGGCCGCTTCCTTCCCACTCCTAGCCCTTTCCTGTCCCATCGTCGCCATAAGACCTATCTGTGTCGGTGCGACGTAAAGCAACTAGCAAAAAAAAAAAATTAACATGTTACGGTCGTGAAAATTATTATTTGTAATCCCCTTTAAAAATAAAGGAACACGTAATTTTTGTTTTAGGAAAAACAACTTAAACTTGAGATCGAAAATAGGTGAAAAAGTAGTTCAATCCTCTCTATGAAGACACTTATATCTCAAAAACTAAGATGTTGTAGACGTGATAATCGGTATTTGGAATCTCCTTTAGAAATAAAGAAGCCCTTTTTATTTCGACTTAAATGAGGACTTTTTCACACATGTAGCGTTCCATGTCGCATGTTCCAGATTTAGCTCTGCCAGTAGACTGGTCATTTTATCCCCAAAAGGCAATGCCACAACGGTGGTTTACAAAGAGCTTCTGGGGTAAATTATGTGCAATTTTTCGATGAGTTTTTATACTTTAGGGATTTTCAGATAATATCTTAGTGCAGTACCCAGGAACAATTATTTTTTATCAACTTACCAAATCCTCCCGAGTGAAGCCGTTGGTAACAGCTAATACAATATATTCTCATTTCAAACAGTAGAGAAGTAGGGCACATTTAATTAATGGGATCAAGGAACAACGTGTCATTAATCAGACGCGCGGCAACGCGTTCTTCGAGACAATGAAATGTGGTGTGATATTTATTCATCGTAAATGGATTACCGAAGAATTACGGCGAAGTGAAAGCTGTGATACGAAGATTTGGAAAAGGATGTTAGATAACTCTTCTACGAAATTTGTTTCAGGAAGATATGAAAAACTGTCACAGGAAAGCAAAATGTGCAGTGGTAAACGGCGTCGAAACAGTTCAACTATTGCATGCAAAACTCAGACAAAATGTGGCATGCCTTTTATTCAACTAAACGCTAGTGGTATACTGATAGGGTAGAAATGAAATCACTTCTTGTTATCCTAAAACATATTGTACCAGTAAAATAGCCCGACTTTATGAATTAATCTTCAAGTTAGCACGAAGTAATTCTCAGGGCAATTCTGGGTGGTTTCTAGCTAGGGCTTGGTACAGGAGACAGGGTCCTATCTACAAGAAATTTTTAAATAGATTGAATAATAGTCTTTATTCAGAGAATGCATTTTAAAGTGCACATCACCTTACTGTTGATAGTCGCTATCTTCAACATCGCCTTTTGATGACCCGTGCTCACAGTTCACCAGGCTGAACGGGACTGGAACACGTTCTGCAAGTTGCCATTATTACATTGAAATAAGGCCGGAACAACCTGGTCGGTTTGATATGGGCTTGAGTCTCGAACTTTCGACGTCCGACGATCTCCGATGTTCTCCGACAACCTCGTACGATGTTGCTGGATGATCACTCGTCACAAAACTTACACCAGTGTCCAGAATTACACAGTCCCCCGACACTTTGGTTTAACAGCACTGTTTCATGTAATGTGGTTGTGATATGTAGTCGAATTCACTCTTAATCTTGTAGACGGAATTTACAAGTTCGCTCTACATGAAGATGCGGGTAGCATCGAGATTGGAAAAAAATAAAGCACAGTTCATGAATGGAAATAATGAAACTGAAAATTGTTCACGCACTTGGCACATTTCGTGGTGATTTTCCACTAAATAAGGTAGCACTTGACATTGAGAGAAATGTATGACTGCTCTAGAGTTTATCAAAGACACTGCTGTCAGTCATGAAATAATACTAAACACTTTGACGAAGAAATAAGGTTGAAATGAAAAGCACAGTTCGTTGTTAGGCGCACTTAGCATTAAATAAAATAGGTGACTGTTCGAGAGTTTATCAAAGACACTGCTGTCAGTCACATACAAATAATTTACACACTGTTCAGAAGAAATAACACAATTTTGTTTGAACCGGATAAAGAACACAGTTTGAGTTCGGAGTGAAAACTTTGTTTTGTCGCAGCACACGATTATGGTAATCACTTACATTAACATTCATATGAAAGTTCGAATATTTTAATGAAATTATGCTGACTGAGATTTAATAAAATGTCACAGTTAATAGTATAACGTAGTAGTGTCACATTGTAATTAATGACACGTTTGTACAGAGGATAAGTTTCACACAGGCAACGTGGTAATAAACTCAGTTCTACAAGAACGAAAGTTATATCGAAAAATTTCTACATGCGCACAGAATATAAGTTATATTTTACTGTTGTTACTAAGTCCAATACACGACTTGTCAAAGAGTTCCAACACACGCAAAAGTTATAAGTTCAACTTAAATGATGGACTCAATGTCCAGTATAAAGGCTTTGTTATACATTAGAGTTCACACGCGCACAATTTATAAGTTCGACTTGACAGTCAGAAATTAAGTCCCACATGAAGATTTTGAATATTCGAGATACCCTCGGTCAGCACCCCGACGGACAACAACACTGTAGTGTGGAGAGTCAGGCTGGTCTCCCGGCTACGACTGTCTGATCTGGGTAAAGTGAGCTCTCCTAATATTCAGTTTGGGACTCCTACGTCATCATAACGTGATCTCTTTGAGGCTGATTATCTCGCGAATCCCTCGACGGATTTACTTGAGATCCGCAATTTGAGACGTTTACGTTATCCTGTTCAGAATGTCGTATCGCTCAAGTCGCTGCGATTATTATTGCAGAAATTTTTTATTTTTTCAATCGAATGTTCGCGAAGGCGTGACGTTCATATCCAGAACATACCAGGCCATGCAGGCTACACGTGGTGTCAGGTGGGTAGTCTATCTTGTCCCTGCAGCTACGTTACACACACAGCTGTCCGCGGCTCGCCTGCTCGCTCCTCCGAACGTAAACTAACCAAGTTCGCTCTGAACGTCCTGCGTGATGATGAAGTATAATTAATAGTAAAAAGACGGCATGTACAGGTCGTAACCGGTACAATATGAAATCATATTTAAAGAACATCGCATGATTTTTTTTTGCTAGTTGTTTTACGTCGCACCGACACAGATAGGTCTTACGGCGACGATGGGACAGGAAAGGGCTAGGAGTGGGAAGGAAGCGGCCGTGGCCTTAATTAAGGTACATCCCCAGCATTTGCCTGGTGTGAAAATGGGAAACCACGGAAAACCATTTTCAGGGCTGCCGACAGTGGGGTTCGAACCTCCCGAATACTGGATACTGGCCGCACTTAAGCGACTGCAGCTATCGAGCTCGGTGTGGTGTTTTTTGTGTGGACTGTTCTCAAACCAAATTATTCAAAGCAAATAATTTCAACACCCCTTAAATTATGTTCAAGGCGGCAAACACTATCAGGGACTTAAAAACTGATTGAGTCCGCATTTTTATTTGTTTCACAGCGAAAGTAATGGTAGGTATTTTTAAAGAAGAAGACTCATCATGGAATGGTGAACATTTTACGAATACAGTTTCGACAAACTATGTATTTCCGTTTTTAAGAGACCCGTCCTCAAAAGATTTGTTTCCTCCACAACAAAGCACCGTGTTTTAAACCCAGAGTGACCTGGTGCATCATTACATCTTAATATAGCCGAGAATCTAGGAGTAGGCCCTAATATCAAAAGACATAGTAGAGACAATTATGATTCAGAAACGAGAAAATCACAGGCTTTCTCAAGAAACACGTGTGTCACACCTCATTACAGTTTCTAAATTCATGCAAATGGATACAATTTTTTTTCACATTCTTATGCTTCCGTCCTAAAAGATAGCGAGATGTCCAAGAAGCAAATGGTAAACAGATAAATTATTGATATTGTTCATTTGAAAAACATCCGTTATAATTGCCAAGGAAAAATGGGTTAACATGGGTTTTATTTTATATTTCATTACTTCGCCCTGGTGGGGGTGTGATAAGCGTCATGCAATTATAATTATGATGAATTATTGAGGAATATATATTTCATTTTCAGAATAAATAGTATCTTACTGTACATACAGTAAGAACAGGCCAGGCCGAGATGGCAGGTTTCACCATACCACAGACTGTTGTCTCCATTGACATTAACAAACACAATGAGTGACTCCTCAGAAATTGTGACAACGAGGAAAGAGAGAGGATAACTTGTTGCCAGTTTTCATAGCCCCGGGCAGTCTTGGTAGTAGCAACAGCGCAGAGAGCCGAGTGCAAATTTCTGAGAAATGCCGTAGGGGTATCTCCATGTAACTAGCGGGAGTTGAACGCGGGGTTGGCACTGGAAGAAAAAAATATGAGCCTTCCCGGTCACGTGGTTAAGGTGGACCAATGGAAAAATTCACTTGACCAAAGCAAGGCGACAACTTCGTATTGTAAGAAGCACTAGCGAGGCTAACTCCGTGGATTAAACTGATAGAAGGAAGTGAAGTATCGATTCAGAATAAAGTGGAATTTAGGAGCCTTACTATACCATAAAACTTATAAAATGTTAATAATTGCGGGAGATTGCATGGTGTAATTCTGAGAATTCATGGACGCTATTCGTTGATTGGCTGAAGGCAAAGGAAGCCACAAAAGAGCGCGAAACCCCGAGCCGGGATACGGCAGCTAAATTCGCGAATATATCCATTACCAGCGAACGATAATAGTTGAGAATTGGTATAGAGCATTTGAGAACATAATTACATCATTGGATCACATATTAAAGCCACGGGCCAAACCGCAAAGTGTCGTATGAAGATATCGGGACTGCGCGTCCGAAGATGAACTCCGTTGAACTCGGAAGAGAGGGGATACAAGTATAAATATGAAGTCATGGACAAGGACTGACAACTACTTTTGACAGTGTGTTCGGGCGGTCACCACGCCAGTGGTGCGCAACTACGTTTGACAGTGTGTTCGGGCGGTCACCACGCTAGTGGTGCGCAACTACTTCTGACAGTGTGTACGAGCTGATAGCACGCCAGTGGTGCGTAACTACTTTTGACAAAGCGTTCGAGCCGTGACTACGCCAGGGGTGCGAGTGTGTACTTACTCGTGGAGTAGAGTTCGAAGTATTATATTGTTACATAGTACAGTGATTCATGACGTGATGTAGCTCATATTACAGTCTTGAGCAGTATACTAGTATGAAGTGTACCGAGCTCGATAGCTACAGTCGCTTAATTGCGGCCAGTATCCAGTATTCGGGAGATAGTAGGTTCGAACCCCACTGTCGGCAGCCCTGAAAATGGTTTTCCGTGGTTTCCCATTTTCACACCAGGCAAATGCAGGGGCTGTACCTTAATTAAGGCCACGGCCGCTTCCTTCCCTTTCCTAGCCCTTCCCCCTGTCCCATCGTCGCCATAAGACCTATCTGTGTCGGTGCGACGTAAAGCAACTAGCAAAAAAAGGTATGAAGTGTTTCAAATAGATAGGACTCAGTAAAGCATAACTTACGGAGTGTGAGATTCTACCAACAGATTAGGAAGTGCGTTACATGAGAACGGTCACGAGTGTTTATGTCACCTATTAAACAGTCGATTCTAAACTGATACCTGGTCAGCTACACGAACGTGAGACGGGAAATTCAAGTGCGCGCACGGGCCGTTGTAAAGGGAATCCCGAGGTATCCCATGTTCCTAGTGTCCGGGAAAGGAATGAAGAATGTATATCTACATTAAGTGGGCTAGATACAAGGCCGAGAGTGTAAAATTTGTGAATAGAATTTAGGGTGGAAATTATTCCAAAGTGCAACAGTTAATTTATTTGTTTTTATTCAAAATGTGTAAAGTTGAAAAGGGTCAAGGATTAATTCTTCAAGCTGGCATGAATACCAGTGGAATGCATTGCTAAAAACCGGAGGGGTTATGGCTTCTCGTCCGGTTTTAGCAGACTACAATGGCAGAGTTGAGTAACCTTTTAACATATTTGTAGATTGCTATCGTTAGGGGGAGGAAATCATATCAATTTATCATAGTAACTTGATTGTGAAACAAGCCGTTTACGGCTCGTATAAATTCAAAGATAGATAGACAAAGGCACAAATTAATATGTACATTAGATCGAGCACTCATCATAATTTTGATTATTAAATAGAGTATAGTAGGGTTGAGTTGTTCATTCAAGTGCTTGAGTTGTTTGATATGATATGGAGCACGTTTCACGTAAAGATAATGTTAATATTCATTTAGAAGTGCTTCCAAAGTGTTTTTCCGTTATCGGAACTTTTATAGATATTAAGGCATGTTGTTAAGATAATCCAGAGGGAGGATTGCCAAGTGATTTAAATTGTTGTGGGACGGAATGAAGTCCATTGATTTGTTTGTAAATATCGCGAAGTTCGCCAGTGGACAAAATAATAATAATCTGTACAAGTGTCGAAGTAGTACATTAAAATTTGGTAATGTGTAAAGGCGTGTTTAATAATAATCTTTGAGAATAAAGGCACAGGCCTAGTTGGATAGAATGATTGCAAATTAAAGTAATTTAAATGTGGAGATCACATGTGCCGTGAATAATTATAATTTGTGCAGTGAATCCGGTTTTAACACCAAATTTTGATTTAACGTTTTTGGACTCCATAATAATCATAAATAATTTTGGTAGAAACGAGATAGGCACTTTTATAATACGGTCACGCTATGTTTGAAATCCAGAGGGATTTGAGCCAAAAGTTGAGATTTGGAGTTTTGTGGGACAGAAATCCGGCCCGAAATGAAAGTGAATTGTACTGATGTTGATGAAGAAATAGATGGATCTTAAGGCCCACATAGAGGTTGTATTTATATACCGGTGTATTGAGTAGCAGAATAGAGTCCACACACCGAGGGTTAATTAGTGAAAATGTTTTGAAGAGTTCCAATGGATAAATGGACTTCAAAATGGAAAAGGAAGGAATAATTTAACACTTGCAGAGATTGGAGGTATTTGCCCAACTGCGGGGTGTTATGGGATTTGAGAATTGTCTTAGGAGCATATGGTCTCCATGAATTAACGACAGTACGAAAATAAGGCTGCGGGTTCGAACACTATTATGTCCCGACCGATGTGAATTCGGATCTTGGTGATTTCTGTTTGGGAGAGAACGTGTGTGACTAAATTATAAAGATGGGGAATAAAAATAAAGATTCTCCAAAGAATAATAATACTATTAATAATAATAATATTCCAAGTAAATCATATCTGGATTGATTAGTGCCAAAATAAATCGGAATTGTAAAAGGGGTTATGCGTTAAACATATTAAGAGTGGACTACCGTGTAACAGGCGAAATTAATTTTTTTAAATTAATAATAATAAATATAAAAAACTACTTTTTTGAAGAAGAAGAATTTACTTTTTTTATATTTTGGACATAATAATGATGTTGGGAGTTGAAATGAAAAATTTGAGATTTCTAACTAATAATAATAATAATGATAATGAGAATATTTGAAGAAGGAGAAGAAGAATAATCAAAGAAGCTACTTTTATTTATTTCAGATGAAAATAAAAAATCGCGAAAAGTTGAAATATTAGTCCGAGGATGATTACGGGTTACGATAATCATGATCTCCACGAAACATAATAATAATAATAATAATAATAATAATAATAATAATAATAATAATAATAATAATAATAATAATCATAATAATAATAATAATAATAATTAATAAAATATTTTTTTATTTTTCTTATTATTTCGGATGCTGATGATGGATGATACTAGGGAAGTCAGCTGGCGAATTAACGAAATAATGTCAATTGGTTGTAAATAATAAGTTAAGTTTATATGTGTACAATGAAGGCAAATCCCTACATCTGGACCATTAGGTTAGAGTCCCTTTGTCGTATTCCTTCAACTAACGATTAGCATATCTTGGTTAGGAACCCGGGGAGAGTTTGTAGTTTCCCGGGTTGGTCTCATCTCAATCAAAGTGGAGGCGATAACATGGTCCATGTAATCGCGCCTACTTAGCCAACAGGTAATTGGTCCATGATCAAATATGGTCATGGTGTTAACGAAGGTAAATCTGATACCTTCAGATATCAACGGTTCCACCACCCAAATGGAAGGGTGGTCAAAAGTGATAAATATTATCTAATCATTTTTCAGGAATAATTTGCCAAATTACCGGCAAATCAAGGGTCAACAGATTTTGATTGTGTGTAAAATTTCATTTGTTTACTTAAATAAAATGCTCCTTTAGCATTTGCAAGGAAACAGTTCCAGGTTCTTGTTCTTGTAGAATAGTACACCCTTGGTGACCGTTTAAATATCCGTCCCCATTCCTAGGACGGAGCCTTCATAATTTCCCTTTGCTCTGAATATATATAATTTGTGTGTTTTATGATGAGCCTTAAAGTTAAAGATTAGAGTGTCCCGTTCAACCCTGTAGTACTGATTGGATGGCGCCCTTACATTTAGTTTGAGATCTTATATCTCAAAATATTTTTTTTATTGAGTATTAGTTGCGATGGATTCGGACCGTAACACTCCCTGAGATAAATGCTGGTTGGGACTAAGGCTTTGAGCGGGTACATTACTAAGCATAGGTTATAACCACCTCCGTACAATTTTAATTTTGTAATTGTCCTTTACTCCCTAGTTCCCTCAAAGTTGCATTGTTTCCCTTGTCTTCCTCTCGTTTCCCTTCGATGAGTAAATTGAACATACCTACTGTACTCCCGTATATTGATTACGATATGGTTTGGCACTGGTATGTCTTTGTAAACCAAAATTCATATGCTTCGTGCTAAATAAGTAAAATGCATCAAATCTGATTGAAGCAGTAAATACAGTTGCAACTATAAAGCGATGTTGAGTTGTTGAATTTATTAAATAATCTTTGTATTCAAAACCAACGATTTCTACAGATTAATAACTGGAAAATGTTATCAGTATTCACGCACAGAATTTAAACGCTTTCCCATGCTCTAACACTTCCATTGAGTAGCTCAGGCGATTAGAGCTCTCGCTTTCTGAGCCCAAGTTGGCAGGTTCCATCCTGCCTCAAAGCTCAGTCCAATAGTATCTGAAGGCGTTCCAAACGTCAGCATGGGGTTAGTGGATTTACTGGCATGTGAAAGAACTACTGTAGGACGAACGTCCGGCACCTCGACATCTACAGAAACAGTCAACGTAGTTAGTGGGATGTAGAAACAATGGCACTATTATCATGAAACGGAGCAGAGTACCGAAGAGATCACGCACGCCAACCTATCATTCTCCACATGTCTGGTATTCCTTTGACTTGACACTTATTTGAGGACAGGTCTAATAAGGTTGACGGTCCAATTTATTACAGTTACCTACTAACAGCGGTTCTGAAAATTTCCGAAGATGTTCGTCGGAACCGAGGGTGGCAGTCTTCAAGCCTTAAAATTAAAACGCCGGGAATCGAACCTGGAGCCTCCACGTAATAGGCATATGCCCTGCGCTATACCACGGACTATGTAAAAACAAGAATATGATGTCAATTTGTATTGGGGAGATAGTTCCAAACTTTCTGTGGTTTCCCATTTTCATATCAGTTAAATGCTGAGACTGTACCTTAAGGTCACGGTCACTTTCTTACCATTCCTAACCATATCATATCCCATTGTCGCTATAAGACCTCTCTACATCCTTGTGACATAAAACATAATAATAATAAACAATAATAATAATAATAATAATAATAATAATAATAATAATAATAATAATAATAATAATAATAATAATAATAATACCTTACGCTCCAAGATGTTCGTCCGAAAAAACGGCGCAAGGCAAGATAATATTTTGCAATAAATATTTACTGATTTCGCCAGTGTTCATCCACATACCGTCTTGGACGAAATGGTTTACAGAGAATTTTCCACCGACCGGATTGCTGCGCGGTTTGGGTTGCGCAGCTGTCAGCTTGCCTTCGGGAGATAATGGGTTCGAACTCCACTGTCGGCAGCCCTGAAGATGGTTTTCCGTGGTTTCCCATTTTCAAACCAGGCAAGTGCTGGGGCAGTAGCTCAGTTAAGGCCACGGTCGCTTCCTTCCCTCTCCAGGCCCTTTTCTATCCCATCGTCGCAGAAAGAGCTGCCTGTGTCGGTGCAACTTAAAGCAAATTGAATAACAAGTGCATTTTCCTAAATCTAAAATACCACTGGAATCTACCAGCAGAGAACCCGTCAACTTGAACATACGAGGACAACACGCCAACTACTGTGCTAGACCTCCGAAGACGCCCTGAGGCACATAAAGTTATATTTTGTTATCCGTATAACTATTGTCTTATTAGAAATACAATACATAGAATTGAACCTTATCATCCATCAGCCAATCAGATAGCTTATGTATCTGCAGTGCCGCGGTACAAAGTGGAACATCCGGGTTTGAATACCAGAAAGTTCGTCTCATCATTGTTCAATTTTTATATTGGAATATTTACGCAATTCGTCTCGTCTACCTGAGTTGACCGGTAACTAAGAGTGGTATCTACGCATATAATCTCTGGCCAATCACACACTTGAACCATCTCTCTGTCATGAAAGCAATGGAGCGAAAGAAACATGTGTCATTTTAGAGAGGAGATGAATGCTTGCACTCGAGTTCATGGTTTGCATATAATTGATCTATTTAGAAGAACCATCATAAGATATAAATGTCACAGACAGAAAAATATTAGTCGTCAGTTGTGGGATGGGTATCCGAGGCGGTATTTTAGAGAAAATTTATCGTCATTGCACTTAGAAGAAGAGACGTGAGGAGTGTCAACATGCAGACGTGGGTCATAGCATCCATTTCGAACAACATAAAATATCTGTCATATATGATGCAACGTCGTCTGAATGATAAGTGCGCACGAGGAGTCACTTCGACCATTTTGTGTGCTGGCATACATCTGCAGTTCTGAGAGGGAGATCTTTCCGCCGATCAATGCACGTAAATCTGAATATAGAAGTAATAATATTCTTGTAAATTCTCAAAAAACACTTGATGTCACACATAAAATGTAAGGAATGAATCATAAAATATAGTGAACTCATAAAGGGAACATAAATAAAAAGTAGGAGAGGCTTATGGAGTTCTCTCCTGTAGGAGACACTACCATTAGATAAAGTATAGCTGTTGGGCGGATTAAATTTATTTTATTATGATTGTTATTATTATAAATTGATTTAGCTGAATGATTGGCGTAGCAACCTTCAGTTCACAGTGTCTCACGTGCGATTCTCGGTAGGTTTGGGGATGTTTGTAGCGTCAGATTAATTTTTTGGCTCGGGGACTGGGTTTCTGTGTTCGCCTTAATGTATACCACTCGATATACACGATAAGCATCGAAGTATCAGCCATCATAAAGATACACAATTGTGAATACATCTTTCACATGGGATTGGAGTCAAGAAAAGCATCCGGCCGTAAAACTGAGTGAAGTGCCGACTCCAAATAATTGGGTAAGTTTATGGCCGGTCCTCACTGTCGTATATCCTATCTGACCTCCTTTGGTCAACATTTGTTCTCTTCCGATCCCAGCGGTATTATAAATTGCGAGACTGAGGATGTTTTTCCATTTCTACGCCCTTCAAGACTCTTCCCTACTTTTGCTGATTCCTTCATTCTCCGGGGAATCAGTTTCTTCTTTTTAACATGGATATGTTTTTTGGCTGGGGGTCTATCTGGATAAGCCTCATCAATTTGCAGATACAATTTGTAACTATGGCAAAGAGTGTTCGTCTATGTCAGAGCCTCTCAGGGCACATGCGCCCGTGCATTGCACGACGCAAGGTGCAGGGGATGACTTCTCTAGGTTGACCAGAGTGCAAACCCCCACTCCACTTTCCCTACATCTCTCTCACCCGTTCGGCCTGTCTCCGCCTTCTTCACCTTCCCTACTGATTTTCCTCTCACTGAGAAATGTTTATATGTGGTGAGCGAAGACACTCAGTTGTATGGGACAATGTTACCGGTGTTAAAAACTCATCTTTCAATATGGTATGAGCAGACAATTTATCATCTCTTGCTCTTCTTTTCCTTTTCTTTCTTGTTGCAATTATACCAGTAATATCTGGAACAAGGGATCGGCTGACAGCAATTCTGAGAGCGTTCCTTGAATTACGATCAGAAATGTTCGCATTCAATCTAGTTTTCGTGCAAGTCAAAGCAGAAAAGAAAGGAAACTTTGACATATGCATGTGGAACCAACCATTGAAATAAACTTAGATAGATCTCGATGCAGCTTAAGAAAATCTTCCTTCGACAAATTTTCGTAGAATTCGAGCAAAGCCTTTGTATTTAATAGGTCCGGCTCCATGGATAAACGGTTAGCGTGTTGGCTTTTGGTCACAGGGTTCCCGGGTTCTATTCCTGGCAGGGTCGGGAATTTTAACCTTAATTGGTTAATTTCACTGGCACGGGGATTGGGTGTATGTGTCGTCATCATCATTTCATCCTCATCACGACGTGTAGGTCGCCTGCGGGAGTCAAATCAAAAGACCTGCATCTGGCGAGCCGAACTTGTCCTCGGACACTCCCGGCACTAAAAGCCATACGCCATTTCATTTCATTGAAAAATAGATCTTTTTGATGATCACGTAATTATTGTCCCACAGATTAAGCATTTGACTTTATCACCACGACTGAGAAAAAAATACGAAGTTAGTTCCCAGTTCGATTGAAATAGACTTTGGGAAGTGTTTGATTTCTTCGAAACAGGTTGCTCCATAATTATGTTGTTGTCCTGCGCTTATCCATTTCACTTATAAACAAGCCGCCTACCACCGAACGCTTCGTCGTTCTCAGAACACTACACCATCCGAGTCAAGCCGAGTTGAGCCGAGTTGGACCGATGCAAGTGCACGGAGCGCTTCGGTTTGCACGCGTGAGATTTTTGGAGTTTGAGAGGCCTTCGCCTATGTACATGCTGGTCGGAAACAACGTGAACCGCGGATATGAGCGTTAATGGGTTGGTCATACAAAAAAATAATTCAATAACTCCCACGGTTGTCATTTTAGCAGCCGCTGAAGTTAGCCAGTCAGATCGCTAAGCGAGCGAATTAAAATGAGCTTTGCGAGGCGGTGTTGCTATATCTGTACGAGGGTTAAGACAGGCTTGGGAGCACTCACCAAAGAAAGACAAGTTTGGAGTGCCCTTCGAGAGGATAGCTTTCGATATCACAGGAATATTTCCCGAACTGGGTGACGCTCCGGTGGTGGGGCGTGCAACTGAGGGTTCTCTTCTAGCCTGAATGCTCGCACACACTGCCGCCAGTTGATCCTCAGATACCCGTGTTCATCGCATATGTAGGAGATCATTGCTTTGCAGCCTTGGCATCCCGGCGGTGGCGAACGGCGTCGCGGTTGTGACGAGTGTACCTTCGGGTTCACTTTGCCCCTGACTGTTGGTACTCTCGCCAATGACGTCGTAGATGACGTCGTATTCCTCGTTACCATCCTGAGACTGATTATAAGGATGTCCCTGAGCCATTATTCGCCACCGAGCATCAGGTGTTGACGGATTTCGCCGTCCCGAAGCTCTTTGGGAAAGGTGTAAGCAGTCTCCCGTTGCATGTATTCTGTATGCCTCCTAACGCCCTGTGGGCCAGCTTTTCTAATTTCGCGGTGAACTACTGCAGCGATTAGCCTGCGTGCTGCATCCTCTCCTTTCGTCGGACAACCAGCAGGTTGTCACCGTAGTATCCCTCGAGTGTCTTCATGGTTTTCGTACACTCTGCGTAGCACTTCTCCATGCAGTCCGGTGATGAGCTGTATGGTCCTTTCCTCTGGTATCCACTCATTAAGGTTGTCCACGGTCTCGAGCTTGGTCCTGAAGGTCGTTCAGGAGTTGCTCCTATCGAACCACGGTAGTTTGTCCTTAAGGACACTGTCACCCTTATCACCACTTATAGGACTTTGTATGGCTTCTAGGGCCGTCATCCTACCCTATAGATCACGTATTTCATGCTTCAAGTCTTGAACACCAGACTCGATCCGCACAGTATTTTCTATCATTTCACATACATCCTGCATGATAACCCTTCTTAATTTTATTAAAGCGCATGTACCTTCTTTAGACTGAACTGTACACCCTTTAGTCCTTAGAGGTAGCCACGAGGGAAGAACCTATGAGAGGAGGAAAGAACAAAATAATATTAAACGGATGAAATTGTACATAAATTGTCATCTCTTACAGACCGTAAATGGTGGCATATATGATCAGTGCATGTACTGTATATCCCTTCCACCAGTGTATAATGGTATTCCAGCGTGGAATTCTCCAACGGCCGTAGCCGTGTTGAAACATCGGATCCCACGAGATCTCCGAAGTTAAGCAACATTGGGTGTGGTCATGATTTGGATGGGTTGCCACGCGCTGTTTGTGGGGGTAAGAGAATGGAGGAGCGGAAAGGAACTGGCCAACCTACCGCACGTAAACTCCGGCTCAGGACACCTCTGTGGAGGTTCGGACCTGCCTTCGGGCAGAATACACCCTTACCTTAGTGTGGAATTCCAACTTAATTTGTCACATAAGACCAATTACTACATTTACTAAAACTGAATATGTGACGTTTGTAAGGTTAGTATTCCATTGATGACTGAGTGAATGTATTATTGGTGATGTGTGAGTAACTAAGAGAATGTAAGGTATTACTTAACTTGCATTTCAATGAGGTTTGCTGCCAGAATATGAATAAACGAACTACTGGCGTAAGGAGAATGCATCTTCATTGAAGTAAATCAAGAATATATTATAGAATGCAGTAACATTCCTTTAAACTTTCACAACCTAGTCTTGCAACGATACGGTTTCACTGAATTATAAGGCTGCTGCTGATGGTGATGTTAATGATGAGTATTCCTGTCTTAAGAGTTCCGTCATCACGATTATGGAATTCTGATGATAACGTTTGTGACTGATGATCGTATACCAATTCATATTAGAATTACAACATTGGACATAATCAGAAGTCAAAAGGAAATGCAACTTTACCATAAGACATATTGAACCCATGACCTTTGTGCCCTAAGAACATTATGCATAAATCGACAATCATTTAAAAGTTGGATTCTTGATAGTATGGATTTGACACGTGACGAGGGGGTGATTACCTTCGGTCCCACGCTCTGGGGTACGTGACGTCAGCCACACGTGTCGACGGCGGAAGAATCTCAAGTCATTTTTGTGAACTATTTCAAAGCGCGTGTACATGGCGTGATCCAAGCCAAGTCAAAAAAAATATAGTGCCTATCAAAGGGGGTCAATCATCTCACAAATCGAACCCGTAAAAGTTTTAAATGTCCATGAACACTACCGCCAGAAATGTAGCAAGCATGTAGTCACTTTCAAAACTCTTGAAATTACAGTTTAGTTAAGTCAGAAAATTTATAGAAATTTTCTTGGCGGCAAAGGGAGAAATCCGAAGAGAGGGGGTAACTGCTATAAATATGAAGGGACGCCATGACGAAGTCTCCTTCTCCAGCATTTGTGATACAAAGCGGACGAAAAATTGTTGAGCTGCTCTGCGAAATCAAACAACGAAAGTAGACTGAGTTCAACTGCAGATTTCAGCCAGTGTGGCTAGGTCTTGTCTCCATGAGGAGATAGTTTTCTTGAGTGAAATAATTGTACCAGATAGGACGGTCAAAGTACTGAATAAATTCTAATGTGATTAAGTAATTCGTGTGCGGAAATAATTATAGTCCATCGTGTGC
Source organism: Anabrus simplex (assembly GCF_040414725.1). NCBI lineage: Eukaryota > Metazoa > Arthropoda > Insecta > Orthoptera > Tettigoniidae > Anabrus > Anabrus simplex. The sequence continues at coordinate 268,876,795 of NC_090268.1, forward strand.
GCTCAGCAAACAAGTGAAGGGTATTTTCTTTTTTTTAATGCTTTATTCCAGGAAACCTGAAGAAACATAATGGTTTGTAAAGCCATGAATGTTAGAATGGCTAAATAAAATGCCAGGGTCGCAGGTGAGCCCTATGACGAACACTGGTGTGACTACATGAGGTAGGTGACTTTCCATCTTACTACCTCTTATATCTTGTCTCATGATCTCTAAAAGTGTATTTGAATGGGGATATACGACGCAGTGGTCACCCCTACTAAGTTTTGTAAATGTGAGAGTACGACTAAAAGAGTCATTTGTTTTATTTCCCACTTGGATAAATTTTTGAAGTCTTGCGAGTGCCGTATAATGTTGTAAAAGTTATTGAATAGGGTTTCGAAGTGATATCACGTCCAATGTAGATCGTCATCCGTGTGAGTGTACTGCCTATATTTTGTGATGCCAAATTAAGATGTTCATTCGACGTAAAAATTTTCTGTCTGCAATTTGACGTAAATAATAATAATCCATGGTTACTCATTTTCAATCGAGTGGAAGCGCGCTGTCGGGTGAGAACCTAGGGTGATGAATTTGGTCACGGAGAGAAACGTTTTTCTAGGCCCATTTTAAACTGTGTCTGACTGACAATAAAAAGATCTATTAGAATGTGTCAGTCATTTCTCGTAAAAATCAAGTTATTAAATACGATATCCTTTATGCGAAGTTATTCATGATTAATGCATTGTGCGATATTAGACGTCGAGATTTCTAGTGAGGATTTTATTCCAGTTCTTTGTCGATGATAATTGTGGAGCTGGGAAACAGAGGTTAGTTTGTTGATATGAGATTTGTGAATCAGGTTGGACCTGTCATTGAAGCCGGGACATGGAAGCCCGAGGAATGTTTTATATGAGTTGAGATGAGATGTGCGAATCAGGTTAGAGTCCTGTCATTGAAGCCGGGACACGATAGCCCGAGGTATATTTTATAATGTTGGGAATGGAAAGAAATTCATAGAAATCCATAGCGGTATTAATTGGCGACGCGTATAATTAGTGTGGGCATCTTGAAGCATAATCTGTGCATTCTGTTGGTTAGAATATCTTATTTGTTTAATTTTGTCGGCAGAGTTTAAAGGAGAGCATTTTGAGAAGCCAGTCAGGTAGAACGAACCGGGTGTTTCACATCACTGACAAGCGAACTTGGGGGTGAGAGGCCTCAGCTGATAGGGGGGAAAACAGCGGGGATATAACGGGACACGCGTGGAAAATTGAGATTGTATTTCTCGGCCAGGGAGAACGTTAAAATGCTGGATTTAGTTGAAATTCATAGCCGGTAATAATCTGAGTATTGTGAAATACTGTAAATTTTGTTTAATTGGGGACGTAATGAACATTTGAAATCACGAACTTTGAGTATAAGGAACAGAGTAACCAAATTCAGGGTTGTCCAAAATATAGAGCGATGGTCGTGAAGATTGGTTTGTTTGTGAGGGGTGTGCAAAATTCATAAATGGTATGACGAGATGACATCGTAATTATATGGCGGGTTGTTTGGTTTGTACGTAGATTATTAGGATATCCAAGTGTTAATAATGGTTAGGACTAGATTAGATTTTAAAGTGTGAAATCATGAGACAAGATATATAACTGGACATGAATTATGTAACAATTCTTTTCCAGCCAGACAAACATCACAAGATTGAATTCACATCACAGCTGCGTAGGAATTTGTGAAGAAACCAGAGTCCGCGGAGATACATTTTACGGTTCTTTAACATTTCGTTAAATCATTTAAATTTATTTAATTATTAAATTCAGTGAAACCGCATTTGAAATAACTTTAATCAAGCGAATAACTTGGAGATGCATTCTGGAAATTTTAGTTTGTTTTTCTGGGGGAATATTTAAATACAAAGTAACGATTAAAGGGACATATCCGAAGGAAATGGATTTTACTGCCACAAAGTTTGTGAGCATTGCTATTGTTGTAATTATTGAACTTTGATTGATTGAGCAGTGAATGTGCTGGGGATAGTAAAGTGGAAACTTTGGTCATTAACCGATGTAACTTAATCGTGTTTAGCCTTCAGCCTAGAAACTTGGATGGTCAGGGGGTCATCAACCTCAGTGACTTAGATTAGGGCCATATGCCATTGTAGCCTCATTTCCTTGCGGTCATCATCCACAATGACTTTAAAGTAACTTAGAAGATTAGATGTCGGTCCATGACATAGACGCAGGTCACATCGATTCAATTAAGGGTCCATGCCGTAGAACCACTGTGTGGCACACACCGATTGGACGGCCTTAATTATACCCAGAGTCCAGAGTTCGTGTCACGGTGGCTGGACCATAACGAATCACTATGATGGCACATGTGGTCTCACATGGAAGCCGAATTTAAGGATTTCCAGACTTTCCTTTCTTAAATGATTAATAATTGAGACAATGGTTTCTAGTAAGAATGCCCATCAGGCAGTTACGTTAAAGTCTCACACCAGTGTTCTGACCTTTATGTAAAATGATTGTGGTGTCCAGTGGACACAATTGACTTCTATGACACCGTTGACATATCAGATTGCTTCAGAATTTTCCTGAATAAATAGGAATCTTTTAAATAGACCTTTCATTCCAGTAGATAGATTAGAATTACTGAACCCTACCTTTACCTCAGCAAGTGACGAAGAACCCGATACGACCCAAGAGACAGATCTCATGAACTTTGCTGATAGGTAAGAAAGGTAGGTATCCCTCAATATGGACCAAAGGGTTCAATATCTGTGTCGGTGCGACCTAAAGCCAATTCTTGTCTCATCTTGCACGATGTAGAGCTGTCAGCAGACCTCGTCAATAATTATTATGGGAGACAGTGTTGTGATATATGAATTTTAAATTGATTTTGACCGATTTTAGCGCGGTTGGTTTGTAACTAATTATTTTGAACTTAACGTCTTTTAAATGGTTTCTAATTTCTTTTCTAACCTTTTGCCTGAATCTCTTTTAATTTTTGGTATTTGTGATAAGTGTTTTGAAATATGTTGCTTTCGATAATCGATGTTATTGTAGATTTATGTGAGAGATATATTTCTATATCAGTGCTTTATTTATTCCGAAACAAACGTTTCCTGTTTTAAAATGATATATTGATATAAGTCCCTCTGACAATTTTATCTTTATTTTAATTTCAGTCAGTGGGTAAGTTTAAAAATGTCATTCATTTCGTTTCCTATCATAAGATGCAGACGACTTCGGTGCTTGAACCCTTAATACAACCATACACATCGCCATCATTCATCAATGTTCTAATATGAACCAACAACAACTCGTTGGGTGAAAATTGTTAATCCCTTCTCGATCATGGCGCTTGACCCAGCAGAAGAGTGTAGGGTCGTCCTGCACCTTTAGGAACCAGTTACAAGCTGAATGGTTTCAGCGGTAACACACTTGAGCGAGGAATTGAAAACAAATTTCTCTTACCAAACTACAAGGACAATGCATTACAGCGTTGCGGATGTCACCGTTAGTGCTGTGAACATTCTCAAAAACAGATCCCGCTAGAACAGCCGTAGAAGCTAATTGTATTAGACGTCTGTTTGTGAGACTTTTCATTGTTTCATTGTTTCTTGCTGAGTCTCGAGAATGTGGTGTGGTGTGTTGACCCCTATGCTAGTTGGCTAAAATGGTCGAATACAGCCCACGAAGTCTAATTCAGAGATATCTTGCTCCACCTCCATAGCAGTTGATTAATTATCTGGGACTTTCTCAGTGGTCTTTTCCTCCGAGTCAAGATCACATTCATCCATAAAACATTACTTCACTGCCCATGTGTTTAATTTCACTGTGTGGAATGGTGATGAAACCTTCCCATTGTGAAGATGGATAGGCTTAGAGACATGTTGGAGCCTTCAGAAAGAATGGGGGTTGGTAGTCTTCTGGAGTGACTTCATCATAATAGAAGAGCTTCAAAGCCATCACCACTTCTAGTGGAAGACTCTTCATACTCAGGCTCATCATGTATTTGCGGAAGAGTTTGCCTAAAGATTTTCGCAGATTTTAAGTGTCCACCTCAGCCGCTGATTGCTGCATAGACTGTGAACATGAATTACCATTGATGACAACATCTTCAGCTTGTTTTCAAAAAATATAAATTCTTTAAATATTCTTCTAATATTAATTAAATTACTGTAACAATGATGTATTGTTGAATAGTATACACCTTATTCACTACCTTAAATTTCACATTCGTCACATCTATACATGTTTCGATCCCAATTCTATTATCTTCAATAGATTGCTAATACTGGCATTCTTCTTCTTCTTCTTTATCGTTTAGGCCTACTGAGGACCACGGGGCTCGTATCTACTCTTCGGTAAAGTTGTTGCTTTCTTCTTCTAATACTCCTTCATTTGCTGACTATGAGCCAGCTTTCTCTCCTCTGTCCACTTAGTTCCTGTAGTCTTTTTACTTGTAAGGAACGTTGGGAAAATTTTCTGTCGGATGGCTTGACGGAACAGTAGTCTGTCATGAGTTTGTTCCAGTGGGATATCTAGTTGTTCCATATCCGACTTAACTGACGTGATCCATTTGTTCTTAGAAGCCTTGCCTCTTCCTGTTACTGTGAATATCCTGTTGGTGAGTCTTTTGGAATCCAGACGGGCCAAGTGTCCAAGTGCCTTTTCCTTATAGACGTGACGAAGTCCTCCTGGTGTTCATACAGTTCATCATTATGGCGGATTCTGTAAGTGTCTTCTTCCTCTCTGATTGGTCCTAATATCCTCCTCAGGATCTTCCTCTCTTTTAATTAGAGCTTTCTGAGTGGGCCCTTCCTGGCCATTACAAGGCGCTCAGAAGCATACAGAACAGATGGTTTGACGACCGAGTTGTAGTGTCTGAGTTTGAGGTTCTTGGAGAGACAGTTAGATGAATAGATACTATGACACGAGTGATAAGCCCTTTCAAACTTGGTACATCTGGCATCAATGGCTAGGTTCTCGCTCTGATTCGCAGAGATCCTTTCTCCCTAGTACTTAACTGCAGGTACTTTTCGTATGGTAGCGTTTATGAGAGGAATTGTAGAAGGGGCCTCCTTGATATTGGTCATAAATTCAGTCTTCTGGATGCTGATCTTCAGACCAGTCTTAACCGCTACACCATAAAGTCTCCGTAAGTTATAGGTAGCCTCCTCTATATTGTTTGCCAGTAGAATGAGGTCATAGGCAATGAGGTCATCGTTCTCCATTCCCTAATGATCTTTTCCAGGACACAGTTGAAGAGAATGCAGGAGAGACCATCACCCTGTCTGACTCCTGTTCTGATTGGAAAACTTTTGGATAGTTCACCTCTGAACCTGACCTTGGACGTCGTGTTCCTCAGAGTGGCTTGAACCAATCGTAGGGTTTTCCCATCCAGACCAAGTTCCCGTAGTATGGAGAAAAGGGTGTCTCCGTCCACAGAGTCATACGCTTTCTGAAAACCTACTAGGACTACCACCCAGGGATGTCCATCTCGGCTTTTGTAATTGAGAAATGTCTTCAGATTGTATATCTGTTCTGGACAAGATCTAGTCTTACGGAAACCAGCTTGGTATTCTCCTAACTGTGAGTCTAGCTGTGTGATGACTCTATTGAGAAGGGCTACAGAGAGGATCTTGTAGTTAATTTGTAACAAGGAAATACCTCTATAATTGTTGAGGTCTGTCTTACTTCCCTTCTTGTGGAGGGGATGATTCACGGCAGACGTCCATCCTTCGGGTAGGGGCTCTGTTGTCCATATGTTCTTTATGATTTGATGGATGCTCTGCAAAGACTGGTCATCTGTATGTTTCCACATCTCGGCAACTATGCCGTCTTCACCTGAAGCCTTGTTGTTCTTGAGACCACCGATGATGTCCTTTATTTCTTCTCTCGTAGGTGGTTGAGAATCAGAATTCCTGTGTGAAGGCTCATGGAAAATAAGCTTTTCTTTAGGTTCCTCTGCGTTTAGTAGCTTCTGGAAATAATCTACAAGAGTTTTGGTGCAGTCTTTATTGTTCAGTTGAATTATTCCATCTGGCCCGTGGAGGATGAGGGTAGGAGCTGTGTATTGGGTCGTTTGCCTTTTAAGTCCTTTGGACAGGTCTCTTGAGTTGTTTCTGAAAATTATTTTCAGCCTGTTGCATTAGGCTCCTGAGGTAATTTCTCTTGGCACTGCGGATGGTGTTAGCTGTAGCTTTTCTTTGCATGAGGAAGGCTTCATAATTGACTTCAATTTTATGTTGGTTCCACCTAGTCCAGGTTTTACGCCTTTCTTCTATAACGTCATCACACTTTGAACTCAAACTGGCATCACATATTGTAGCTAAAATCATTTAAAACGGAAGTAATAATGTTATAAATGTTCAAATGTTAAAATTTTCTTATTAAGAAATGTTTGTGCTCTTATAAAGTCGTGGTTAAAAGTCTTCAGTGTGTACTGCTATTCAGTTGTCGTGATATCCTCTTAATGTTATCATTAGTTGAAAGTCTACTAATTGGACAAGGCGGTATCTGATTAATAGTAGATATTACGTGATATGGTTTGCTGACAATAAGGATTACCATAATTGCATATGTCTCTGTGGTATGATTGTCTGTAATTGGAAAGTTAAATTAAATTGATTGCCAAGGAAACAAAAATGTGGTCTCATGTGTTTGTGAGTAATAAAGGTTTGACAAACCTTCTTTGCCCAGTTGAACGATGTGTTTATATGCGTGATTTTGTGCACACTAACCCGGATTATCGTGTGCTGTAGGCTCAAGGTCTTTTTTCAATTAACTTGGCTTAAGATCAGTATCAGGCCAAACAGCCATCTGGATATGAAAATATGCTGGTTTGAGCTTTACAATTAGTTACAAGTCATTGACACAGTTTGAAATATATATATATATATTGAAACAGGAACAATCCGGTTACGCCTGCAATTGCCAGCAATTGAACTGGAGACCGCACGGCCTGTTTCATAAGTTTAAATTGTGCGCGTTGTAGTCTGTGAAGTAACGCATGCTGCTAGCGAGCTCAGCTTCAGCTTGCGAAGGCATGACTAGGGCTCTTTAAAGACTAGGTATGCTCGCCCGCCATTATGGTTCATTCCTGCACTACGTTGGTAAGGCAGTTGACCGCCCCAGCCTTGTATATCCCTCTTTTTTTACTGTTCTCCACGCTAGAAAATAATGCTAAACTAACATAAGCCTACTGTAAAAATGCTCATTCTCAGTATTACTCAAACGGTTACTCAACATAAATATTAATATATTTCGTACATTATTGTGTAATTTTTATTCGAGACGGTGATTGAGCAAGATCGTTGATAATTTGTCTTTTAACAAACAAACTAGGCAGGTACTCTCACTGGAGAAATATTAGAAAAAATAGCTTACTAATAAATCGTTTTTTGTTATTAATATATTATTGATACGTTTATGAAAGGTACCAATATGTAGAAAACCGCGGTACCGTCAAATGAAATAATGACACCGTGGTATTGATATAGGCTACTCTCATTCTTAAATCGTGGAATTTGACGTGGTAATCGGTCAGTGTCGAAGATATATAGATTGTGATAGAAGATTTTCATACCCTATGATCTCAGTCGGTATTTCATACTTGCGTGAAATTGATTCAGCGCTATTTTCAATGTTGTTGAAATAATAAGAAAAATATTCTTCCAACAAAAATAACACTGAAATGTGATGTTCGAAGACGAACACACCCAAGTGACTGGGATTCTTTAAGTTTATTTCTTTCTTCTAAAATTTAGTCCCTTTTCTTATTTACCACTGTTCAAAAAAAGACATTCTATGTTAAAGTAACATAGGCCTACTGTAAAAATACTCATTCTCAATATTACTGAAACGGTTACTCAACATGAATATTACTATATTTTGTACATGATTGTGTAATGAATCTCATCAGTTTATGCAGTTATAGTGAACAGAGGATTTCAGTTTATTCAACCGAGCATTCATGAAACACATGTTATTATAAATTACATTCAAGAAGAAAATCGGAATAGAGTAATTACTTCTATAGCTGAATCTTCTCTCCCAACCGGAAGTATTGCTCTGATAATCAGTTAGCAGTGAATTGTAATGGGAGTGACCCATGAGCTGTGGAGAATAGTGAAAATTTTTGACTTTGGCAAAGTTAACAGTACTTTTTTTTTTACAGAGATTCCTCTGGCTTGATGAGAAGTAGTATGATTTCTCAACACGACTCACCTTATTAAACTTCAAAGGGTTGAAAAATTTGTTAACTTGCTCAGGCATCACATTTAAAAAAATATGATAAAGTAATATTTTACAAATTTACTGTCTCATTATATTTCAGTGGGCTTGGCAGACTGATATGTAATAGCAACTACTGGTTCGGTGAGGAAAGCAGCGGGAAACGACCTCACTCCTCATTTCCCTAGTACGCCTCTTCAGTGATGCCTACACCATCTATGACAGCTGATGGCGGAGCTGTTGAGGATCCAACCAGCCTTAGGCCTGAAGACTGAACATACATACATATATTACAATATACCGGTATACAAAACAATAATATTCCATTCCTTGTTTACATTTTTCTCTTCTTTTCCGAAGCAATCCCATACATTTTACGTCGTTTCCGTACATTCTTGTTATAGTCCACAACAGCATAATATCGAATTTTGAAGAAGTGTCTAACAATTTTTTCTTTTAAATTACAGCACGTTGGAAAACATGTACTGGTACATTAATTTATCATTCAAAATTTTCTACATTACAAGATTTGCACCATTTTGCACTGCATAATGCTTACAGTCCCTATAGAAGACCTCACAGTTAGAAATTAATTTCATAACTTCTCAATTCGGTTTCTTTAGACCACTCAAATTAAAAAAGAAATGCGAATGTTTCAGAGCATGAGTCAGAAAGCTCATAGTTTAATACCTGTATGCATATAGGCCTACTACATGTCTTGGTTTTCAATATGCATTTGCTGTACTACCACCAATGTTAAACAAATTATTTCTTTTATATGAAGTTAGTTTTGACAAATATTGTAACTGTGGTGTTTGGATGTTGAACTCCTGTTGCCCGCTTTTGGGGCAGAACTAAATATTTAAGGATCGATGTAGAGACATTACCGTACTACACTTAGGTGCTGAACAACCCACCATTATATAATAAGTATCCACATAAATATAGCACTATTCTGTCCCTGCACGCAGTGATTAAAGCAATACGTTCAATGTGACGAAACGAGCGCTAGACTAGAGTTTGATCACATGGCCCATTGCTCATGTATGAACCAAAATGGCGGCTAAGCATACCCATCTTATAGAGCCTTAGGCATGACCGTGACGTCACGGAACACGCAGCTTGCAGGTCAGAAGGAATGATCCAGAAGCTTTATTCTATCTCCGCTTCCTGATGAGATAACAGCAAATGGACAACGGTATCTTGTAGCCGCCAATAACGAATAGATCGTACTCAAACTTCAAGTCGATAACTGCATTATTTGAGGAGATATTAAAATATCGGGTGATATCCATGACATTCACGCCCAGGGTCAATCTTTTGTATAAAAGACGAGCCTGGACTCTCAACGACACACAGCGATCGACAGCAGAGACCGGTGAAGGTCTGCTGCATGACGTAGTACCGGTGAGTGTGACTTAACTTAGTGCTTGGAGTGCCAAGTTCCGAACATCTACAACATCGAACTCAGTATCAGCGAGGCACGACCTAGGTGATAACTTTGTCTGTGACAGCGGTATAACTTGATACTCTTAAAATTTTTAGTCCACTTCTAAAGGACTTATTTAAAAGCAATCAAACACATTGACATTTTACATTGCTTGCTTGAAAACACAATTGTCATATAATGGATATATTATGTTGTGCCGTGTGCTACAGAACTGTCAGTAAACAACATAACTTGCAATTTAATGAGACAGTGACCAGCTATTTAGGACTCTGTTTATTAAGATTACGTGCCCGTTATTCCACGTAAGGGAGCATAGACTGTGAAACAGAGCATTAATACTTTATGGTGTGTTAAATAGACAGTAGACTGTTTCTCGATCATTACGTGTCCGTTATTTCACGTAAGGGAACATAGACTGTGTAATAGAATATTTCGCCGTTTTCGTGTGAGAGGTAGAATGTGGGGACTCTGCTTAGACTTCACGAACTGTAACCAAACTTACAGTCGGGAACACAGTGCATTCAGCGTATCGAACTTGTGTAGTTGGACTGTGACCGTACGATCATATTATTAAGTGGAAACTTGTTTCAAAATTTCATAAGTGAAATTTCACTACGAACGTTACACTTCTTAATTATGAACCGACAGTGCTATAACACTCCAAGTGGCGTATGCAGTTTGACGCCAGATGCATAGACTCAACCGCCCGTATCATCGTGTGAACATCTGCCGAGGGAGACTTCGTAGCTTCGGAGGATACGTGGTGATGGTGTTCCGGATCGTCGGGGACATATGGTAATAGTGTTCCTGGTCACCAGTGGATACGAGGTACTAAGGGCCTGAGGGGACGCAGGCAGACGGAGCCAGCAACTTCAAGATCCATAACTACTTAAAGGTGATATGCATCTGTGTTGTTTAAAGAACGGTCAGCTCGAACTTTATGAACTGTGACTTCTAATTTAACTTTCAAGTCCACAAGTCACTTTCAATTTTCCAAATAACTTTCAGTTTCGGAAATAACTTCCAGTGTTACACGTAAGGCTAGTGTTGTATTAAGTCTTACCACAGCTACTCGAAAGCTCAAACAAACTTGCTAACGAGTGGAAAAAATTGAAAAATATTTATAGGCCGGTGAAACAGGGGCTATTCCCAAACTACTGAGGTAGCACGCATGGAAATAACTTTAATACATTGCAGATACGAAAGGTTACAAAACGTAGCACCTCAAACCAAGATGAAGGGGAGCTCGAGAGTGTACTTCACTCTCTATCCCCGATTTACAGTTAAAGATTTATGAAATTATTACATCAGCCGGCAGAAAATTACATTTTTAGAAAAGGAAGGTTACATAGTTAGTGATTCGGACCTTTCTCTCGGATTAAACTGCGGAGTAAGCAAGAAAGAAAGATGTTGTGTGGCCATTACCTGTTGGATGTACTGATGCCTGAAGAACGGGCCGCCCGCCTCCTGCTTTGACTCACACACTTAGTAAGATGACGATCAAGTGGAATAGAAACGTGAAAATCCGCAGTTTATTAACCCTCGGGGAAAGTTCGAGACCATTCAAGATTAAACTAGCCACACCCTCTCACGTTTATTGGGTAGTTTCAAAGTTACACTGAGAACCGAAGAAGACTGCTGTGATAGGTTGAAAATTAATTACAAAAATTTGGGATTGGCTAGATTCAAAACTGGCGGATATAAAAAGGAAATATTGCCAACCCAAAAATAAATGAAAATCAATCAAAAAAAATACTTATGAACACAAAACTTCTTTGAATAATTTCTTATACCTCGCACCAGGCTGCATGATCATAGTTTTTGGTAGTGCCATCTATGGAAGAATGTCCAAGCTTCTTGATGGATAGCAAACAAAACTCGTAGATGTACAGTCAGTTCAGGAAACTTCACAATAACAAAATTACATCATATTTTAATGGTGACATCTTCTGAGTAAATTTCTAAGTTGGTGTAGTTTCAGTTTCACTGTTTCACCAATAGAGGAGTTCTTTTAGGCGCTAATTTTGAATGCGCGGCGTAGAGATGTACCTCCCGGTACACCGCTTAATATCTGCTCTACAGAAAAAGGTAAAATGGCTCTTTAGTTTTGCCTCTTACCCACCTTGAAATGACATGCACGCTTTCACAGTCATGCCACGATGGCAGCTTTAAGTATTTTCACTTTCTTCTTCTTCTTCTTCTTCTTCTTTTTCTGTTTACCCTCCAGGGTCGGTTTTTCCCTCGGACTCAGCGAGGGAACCCACCTCTACCACCTCATAGGCAGTGTCCTGGAGCTTCAGACTCTGGTTCGGGGATACAACTGGGGAGGATGACCAGTACCTTGCCTAGGTGGCCTCACCTGCTGTGCTGAACAGGGGGCTTACGGGAGGTGGGGGAGATTGGAAGGGATAGACAAGCGAGAGGGAAGGAAGCGGCCGTGGCCTTAAGTCAGGTACCATCCCGGCATTTGCTTGGAGGAGAAGTGGGAAACAACGGAAAACCACTTACAGGATGGCTGAGGTGGGAATCGAACCCTCCTCTACTCAGTTGACCTCCCGAGGCTGAGTGGACTCCGTTCCAACCCTCGTACCACCTTTCAAGTTCCGTGAGCATAGCCGGGAATCAAACCCGGGCCTCCAGGGGTGGCAGCTAATCACACTAACCACTGCACCACAGAGGCGGACGCTTTAAATATTTAATTATAGTACTTTCTGCCTGTCAAACTTTAAATAAAACATGTCCAATAAACAATAAGCTTTCACGGTTAGCATCTTGATGAATATACAAGGTAATTTCCGGGCTTGCAGACCATGATCCTGATCTTCGGAGGAAGCATATTCCTTAAAAATCCAATTTAACCACGACCTAAAAGCGCAAAAACTATCTTCTGTATTCCTACCCAACGAATTTTTACATCAAGGAAGAAAATCATTGCCAGTAAGAGGCTGGTACTAACGACTTTTATTGATAGTCTTCATATGGTGCTCAGGCAACCTTCACGTGACGAATGTAAAATACATTTTAATTACGGGCCTGATGATAGATATGCTAACGAGTCTTGAAGTGATTTTAGAATTCATCATGTTCCTATCGATTAAATATTAAAATGCGCTGAAGATTTAACATTCACATAATTCTTACGCTATTACAGCAAATTATAAACAGTTGGGAGATTCGCATCACATCGTAGAGATGTAGTTGATATCGCAAAGAAACTTGAATGCTATTTTCATTTCATTTCACGGTTAATTAACATGAGATTACATTCGTCCGCCTCTGTTGTGTAGTGGTTAGTGTGATTAGCTGACATCCCCGTAGGCCCGGTTTCGAATCCCGGCTCTGCCACGAAAGTTGAAAAGTGGTACGAGGGCTCGAACGTGGTCCATTCAGCCTCGGGAGGTCAACTGAGTAGAGGTGGGTTCGATTCCCACCTCAACCATCCTGGAAGTGGTTTTCCGTGGTTTCCCACTTCTCCTCCAGGCAAATGCCGGAATGGTACCTAACATAAGGCCACGGCCGCTTCCTTCCTTCCTTCCTTCTTCCTTGTCTATCCCTTCCAATTTTCCCATCTCCCCGCAAGGCCACTGTTGAGCATAGCAGGTGAGGCCGCCTGGGCGTGGTACTGATTATCCTCCCTAGTTATATCACTTATATCCCCGACCCAGAGTCTGAAGCTCCAGGACACTACCCTTGAGGCGGTAGAGGTGCGATCCCTCGCTGAGTCCGAGGGAAAAACCGACCCTGGAGGGTAAACAGATAAAGAAAGAGATTACATTCTATCCAAGTCTCCTTAGAACTGGTTAATTTATAATGCACTATTACAAGTCTTGCAGTGGTTTTACACTTTTAGGTCAATCATTTCACATGCTGCCCAACAGAAATACAGGCAAAATGTCCGGCTAAAGAACCCAAGGTGCTTACTTGCTTTGTCAGCTTCATGGTTATATAGCCATGACGAGAAATCAGTATCAAACACAAACATACCGCGGGTTTCAGGCGGTGTCACCGTAACGCAGTTGGTATGGCGCAATCCTGTCAACTCGGAGGTTCGCGTCCAAATCCCTTTCCGGGAAATTTTTTGTTTTCTTCCATTGGTGCCCTCAAGCAGGTAATAAGCCACGTGCAGATTCAGAATCATCGCCTCCCAAAGCCTATTTGAATTTATCCGCGAAGCGATCTGATTGGCTAAATTCAGCAGCTGATAAAATGGCAACAGGGCAATATATCGATTTTTATTCAAATTATTTATCATTATGACCAACCCTCTAACACTCACATACACGGTTCACGGTGATTCCAACCACCCTATATAGGCTATGCAGTAAAACAAACAGTACTGAAATTACAAACGTGATCTGAATATCATAAAGTAGCGAACATCACCCGAATGTCACCAGAAACCTACAGCACATAAAGGTGGCGTCATTTGCGATTTTGCAACAACACTTTATTAGTTTCCTGTCGAAGGGATTTCTCCTACCCTTCCCACACCTCGGTTCTCATGACTTCAGATGCCTACGTAGGAGCATGCTGAATGAATCCCGTCTCTCGTCAGATGACCCACCTGGGAATGTTCTCGAATGACAAGAATTACAAGAGAAGATGCAGTTATGTTTTATGCCCTTGCGGCAACCTGTGTTCATCAAAGTGTTTGACAATCTACAAGAACGTTATGAACAATGTGCGAAACTTGAGGATGAACATTTTTAACACATGCTGTACCGACGCAGCTAATTACGTGTTGTCATCGTCACCTTACACGTCATAATGATGTGCCTTGACATTCAGACAATGTTTGCAATTGCAGTACTCTTTGTTTCGAAGCATAATGTTTCATTGGAGCCGATGATCTAGATGTTAGGATATTAATTACAACAATTATTCTCGTACTCGTCCGATTCCTTGGCTGAATGGTCGGCAAGGCAATGCGGCTTTCTGTTTAGAGGATTCCGGGTTCGATTCTCGGCCAGGCCGGGGATTTTAACCGCGTTCTGTTAATTCTTCTGGCTCGGGTACTACGTGTTTGTTCCAACACACCCCTCTCCATATTCAGACCTACCAATCACGAAATAGTGATTACATCCCTCCACGCAGGGTTGGCATCAGAAAGGGCATCCGACTGTAAAACAGGGTCAAATCCATATGTGCGACACAGTTCGCACCCGTGACCCCGCAGATGTGGGAAGAGCGGTAGAAGAATTATCATAATCATTGTTATTTCTCATTTCATATGAAGTCCAAGTAATATTTACAAACATATTTTAATGTTACATTTTGATTAAGAAGTATGTTACAATGAATTCTACGGCCATACTTTTATACAAATTTTATTAGGTTAAAACGCGAGCCTCTGTGGCTCAGCCAGCAGCGCACCGGCCTCTCACTACTGAGTTTCGTGATTCAAATCCCTGTCACTCCATGTGAGATTTGTGCTTGACAAAGCGGAGGTGGGACAGGGTTTTCTCCGGGTACTCCGATTGTCACTGTCATCCTTCATTCCAGCAACACTACTACTACTTATACTCAATAATCTCCGGTTCGATTCGATCCCCGGATCGACAGAGGTTTTTAATCCTTATCAACGGAGGAGTATTGTGATATGAAGGCGAGTGTACGCGGTCAAGAAAGAAGGCAAATAATTGGGCTAAGGTAGTCATCAGGCGCACAAAATGACATACTAATATCTGCTGTTCATCTATTTAGGCAGCAGTCGTACTGAAAAGCCCTTAACGGGATTAGTACTTTTAATTAATAATAATAATAATAATAATAATAATAATAATAATAATAATAATAATGAGAATATCACGTCACCATATCCAATTTCTATTCAATGCTCCACCATGTGCTGTTGATCATATCCGTCATTCACTCATACCCATACTCGTATTTCAGGCATCATTTAAAATATATTTCTCACTATGTAATTAATATTCTAAATTACCACACACAAGGTTTCACCTTACGTGGTATTTTACTGATATCTGCTCGACTCTGTTGAGGTTGGTGTGATTTTGTATAATAATAATAATAATAATAATAATAATAATAATAATAATAATAATAATAATAATAATAATAATAATAATAATAATAATAATAATAATAATATATTTAATGTGTGCAAGAGATAGTTAGAAGTTCAATTTATTTTAAGTATTAATATGTTGATAATAATACTACTACTTCTGTAATATATGTGGTTTAGTTATAAGATTAATATTTCTCAAGTAATAATGTTATTAGAAGAGTTATGTATATATAAAACAGAGTCCTGTAAATATGTAAACGACCTGATGAATGAATAAATAAATACTACTACTACTACTACTACTAAAACTTGAATTATATTTGCAAACTGTCCTGAAAGTAGCCGAAGTGCCGGAAGTTTGCCTTCCCGCAGTTACTTGCCGTGCTGAATGCTAACGCTGCCTAATCGAGCTGTTATCGTAAAACCAGAAAGCTAATAATGACTGTACGACTGAACCACTGAGGTCAACCTTCATTACGTATGGTAACTTTCTAATAAATCTAGTTTCCAATAGATATAACACCAAAACCGAAAGAAAAAAAATGCACTAAATTATAGTTGAAGAAACCATTTTTTATTATTATTATTATTATTAAAGCGTCTTTATTGTGGCGAAGTTAGGGCTTCCGGCCCTTTCTTACACTTAACCACTTCATGTATATACAATGTATATTTTACATAAAATTTAAACATATGAAATCTTTACAACCTAAAGTATAACTAAAGCAACTAAAGTATCACTAACTAAACTAAGGTGAGTAAAGTATAACTAAATTATATACAGGAACACATTGCAATAAACAACCATATTCACTCTCATTCATGCATCCCATTCACACTCAAGAAAGACTGGAAGTGCTTAAAAGATGACGCTGGCAAAGGATTTTAAATTTTGTCTTAGATTTAGCTTCCCTGATGTTATTGGGGAGTTCATTCCACCAGCTCGTGGCGGTGATAGTGAACGATTTGTTGTAGGTTGCGGTTCGATGCACAGGAATTTCTAGCGTACAGCCTGACCGGGTATTGAACAGGTGCAGGGAACTAAGGTAGCGAAATCTGGTGGATAGGTAAGGAGGAGTGTTTTCAGAAAGCACTTGATACACCAAAGTAGTTGCGTGGAGTCTACGTCTGTCATTCAGTCGTAACCAAGATAATTGTGTATAGAATGGGGATACATGAGCGTATGGTTGTATGTCGAATGCATACCTGATGCACGCATTTTGGGCACGTTGCAGTCTCATGCTTTGCTCGTTATTGATATCAATAAAAACTGTATCATAGTATTCGAGAATTGGAAACAAGAGTGATTGAATGAGCTTTATTTTCAAGGACCGAGGAAATATATTTTTAAACCGCTTCAGAGGATGCAGGCTTTGATATACCTTTTGGCACACTTTCATCACATGTTGCGACCAGTTCAATGTTTCGCTTATAGCTTATAGCCATTATGTTAGAACACATTCAAAGGAAGGTACGCGAGTCAGAGGCATTGGGACTGTACAATAATTTATTTATATATTTATACAGCAGTAGGTTTTAAAAATGACGAAGTGTACTAATCAACTAATTTAATAAAGAGGGACTGCAATGTGCTAACAAGTTAAGCGACTGAAGTACCTGTACAAATGATTCTTGGATATTTCGGCTGATCCCTTAACTGCTAGAACAAGAAAGTGCATAAAATTCTGGACAAATTTTCTAATTATATCTCTGGCCCCTCTGAGAATTCGTACAATTTTGATAATGGAGCAGGGGCGCCGACTCCCGATGTGCTACAGTGCTAGAGTACACCCCCCACCCCCACCCCAGAAACAGGGGGAGGAAGATTAAGGAAACAGAAGAAAGTGGGGGAACTTTTCGTCATCTCATAAATCTTAACCCTAGGAATACCAAGGTATTGTTGTCCCTTTATTTCCAACGGCGAGGGGAGGGGGGTTGAGGAGCCCACTACGAAACATTTGTTTAGTCTACTTTATTCTCAATCACTGGGGACTTATATGGATATTTTATTTGATTTATCAGATCTGATTCATCCAAAACTTCAGAAAGGGTAATTGATTCTATAGGTAGAAGTGTGTTAAAGATCGCTTTAACAATAAACCGATTTCCTCCATGAGAAAATGTACACTTACCTGGGAAGTACTACGACGCAAGGAAAATTGAACAATAATGCAATCATAAAAAACCCATGGTACTACAATCCTGAAGGGCCTTGGCGTACCAAGCGAACGCTGCTCAGCCCGAAGGCCTGCAGATTACGAGGTGTCGCGTAGTCAGCATGGCAAATTCTCTCGGCCATTATTCTGGGCTTTCTAGACCAGGGTTGTTACCTCACCGTCAGATAGCTCCTCAACTGTAATCACGTAGGCTGTGTGGACCACGAACCAGCCCTCATATCCAGGTTAAAAACCGTGGGCAGGCCGGGAATCGAACACGGGGCCTCCGGGTAAGAGGCAGTAACGCTACCCCTACACCACGTGGCCGGCGATAATTGCGTATGTCCACAATCAGGAAAAAAATAGAACCTCGGATCTGTGGTGAACATTTTCATCATGTTCATGGGAACACTCTCTTTGAGTAAAATGAAATGAAATGGCGTATGGCTTTTAGTGCCGGGAGTGCCCAAGGGCAAGTTCGGCTCGCCAGACGCAGGTCTTTTGATTTGACGCCCGTAGGAGACCCGCGCGTCGTGATGAGAATGAAATGATGATGAAGACGACACATACACCCAGCCCCAGTGCCAGCGGAATTAACCAATTATGATTAAAATTCCCGACCCTGGCGGGAATCGAACCTGGGATTCCTGTGGCCAAAGACCAGCACGCTAACCATTTAGCCATGGAGCTGGACACTCTCTTTGAGTGTAAATTAGAAATTCGGTACTTCAGACTCTCAGTTTCTCTTTTATTATTACACAATAATAAACGCCAAATCTGAGGCAATTTGAATTCTTTTAAACAGTTTGGTATCATTCTACGAGAACTCTAGACTATTATTTTTTCTTTACCGGAAGATTTTAGAGAGAGACAGTGTGTACTTCTTTAGCTTCCATCCTTTTAATTCACATTGTATTTAAAATGTAAATTCTCTTACTTTCCCATGATTGAAACACACCTTTACCTTTTATGGATTTTATGTCGATTATGTGTGGATTTATGTAGACTTTTGTTTGTACTCATTCATTACTGTTGAAAAAGCTTCAATAAATCAATACTTGTCCGCCTCTGTGGTGTCGTGGTTAGCGTGATTAGCTGCCACCCCCGGAGGTCCGGGTTCGATTCCCGGCTCTGCCACGAAATTTGAAAAGTGGTACGAGGGCTGGAACGGGGTCCACTCAGCCTCGGGAGGTCAACTGAGTAGAGGTGGGTTCGATTCCCTCCTCAGCCATCCTGGAAGTGGTTTTCCGTGGTTTCCCACTTCTCCTCCAGGCAAATGCCGGGATGGTACCTAACTTAAGGCCACGGCCGCTTCCTTCCCTCTTCCTTGCCTACCCCTTCCAATCTTCCCATCCCTCCACAAGGCCCCTGTTCAGCATAGCAGGTGAGGCCGCCTGGGCGAGGTACTGGTCATACTCCCCAGTTGTATCCCCCGACCAAGAGTCTGAAGCTCCAGGACACTGCCCTTGAGGCGGTAGAGGTGGGATCCCTCGCTAAGTCCGAGGGAAAAACCGAACCTGGAGGGTAAACAGATGATGATGATGATGATGAAATCAATACTTTCCATCAAGTACTGCTCATTCAAAAACTAAAACTCAATTTTCATGAGGGTTAAATTTCGAAATTTTTCGGGGTCTTCCCCTTTTTAGACTGTGAGTTTCTACAATTTGCTTTACGTCGCACCGACTCAAATAGGTCTTACGAGGACGATGGGCTAGCAGTGGGTAGGAAGCGATCGTGTCTTACATAAGGTACTGCCTCAGAATTTGCCTGGTGTGAAAATTAGAAACCAGGGAAAACCATCTGCATAGTTCCCGACATGGGGGTTCGAATTCACTATCTCCCGAATAACAGCTAAGTGACCCAAACCACGCAACCACTTGCTCGGTTGTACTGTGAGATAGAGCACCCCGACTAAACCCGGCGCTCCTGTACTGGAGATCAAGTGAATGTCTTTGAAATACACGAGTACAGGCTCGTAAATGCTCATAATCGTCTTGACGACCTGTTAGGCTCATAGTAACCTCATAGTAAAGTCCAGTATAAATGCTCAGTTCATTCGGTCGCCTGTGGTTATGCGGTTATGATTAATTCGCATAGTACCTGCTTTAATGTAAATACGTGCTACTTCCTTCATGCAAATTACATCCTAAATTAACATTGCTGTCATAATGTCGATGTTTAAAAGCAATGATATGTGACGAGTCCGCCTCTGTGGTGTAGTGGTTAGCGTGATTAGCTGCCACCCCCGGAGGCCCGGGTTCGATTCCCGGCTCTGCCACGAAAATTTGAAAAGTGGTATGAGGGCTGGAACGGGGTCCACTCAGCCTCGGGAGGTCAACTGAGTAGAGGTGGGTTCGATTCCCACCTCAGCCATCCTGGAAGTGGTTTTCCGTGGTTTCCCACTTCTCCTCCAGGCGAATGCCGGGATGGTACCTAACATAAGGCCACGGCCGCTTCCTTCCCTCTTCCTTGCCTATCCCTTCCAATCTTCCCATCCCTCCACAAGGCCCCTGTTCAGCATATCAGGTAAGGCCACCTGGGCGAGGTACTGGTCATTCTCCCCAGTTGTATCCCCGACCAAGAGTCTGAAGCTCCAGGACACTGCCCTTGAGGCGGTAGAGGTGGGATCCCTCGCTGTGTCCGAGGGAAAAGCCGACCCTGGAGGGTAAACAGATGATGATGATGATGATGATGATATGTGACGATCAGGGCATTCAGTAAAATAATAAATTAACGATCTTCATTATCCTGACGAACAATTCGATAAACTGTGTGGGCGGTAACTAAGGCAAATTATGTAAATATTGAAATTGGTGTCACCTCTGTAAGGTAACTCCTTACATATTTCCATGGTGTAATCTTATAACATGCAGTGAACAGTAATTCCGTCACACATGATCTTGCGAAACTGCAGTGTTCCAGAAGCTATCGATTTGAAAGCGCTTAGCTGAGAGAAAAGAGACAAGTCCGACAGGTATTGGTACACTGCCATAATGTTTTGCTCTCTGACCCAATTGGTATAATCTTACATATGGCCGCCGCACTTTGACCTGATCGGCCATTTTACAGCGCGAGCCCAGGTCAGATGTCAAGTGCAGTCTCATCTTCACTTTCTCCTGCTCTTCTGTGCTCCCCGCCTGGCACATTCACTCATCAACGTTCACACCCAGGTTCGTGTAGCATGCAGTATAAGTAGATTATCATCATACAACAAAGACTCACTGTCTTCGGTGCCCCAATAGAAGGAAGTTCAGGAAATTTTAATTACTTTCACAAATCAGGGGTAATTTATTTACTCACTTAAAAAGTGATTGATTGATTGATTGATTGATTGATTGATTGATTGATTGATTGATCGATTGATTGATTGATTGATTGATTGATTGATTGATTGATCGATCGATCGATCGATTGATTGATTGATTGATTGATTGATTGATTGATTGATTGATTGATTGATTGATTGATTGATTGATTGATTGATTGATTGATTGATTGATTGATTGATTGATTGATTGATTGATTGATTGATTGATTGATTGTTTGATTGATTGATGTTAATAACATTCGTAGAAATAAATGGAAAGCATGAATTAATATTTCCATTATTTCATGGATGTAGTTTTATGAAGAACGAAGAATCCGTAGTGAATTTAAAATGAACATATAACCCTATAATTAAGAATTTTTTGATAAGCATTCTACTCCCGAATGGTCCTTCGCCTGAAACTTTCAACTAGATACACACCATATGATAGGACCTAAATAAATATTTGCTGTCAAAGGGTAGGGAAGAGTCCACCTACTCATATCATCAGATTAATGCTGTTATCTTTATTAATGTTACTAATTTCGACCTTGCTATACTACAGTAAGTCATCTATAGCCATGATCCAAATTGGAAATAGCATGCATATACTGTATATGAACACCAATAAAGTGGTGTGTCTTAATTTGTATTACATAATGTTCAGAACACACCTAAGCCCTGTCCGAACTGATGTCCTTATATACATGTCTGATGTTCAATGGGGTAATGAAAACTTGTCCCCATTGGTTAAGTAAAGCTTAATCTAAAATAGTGTGTGTGAAATATCAGACTACACATTAAAAATTGAATTAAAATAACACATTGAAACTGTTGTTACTGATGTTGTTGAACCATACCAGTCTCCTTACAATAAACAAATATTCTTGAGTCTTGAATTGATCTTGAGGCTGATAATTCATCGTTTGTCAGTATTGCAGACCCATTTGATTCACAAATTATGCCTTAACGAATAGAATATAACAGTAATGGTTTATATAGCGTTAAAATGGAGTAAGTGGGCTTTCCATCCGAAGAAATGATCTTTGTTAGAATTCAGTGTGAAGTGAATGTCTCCACGCTCCTCGTAGTTTGTGAGCACTAGGCACGTACACCAATACTAAACCTTTTGGTAAACATACAGTCGTACTCTTCAGCCATTGCATATCAGAATAGCTGCCTTATAAATGCACGTATATTGAAAATACATCTCTCCACAGAAATTCTCACGTTAAAAAGTGTAAGGATAGTAATTAGTTGAATAACAATGCAACAGAGTGAAAAAGAACTCAAGTGTGTTTCCTCGGTAACACAAAATAGGCGAGACCACCTTCGAGAGGGTAAACTTCCTCCGGTTTATGTCTTATATCCAGATATTTCTGGAGCCACCTGGTTCATCTTTTTATTTTGGCCGGGGGTTTAAGGCCGCTCGCTCTTTCTGATAATTGCAAGATTTTTCAGGTGAAAATTCCAAGCTGAAATCTAGCGAGAATTGAACCTCAACTATCCACGCAGGAAGCCAGAAGCTAAACGATTACGCTAATAACGCCAGTCGAAGGTACTTAAAGGAGGAAAAAATCAATAATCGTCTCCGGCATGAAGTGAGATAGAGAAAAGCTCCATGCCTGGCTGCCTTTCCGCCAAGAATACATCTGGCATTCATTTCTAGAGTAGACTGAATGGAGTCCAGGAACAGAAATCTCTCCAGAAGTAGATGCTTCGTTTCTGAATGTATCAACTTCATGTATTAAACTATTGTAGAATAGAACCCACGTCCTGAGCACTTCTTCAACATACTTCACCACTTCAGTTTTGTTAGCATTAAACTTCAGTCCTACTTTCCTGACGGAAAAGTAACTATACATTTCAAATAGTGTACTTCCAAATCTTCTGGCATCCTAAAGACGAGGAAGATAGTGAATATTTAGACATGGTTTTAGACAATGGCTTATTTTCAAGTGTTCTTAATTCCGAGTCAAAGAAGCTGATAATGTGACGACTCTGGGGACGGGGACTAGAACGTCACACTTGTCAGTTTCTGGCTCTGACCGGAAGAGAGCAATATGTTAATCGTTAGATGGTTTCATACCAATCAACTCGTTACCGAATAAATATCTCTAAATACAGCCTATTCAGCATCAAAGGGTTGAACACGTCTCTCTTATGTGAGGACTATCGTTGCAGAATCGATTATCACACCAGACTGATGAGTGGAAAATTCAGGCGCCAACGACGGCCATATTTTCAGGTTTCTCTCTGAAGGAGTTGCAGACATTATTTAACACCAAACTCCTTCTGCTGGTTGTAAGGAATTGGGGTTTCCCTAAACAGGATCCTAACCAACCTCAGACGATACCGTTCACTGTTTTATTAATGGGCTATGTGAACTTCCCTAAAATGTGATTGTAATGGAGCGAATCAGCCTACCCTCCACTTCTTAGCAGGATGTCCGAGAAGAGCGTATTCTGGATCTCTGAAGGACTACAGACGATAACATCAAAAATCGTAAATTCTTTTGAATTCTGTTTGCAAATCACAGATTCGATGAAGAAGCTAGAAAGACCAGTGAAAAACAGTGGACAGAAGAACGAAAAAAAAAAATACCACAGTGAATTTATGAAGAGATTTTTGGAGGAGGGAAGAAGAAGAAGAAGAAGGGAAGCCGTTAGACCGAGGTAACAACTGCAAATAATAATAATAATAATAATAATAATAATAATAATAATAATAATAATAATAATAATAATAATAATAATAATAATAAAGCCTCAGCTGCCGTGCTCAGACATTTCCATATGACGCCATCCAGGCCACCTGCGTGTCAATTTAGAAATTCCGTTTTATTCTACCAGATGGCAGGGAAGTGTGTCTCTGTTGTACGACACATGGCTAAGCAGTAATTAATGTCGGACGAATATCAAACGTGTATGTCATCAGAGATCTTTTACATGCCGACATCGTACGATATGGCTTGCCGAATTGACTTTCTTCTGCGCTTCGAAAATTCGACCTCCACTGCTGGATTTAACCCGCTTCCGGTGGTCAACACTCAACCACTGATCTGCAACGGGAGCTAATACGAACATTATTACTGTTGAAATTCATGTAACATATCGCAGCAACTGAGATGTGAATCATTTACTCGAAAGGTAAACATCGCGGAACGTATAATTACTGCTTGTTATTAGATGTGAAACCAGTCTCTGACCAACGGTGTACTGAAACACTTGTGATCGTTACGACTCACATAATGATGTTGCTTTGTATGCGGAGTCTCCCGTGTATTGGTTGGAATACACATGTTCCAATAGCTGCTGTATCCATCATTTCACTGCCGTACAGAATTCCCATAAAGCTGGATGTAATGTCCCCTGGGCTCCCATAACAAAGACGTTAAAATACAGAGACGCGCGTTACCATTCACAAGTCCGTGTTTATCTTCTAACATGTAGGCTTTATGACAGTCGTGAGGTGTCCCCAAACCATAAGAATTCTCCTCAGTATCATTTCGAATTCCTTGCTAGTGTCTCTCTTTGATGACATACCACAGAACGAGGAGTGTAGTGAAAGATTTAGTATACTGTACTGCATGGCTAGAAGCCAACTGGTAAACAGTGGTAGGTATTTAACAATCAAGAACTAAATCTTATCAGTACTGAAGGCAGGCCATGAGCTTTGTATCTGTAGATGAATTTCCACGCATTCTTGCGTTGAGAATATTGAATTATTAAATAATAATAATAATAATAATAATAATAATAATAATAATAATAATAATAATAATAATAATAATAATAATAATAATAATAATAATAAGCATTCATAACTCGTGACAAGTGTGTAGCAACCAACAAACACCACGAAGTTAAAAGGCAGCTTGCATTTCCATTTACCAGACACCTCCCTTTCATGTCCGCTGCTCGATTCTCGTTAATGAAATCTTCTGGACTTCCTGCTTTATCAGCGTCAGGTTTGTGAGGCCAGAGTGAATTTTATGGCTCTTCCCTTTGCTTATCATACTCACACATATCT
This sequence comes from Anabrus simplex, assembly GCF_040414725.1. Taxonomy (NCBI): domain Eukaryota; kingdom Metazoa; phylum Arthropoda; class Insecta; order Orthoptera; family Tettigoniidae; genus Anabrus; species Anabrus simplex. Next base: position 268,901,996 of record NC_090268.1, read on the forward strand.
TGGAATTAAAACACTTCTTAAGTCAAATCACATTTTTCGTTGATGTTTATAGCTTGAAAATTGATCATTGACCACGATGATGATAATATAATAAATATACTACACCCTCTTAAATTGCCTGTCAGGTGAAATAAGGTACATACATGCCTACATACATACATACATAATCATAATGGACCGTTAAGCCTTCCAGCGTTCAGTCTGCAAGCCTCTGTGAATGAACTACTTGCCTCCATAATCTCCGGCTCCTTTAGGTTCCACATCTACTAAATCATCGTCGCATTGACCTCCAGCTACTTATCTTACCCACCGTGGCTAAGTTCATTATTCTCTTAGGTGCCTTATACTGCTCCATTCGTCTCACATGAACTCACCATCGAAGCGAATTTATACGTTCAGCTTCATACGTCGATTTCATTCCTAACTTGGATTACTCATCTGGATTACTCTTCTGTTATTGTTCCAACCTGTTTGTACCAACAATCATTCCCGCTACATTCATGCCGATTCCTCCAGCTTATGAATAAGATTCCCGAGACCTCCCAGCTTTCACTTCCGTACAGCAAAATCCGTCACAATGTACACCGATGTAAAGAGAGTTTCGTCCGAGAACTCATTTCTTTCGTACAAAATACCATTGATCTCAACCGCTAGCTCACTGAATTAGCTTCGCTGCAACTTCATGCTATCTAATTATAATACTGTCCTGGGAAAATACACATCCACGCGTCCCAATTTTGAATTCTCATCCTGATATTCAATTCTCTTACGTTCCCCCATACTAACATCACTTTAGCCTCGGAAAGGCTCATTTTCTTATCATACTCATTTTCAAGTATCAGGCTTTCAGCACAGACCAAGTCGTCAGCATAGGCCAAACTGCTTACTACAATTTCACTTAACTGAAACCCTCCGAAATCTTCACATGACTACATATTGGATTCGACAATTATTTGTTTCGCTCTGTTTCTTTAATCTAGGTATAATTCCCTGTCTGCACCAGTCCATGTTTGAAACAGTTTAATACGCTTTCCTATTACCTTTACATCTGCCCTCACTTCATCCTTCCACGAAGATGTTCGCTGTTTATCATCATTTCCTACAGTTGTTCCTAATCATTCCCTTGATGTTTCTTCTGTTTGTTACTGCAGCATCCCTGCATACCACCCATTCCCTTTCTATATCCTGAACCTGCTTACTGTCCACTATTTGGAACTTTTCACAAATCATACCTTTCTACTCTGTCTAATATCCCCATCCTGGAGATTTTTTAACCTTATTCGTGTGCAGACGGATCCCACCTTCTCTATCTTAAGTGGAGGTACTTAGTTCGCTAATGATCAGATCGTGGCCTGTATAACCGAAAATTCATAGTAATACCTTCATATTCCTAACATATTTCCTGAATTAAGTCGGTTATGACTCCTGTGGATGGGGTACGCAGAGGGAGAATCCACGATATTCCCTGCCTGTCGTAAGAGGCAACTAAAAGGGACCCCAGGGGCTCTCAATTTGGGAGCGTGGGTTGGCGACCACGGGGCCCTTAGCTGAGTTCTGGCATTGTTTCCACTTACTTGTGAAGGCTCCTCACTTGCATCTATACTATTCGACCTCCCTATTGTTCTTTTCCGAACCCGATGGTATTAGGGCATTCGAGGCCTAGGGAGTTTTTCATTTTCACTCCCCTCGTGGCCCTTGCCTTCCTTCGTCCGTTACTTCATTTTTCGAAGTGATGGATACCTTCTTTTTTCTTTGTCTCTCTCTATACCCCCTGTGGGTAGGGAAAGCAGATGTAAAATAAACCCAAAGTATCCGCTGCCTGTCGTAAGAGGCCACTAAAAGGGAATAAGAATAAGAACCATGAAAATACTTGTGATTAGAACAATCACGCGGGGAACGCCATGGGTCGCCTTTACTTGTAAGTAGTACCACTATGTTAGGTATTCAATAGTTTTGTGATTAGTAGCAGCAGAGTGCGGTTCACTCTGGATTTTCAGTACCTGTGATTAATACCACTATATGCGGAACATTTCGGGCGTACATTGCCTATGATTTGTACCATTATGTGAGAAACATCACGGGTTTGGGCGTTGCCTGTGATTAGTAGCACAATATGAGCGACACCGTGCGTCTGCGTTGCCTATATGAGGAAAACCACGGGAATACCGGCACCCGTGATTAGTACACCTAAGTGAGGAACATCATGGGTTTGCGTTGCCGATGAGTGGCGCCATTATGTGAGAAACACCAGAGGTCTGCGTTACCTGCGCGATGTACAATACCTGTGATTATTACCCTACCATAATATGTGGAACTCCGTGAGTACGCTACTTTTGATTAGTAACATTCAGGATTGTTTTTTGGAAGCAGTCCGTTGGTCAATAATACTATTGTTTTAAGATTTTTTTCTGGGAAGGTGGCACATTGCGGGTCGGATCCACTGATTGTTTTACAGCCATATTCATCCATTCATTCTTCATCATCGCGTTTTGAATTCTGTTCAGTGGATTATTTTAGACTTTAAATTGGCATTACATTTTGTCATTTCGTACCATTAGGGGCCAATGACCTAGATGTTAGGCCCCCTCTAAACAACAAGCATCATCATCATCATAATCATCATCAAAGTCGGTTATGATACATATATTATGGATTTAGAGCCTGTACCATTCCATGTGTAGCGGTGAATACTCTTATGCTTGGAGAATATATTCGCAACTGCTAATCCCATACTTCTGTAGAAGTCCAGTGAGCGCTTCCCGTTGCTGTTAGCTTCCATATCTTTCCCACATTTATCCGTCACGTTTTCATATCCTACAGTTCAATTTCCAGCTCTCGCATTTGGATCGCCCATTAACACTATCCTATCCTTGCTTGGACGCTGACCTAATGTCACTCAGTATTTCATAAAACTTGCTAACTTCATCCTCATCTGCATGCTCACTGATACAATTCTCGTTGTAATTGCTCCATCTGCTAGATCTACCATCAACAGTCACTCACGTACGTGCCTAACAGAAATTGTGATGCGTGCTATAGTATTTCTGATGAACAGTCCTACCCCACACTCTGCTCTTTCCTTTTAACACCTGTTAAAAAAACTTCATAATTTCCTATCTCTTTCTTGTTTGCTTACTCAGGGAATTGTGCTTTCTTTCTGTTTTATTTCCTTCCTTTTTCTTTCTTTCCTTCTTTCTTTCTTACGTCCTAATACTATTGATATCTCCCCATCGATATCAATTTTGTTCGCCAAGTTCTTTGGGAACCTTCGCCTGTCAAATGGAAGTGGAACTGCATTATTTCTATAGGTCCGAGGTTTGGCTCAAAAAAATTTTCACGTGTTCGGTAAAAAAGGTGTGAAGCTTTTTCTTACAATTGTCTTTACGTCGCACCGACACAGATGGGTCTTATGGCGACGACGGAATAGGAAAGGGCTAGGAGTAGGAAGGAAGCGGCCGTGGCATTTGTGAAGGTAAAACCCCAGCGTTTGCCTAGTATGAAAATGGGAACCAACGGACAACCATTCTGAGGGCTGCTGACAGTGGGGTTCGAACCGACTATCTCCCGGCTGCAAGGTCACAGTTGTGCGATATTTATCGCACGGCCAGCTCACCCGGCAATAATTGAAGACCCTGTGAGAATCTCTGCTCTAATGGGCTAGGGACGACCGGTTGATTTTATATTGCTAACCACCTGAACGCAATGAGGGACATGGTTCAAAATATGGCCGAGGTGCCCACTCCCCCAAGCAACAAATACACAGATTGTCAAGACCACTTACTTACAAGACCACTCAGCCATTTGGTTCACGAAGTCGGTTTGACTACACTAACACACACCACGAACCCTGTTATTATTATTATTAAATTTGATTATTATTATTATTATTATTATTATTATTATTATTATTATTATTATTATTATTATTATTATTATTATTATTATTATTATTATTATTATTATTTGCTATTTGCTTTACGTCGCACCGACACAGATAGGTCTTATGGCGAGGATGGGATAGGAAAGGCCTAGGAATTCGAAGGAAGCGGCCATGGCCTTAATTAAGGTACAGCCCCAGCATTTGCATGGTGTGGAAATGGGAAACCACGGAAAACCATCTTCAGGGCTACCGACAGTGGTGTTCGAACCCACTGTTTCCCGATTACTGGATACTGGCCGCACTTAAGCGACTGCAGCTATCTAGCTCGGTATTATTATTATTAGTGGCATACAACTTGTGGGATACCACATGGTGACATCGGTGCCGTAACAGGATTTTACATTGCTTAAACTTACTTGTCTCGGGTTCCTCGGTTTCTTTTTCCTAGTTTTACCAGCCTTGGTCTGCACGTGTTCTCTTCACACAACGACTGAATTAGACATTTTGATGTTTATTGCAGTGTCTAAGATTTTACTGCATTCCATGGACTTTACCTTTATCTACCCAACATCTTCGTACTTTAAAGCGTTGAGATTCCTCCTGTTTGTATAAATAATGTGCGAAATTAACGTCGCCTTAAGACATTAATCGCAGAGAGGAACGTTCCTTACTGATATAGTTGACATAGAGTGTTCTGCTGTTGAATGGAGAATTTTGCTCTGTTTCTCGATTTAATAAAAGCGAACTTTTCAGTAGATTTTGCTATCATTTAGACCAGAGAGGGAGACCAAATACCGGAAGGCATGCGTGGAAGGGGCAGGGAGAGTGAGTTATGCGGACAGCTTATTTTATGAGAAGCAGAAGGAATTTAATTATAACAAAAAACAGCCTTTCGAAGACATAATACAACAAAAATAATTTTTCCAACATTTAAGATAACACCCGAAATGTCTTTGATTTCACCATCTTAGTTATGTTAAAGAAGTCCAACTCCTTGGCTGAACAGTCAGCATTTGTGTCTTCGGTTATGAGGGACCCGGGTTGGGTTCTCAGACAGGTCAAGGATTTTAATCTAGTTAAATCCGCTTACTCGTAAATTGGGTGTTTGTGTTTGTCTCAATATACTCCTCTTCCTATTCACACAGAACACCACACCAAGCTACCAACTATCACAGAAACACCTAGTAGTGAATAGGATTGACATCAGGAAGTGGACCCACCCGTAAAACACGGCCGAATTCACATGTACGACACAGTTCGCGCGCACGACCCCACCCGGGGGTGGTACAAGTGATAGAAGAACAAGTTAGCCTATGTAAGGGAAAATTGTTTGAACAGTATGAATTTCGTAACACTTTTTCCAACGTAACTTCGGACAACATGGCCTAGTTTTACTCTCATTCAAGTTATTGACAAAACATATGTTCGCAAAGGTATGTGGAGCAACTATTTTCATGGGAATGTATGAATACGCGAAAACTTTTTTGTTTCAAGTTCTTATAAAATACAAGGAGTCCACCTAGAATAATGTAATACCTCTTTCAAAATTATATTTCATTGAAACCTTATCAGTTCTATTTGAATTGTTACGGGAGCCTGCACAAAATTGGTAGAAGTTGGCGACAAATATTGTTTAATTCAGGTGAAATTTCTTCCACATTTTCAAACGGATTGTTTGTTTGTTTAAGGACATGTTACAGTAGTGTAAATCGCACGGTTAAAAAATAGTTAAGCTGCAAAATCTTCCTCCTGTAATTGTTTTTCGTACAATGAATGTTCCGTTTTAAAGGCACGACTTTTTCCCCACATAGCACCGATCAACCCAATTTTACTTTGCAAAGAAACATTTAAATCACTCAAACAGTTCGCAAGATAGCAACCCAGTGCGTACATTCTTGCATTGCCACAGCCGCATTGACTGAGTAGTGGAAGTCAGTCCTGGACAGACATGGGGTAGCTTCAAGGCTCCCTAACTCACAAACGATGGGTTAGAATAGAGTGTTATACATATAATTCACTTTGTCATAATATACTGTACGAATGTCCTTATTGTTTCATGTCTGTGACTTTGGTAAGTTATTAAACGTGACATGGCTTACTTGTGATACCAGTATCTTAATATTCACGTCCTAATACTTGTATTATTCAGGATTAAAAAAGCACAAGTTACACACTTACAGTTGTTTTGTTAGTTGACATATGACGACCAGAACGAAACACCATTTTTTGTTAAAAATACTAACTAAAATTCGTGTTTTCAGTAACTAAAAATCAAGTTCATTTACCCAAGTTCATAAATGGTACTTATGAGCACACACTTTGAAAAACTGTAACAAGTACAGAGACAAATTATTAAGCAAAAATGAAAAATCTATAATCCAGTGGTTGGTCAACCGTTTCGGCAAGTAAAATTATTTTTAAAATAACGTCTTCTTCTTAATCTGTTTATCCTCCAGGGTTGGTTTTTCCCTCGGACTCAGCGAGGAATCCCACCTCTACCGCCTCAAGGGCAGTGTCCTGGAGCTTCAGACTCAGGGTCGGGGGATACAACTGGGGAGAATGACCAGTACCTCGCCCAGACGGCCTCACCCGCTATGCTGAACAGGGGTCTAGTGGGGGATGGGAAGATTGGAAGGGACAGGCAAGGAAGAGGGAAGGAAGCGGCCGTGGCCTTAAGTTAGGTACCATCCCGGCATTAGCCTGGAGGAGAAGGGGAAAACCACGGAAAACCACTTCGAGGATGGCTGAGGTGGGAATCGAACCCACCTCTACTCAGTTGACCTCCCGAGGCTAAGTGGACGTCGTTCCAACCCTCGTAGCACTTTTCAAATTTCGTGGCAGAGCCGGGAATCGAACCCGGTCCTCCGGGGGTGGCAGCTAATCACGCTAATCACTACACCTCAGAGGCGGACTTTTAAAATAACGAGACCGAAAATTAAGGTATAAGCTATGCTTTCTCTTCAAAGAATGTTTTGAAAATGTAAACAAAATAAGGACAGTTTTGGATCAGAACAAAAATATTAAGTTTTCACCCCCAACTCAGTGGAACAGACCTAGATCACGATTACCACAAACCAGTCATCACCAAATTCACAAGCTGTGAGCTCAAGCGATTTTATTCCCGCCTAATTTACTTTGTTTCATGAGGAAGTGAACTAATAATAATAATAATCATGCCATTGGCTTTACGTCCCACCAACTAGTTTTATTGCTTTCTGAAACGCCGAGGTGCCAGAATTTCGTCCCGCAAGAGTTCTTTTACGTGCCAATGAATCTACCGACACGAGGCTGAAGTATTTGAGCACCTTCAAATACCACCAGACTCGAACCTACCAGAAGGCCAGCGTCTCAACCGTCTGAGCCACTCAGCCCGGCCGGAAATTAACTCTGGCACGGTGACGTGGAAGATTCCATGTAAATGTTCGAATACCCAACTTCCATGACTGAAAGACGAAGAAAAAATTCCTGACACCCTGAAAGATGCCATGTCAGAATAGGAAAAGAAGAGCACCAAAGGATAGATCAAAGGAAAATACTGGACGAATCGGATATCTTATCACCACCAATGCCTAACAAGGAACATTCGAAAAGAACTTGACACAGGTTGCCATAAGGTATTTTCGTTGTCACTGACGCTGATATGTTTGAATTACGATGAAGAAATGTTGTTACTATAAATATACACGAAAACAAGCACACTGGATAAATGATGACTTGTGCAGTTGAGAGTTGAGGAACTCGAATCATCTGTCGTTAAGTTAACATTTTCGGGAGCATCAATGATACCACATTCAACGGGTAATGCAGATATCTTAAGGGAACCGGGTTGTGTGAAATGACAGAAAATGGTTATTTTTGTTTGAAAATGAAAACCTACAACCTCTTTTCCAGTCAGGCTCCGGATCAGGGATGGAATGACCCCTATCTTGTGGCTAGGATAGGAATTGTGCCGGCTGCCGAAGCCTGTCGCACTCGTCTGGGGCAATGATTAATGACTGACAGATGAAATGAAGTGATAGTGGAGTGTTGCTGGAATGAAAGATGACAGGGAAAACCGGAGTACCCGGAGGAACACCTGTCCTGCCTCCGCATTGTCAGGGAAATCTCACATGGAGTGACCGGGATTTGAACCACGGAATCCAGCGATGAGAGGGCGACGCGCTGCCGCCTGAGCCACGGAGGCTCCGCTTTTTTTGTTTATAGGCTCAAAATATTCTCCACCGTTTCCCAATTGCAGCAATATAAAAACACGATGTTATTAGGAGCATTTTTGAGGTCATTGCGGATATTTTAATGTTACCATGGATACGTTTACGTCTTGTAATGCAACGCCCTCTTTTTGTTTTCCAGCAATATCTTATGTTTTACTTCGTGTAACTGAAAGCAGTAAAGTTTGTTGTCTTCGAGAATTATTCTGTTAGTCATATTGTCTGTCCTGGGTCTGCTTTAACGATCTTCAATTTTTCCTGCCTTCTTAAATTTTATCTTTGCATGTCATATCCTCTTTGGGTGTTGAATAAAGAACTGTATTTTGCTTGTGATTTATTTTTTAAGTGTAGAAGTGTTTTCCTAACGAAAAGTCTGTGCAAACCAGCATACACCGTCTGGGAAGAAACGGGCATGTGAAGAATCTATTTCTAATTATATTACTGAGCAAGATACAACTCCACCTGCGTCCGGATAAAATGAACGTCAGAAAGAAAGAAAGAAAGAAAGAAAGAAAGAAAGAAAGAAAGAACTGAAGAAAGATAGAAAGATAGAAAGAAAGAAGGAAAGAAAGAAAGAAAAAGCGACCGGAAAAGCACATATTATGGTGGTAGACAAGCTGAATATTCAACCAAGGACGTCAGAATGAGAAGAATACAAGAATTTGAGAAACAGTCAAAAGGAGGAAAATGATTAATGCTCTAGAATGTTTTTAAATCGTGGACAAGTTCTTACTCGAACTTGAACCTCCTTTTTCTCAAAATGCTATTTTTGCTCAATTATGTACCCTTTTCTTGGGAGCTACAGAGTGTACTGACAAAAAATCTGTATTACATATTGAGCTAATACCAACACACTGTACTAGAATGGATTTGCTTTCATTAGTAGGTACTGAGATAATAATTAAATATAAACAAAAAATTGCTTTAAAAAGTCTCAAAGTATTTGTTCGAATATATTTTTTCTATAAAATCAACCATAATAGCAATGACTACAAATCTGCTACAGGGTATTAATCATTGGTATTTAATTGTATGTAGAAATATTCACGATTCTGTGTCCTCTAAATCACAAGAAAATGGTACACAAAGATATCAGTGTTTCTTTTCTTTTTTAAACGTAAACTTACTTCACTGCTCACTGGATTAATCAATCTCTAATGAATTCAACAGATGTATACCCATAAGTTATTGTTACAATATTTCAACATGTCACAAAAGTTGTTCAAGTAGTTTAGATGATATTAAGGATTTATCGGTGACCCAAGTTTACATTACCCGATCCCCTTAATCGGTGACGTAAATATTTTTCTTTGGTGGGGGTGGAGGGTGAGAGGGCAGAAATCAGCCTTCTTAAATTTTCAAATTGTAGTATCAGACTGAAATAATTATCAAAGAATCTATTTTTGAAACTCCAGCCTCAATAATGAACATTAAATTGCACTTTAACTTTCACTATTAACAATTATTTCTACACTTGCATTTAAGAAATAGTGGGTTCAAAACACTTAGTCGGTAGCTCTGAAGATGTTTTTCCGTGTGTTTTCTCTTTTCTCACCAGGCAAATGGTGGGGGTGTACCTCAATTAATGTCACGGCCGCTGTCTTCCTACTCATAGCCCAGTCCCACCCCATCGTCTTCAACAAACTCACTCATAACGTGGCAGTAGCGCGTGACTTCATTATCCATATTGTGCCCTTTTCAAGGCAACATCTGCGGTGAACTTCTTCCTTCTTCTGTGCGCCGGCTGCTCCTGTAATAAATGACATTTAAATGATACTCACCGCTGCATGTAGACTCTTCTTCCTCAGTCGTGGACCGTCCGGATATCCCCGAAGATAGGCCACCCGTCGATCAGGGAGTGAGGAAATGAAAAGATGGGGTAAACTAACTATAAATGACTGTACCCAAAGACTGAATTAAAATTTAAATAACAAACTGATTTATTGAATACAGTGCAAAGTGCCAAAAATGAAAGTAAACTGAACTGGTGAAAATGTAAACAAAGTGTAATGAAATAGAAATTAAAACAAAGATTGAAGATCTGCCTTACAATAACACAAATGTCTGCCTAATAAAATTGACTGAAAGTCGATCAAAATAATTATGTTCCAGATTATGTTGACACTGTCTTCAAGACGATAACGTGAATAAATTCAAAATTCTGGTCAGAAAATACCATCACATTTGAAGTACAGAATTGTATTACGTAGAAAATGTCTCTCAAAATAAATGAATGTAGTTGAATAATTAATTAATTAATTACGTCATCAAATCAACACTGACTCAGAGGAGTTTACTAAGTCTTTAAAACATGTGGCTTAGTTGGGAAACACCCAGCTTTAAAATAATCATGGACTGCACTAACCAAGTGTAACAAATAAGGAATAATTCAAAGAAAACAGCCATGAACATCGTACTTCATTTACCACATAACCACTGTCTTATCCAAACACCTCGTGATTAAACGAAAGAAATTATTGAAACATGAACCTGAGTGTTACAACCACTCATTTAATTATTTAAACTTCACCTGCATGACTGTGATAGCCTGGACTTCTTAAAATAATCCAAATGATTAGGCCAAGTGCCTCATGTTTACATTTCAAATAAAAGCGATCCTTGTACATTAAAATTTACTTAATTTGCCGCTGACTGTATTTCATTATGAATTCATTATTTGTGGTACCACCACTAGATGGAGGCAGATGCCATCTTATTTACCTCATTCATTTGCGGCAGTTATTATACAATTGGTTTATTAAAGATCGCTTCATTTTCTAAATAAAATATAGTGGATTTTCAAAAGGTTTGGTAATTACTGAATGCCTGGTATGAGCATACCACTACTATGGTTTTGACTGTGACCTAATCGATGATCCCTTATCTTAACACATGAAATCTTATTTACATAATTACACCTGCTAATGGAGAAACACTGCTCCAACAAAAGAAAATACAGAAATCAAAACTAGCCTAACTACACCTATCTATTTACATCAAATCAAATATAAATAATTCACATACAATCACGTCCAACAAAATTACGGTAATAAAAAGTACTCACAGAAAGAATAACAAATAAACGAGACTAGATCCCAACAACGCTGCCTACTGGAAATTAATAAGGATGAAATGCGCAAAAATATCGGAGTCTAAAGAAAAATTTTACCCCGCTGCGAGTAGCAAAAATATTGTGAATTTGACGGCAATCTCTAACCTCAGACGACAAATGTCTGGCCATGACACTAAATAACCTTTATGGGCAATAATTACTGTTATTCCATGTCATCCATGACACTACATGACTATAAAAAAAACACATTGACACGTCGCTCTGCTCACATGTATTACGGCTGGCATAAACTGGTCTATTTGCCGAACATCTACTTCCCTGGAATTTTTTGACACAAATACAGGCTTCTGCCTACAATCATAACCCATGTCGTAACATATTTAACACTCTTGGTTAAATTATTCATCTCTCAATTCTATTTACTCATCATTAATCTCGACGTAGTACCTCATAATACAGCCTCGCTCGTATCCGGCGGGCGAAATATCTGTCGTGCACATTTCTATTTCTTACGACAGTTCATGACATGGTCCAAATATCACATTTCCATTATCAACGTAGATCATCAGGGATATTGTTCATTTAGCTCGATCTCTCGATCATTCTCTGCTTCACATATCACAAAATATCAGAGCTGACTCATCAAAGGCTTCCTGGCACTAACTGTTTACTAAAATCACGAGATTGCTCCTAAAAAACACAGCTATAGAAGAATGTGTAACCGCAACTACACAGAAATAAATACTCGTGACCACCAAAATATCGCAAAATACACGGGATAAGAACTACCGGAAACGGTCATCTGAAGGATGATTCCACAACATAAAACAAGCTGAATGCGCAAAATAGCAAAATAAGCATTAAAGTCAACAAGGCGGCGTCTACAAGATCACAACTCCAACAGAAATATCACTCAAAACTGAAGTTATAATAACATGATGATTATCAATATTATAATAAATCGGCATTACGCTCATTGAGATCAAATAAAAAAGCATCCTAAATTGTGAAAGTGACATACTACAGAATAATCCATAACAATACGCAAACAAATCTACATAAAGGAAGTGCGCAAATAACCCTAGCTGAAGGTGCAACATTATTATTATTATTATTATTATTATTATTATTATTATTATTATTATTATTATTATTATTATTATTATTATTATCATAATGATTATTAAAATGTGAATTATTTACAATCCTACCTAACAGTCTAAGCTACATTTGATCATCGATTAGGCACGGTCCTACATATTAATTTACATTATTTATTGATGCTCATACCTGGGTGATGGAGGCATGTTGGTTCACCCTCCGGCTCGGTCATGGTGAATTAGAATTCCATCTTGAAGCTGATGTGGTATTCCAAATTTTCACACACGCAAATTTGACACATTTTTATCATGCCGTTACACACGCTTACATTAACATAAACACTCGCATTTCTCGCACTCCAGTGAAGATTAGACGATAGCAGTGCACGGACTCCTGACGTGAAGACGGAAGTTCCTGTCCGCTACCTGCCTGGAAATCACCTGCTGGTCTGCACACCTTCTCTCAGTTTTTTTGTTTACCTAGTGGCTGGCCGGTTATTCACCTCTTCGGAACATAACAGTTTGCTCAAGGTCTCTACCACTGCGGCCTTCATTAAAGAAAAGTCATTCTCCTCCCTGTCTGCCTTAACTAGTTTCTCCCCGCAAACATCTCGCTTGCCAAAACGGTTTGTTATAAGTGGTACAAGCAAGCTAAAGTACAGTTTCCAATGATGTGGAGAAATTTATGCTGAATCGTCCTCCCAAAATGAAGAATAAAATAGCTTTCAAACAAATGTCAAACTACACGTGGATTAGAAAGGTTTTATGCAGCTACGCTGAAAAACATGGACTTGTCCCTCTCGATTCGTATTGTGAGTTCAATTAAGCCAAGTGTTGAAAGTGTAGCTATTGCCTGTCATCTCTGCATAAATTCAAAGTAAAGTAAAGTTTCTTAAAGTGTTCATTTCTAAAATGTTACTCTCCCAAGTAAAATACATGGCTCACTCGGATGCCAACAAGTGTCTCTAATCGCTTTCTTACCAGCCAAAAGTAAAGCTCAAAGCTGACTAACTGAATTAGCTGACATACTCTAAACACACTGAAAATTCAACTAACCCACGAATACAGGATACACAGTGAAACACACAGTCACACCGTCACACTGTCACACAGACTGAAGATTCAACTACCCTGCTCGCTGGTTATGTAATGAGTTCTCCCCCCACCTTGAAAATAGTTCTGTGGAAGGGATGTGGCGTAGTGATCTAGCCCTTGGGAGCGCTTTATCATACATCCGTAGGTTAAAGTTTCAAAATTTATGTACAAAATCTTCCTAATTTCGGTCTGAATTACTTGTTATATTGCGCCGTGGGAAACGATCACAGGATAATTCACACGACGGCGCGCGTCACCGGCGTTATTTTCTTCCAGCGAATGGCTCCTTCCCGCCATGACACTTCATTTCCTGGGCGATACTACTCTTCCGTGTGAAAAATAATTTTATTAATTAGCCAATAATTAACCACACCTTCGCACTGATAAATTTTCCAATATTATTAGGAAGTCAGGACACTGTTTTTCACCACTACACCGGGCTTCAGATAGCGAAATACTGACTGTAGATTCCCGCTATGACAGGACATTCAAATTTAGAATTTTGTGATTGGCTGAGACTTTCGCGCTCTTCGCAGAGTGGATGCTTCCATTTCCTCCCGAGGGTTGGTGGGTGCTATCGTTGTCTCATTGTTCTGCTAGGTAGGTCAGGCCTCAACGCGTGATTTTCTCGTGAGAACCCAGTAGAAAGTCGCCACTTCTAGGCGGTATCATAAAATTTATTGGATGCAGTACTCAGGGCGGTTTACAAGTTGCTCGTGCTCAAAGAAGAGTTTCGTGGATTTTCCTAGCCGACAGCCTGGCGCCAGAAAGTTCCTTTGTGACTGCTAGATTCACAGCCTACTGTAGTATCCCAATATGCGAAATATTCAACTTTTAATTTGTAAATTAATTACGTAAATTCGCTTATGGGTGCAATGCTCCCCTACGACGTTAGAAATCTTACGCGATAGTGGAAGATTTCTCAATTCAACCAATGATTAAACATACTTGCAGCCATAAGCGAATGTATACTTCTGACTATGAAGTATACCTCTGCTTATGTCTGAGCTTTTCTCTGATTTCTCTCTCTAAACTTCTGTTCTCTTTCTCGAGGTCATCTGCAATCTGTCTCATAACTGCCAGTATCTCGGCTGAGTTCTGTTCGCATTCCGGACAATTTTCTTCTGTTTGTTGACCTGCCTCAACCTCGAAGTGACTGTCGTCTCCTGGGTTCGTTGATTGGGTTTCCTGGTCATCTTCTTCTTCTGCTTCAGTACACGGGTCATCATCATCATCTTCTTCTTTCGTGCCGGAACCTGTCTCTTCTCCTGCGTTTGAGCTCCTTGGTTTTTCCACGAGATTCACTTGAGCTGCGCCTGGTGCCGATTTATATATTTTGAGGTTTGAGGCATTCATAACCATTTCATTTTCTCCATCTAAACTTCTAATTTTATATGCATTGTTTTGCATATCTTGAACAACACGGTAAGGACCGATATACAATGGTGCGAATTTTGCGTAATATCTCCTTTCAGGATCGGAGATGGCTGGTCTACGGATTAATACCATTTCACCTACTCTTAATGGCTTGTGAAATTTTCTTCCCCTAACCCTTCTTAGCCTGCGGTCGGCTTGCTCTCTTAAACGCTCATGTACCTGCTGTGTACACACTTCCGGAGATAATAGGGGTTCTGGCGGACAATTGACGACTGGATGCCAGGGATTAGCCGGTTGTAAGCCATTGTGCACTGTGGCCGGAATTTTTGCTGTTGCTTCATGGACAGTATTATTTATGCAGTCAGTGATCAATGGAAGAATATCTACCCATCGCCAATGCTGTTCTGGGATATAAATTCTGCTGAATTTTGTGATGACTTTCATTACTCTTTCTGCCGGGTTCGACTCTGGGTGACGTGTTGAACTCAGAACATGTTGTATTCCTAGTTGCTGTAAACCTGTTTTGAACTCTGCGGAGGTGAACTGTGTTCCGTGATCTGTTAATAATTTCTCCGGTTTTCCCATAGCCGGAATTATTTCCCTATTAATGCATCTTAAAACTGACCTAGTATTGGCCTTTTGCATAGGAGAAAGGTTTGTAAATTTCGAAAATACATCCATGGTGACTAATATAAACTGATTGCCTCTCCGTGATTTCGGGATTCTTCCAATATGGCTAAGCTGTCCGTTGGAGTCCTTAATTCCAATTCGGAGGATATTCTTTCTTCCTAGCACCAGTTTCCTTATGTACGGTTGCCTCTGGGTTTAGTGGCCTGCTATTCTGGGTTTCTCTCCTGGCTGGCTGCTGGAACTCGAGGCTTTCGGCTCCCGTGATATCCGGGTTCATATCCTGGGATTCGATTGCCTGTTTCCATGGATCGCACTGCTGTTTATTATTCAGATCGTTAATATATCGGCGCCCCTCTTGGTATCTTGGGTCCGAGTTCCTATCTCGTTGATAATTTCTTCTCTCGTCCCATCTTCTTTCACGGTCTCGATAATAAGGTCTGTCTCTTCCTCTATCTTCCCATCGCCTTCTATCTCGTGAGAGATACCTTCCTTGGTATGGCTGCCTGTCCTGATATTTCGGTCGCCTATCTGGATAGTTAGGTCGCCGGTACCACGGACGTTGGATCTCTTCCTCCTGGCGTCTCGTGTTCATATCTCGCCGCGGTGCAGCACCTGAATTCGGGCAGTTTTCTTGCGCGTTGCCTCGTGTATTCTCACTCGTGGCATTAGCTAGGTAAGCCCTATGCTCTTGCGCCTGCCTGGTCACTCTCTGCAGTACATTACTGGTTGATGTGGCGTCTAGCTCCCTTAAAATTGCCTCAACTTGAGCTGGATCATCTACCCTTGCCGTAATTAGCATTCGCTGCACGTCCGGCGGAAATTGCTTGATTATTGTCTGAACGATTTCTGCGTCAGACACAGGGGAGTCTAATTGTCTAAGTTTCACTAATTGAGTTAAGAAAAAGTCTAGATAACGTGTGGGCTGTGTTGACATGTACATGCGAGTGTACAAGTCCATTCTGAGTGCTTGTTGAGTTGACAAGGACCAGTACCTTTCGAGGAACGCTTTTTCGAAATCTTCGAATGTCTTAAACGTGTCCACGAAACCATAGTACCATGTCTTTGCCTGTCCCTCTAAATATTTTTCTACAATACGTAGTTTCTTGTCTTCTGGGACTTTTATATCTTGGAAATATTGTTTTAATTCCCTAAGATATACTTTCGGGGTGATTTGTGACGTCCCGCTAAATTTCTTTGGTTGATGGTCACTTGTACGCACAATGTTTATTATCTGGGTGGAAGCTTCATTTCTTTGTGTACTCTCCGGCATTGTTCTTTCCACGTTGAATACCTGTGTCATCGGCTCGCTCTCGGTCTGTTTACACTGCGGCTGTACCCTTATTTCCTTTACTACCTGCGATTCCGCAGCCTGTTTGTCGACCAGCAGCTTAACTAAGGTCGACAGGTTTTCGCCCTGGGTCTTAATTGCCTGGATCTTCCCCTCAATAACCTCGTTAAACTCCTGCCTTATTGATTGCTCATTAAGTGCAATCTCACCCTCAGTCTCTGCTATTTTCTCCGACAGTTCTGTTAACTTCTTTGTAATGTCCTGGGTTTCCGACTTTAGGGTCATGATTTCATTACTCATTTTCTCCTGAGTCTCTCCCACTTGCACGCATACTTTACTCATTTCTTTCCTGGTCTCGTCCTCAATTTCATCTATTCGTTCTTCCAAGAATATGATACTTTGAGCTAAGTCCTTGCCCTGGTCTTGTATCATAGCTCTGGTTTCCCTCATACTCTCCTTAAAGGTTGCGCTATGACTGTCTAACTGTTCTTGTATTTGCGCCTGTACATCCGCTAATTTCTTTATTTCTTCCATTGTCTCCTGCCTGTTCGCATTACAGGCCTGCATAAGTTTGTCCTGATTTGCCTGTAATTCTTTCTTCAATTCGACCTGGCTCTTTATGAATTTCTGCTCGAGCTGTTCCTCGCACTGTTTGAATTCTACTAATACCTGTTTTTGTATTGCCTCTACTTTATTTGCAAGTTCGGCTTGGCTACTTTCAATCTTAGCCGCTAATTCTGCCTGGCTAGATTTCAATTAGCCTTGTGTGGTTTTTAACTCGTTAGCTAATTCTGCCTGGCTGGATTTTAATTCGCCTTGTGTGGTTTTTAACTCGTTAGCTAATTCTGCCTGGCTGGATTTTAATTCATCTTGATTTATTTTAAGTTCAATAGCTAATTCTGCCTGACTACTTTCTATTTTGTTCGATAGTTCGGCCTGACTAGATTTCAACTCACTAGTGGTTACGCTTAAGTCGTTAATTGTTTTTATTAACATGTCCCACTGCTCCTGACTAATCGACATTTTGTATACTGAGAGAAGCGACTGAGACCTTCAGGTTCCCCAACAATACTTCCAACACATCCAAGACACAGTAATCACCAATACAAAACAATTTATCCTAAATTTGGATAAAATTATACAAAACATGTCAGTTATAGTTAATACCACTACTTGTCAAACAGTACTATCACAGCATTCATATTTATCAATACTAAGTAAACCTATGTTCATGGCTGTCAGTCTGGGTACAAAAATAAATTAAATATAAGGTGCAAAGTCCCGGGGATAAGCAAATCTGGCCCCAAAGGTAGGCGCCACGCTTTTCACTCCTCACTCCGGCCCCTGTGCCCTTTTCAAGGCAACATCTGCGGTGAACTTCTTCCTTCTTCTGTGCGCCGGCTGCTCCTGTAGTAAATGACATTTAAATGATACTCACCGCTGCATGTAGACTCTTCTTCCTCAGTCGTGGACCGTCCGGATATCCCCGAAGATAGGCCACCCGTCGATCAGGGAGTGAGGAAATGAAAAGATGGGGTAAACTAACTATAAATGACTGTACCCAAAGACTGAATTAAAATTTAAATAACAAACTGATTTATTGAATACAGTGCAAAGTGCCAAAAATGAAAGTAAACTGAACTGGTGAAAATGTAAACAAAGTGTAATGAAATAGAAATTAAAACAAAGATTGAAGATCTGCCTTACAATAACACAAATGTCTGCCTAATAAAATTGACTGAAAGTCGATCAAAATAATTATGTTCCAGATTATGTTGACACTGTCTTCAAGACGATGACGTGAATAAATTCAAAATTCTGGTCAGAAAATACCATCACATTTGAAGTACAGAATTGTATTACGTAGAAAATGTCTCTCAAAATAAATGAATGTAGTTGAATAATTAATTAATTAATTACGTCATCAAATCAACACTGACTCAGAGGAGTTTACTAAGTCTTTAAAACATGTGGCTTAGTTGGGAAACACCCAGCTTTAAAATAATCATGGACTGCACTAACCAAGTGTAACAAATAAGGAATAATTCAAAGAAAACAGCCATGAACATCGTACTTCATTTACCACATAACCACTGTCTTATTCAAACACCTCGTGATTAAACGAAAGAAATTATTGAAACATGAACCTGAGTGTTACAACCACTCATTTAATTATTTAAACTTCACCTGCATGACTGTGATAGCCTGGACTTCTTAAAATAATCCAAATGATTAGGCCAAGTGCCTCATGTTTACATTTCAAATAAAAGCGATCCTTGTACATTAAAATTTACTTAATTTGCCGCTGACTGTATTTCATTATGAATTCATTATTTGTGATACCACCACTAGATGGAGGCAGATGCCATCTTATTTACCTCATTCATTTGCGGCAGTTATTATACAATTGGTTTATTAAAGATCGCTTCATTTTCTAAATAAAATGTAGTGGATTTTCAAAAGGTTTGGTAATTACTGAATGCCTGGTATGAGCATACCACTACTATGGTTTTGACTGTGACCTAATCGATGATCCCTTATCCTAACACATGAAATCTTATTTACATAATTACACCTGCTAATGGAGAAACAATGCTCCAACAAAAGAAAATACAGAAATCAAAACTAGCCGTAACTACACCTATCTATTTACATCAAATCAAATATAAATAATTCACATACAATCACGTCCAACAAAATTACGGTAATAAAAAGTACTCACAGAAAGAATAACAAATAAACGAGACTAGATCCCAACAACGCTGCCTACTGGAAATTAATAAGGATGAAATGCGCAAAAATATCGGAGTCTAAAGAAAAATTTTACCCCGCTGCGAGTAGCAAAAATATTGTGAATTTTACGGCAATCTCTAACCTCAGACGACAAATGTCTGGCCATGACACTACTTAACCTTTATGGGCAATAATTACTGTTATTCCATGTCATCCATGACACTACATGACTATAAAAAAAACCACATTGACTCGTCGCTCTGCTCACATGTATTACGGCTAGCATAAACTGGCCTATTTGCCGAACATCTACTTCCCTGGAATTTTTTGACACAAATACAGGCTTCTGCCTACAATCATAACCCATGTCGTAACATATTTAACACTCTTGGTTAAATTATTCATCTCTCAATTCTATTTACTCATCATTAATCTCGACGTAGTACCTCATAATACAGCCTCGCTCGTATCCGGCGGGCGAAATATCTGTCGTGCACATTTCTATTTCTTACGACAGTTCATGACATGGTCCAAATATCACATTTCCATTATCAACGTAGATCATCAGGGATATTGTTCATTTAGCTCGATCTCTCGATCATTCTCTGCTTCACATATCACAAAATATCAGAGCTGACTCATCAAAGGCTTCCTGGCACTAACTGTTTACTAAAATCACGAGATTGCTCCTCAAAAACACAGCTATAGAAGAATGTGTAACCGCAACTACACAGAAATAAATACTCGTGACCACCAAAATATCGCAAAATACACGGGATAAGAACTACCGGAAACGGTCATCTGAAGGATGATTCCACAACATAAAACAAGCTGAATGCGCAAAATAGCAAAATAAGCATTAAAGTCAACAAGGCGGCGTCTACAAGATCACAACTCCAACAGAAATATCACTCAAAACTGAAGTTATAATAACATGATGATTATCAATATTATAATAAATCGGCATTACGCTCATTGAGATCAAATAAAAAAGCATCCTAAATTGTGAAAGTGACATACTACAGAATAATCCATAACAATACGCAAACAAATCTACATAAAGGAAGTGCGCAAATAACCCTAGCTGAAGGTGCAACATTATTATTATTATTATTATTATTATTATTATTATTATTATTATTATTATTATTATTATTATTATCATAATGATTATTAAAATGTGAATTATTTACAATCCTACCTAACAGTCTAAGCTACATTTGATCATCGATTAGGCACGGTCCTACATATTAATTTACATTATTTATTGATGCTCATACCTGGGTGATGGAGGCATGTTGGTTCACCCTCCGGCTCGGTCATGGTGAATTAGAATTCCATCTTGAAGCTGATGTGGTATTCCAAATTTTCACACACGCAAATTTGACACATTTTTATCATGCCGTTACACACGCTTACATTAACATAAACACTCGCATTTCTCGCACTCCAGTGAAGATTAGACGATAGCAGTGCACGGACTCCTGACGTGAAGACGGAAGTTCCTGTCCGCTACCTGCCTGGAAATCACCTGCTGGTCTGCACACCTTCTCTCAGTTTTTTTGTTTACCTAGTGGCTGGCCGGTTATTCACCTCTTCGGAACATAACAGTTTGCTCAAGGTCTCTACCACTGCGGCCTTCATTAAAGAAAAGTCATTCTCCTCCCTGTCTGCCTTAACTAGTTTCTCCCCGCAAACATCTCGCTTGCCAAAACGGTTTGTTATAAGTGGTACAAGCAAGCTAAAGTACAGTTTCCAATGATGTGGAGAAATTTATGCTGAATCGTCCTCCCAAAATGAAGAATAAAATAGCTTTCAAACAAATGTCAAACTACACGTGGATTAGAAAGGTTTTATGCAGCTACGCTGAAAAACATGGACTTGTCCCTCTCGATTCGTATTGTGAGTTCAATTAAGGCAAGTGTTGAAAGTGTAGTTATTGCCTGTCATCTCTGCATAAATTCAAAGTAAAGTAAAGTTTCTTAAAGTGTTCATTTCTAAAATGTTACTCTCCCAAGTAAAATACATGGCTCACTCGGATGCCAACAAGTGTCTCTAATCGCTTTCTTACCAGCCAAAAGTAAAGCTCAAAGCTGACTAACTGAATTAGCTGACATACTCTAAACACACTGAAGATTCAACTAACCCACGAATACAGGATACACTGTGAAACACACAGTCACACCGTCACACTGTCACACAGACTGAAGATTCAACTACCCTGCTCGCTGGTTATGTAATGAGTTCTCCCCCCACCTTGAAAATAGTTCTGTGGAAGGGATGTGGCGTAGTGATCTAGCCCTTGGGAGCGCTTTATCATACATCCGTAGGTTAAAGTTTCAAAATTTATGTACAAAATCTTCCTAATTTCGGTCTGACTCACTTGTTATATTGCGCCGTGGGAAACGATCACAGGATAATTCACACGACGGCCCGCGTCACCGGCGTTATGTTCTTCCAGCGAATGGCTCCTTCCCGCCATGACACTTCATTTCCTGGGCGATACTACTCTTCCGTGTGAAATTAAAATTTTATTAATTAGCCAATAATTAACCACACCTTCGCACTGATAAATTTTCCAATATTATTACGAAGTCAGGACACTGTTTTTCACCACTACACCGGGCTTCAGATAGCGAAATACTGACTGTAGATTCCCGCTATGACAGGACATTCAAATTTAGAATTTTGTGATTGGCTGAGACTTTCGCGCTCTTCGCAGAGTGGATGCTTCCATTTCCTCCCGAGGGTTGGTGGGTGCTATCGTTTTCTCATTGTTCTGCTAGGTAGGTCAGGCCTCAACGCGTGAGTTTCTCGTGAGAACCCAGTAGAAAGTCGCCACTCCTAGGCGGTATCATAAAATTTATTGGATGCAGTACTCAGGGCGGTTTACAAGTTGCTCGTGCTCAAAGAAGGGTTTCGTGGATTTTCCTAACCGACAGCCTGGCGCCAGAAAGTTCCTTTGTGACTGCTAGATTCACAGCCTACTGTAGTATCCCAATATGCGAAATATTCAACTTTTAATTTGTAAATTAATTACGTAAATTCGCTTATGGTGCAATATAGAAACAGGAAACGATTCGAATTTGTTCCCGACATAAACAGCTACAACCAAAAAGTCTATCAATATAAAACGACTTTGAGTATGTTGTCAACGAAACACGAAATTTCATGATTTTTAAACATACAGTAGACTCTCGGCTATTCGAATCGTGACTATCCGGCCTACTTACAGTAGTACCGTACTATAATACAGTACAGTACTTTTCCGAAGACCCCTTGTGGGTGGGGGACGCAGATGAATACAACCACGGTATCCCCTACCTGTCGTAAGAGGAGACTAAAAGGGGTCCCAGGGGCTCTCAACTTGGTAGCGTGGGCATTGTTTCCATTTATTTATTTATTTGTACCAGGTTCCTCACGTTCATCTATCCTGTCCGACCTCCCTTGTTCAACTCTTGTTCTTTTCCGACCCCGATTGTATTAGAGCATTCGAGGCCTAGGGGTTCTTTCATTTTCACGCCCATCGTGGCCCTTATCTTTCTTTGTCTGGTACTTAATTTTTGGAATCCCTTCCTTTTTTTGCCTTTTTGCCTCTCTCTATACCACCTGTGGGCTAATATAGAATACACCCACGGTGTACCCTACCTGTCGTATGAGACGACTAGGCGACCAAGGGATAATGACATTAGAACCATGATATTACTTGTGATTAGTACCATTACGAGCGCAACACCATGGGTCGACGTTACTTGCGACTAGTACCACCTTGCGCGGGTCTACGTTATGTAGGAGCAGTACCAATATGTGTGAAACAATATGGGTCTGAGTGTTGCCTCTGAAAGAGGTCTTCATGTGTATTCCACTGGTCCGTTTCACTGTGTTAAGTATGGTATGTGTTATCTATGGGCAATACCACTTTATGTGCAACACTCTGGGTCTGTGTTGCCTGTGGTTAGTACTGCTATGTAAAAAAATACCACGGGTTTGGCTCACCCCCGTGATTAGTACCACTGTTTGAGGAAAACCATTGATCTGCGTTGGCAGAGAGTAGTATTATTATGTGACGAACATCATGGGATAGTGTTGCCTGTGGGCGTTGGGAATATCGGCGCCCGTGATTAGTACACCTAGGCGAGGAGCACCATGGGTCCGCGTTGCTTGTGGTGGTGCCCTTATGTGCGAAACGTCATGGGTTTGTGCTACCTGCGAGTGTTGCCAATGTGTGTGACATACCATGGGTTTACATTGCTTGTTATTAGTACCACCATGCGAGAAATACTGTGAGTCTACGTTACCTGTGATTAGTACGACTATTAGGAGGAACACCATGGTTCGGTTTTACTAATGATTAGTATCATTTTGAGGGGCCGATGACCTGGATTTTGGACCCCATTTAGATAATCAGCATCATCACAGTAATTAAGACATTGTGAATTGGATCCACCGATAGTTTTCGTTTCACGATCATTTTCTCATCACCATTTATTTTAGATTCTAGTCAGTGGATACATTTCGAAGTTTTAATTTTTATTTCATTACGCCTGGTACCATTAGGGGCCGATGACCTATCTGTTAGGCACCTTAAAACAACAAACATCATCATCAACATCACTTTTCCGAAGCTTTAGCAAGAGGGCTCCTGCTAGAACCCTATGTGCTTTTTCAAAATCTTTTACGCATAACTTGTGCATCTGGCACATGTGGAGTCACAAATATAAGGTACAATACGGTATTGTTAATACGTGTGTACTGAATAAATTATCTCTTGAAAAAAAGGAGACATAACAGAACTCTTTCAGTGTACACAAACAACAATGACCATACGTAGAGTGCAGCTCTGTTAACAAATCTGTGTTCTTTGTTTCGTCAGTTATTCATCGGATGTACAATGTGCGTACGTTGGTAAATTGTTGTTTTTGCGCTCCGTTATGTTTTAGTGAAGATTGAAAAATGGTAGATAAACGAAAAGAGTTGTAGTGAGTATGTATGAGAAACTGCGTATTATAAGGCAATTAGATTGTGAGGTAATAGCCAAAATTATTGTTTTGGAGTTAGCGGTAGGAAAAAGTACAGTTGGTTACTGGAATGTAAACAGAGAAAATATTGAAAAGTGGTATGCTGCCGAACTGGGGAGGATGACCAGTACCTCGCCCAGGCGGCCTCACCAACTATGCTGAACAGGGGCCTTGCGGGGGGATAGACAAGGAAGAGGGAAAGAAGCGGTCGTGGCCTTAAGTTAGGTACCATCCCGACATTCGCCTGGAGGAGAAGTAGGAAACCACGGAAAACCACTTCCAGGATGGCTGAGGTGGGAATCGAACCCACCTCTACTCAGTTGACCTCCCGAGGCTGAGTGGACCCCGTTCCAGCCCTCGTACCAGTTTTCAAATTTCGTGGCAGAGCCGGGAATGGAACCCGGACCTCCGGGGGTGGCAGCTAATCACACTAACCACTACACAACAGAGGCGGACACCCTCTGTCTACCAGTTAATATTGTCTGTATTTATCCGGATATTCAAACAAATTTGGTAGGAAAAGTTAGTCGAAGGCTGGCTTGAGCCTGAACAGCTCCACCATCAGCTGATGTAGATGGTCTAGGCCTTACTGAGGAGGAGTATAAGGGCAATGAGGGATGAGGTGGTTTCTCGTTGCTTTCTTCACCGATTTTTGCAAGCCCATTGAAATTCACTTACCAACCGACCCTATGTGTGACACTTCCACACCATTCATCACAGGGACTGGCTGCATAAGTAGTGTCCTCGCTCATGCCCCTGTCATCTTCATATTGTCAAAACCATAGGTGAGACTGAGATAGGTCATTGAAAGAAACAAACTTGGTCTAGCTCATACCAAAACACATAGTGCACTGTAAACTTCAGCTCTCACCAGCAAGAGAGAGTCAGAATGTAATAACGTTATCACTACAAACCACGTGTCAATATTTCTTTTTCTGATTCACAATAAGCAAGAGATTAAAAATATATTTTTATTGTATATCGTTATGTTTTCCTTGTAGGCTCCGTGGCTCAGGCGGCAAAACGTCGGCCTCTCACCGCTGGATACCGTGGTTCAAATTCCGGTCACTCCACGTGAGATTTATGCTGGACGAAGCGGAGACAGGACAGGTTTTTCTCCGGGTACTCCGGTTTTCCCTGTAATCTTTTATTCCAACAACACTCTTCATTTATCATTGCCCCAGAGAAGTGCGACAGGCTTCGGCAGCCGGCACATTTCCTATCCTCGCCGCTAGATGGGGGCTTCATTCATACCATTCCTGACCCGATCGAATGACTGGAAACAGGCTGTTTGTTTTCATTTCCATTTTTCATCGTTATGCTTTCCTTCGTATTTATTTCCAACAGGTCTGACAGAAGAAAATAGTTATAATATTACTCGTGGATGGTGTTGTGCAGGTGGTAATGAGAAACTCTAGAAGCTATAAACTATATAGTCTACTACGATGTTCATTTACCAGTAGTGTTCCGTGTCCAGAATTGGAACTATACTGAAGACCTTGAATAAGCGGAAGATGTGCTGTATTATCTCTGACTCTGAGGGACCATAACATTACCTTCTCACTCTGCTGAATCTTTCACGAGGTATTTTAAGTAGTTCCTTGTTGGGAGACTTATCCCTGAGTTGTAAGCAAAGAGCTTCCCACTTCTAGGAATATCTGCTCGGAATCTAGCCGTAAGTTTGATATAAGTACATCGATATTTGCATGATGTAACTAGTTGAGATGCCACTTACGCTTCTGGTATCTACGATCGATCGCTGTTGAGGGGACGTTGAGTGCATAACAACAAACTTCTATGGTTATTTCTAAGTTGCTGCACCTTTGTTACTAGATTTGCTGCTGACACAAGACCAGAGGTTTGATTTGTCTGCATCGTGATTACTCCATGCAATGTTGATGATCTTTGATTTTATGTTTAAGGTCTCCCCTAGGCCATGTTCCTTGGTTACCAAAGCAAGAAAACAAGCGAACGTATAGTTTTACGTGACTACAGATTATAGACACGCGACTTCAGTTTGACTTGGAATCCCAATCACTATTTATTTATTTATTTATTTATTTATTTATTTATTTATTTATTTATTTATTTATTTATTTATTTATTTATTTATTTATTTATTTAGCGTATGGCCCATACAATCAATTTGAATACAGAAATAATTTATATACATATTTACATAACAGGAAAACTATGAACAAGGAAAGACTCTTTACAGTTCGATGCCAAGATCATTGATCTACTGTATAGCTTCTGGAGTTGCCATCAGAAAATCCACTTTGCTGCCTATGTTTGCCCGCGTTTCACACTCTCTGACAATGTGGTATATGGTTTGTCGTGCAGCTCCGCAGTCACACGCGGGTGTCGGTAACTTGTTCCATTTAAACAGCATGTCTTTGTATCTGCCATGGCCTGATCTTAATCTGTTCAGAGCAGTCCATGTTTTATGTGGTAGCTGGAATCCACTTGGAAGTTTGGCATTCGAGAACATATTGTGCAGGTGCATCTCCGTTGCTGCTTCCCACCGCCTTTTCTACTCTGTAGTTGGATTGTAGCCTCTATAACAACCATATCTAAGGCGTTACGTAAAGTTGGCTGGCGTAAACGTAATCTGTTTTGGTTGATAGTTCATAGATCCTCATATACAGGGAGATCGTGGTTCCTTAAGATTTTATTGAATTCCTTAACGGCGGATCACCGTAAATCTGATGGTATTATTCCAGATAAAAGCGGGAGCCAATGGGCTGGCGTAGATCGAATTGTACCAGTTATTATGCACGTAGTGGAATTCGATTGAGTATCAATAAGTCTTGTGTGATGACTGTTCATCCATACTGGACCACAGTACTCAGCACTTGAATATACGAAGCCTAAACCTGAAGACCGTAAAACGCTTGCCCATGAACCACAGATAGTTCCACAAAGCTTATAAATTATGTTGTTACGTGTTTTCAGTTTCTGTGTGGAGTTCAGCAGATGTTGCTTGTAGGATACTGTTCGATCCAATGTTAGTCCAAAATATTTTGGGTCCTAGTTATGGTGAAGTATCCTGCTGCAGAAACTTACGTTCGATTTAGTATTTGCTAAGTGATTGTTTAAATGGAAGCAAGACACCTCCGTTTTATTAATGCTGGGCTAGTCTCCAGTCCCTGAAGTAAGTTTCCAAAATGGACAAATCCCTTATTAACATCTCTTGAGTTTTCTCCATTTCTTTGTGTTGCACAGCTAATGCTATATCGTCAGCGTAGCAGAATTTCCGTGATGTAACTTCAGGAAGATCAGATATATATAAGCTGAACAAGAGTGGCGATAGGACTGAACCTTGAGGCAAACCATTTTTTAGCTTCCTCTCCTTTTCACATTTTTCGCGATGATAACCTGAAGCCTCATATCCCACATGCGTTTGTGGGAATTCGAATCACGGTTGCCATGGTGACAGACAAATTATAATACCACTCGGCTATCACGTCCTCTCTCTTCAGCTACCAGCGTCGGTCAGAGCTCTAAAACGTTTGTTTGTTAGCATATTCCTGCCGTCTACACGGTACCGTGGAGAATGCTCCCGTTCATTTCCACAAGTCTTTTGACATTTATTGTCCTGTAATTTGAATGGTCCGAAGATTATCCATGTTATAACCAGATATCTACCCTTCTAACTGAGTTTCAACATACCGGTAGTCCAAAATTGTTAGACATTTTTATTTATTGAATATCTTACGCACAGTTGCACGGTGTCCAACATCTTCAGTAGCTATGGTTATATCTGCTATAGCCTAGAACAGCTTACCTTCCAGTTTGATCAATTGTTGAGAAGGTCACTGAAACTTATCGTACAGACTTCCTCCTGCCATATTAATCCATATTGATGAAAATACTTTTACCAATCTTTACTTGTTATTGCATGCAGTCTGTGGCCACATTCAGGTCCTTACTTGTAATCCACTTCTTCTTCTTCCGCTTCATCTTGTGATTATTATTACTGGAGCTTATTAGCTTCTCTGATGAGATGTTTCATTGACAGACCACTTTATCTTCCGATATAGGCTAGAAATATTTGTTATTTTGAACTAGTTTCTTTGTCTTGGCTTAGATGTTATGGAAGTCGCATATATACGAGTTATTTTACGGGCGGTGTCGTGGTGATTATTGTTCTGCGGGTGATAGTCAACAATCCCCCTCTTAAAACTAATCTGAAGAGATAGAGATAAAGTCAAATTTTCAAAGAATGTTCTACACTTGAAAAGAGAAGGTCCACGAAGGTTGTGAAATTGAAATATTATCTATGCCTTGTAACCTTAACCCATCAGGATCAGAAGAGAATGACAGTTACCAAAGAGAGGTCAGTTAGGAAATAACATAATAAAGAGTCTGGTAAAGTTATTCGAAGGAACATCAATCTGAGCTACAGGTTTTATGTTTTCCAACCCTCTGGATAAATGGCGAACCTGGTAGATTCTGTGTTATAACGCTAAAGCCGTGTATCATGGCAGGTGCATTCAAAGAATTCAATTTACAGTGCGCCTCCTGGTAGGAAAGACCATCTACTGTCTTGATCTTGATCTGCTTCTCACTGTGATAGACAGGACAGTTTTCTATCGCGAGGAGAATGAATACTAGCGCACTTAGTGCTCCTCTTTGGAGGTGTACTCTGTTCCGCGCTATGAGCTCCTTTTCCAAACATACCACACGCAAGCTGTTCCGAACAAAGGGATGCAATGAGCACGAATCTTTGGCATACAAAGCCGCATGAGAGGTGGGATGTACGACCTCACTTCGCAACGATAGGTTATTACCTCGACTTTCTTTGGTAACAATGACAGCTTAAAAGAGACAATGGAAGCATTGTTGGCAAGCACGTTACCGTTTGCTTCGCGCGAAATGAGCTGGACGTATGTCACGCGACAGATCTTCATGTCCTCCATCAATTCATCGTCGTTGTTCAACATGATGTCGAGGTGGAAGATGACTCCGCAAACCGTATCCAAAGATCTGTGCTCTACCACTTTGACGGAGTATTCCCCAAAGTGGTCGCACTTGAGAAGCCGATCTGTTTGGAGTGCTGTGGGCGTCTTAAGGAACAAACTACCATTGCTCATCTTCTTCACAACTTCAAGTTAGACGTATACACCTTCGCTATATCGACTGAAAAGGATGGATTTATTCAGCTTGAAGGTTTGCCCATCGGTTCTGGTAGCAAGCAGG
This sequence comes from Anabrus simplex, assembly GCF_040414725.1. Classification (NCBI taxonomy): domain Eukaryota; kingdom Metazoa; phylum Arthropoda; class Insecta; order Orthoptera; family Tettigoniidae; genus Anabrus; species Anabrus simplex. The sequence goes on from NC_090268.1 coordinate 268,931,600, forward strand.
AACCTAGGGAAGGAGGATCCCAGATTTTCACACAGCGTTGTTCCCAGGCGGTTGCCCTCCGAGGGAATGAAACGTTAAAAGCTCAGTGGCTGACCACCCTGGCCAGTATTTGGACATTTATTTCCGGCCATGACCGAAAACATCCTCCCCGAAGGCAAAAAAAAAAAAAAAAAAAAAAAAAACAAAGGGATCCGACGCTTCCAAAAATGAAGTAGGCCTACCAGACAAATACAGATAAGGGCCACGATGGGCGTGAAAATGAAAGACCCCCTACGCCTCGAATGCTCTAATACAATCGGGGTCGGAAAAGAACGAGAGTTGAACAAGGGAGGTCGGACAGGATAAATGAACGTGAGGAGCCTGGCACTAATAAATGGAAACAATACCAGGAGTCAGCTAAGAGCCCCGTGGTCGCCAACCCACACTGCCAAGTTGAGAGCCCCTGGGACCCCTTTTAGTCTTACGACAGGCAAGGGATACCGTGGTTGTATTCTTCATCTGCGTCCCCCACCCACAGGGGGTCTTCGGAAAAGTACTGTACTGTATTATAGTACGGTACTACTGTAAGTAGGCCGGATAGTCACGAGTCGAATAGCCGAGAGTCTACTGTATGTTTAAAAATCACGAAAATTCGTGTTTCGTTGACAACATACTCAAAGTCGTTTTATATTGATCGAATTTTTGGTTGTAGCTGTTTATGTTGGGAACAAATTCGAATCGTTTCCTGTTTCTATATGGATAATAAAGTCACGCGCTACTGCCACGTTATGAGTGAGTGTGTTGAAGACGATGGGGTGGGACTGGGCTAGGAGTAGGAAGACAGCGGCCGTGATATTAATTGAGGTACACCCCTGCCTGGTGAGAAAAGAGAAAACACACGGAAAACCATCTTCAGAGCTACCGACTGAGTGTTTTGAACCCACTATTTGTTAAATGCAAGTGTAGAAATAATTGTTACTAGTGAAAGTTAAAGTGCAATTTAATGTTTATTATAGAGGCTGGAGTTTAATTTAATCTGAAATAGATTCTTCACATGCCCGTGGTTTGCACAGATTTTTCGTTTGGAAAACACTTCTACACTTATAAAATAAATCAAAAGCAAGATAAAGTTCTTTATTGAACACCCAAGGAGGATATGACATGCAAACATAACATTTAAGAAGGCAGGAAACAATTAAAGATCGTTAAAGCATACCCAGGACAGACAATATGATTAACAGAATAATTCTCGAAGACAAAAAACTTTACTGCTCTCAGTTACACGAAGGTCCGCCTCTGTGGTGTAGTGATTAGCGTGATTAGCTGCCACCACCGGAGGTCCGGGTTCTATTCCCGGCTCTGCCACGAAATTTGAAAAGTGGTACGAGGTCTGGAACGGGGTCCACTCAGCCTCGGGAGATCAACTGAGTAGAGGTGGGTTCTATTCCCACCTCAGCCATCCTGGAAGTGGTTTTCCGTGGGTCCGATGTTGAACGATACCTAATACGCGCTGACTGAGGCAATGAGCACCAAGGCGCCCTACCCCAAATCATCCATGTACCTCATAGCTTATACGGTGCATGATAACAGTAAGAAAATAAATACAAATACAGTGATAAAGTAATATGTTCCGGCATTCGGCCGCACGGGAACCTGTGTTGTCAGGTGGATACTACTGCAGGGTAGACGGGGCTCCCACCTGACGAATTGTGAATACCGTCCTGGCTTTCGAGCGTAGTCGCACACGTAAATGCCCTTTCTTAAACAGCACCATGTGTATAAACGTATTTACAATCTGATTTACGTCGCACCGATACTGATAGGTCTTACGGCGAGGATGGGACAGGACAATTTGACAATTCCAAGGCCCGTATTGGTTTGCATGGGTCACGGTTCTTTTGTTGTTCTATACCTTCTTTTTTCATTAGCAGAGTTGGTGTGAAAATGGGAAACCACGGAAAACCATATTCAGGGCTGTCGAGAGTGGAGTTCGAACCCACTATCTATCGAATACTGGCCGCACTTAAGCGAATGCAGCTCTCGGGTTCGGTCACATCAATTTTGATCGGTCTACAACTAACCCTCAAAAGGGGGCCGATGGCCACATGCCCCCTTTTGAGTCGCCTTCTAAAACAGGCACGGATTTCCTGTAGATGTATTCAAACCCTCCCATCCATAGAGTGTACAATTTATGATTCTCATGTCACAATCTATTTCCCCGCCTAAGCCGCCCCTTTGAGTCTCCTCTTACGGCAGGCAAGGGATACCGTGTGTATATTCTTCATCTGCGGCCCCCGCTCGCAGGGGTTTTATTGTAATGAGGCGTTTTCTAATTCTTTCTTCTTGAAGAGAACAGTAGTTGTCTCCAGCAGTAAGGTTCGGTAGGGTTCTTGAGGAACACAACCTGTCCTTCTCGACTGCTCACTATGGGTGACTCGTTTGAGTTAAACTGTTGTTTCGTGGTCACGGCATAGCCATTTGTTTTAAGCATTGTTTCCTGAATATTAAGCTGTGGTTAGCTAAGTGGTCAGTGTCATGACTTTCGGTTCACTGTGCCCCGGGTTTGATTCCCGGCCGGGTTGGAGATTTTAACATAATTTTTTTATTTCCACTGGCTCTAGGATGAGATGTTTGTGCTGTCTCCAACATCTCTGCAAATCATACACCGCACATAAAACTTCCATCTCTTACAATTACACGATTATTATTATTATTATTATTGTACCGGGCGGTACACCTCCACGCCGCTAATTTAAAATGTGCGCCAATTGAAACTCCTCTGCTGGAGGAAGTCTGAACTTTATTGACGGTATTAATTTTCAAGTTTCTCAGAAGATGTCACTACGTGGAAAATTTGGAGTTTTTGAACTGTGTCATTTTCGACGTATTTTTGTTTTGCTCGTAGAAAGAAGTGTGAACTTTCTCTTCTAGAGGACACTACTGAAGATCAACAATAGTGCACCCTAGTGCGGAGTGAAAGAACTATTTTTTGGAGAAATTTTTATTTCAAAAGTTTGTTTCTTGTTAAGTTTCTTTCTGTATTTGTTTAAGTTGGCTGTATACCCCTCTCTTTCCCCTTGTTTTGTATTTAGCCAATCCCGAATTTCTTTAATTAATTTCTGACCAATTGGATATATCTTCCCCCAACTTGAATATGTTGCTGTATCCTACCCAATAAAAGTTTTTGTGGGAGGGTATTCTCATTCCCCTAACGCCTCGAACCTTCCGCGAGAGGATATAAACTGCTGATTTTAGGGTCTCCGGGCCACTTCTGTTCCATCTTTCAGTGTGTAAAGTACATAGCAGGGAGCGGGAAGCGCCTCTTTCTTCGGCGACAGTCAACAACCAGGTAATGGCCGATTAATTACTTCTTTTCTTGCTTGCTCAGCAGTTTAACTCTCGGGGCGGGTCCGAAGTTTTTCCATTATGTAACCTTCCTTAAAATGTAAAGGAACTTGTATCTATTCTATCTTTTAAACTACATATTGGGATAGAGAGTGCTTAACCCTCTCGAGCTCCCACTCATATTGTTTTGAGGTGAACTTATTTTTCCCAACCTATTCTTAGTTAACGTAAAACAAATTGTTCTTTTCTAAAGTCACCTCTGTAGTATGGGATTAGCCCTGGCATTAGTGGCCTAGAGCCAGATTAGGTTTTAAAAACAAAGTGTATTAGGAGTGCAGATCGCCTCCTCTCAAATTGTTATTTTAGAGGTCATGTAATTACCCTTTTTCATTTAATAGACCTCAGTAGGTTGGGTATGTTACTCCTGTGTCTATGTCCAGAGAGGACAACTTGAAGGTGGAGTTTGGTGTGGCCTTTGAAAGGCTTAAAGTTGAGAGCGTGTGGCTCTTTTTCGAAACTTGAGTGTTGTATGCCTCGCGGAAGCTTTTCTGTGTAATTTGGAGCAAGTGCTCCTGAGCATGAATGGGGTTTTCTGCCCCTCTGTTAATACTTATTTTGAAGTAAGGTTGGGCTGATTGCCCAAGCATTGTGAAATTAGGGCGCGAAGCCCAAATCTTGTAAATATTGTAACTACCTTTTTGACTTGCTACTCTATACCTGCCATGCTTGTTATTTCTTTCTTTTGAAAAGAAAATATAACCTTGTTAAATTTTAAATTCACTTTAATTTCGTAGCCTGAGACCTATTCACCACCCCGCACCTTCTTTCACGCATAACTACCGCAAAAACACGGCAACAATTATTATTATTATTATTATTATTATTATTATTATTATTATTATTATTATTATTTAATTACTTCGGTGAAGAAAGTAATTCTCCTATATTTCTTTAGACGTTACGCTGAGTTCAAATAGTAGCACCAGGAACAGTCATTTTGATAATTCCAAGGCCCGTATTGGTTTGCATGGGTCACGGTTCTTTTGTTATTTTCTATCTTCTTTTTCTTTTTCGTTAGCACAGTTGGTTACACACTGATCCAGTTCCTTATATGAATGTTCAGTGTAGTGGCCTTCATTTCAGAGAGAGCAGAGTTCGATTCCCTTTAGGGTCGTGCATTTTAGGTATGTATAGTTGACTTTCCTTACGCTGGAACTATGTGTTTATTTACTAGGGAACTTAACACACACTCGCCACCCTACCTGTCACTATCGGGGCATGCATTATTGTGCTTCCGTCCGCCGGGTGGGCGACAGGGAGCGCATCCGTCCATAAATCTCGGTCAAATTTTAATTTTGTCTCGAACGCAAAAATCTGGCAGTTCGTCTTCTACCAAAATGATCTCAGGTGTGTTAAATTTTTACGAAAAAGTATATTCCTTTTCTTCCGATATATTCGAACAACTCTCATTATTGTTCATTATATTTATAAGTACGTTTGCTCAGTATTGATCACTGCATTATACTTTTTTGGTTCATTGTTGCAGTTTTATATATGTACTGTGTTGCTAAATTAGGAAATTAATTGTAATTATCCATTGTTCTTACACCGTAACATTCTCTAATACGGATGTGAACGTTCTAGTGACCGTAACTACTGACCACCTAAAGGCTTCTACGAATTAATTACATCACCTAAATGTTCTCTACACGAATGGTGAGCTCGATAACTGCAGTCGCTTAAGTGCGGCCAGTATCCAGTATTCGGGAGATAGTGGGTTCGAACCTCACTGTCGGCAGTCCTGAAGATGGTTTTCCGTGGTTTCCCATTTTCACACAAGGCAAATGCTGGGGCTGTACCTTAATTAAGGCCACAGTCGCTTCCTTCCCAGTCCTAGCCGTTTCCTGTCCCATCGTCGCCATAAGACCTACCTGTGTCGGTGCGACGTAAAGCCAATAGCAACACGAATGGTGTTCTCGTAGGAGCCGAAGTCTCTCTATGTAATATACTTGACTACATATACGCTGAACAAAACATGTAGGCAAGGATTTCTTTAGTTTTATACCTTATATAGAATCAACGTAAAAATATATTGAAGACACACCGAACAAGTTGGCCGTGCGGATAGGGTTGCACACTGTGAGCTTGCATTCGGGAGATAGTAGGTTCGAACCCTACTCTCGGCAGCCCTGGAAAACGGTGTTCTGTGGTTTCCCATTTTCACACCATTCAAATGGTCGGGCTGTGCCTTAATTCATGCCACGGGAACTATCTTCCCATTCCTAGCCCTTTCCTATCCCATTGTCACCGTAAGACCTACCTGTATCGGTGCGACGTAAAGCAAATTGTATATATATTGAAGATATGCAGAGAAAATTCCTCTAGACACGGATCCGAATGTGGTAACTCAAAGCTGCCATCAATTCTGTAGCACTTCGCAGACCAGTAACGCAGATAGTTAAGTGATTGGAGTGTCGACAAGCAAGCTCAGTAATTACATACAGTACCTCTACGATGAGGAAACTATATTTTGTATTTCTTCAACCTTGAGATCTTAAATTTGTGTATCAGTAGCTTTCGAACTATCCAACACACAGCAATATCTCGTTGTTTCATGATAAGCTGTTCGTAAAATGAGAGAACCTCTCTTCCAAGCATGGAGTGAAAATGATAATGATAGAAATCGCTCAACGGAACACAATTTATAAATAACGAAAGTGTAACCAATAGATGCGATGTTTACATGCTCCCCCCCCACCACAACAAAAAGCAAAAGAAAAGATGACTCGAATTAGCTATCAATTTATCACAGAATTTCTTCAATACATTTTATATTATATATTATATATTATATATTTTTATATATTTTATATTATATTATATTTGTTCACTGTATATTTTAATATTTCTGGCTCCTTGGTTGTATGGTGAGAGTACTGGTCTTCGGTTTAGAGAGCCCCGGATTCGATCCCCGACTGGGCCTACAATATTAACTGCGTATTATTAATTCCTCTGGTTCGCGGACTGAGTGTTTGTATTCGTCTCAATACATTTCTTTTCATATACACGCAGCACACTACACTGTTAACCACCACACAAAAGCATAATAGCGAACGTCGGTCTACATAGGGTTGGAGTCTATAAGGGCGTCTAAAATTGCGCTTAGTCCATATCAAATATCGATCACAATAAAACTGGGTTAGAGTTCAGGGAGCAGAAGAACCTTATATTTGTCAGTTGCTGTTTAATATATTTCAGGTAATTCAAGAATTTAATTTTATCCTTCAATTAAATGACTGGGTACAGAAAATTATTTTAAGTTTTGAATGCCTTTCTACTTCACGTATCTCAAATGTCTAGAACTTCTGAACCGTACGACGCCAGACGAAGTATAATACCTTTCTTTTTATGAGTAGAAGTAATTTAAGATCCAAAAGCTTCATATTCCTGATCAAGATACGGATTTAGAAGGCCATGACGTAAGGTCAGAGAACGCTGGCTCGTTAGAAGATGCGTGCTGTATGGAATTTAGAAGGCCGTGTGTCTCGCGTGAGGTCATAAACAAGTCGAGGAGGCCATAGCCAAGTGTCGCAACGGCAGCAGCTGCATTTGAATCGCCTTAGAAAGTTGTTGATGATGCTTGAAAAGGCTAATTTTCAGGCGTGTTATCCAGGTGAGAGCTATGGCACATGAATAGCGGACAATCAGACAATCAGAGCCGTACCTCTGTGTCAGGGGGTTATATGCTTCACTCCACGTGCAAAGAAGGATGACCCCATCTAGGCAGAATCGAGAAATTGCATTACATAAAGTGAAATAATACTCAACATGTTTATTCTGACATCCTGACTTATAACAGTAATACAATGTTTATGTTCAGTAAGTTGTTTTGTTTACGTAATCAGTAGTCTTGCGTTCGTAACCCTATAGATAAGCAATAGCGAGACAAAAGGGCAATGAACGTGAGAAAGTCAGTGTTCGATTCTGCTCATCAGGAGAGTGTTTCGCACACTTCCCTCTAAAGCAGTACAGGACAATTTAAAATTCATAAACTACATAATAATTTATTTATCCTGGCAAAGTAAGGAACAGCTGTCCCTTCACCAGTAACAGAATTATAATGATAAATAACTAACTGCAAACCATTCATAAACTTAGAGTACGAAGAACTATTGAGCTATAGCTAACAGTAACTACCAATGCATTAAAAGTTATAAAAGTCAAGGAAAAAGAGCAAAATATTAGAGAATCTTAGTGCAATTTTGAAGATATACAGTTGAGAAAGATATAAGGAAAAGATAAAATAGACGGGGTGGAGAGGATTTAAAAAAGCGGACGAGGAAGTAGTTGAACCCTCAAATAGCACCCCTAAAGGAAAAACCGATAGCATACCTATAATAAGCCATACAAGACATAATGAGGTGTGAGGTAATGTTGCTTTACTTTCCCCAGGGCAGAAAGTAGTTTTACCGGGCGAGTTGGCCGTGCGGTTAGGAGCGCGCAGCTGTGAGCTTGCATCCGGCAGATAGTGTGTTCGAACCCTACTGTCGGCATCCCTGAAGATGGTTTTCCTGGTTTCTCATTTTCACACCAGGCAAATGCTGGGGCTGTACCTTAATTAAGGCCACGGCCGCTTCCTTCCCACTCCCAGGCCTTTCTTGTCTCATCGTCGCCATAAAACCTATCTGTGTCGGAACGACTTAAAACAAATAGCAAAAAAAAAAAAAAACAGTCTGAAACACGACTGAACCTATGAATGCCTAAAATCCAGACTAGTTGTGCTGCTCTGAATGCCGTTACTAAACTCCATCCACCTCTGAGCAGTTTCCGTACTGTCACAGCCATAAAAGAGACTGAGACTTCAGCGGGATTTACATTTCGCTCTGGTCTGTGCAAGAAAACGATTCAAAGATACTGCATCCATCAAGAATAAAAACAGGACTAAAACTACTCGGAGATAGAGTGGCAGGCCATCCGTCTTCCAAAACATTTTTTGCTATTTGCTTTAGGTCGCACCGACACAGATAGGTCTTATGGCGACGATGGGCATTTGCCTGGTGTGAAAATGGGAAACCACGGAAAACCATCTTCAGGGCTGTCGACAGTGGGGCTCGAACCCACTATCTTCCGATTACTGGATACTGGCCGCACTTAAGCGACTGCAGCTATCGAGCTCGGTTCTTCCAAAACTGAGAGCGATGAAAGGAACTACGAAGGTATAGAAGACTTCCCTTCTGACTTCTCGGATGGAAGCAGTGGTATTATGTCGTCTTCTGATCGGCCACGGTATAGCAATGCACTACCACTTACTAAAGGGGGAAGCCCCGATGTGTACTTGCGGCGGTCATCTTACCGTGGTACAGTACCTAACGGAATGTATGGACCTACGCCGTAGTTTAAATTTCCAAGTACCATCCCCCTCATATAACAGAGGACGAACAGTAAGCAGACCTCGTCATCCGGTTTTTTTGATTTAAATCACACCGACACAGATAGGTCTTATGGCGACGATGGGACAGGAAAGGCCTAGGAGTGGGAAGGAAGCGGCCGTAGCCTTAATTAAGGTACAGCCCCAGCATTTGCCTGGTGCGAAAACGGGAAACCACGGAAAACCATCTTCAGGGCTGCCGACAGAGGGGTTCGAACCCACTATCTCCCGGATGCAAGCTCACAGCTGCACGACCCTAACCGCACGATCAACTCGCCCGGTCGTCATTCGTTTTATGAGGGATAATTGACTGTTTTATCATGTGTAAAAGTGTACTTTTTAATTTCATTTTTAACTACGTTTTACTCTATTGAGCCTGTTTTAGTTTGTTTTGTAATGTATATGTATTGTAACTTTTATCTTCAAAGCAATGCCTTATTTTAGCTTAATCTATATTTTATATAATTTTATCAGAGAATAAGGCTTTGCGAATTAGATCCTTTGATTATTTTAAATTCCTAATTTGATCATCATTTTTTTTCGATTCTAGTCAGCAGATACAATCTAATATTTTAATTATCATTTCATTTCATTTCGTATCATTAGGGGATGACCTAGATTTTTGGCCCCTTTAAACAATAATCATCATCATAAAACAAACACCAATTCCCTGAGTCAGAGAAATTAAGCGTTCGCTTTTTTAAAGTGAGAAGCTCGTCCTGGATTTAAACCAAAACGCCCGTACGCTGACGATGCAGTAAAGGAGCCGGCTATTACCATTCAAAACTAAAATACTACATTTTCTATTTAGTTAATTATTTTTTAACGTCTATTCAATCGCTACGGATTTTCAGGGACACCACCGTGTCAGATTTACCTTACGAAGAGCTCTTTAACGTGCCGAAAACAAGTGGCACTGAGTTGTCACGTTTTTTCCTCCTCAAAAATCATTTACGCATGCCAAGTACTGACATCACCATTCAAGTCAGCAATTTATCTTTTTTTACAGGTTTAACGTCGCACTAACTCATACAGGTTTTCGGCGACGATAATGTAAGGAAGGCAAGGACTGGGAAGGAAGTGGTCGCCACTTTAATTAAGACACAATTTCTTATTTGTCTGGTTCGGAAACTGAAAATCAGGGGAAAACATTTCCAGGGTTGCCGATGCAGAGTGTTTCGTTCCACCTAATTAGGCGGCCAATGCAACACTCTGAGAATTTCACCGCAAGGAATTAAAATTGGCGGCGAAATCGTATACAGAACGAATTGAACGTATTATGTTTGGGTGGATAATGGCTGAAATTTAAACGTTCATTTCTTGTTTCATTGGACTCCTTTTAAATCCATAGTCATCATAAAATGACGAAGCCCTATTCACAATAGTGCTATTGATAAAAAATGTAATAGTAATTAAATACAAATACAGTCTGTAACAGCACATATTAAAATATTATAACCGTTTTTTTGTAAACTGCTTCATATTTAAGTTTCTATCCATGTAAATGATTCAGTCATGTGAAATTTTGATTTCGTACATCGATTAGTTTTTAGAGAAATAAATATTTCGGAGCTAATCGCTGTTTAAACCCTTTACGAGTGCAACGTTAACAAATATCTCCTATTTAATATTAAGTACATGAAATAGCAACCATCATTAGAATTTTCAAGTTGGCATGTCAGACAGTTTCGAATTTATTTTCAAACCACGTCTTATTTACATTTTAGGACATACAAGTGATTATCACAAGAAATTTTAACGTAAGTCAATCACTTTCGGAAAAATAGATGTTTTTGTTTTGGGTCTAAATCTCATTTAAACGCATTGGGGTGGAATGTTTTAATACCCTATTTATGTATTGTCGAAGCTGGGCTGAGGGACTCAGACAGCAGATCGCTGACCTTCTGAGCTCAACTTGGAAGTTTCGATTCGGACTCTGTTCGGTGGTAACTGAAGGTGCTCAAATACTACTGTCCGGAATCGGTAGATTTACCAGCACGTAAACGATCTCCTAAGGTACGAAATTCCGGTACGTCTTTTCTCCGAAAACGGTTAACTTAGTTAGTAAGATATAAAACCAATAATTTTATTCCCTAAGACATAAGAGGAGTAACCTTTATGTGAAAGTTCAACCCTGGAATTTAAATGGATTTGAAGGAATGAATATTTTGGTTTTTCAGAACCAAACCCACTTAAACACTTTATGAATTGAATATTTATAATACTAATTATTTTAACACCCTTGCGGGTGGAATGTTCGTAGACGTAGGCATAGAATAGTGACCTCCACTTAAACCACTATCGGGGGGGGGGGGAAGGAGGTAGAAGGTTTTAAAATATTTCTCTTTGAACATCTAGGGCACAGAAGGGATCATCATGTGAAATTTGAAGTTCGAACGTGAAGTGGTTTCAGAGGAATGAATACTTTTGTTTTCGAAGCCAATCCCGATTTAAATCTCTGTTTCTTATTTAATATGTAGGATAATAATAATAATAATAATAATAATAATAATAATAATAATAATAATAAAAATAATAATGTCGTGTGGCCTCCGGAGAGACGTGGTGCATGTCTTTCAAGCTGACGCTGTATAGGCAACCCGTGCGTCTAGCCCCCGAGCCATGTAAATTAACCAATGAAGTTTAAAATCCCCGACTCGGCTGGGAATCAAACCCAGTACCCCCTGGACTAAAGGCCAGCACGCTAAATTATTAGCCATGGAGCCGGACATAATTTGTAATGAAAAAGCACCAAAAATTATAGAAGAAAAACGCCATTCCATTCTTATTATACGCCGAATCTTCTTAAGTTACTTTTTCGAGTGTTGGCTACTAAGGAATAAGCGTCACAAGATAAATAAAACATTTTACAAATTTTCTTACGTTCGTGCAGATTGGATCCTGAGGAATCACTGCTTCAGTTTATATAGTTATAGCGGAAATCCCTAACCTAAATTCACTTCAAAATAATACACTGATCCGAAAGGCAAAATGAGTTAGAATGAGTAGTTCAAATCCTCCTTTATTATCCGCAGTACTCAAACCAGTACGAAATGGGAACCTCAAACCATCATTTGACCCCTTAGGTTAAAATATTACTTAAATATTAAATTATGGAAAAAGATTATACACTATTGTGACATTGTTCTTCACTTCTGTTGAGGTACCAGTAAATAATCGATATAAGGTCTCTTCATTTGACTCTACTTGGACCCCATGTGGGTCAGTCTTCACTTTCTATTCTGCTGCCACTTCCTATTATCCCTACCAGTTCGAACGGATTACTACGGGAATATATTTTTTTTTTTTTTTGCAAAATGAACACATCATGCTTCTCTTATACTGACATGAGGTGTCTCCATGTAATGATCATTATTTCTCCAACACTCGGTGTCAAGAGAGTTGAATGCACTATACGACAAGGGAAGTGTTGAGTTTGCTTCAGGTATGTGGCTTTTCTTTTTTTTTTTTTTGCTATTTGATTTACGTCGCACCGACACAGATAGGTCTTATGGCGACGATGGGACAGGAAAGGCCTAGGAAAGGGAAGGAAGCGTCCGTGGCGTTAATTAAGGTACAGCCCCAGCATTTAGCCGGTGTGAAAATGGGAAACCACGGAAAACCATCTTCAGGGCTGCCGATAGTGGGGTTCGAACCTACTATCTCCCGGATGCGAGCTCACAGCTGTGCGCTCCTAACCACACGGCCAACTCGGTATGTGGCTTCGAATGTATTAATAATTAGATTCGAATGGAAACAACTAACATGATCTCAGTCAGGGAACTGACCCTTATAAATTTATCAAAACACATTAAATATTTATATTTAACCTTTACCACTCCATATGAGATTCGTGCTGGACAAAGTGAAGGTGGGACAGGTTTTTCTTCCGGTATTCCGGTTTTCTCTGTCATATTCAATTCCAGAAACACTCTCCAATGTCATTTCATTTCATCTGTCAGTCATTAATCTTGCCCCAGAGGAGTGCGACAGGCTTCGGCATCCGGCACAATTCCTATCCTCGCCGCTAGATGGGGCTCCATTCATTCCATTCCTGACCCGGTCGAATGACTGGAAACAGGCTGTGGATTTTCATTTTCACTCATAACGTGATCAGATGAAGCTAGATAGGTAAAACTGATGAAAACCTAAAGAACTTAGTATTCGAAACATAGTTTTGTATATAGCTACAATTGACATTAAGGGTATTTTTTGGCGTGCATTGTCGAGATTTAGATCATCTAATGTAATTTCATATTTAATTGTTAATTAACTACAATATGAGACGCATCAATTTCACCTTTCCACTTTATAACGTTGAGGATTGTTCGGTGAAAGATTTGATAGTGTCGCTGGAATATAGTGCGAGGTAGATAGGAAATATGGAGTGCACTCTTGGATCTAGTGGTAAGGAAAGGCTTCAAAGGGAGGAACATGAGATTACAGTAGATAATACAAACGGACGTAACTATCGAAAATGTCATGAAGAACGACTAGGTTATCTGAGGTTGAGTGGCAATATATTTATACCTGCTTAGAAAGATATCCAAGCTTCAGATTTCTGGGTACCAAAACACCAAAAAACTGTATGATTCACTTAAAATTCTAATTGTTCACTTAAAAGCAGATCAGTACATTCAGAGTGGAGGGATAAATCGGTAAGAGAAAGAAACGTAGAACTGTGGAGCCAAAAATATCCATAAAGAAATAAAGAAATCCTAGGAGTTTCATGGCCTTTGGCGTGAATTTTAGTGCGTGAACTTTATATTGGATTTAAGTACCGAATATGATACGTAATACTGAGTGTGGTAACTGGAAAGACGGGCCTGTCGAGTACAAAATATGAGGTTTATTTTTCTACCCTTAGCGTCTTGGTTGTATTTGCGTGGGAAATCACTGAGCGTTGTCGGATAAGTAAATAGATTAGTCTCTAAATAGCATGAGCCAGTACGTGACCAGTGGACAGAAAACGTGTATACTTGTATGTAACCAGACACATTGCTGTGTTGAGAATATATGGAGAGATAACCCTTCCGGTACAAGAGCTGTGTCTTTCTTATCTCCACTTTATACCTGCACTCCTTGCAAATTCTAACTCAGCTACCGGGGAAGTGAATCATTTGCTACTATTACGCAGTAAATCGTGCACGGCGATTTATTTTCGATAACCTATCCACGATCTTTAATTTTTTATTACTTAGAAAACCAGATTTCTTGTTTGCCTCTAATTGTAAACGTAACAGTCGTAACGCCTGCAAACACATCAAGTGTGAAACAGGGAATCCAGTCTTATAATGTCCCGCTTCTACCCAGCACGCTATGTATCTATGTATCCTGCCGTGTCTGAGGAACTCCGCCACATTCGAACGGTGGGACGTTACAAGAAAATATTGTATTTCTAGTATGGAATATCACCAATGAGCGGGAGCTAGGATAATAATCCCACAGGATACTCCTCCTGTCGGAAGTACCTGGTAATTTGAATGTACGTAGCCCCTATACAATTTTGCGAATATCCAGCCCAAAAAGCCTGCAAACAGGTTGGATAAGTGATTCTGCTGGATTGAAAATGTTCTGAATATCCTGTCCAAAGGGATCTACAACTGATTTCTTAAAGAGATTCGTAGTGCTTTAGAAAATTTAGCTTTATAATGATCCGAATATAGGCCTACATCCCATGGGGACTGCAGTCTATTCGGGTAAGAGCTTAGCGGTGGTTAAAAATTTCTAAATTTGACATGTATAAATATTTCAAATATATGACTTTAATAGACCGCAAACTGGACGAGTAGGAGACTTTTGATGGGTTGAAAAACTGAATGTTTTTAATGAGCCGAATATCTGACCCCCAAATACCGTTACTGAACTATTAAAAAACTTGTGGTAGATTGAAAATAAAATGTATAATATCCAACTATAAAAAACTACAATCAGTTAAGAGATCTGTGATGAGTTGAAGAATAAAGTGTTTATAGTAGGCTATTCCGAATATACGACCTGTAGGGAGCGGTTAAAGGTCGGTTTAATGATTTGTTGAAAAGTTAAACTTTTCTGATATTCTGCTTATCAAATCCGAGGAGACTATAAATTGGCCAATTATGAGAGTTGTGGCTGAAAGAAATTTATTTTTATTTTCCCAATCGTACGACTTGAATAGACCGTAAATGAATCAGTTAAGGGCCATTTGTTGGGTTTACAGGATATTTTATATTATTCCAAAAATACGGTCTGAAGTGATCAAAAATTTGGTCAGTGAGATGATCAGTGGGGGGATGAAAAATTAAATGTTTATATTCTGACGTGAGTATGCAATATTGAGGGACCGTTAACAGGATGTATTCGGCACTAGAAGTTGATAAAGTCGCTTTCTGTTCGATTACCTTGGGTTTGATTCCTTGTTCTGTCTAGATTTTAAGACTGGTAAGTATGAATCGAGCAGGGTTTGGCTGAATGGTCTGCGTGATCTCCTTCGGTTCAGAGTGCTCCAGTCCGGTTCCTATCCAGGCCGAGCATTTTAAGTTCGTACGGTTATTTCATCTTTCTCAGGGACTGGGAGTTTGTGTTCATCTTAATACCCTTCCACCAACTACATATAACACGCCACCTACCACAGAAGCACGCTACAGAGACACATCCTTCCCCATAGGTTTAGCATAAGCAAGGGCATCCGGCCGTAAAACTGCCCTTTAAGACAGCTAAAGTTGACTATTTTCCCTCTCAATTCTAGACATACTTCTCTCTATTTAATGTGATAAACTCATGAATCTACTCCTAAATATAGTTTTAGTATATGATGATTTTCGCTAAAATTCTCGGGTCGCGCGCAGGACAACTGCCGGACGCCGTGCGCAGTGTGGCCGACACTAGTTGGGTGCATGCCCGTAGTAAAATCATCAACTGTTACGGAATAATAAAATTTGAATTTTTTTACAAGTTGCTTTACGTCGCACCGACACAGACAGGTCTTATGGCGACCGGGACATGGAAAGGCTAGGAGTGGGAAGGAAGCAGCCGTGGCCTTAATTAAGGTACCGCCCCAGCATTTGCCTGGTGTGGAAATGGGAAACCACGGAAAACCATCTTCAGGGCTGCCGACAGTGGGATTCGAACCCATTATCTGCCGAATACTGAATACTGGCCGCACTTAAGTGACTCCAGCTGTCGATGTCGGTAAATATGAAATTAAATTACAAAGAATTTACTACAGTGCAATAAATTTTGGACATTCTCTTCATTGGCCTGCAGACATGCGTTGTAACTTTAATTGTTTATCCTTTGTAATTCAGCCACAGGAATTTTGAGAATTTCACTACGGGTTACGTCTTTGGATTGTTCTATTGAGCATGCATTACTTCAGTATATCTTAACCTATGAACTACCTCACAAATAAAAGTCGCAGTGCATTTAACTGGCACTTCGGGCTGGCCATTAACCTGTGCTAATTACTCGTTCCCCGAAAACTTTACGCACTGCAGTAATTGCGTTAGGTGCCGTATCAGCTGTAGCCCCATCTTCTTGAAAGTACCACCTGTCCTCTCCTCTTTAGTTGATTGTGGAAAGGAACATTCAGGATCAACTCAGTTTAACGGTCACAATTAGTGGTGTATTGGAAAGGAATCTGCCCTATTGTTGCGTTAGTGACACACCAAACACGAATATTGGGGGCCTGAAGCGGAGTTTCATGTATTAGTTTTCACCATAGGACCAGTGCCGATTATTTTGTGTGTTTACCTGCCTGTTGAAATTGAACCGCGCCTCATCAGAAAAGAGTACCAATGCAGGGTTTCTATCACTGTTGTTTACTGACTGAGGAAACCAATACCAGTAGTGTATTCCAAGCGCAGGATCTATTCGGCTTAAACGTTGCACTTCCGTTTCTTTGTAGGTCTAAATCTCAGTTTTCTCGTTGCCCTCTGCGCAGTAAAAAATACGATATATCAGCTTGTTGCGAAAGTTTCCTTAAGGATTTATCCGTGATTGCTATTTTCTTTCTTGAATGTCCTAGAGCGTTCCGTCTGTTAGCACTATTGGTTCCCTAACAGCTTTCTGATTTAACACTGAACCCACGCGTTTGAAATTATTCACATTTTTTTTTCTGATTCCATCACTGGTTGAAACTCGCGCATCGGGAAACTCGTAATCGAAATTCGTCTTTTATTCTTCCATCAGATTCGTGCTTTAAGAACCAGCACCACACGAAAGTGCATTATTGAACAGTCAGTTGATAAGCCATCAACAGAAAATTTATAACTTACAAAGTGAAGAGTAGATACGCGCACACGATCATAACATCAGTTCAGTTTTGTCCGTTATCACCCCTTTAGCCGTAATCACCCCAGCTGACGCTACAATAAATAGTGTTTACTGCAGGAACATTACTGACTTACTCAGATTTATGCTAACAGTGTATACAAACATCCCTTATAGACTGTACTTCTAACTGTAAATGAGATGCGTTTATTTCAATACACCCCTACACTGTTTGTAAACGGATAATGAATGCTTAACCATGAACAACTGGACATACATGATGTTTGTGGGAACATGCTGGAAAGTGTAATATTTCATGAATATCCTTAAGTTATATGAGATATATGATACATCATACATTTGTGTTCATTTATTGTTCTTGTATCACACACACTATCATATATCCTCAGAGGTTCCATGCATTTAGTGGAAATTTTCGGCCATCTCTCCGAATAAAACAGGTCATTACTTGGTATAGAATCAGTCACTGTTATTGTCTGTTTTATTTAGTTTATGATAAGCATGAAAAATGTTCCCAGATTCAATTGCTAGATAAAATATTTAAAAACAAAAACCGAACCATATTGCGCAACAACCCTGAAGGGCCATGGCCTCCCAAGCGACCACTGCTCAGCTCGAGGTGTCGTGTGGTCGGCACGACGAATCCACTTGGCAGTTATTCTTGGTTTTCTAGAGCGGGGGCACCATCTTACCGTCAGATAGCTCCTCAGTTGTAATAATGTTGGGTGAGTGGACATCGAACCAGCCCTCAGATCCAGGTAAAACTCCTTGACCTGGGTGGGAATCGAACCGGGGGCCTCCGGGTAAGAGGCACGCACGCTAACCCTTCACCGCGGGGCCGGCATTTAAATAGAACACTGTGTAAATATTTTTAAATTGATTCTTGAAAAATTCATTTTAAGCCAAAGGGCATACGGATACATTGTTAATCTTCAATTTTTCTCGTTGTTTCTTTAGCCTTAATGTTTTGTTGTTATTTATTGTGTCTACAGTTATTTTGTTAGTTTTTAATTTTTTCCTCTATTTTTATTGTTACCGTGTTTTGGTGGTAGGTAGAGGTGAAAGAAGGTGCGGGCGTGAATGAGTCTCAAACTACGGAATCAAAGTTACTGTAAAATTTAACAAGGTTATATTTTCTTTTCAAAATTAAGTAATAACAAAGAACAGGTACTTAGTAGCCGAAACACAATTTGAAATGTACAATTACAGAGATTACGGGCTTCGAGCCCTGAGTTCACAATTCTTGAGCAACTAGCCCAACCTTCCGATATACAAATTTTAACAAAGGGGCAGAAGACCCCAATCAAACCCTGGAGCACTTGCTCCAAATTACACAGTAAAGCCTCCTCGAGGCATACAAAAATTGAATTCCAAAAGCGCAATCTGCTCTCAAAGTGTAAGCCAATCACAGGCCACACCAAACTTCACCTTCAAGCTGTCCTCTAAGGACATATACACAGGGGTAAAATACCCAACCTACTGAGGTCTATTAAATGAAAAAGAAGGTTAATTAAATGACCTCTAAAATAACAATTTGGGGAGGAGGCAAACTTGCACTCCTAGTACACTTTGATTAAGACCTACTTGGCACTAGGCCGTTAACACAAGGGCTAATCCCATACTAAAGAGGTGACTTAAGAAGAGAACACTTTGTTTTACGTTATCGAAGAATAGGTTGAGAAAATAAGTTCACCTCAAGACAATGTGAGTGGGAGCTCGAGAGGGTTAGCACTCTCTATCCCAATATGTCGTTTTACAAGAGAATAGATGAAAAGAGAAGTTACATTTTAGGAAAAGGTTACATGGTTGAACTCTTAGAACCCGCCCCGAAAGTTAAACTGCTGAGCTAGCTAAGAAAGAAGTTATTAATCGGCCATTACCTTGTGTTGAACGGCAGGAGAAGAAAGAGGCGCTTCCCGCCCCCTGCTATGTACTTAACACACTGAAAGATGGAACAGAAGTGGCCCGGAGACCCAAAAATCAGCAGTTTAAATACTCTCGCGGAAGTTTCTAGGCGTTAGGGGAAAGAAAACACCCTCCCACAAACTCTTTATTGGATAGGACCCCGCAACAGATTCAAGTTGGGGGAAGATACATCTAATTGGATAGAAATTAATTGAAGAAATTCGGGATTGGATACATTCATAACAAGGGGAAGAAAGGGGTAAATATTGCCAACTTAAACAATGATAGAAAAAAATTTAACAAGGAACAAACTCTTGAAATTAAATTTTCTCCAAAAAATAGTTCTTTGACTCCGCACTAGGTTGCACTATTGTAGATCTTCAGTAGTGTCCTCTAGAAGAGAAAGTTCACACTTCTTACTTCAAGCGAAACAAAAACACATCAAAAGTGACACAGTTCTAAAACTCAAAATTTTCCACATGGTGACATCTTCTGAGAAGGTAGAGAATTAATAGAGTAGATAAAGTTCAGAGTTCCTCCAGCAGAGGAGTTTCAAAAGGCGCACATTTTAAATTAGCGGCGTGGAGGTGTACCACCCGGTACAGACCTCCCCCCCCAAAAGTTCCACCAGGGGTGACACATGAAATAGTTTGAAAACAAAGTCCAAGTTTTGATGTTGATATTAAAATAAATTGCAGAAGTATTTGAGAAATTCTTAATTCAGTTCCAAAATTTTTGTTGTAATTGGTAACGAAAGGTTTTTATGTTTGTAGAAGGCGAATTTCTGAAGATAATCTTTTAAAATGTGATGAAAAATTTTGCAATGTCCACCAAATTTGTTGTTGAATTCCCAAGTGTAGTCATCTCTTATAGTGGCTGTCCATGTAGTTGATGTAGGCTAAGTTGGATGGCCAGACCGGCCGTTGCAGCTTGCGTCCAAAGGAAGCCGCTCGGACCCCTCAAGTACCCTGAGATACCGCTCGCCCGCACTATGAGGGGAGCAGAGGTGTTGAAATACGCCGCGCCCGCGGTGAACATATACAGGCTGCGGGCCAGTAGCAGGTCGTGCGCCGCACATCAGCCTTGGCCGGGAGGAGAGCTCCGGCTCGCCGTACACATGTCGTCCTCGCTGGAGAGGAGGGGGCCCATCCCCCTCCCCAGTTGCTGCACGGCGCTGCGCGGCTGCGGGGGCACTGAAACATTAAAGCTAGGCGGCAGAAATGAGTTGGACCATCATGTTTCTTTGAGGGCACAGGCTAGGTGAGGAGGTTGAGGGGTCAGCGGCGTGCAGATATCCTTGGCATTTACTCAAATTACGCCACAGTGTGTATGAAGCAGGAGACGGGAGCGTGGTAATGGCCGAGGCAAGGACAGAATGGCAGTTTAACGGATCGGGGAAGGTTTTACAAGAGGATTAAATATAAGACCAAAATATTATAGAAGGGGCAGAAAGCCTTAAAAGTTGAACTCAAAAAAAAAATATAACCTTCATATTCCTTTCAAATTATATGAAGCAAGTTGACACAAAATTTACACTGGTTTCACCTGTGACAGGTGAACCCTAAATATCCTCTCGGTGGCTGGATTGCTTACTAACAACGTAACTGGCGTAAGAAAATCAAGAATGATACAAGGCCCATGAAATCTGGGGGCAAGCTTGCCCGCGGGAACAAAATTCTTGACCATCACCTGGTCACCCACCTTCAAGGGGGTGGGTCTCCGTCCACGATCATACCTTTCCCTAACCTTTTCATGAGACACTTTAAGATTGGCTTTAGCCTTCTTCCAAAGATCTTTAATGTTATCCGGATCTATTGTCTCGGGTAGAATGTCACTCAGAGACCAGAGGTTAGAGAGCGGCGAGTTGGGAACAAACTTGAACATCAAAGAAGCTGGAGTAAACTTGTGAGATTCATGAACCGCCGAATTCAAAGCAAAAGCTAACCAATGCAGGGACGTGTCCCACCTGGAATGATCATCATGATGATAGGCAATCAGTGCGGACCTGAGATTACGATTAACCCGTTCAGCCAGAGATGGTTGAGGGTAATACGCCGAAGTAGTTACATGAGAGATGGATAAGTCAAAACAGAATTTACGAAATAAATTAGATGTAAAAGCCTTAGCATTATCAGATACAATATATTGGCACGGACCAAAAGAAGCAAAAATAGAATTTAGGCAAGTAATGGTGGACTGAGCGGTAGCCAGCTTAGTCGGAAATAACCAGGAAAATCTGGTAAAACCATCTACACACACAAGGATGAACTTGTTGGCATTACCCTTTGACTGGGGGAATGGTCCTACATAATCAATATACAGGCGTTCCATGGGGCGCGATGCTTGATGCGAAGACAAAAGGCCTACCTTGGTGGACATGGTGGGTTTACTGAGCAAACAAGATTTACAAGCTTTTACAAGTTCACGGATTTCACCGTCCATACCTTTCCAGATGAACATTTCACGAATCTTTTCACGAGTTTTAAAGATACCCAGATGCCCTCCTAATGGGGTTTCATGATAATACTTGAAGATCATAGGCACAAGAACAGCTGGAACGACAACTTTCATCATCTTATCATGCCTCGAAGGGCAACATAAAACACCATTCCTCAGAACATAAGGGACAACATGTTCCCCAGAAGAAAGGGTTTCCATTATCGGAGCCAGCGTCGGATCTTCACGTTGGTATTTCTCAATGTCCCTAAAAAGCATGGGAGCATCTGTTAAGATGGCATTAACACCAGATAGCATGGACTCGGGGGGTGATGAACTGTCGACCTGTTCATGGTTCTCAACGTCGTCTGAAAACATACGGCTGAGTCCATCGGCAACAACATTTTCGGTACCTCTAATATGCCTGACATCAAATTGGAAGGCAGAAATACGGATGGCCCAACGGGCTATACGACCAGTACGACGCGGCCTACCTAAGACCCAGCTTAGGGCTTGATTATCTGTTTCCAGGTCGAATTTGACATGTTCCAGATAGAGACGGAACTTTTCTAAGGCAAATAAGACTGCCAACCCTTCGAGCTCATAGATGGAATACTTGGCTTCTTGAGCCGATAGAGTCCTAGATGCATAGGCGATGGGTCGCCTCCCTAGTTCAGTCTCTTGAAGAAGGACTGCAGCTACAGCTGACGATGACGCGTCCGTTTGGACGATGAATTTCTTTGAGAAATCAGGCATAGCAAGGACGGGGGCATTACAGAGAGCTAATTTCAGATCTTCAAAAGCGGCTTGTTGAGAAGGTCCCCACTCAAATTTGATGCCTTTCCTACGAAGAAGGTTTAAGGGCGCCGCTCTATTAGCAAAGTTAGGAATGAACTTTCTGAAGAAATTCACCATACCAATAAACCTGGCGATGCCTTTAATGTCCTTGGGAGGTTTAAAATCACGGATGGCCTGTGTTCTAGAATGATCGACTGCTACACCATCAGGTGACACAATATGCCCTAGGAAAGACATAGAGGGCTTAGCAAAGGCAACCTTGGACAACTTAACAGTTAACCCCGCCTTACGAAGGCGATCGAGAACTTCTCGCAGATGATCTAGATGTTCTTCGAAGGTCTCCGAAAACACGACGACATCATCCAAGTAGTGATATAAGTATTCAAATTTGATGTCGGAGAAGACCCTATCTAGTAGCCTAGTGAGCACAGCTGCTCCGGTGGGGAGCCCGAAAGGCACGCGGTTGTATTCGTATAAATTCCAGTCCGTAGCAAACGCTGTAAGATGTTTAGACTCTTCGGCAAGGGGAATTTGATTATAGGCCTGATTCAAGTCCAAGATGGTGAAGAACTTGGCCTTACGAAACCATGAAAAACAAGAATGAAGGTCAGGAAGGGGCACAGATTGCAACACCACCTTCCGATTGAGAGCCCTGTAATCAATGACAGGCCTGAAGCCTCCTTGGGGTTTCGGGACTAGAAAAATAGGCGATGAATACGCCGACTTAGAGGGCCTAATAATACCATCCTTCAACATCTGGTCGATAATTTCTTTCAGAGCCTTAATTTTAGGTGGAGATAGCCTATAAGGTGGAAAACGGACAGGAATCGAATCCGTGACCTCAATTTTGTATTCAATAAGGTCAGTAACACCAAGAGTATCAGAGAACACCTCGGGAAACGACTGACACAGTTTGCGAATACTATTAGCCTGCTCCTCAGGTAGATGTCTAAGGTCTAACAACATCTCATCCTGGGTAGGCGAAATAGAAGAACATGACACAGAATTACACTTTAATAGTGGTATTTTACAATTGGAAGCAAATTTGAATGTGCACGACCTAGACTGGAGATCGAGCACAAGACCAGTGTGAGAAATAAAGTCCGCTCCCAATATAATGGGGCTAGACAATTGCTTGGCCACAAACAATTTAACTTTCCATGTAAACTTAAAAACACGAATTTTGACCAGTAAGGAACCTAGAATTTCTAATGGAGATGAATTAGCCGAAACGTATTGAACAGGAGAAGAGACATAGTCAGGAAGTTTACAAACCGTTTTCAATTTAGAATACCATTCAGCCGAAATAATCGAACAAACACTGCCTGAATCTAAGAGAGCTGTTATAGGCTCGTTATTTATCTCAATCTTAAGAAAAGGAACAGGTGCGGGGATATCCGCCGCAATCCTAAGACACTCTTTGGGGCATTCAAAAGATGAATTTGAAAATTGC
This sequence comes from Anabrus simplex, assembly GCF_040414725.1. Classification (NCBI taxonomy): domain Eukaryota; kingdom Metazoa; phylum Arthropoda; class Insecta; order Orthoptera; family Tettigoniidae; genus Anabrus; species Anabrus simplex. The sequence continues at coordinate 268,955,215 of NC_090268.1, forward strand.
ACGTTCCCTGAATTTACAACCTGTTTACCCGGGGCTGAGTCTCGGGAAGATGGATTAGTCGACTCAGCCGAATCCACTAGTCACTTTTTATTATTGGCATAGGTGGAATTTGCACCAGAAGTTGAGCAGGAGGGGGTGCTATTCGAGTTTGGGCAATTCTTGGCGATATGTGAGAAAGCCCCACATTTAAAACAGCCTTGTGCTGAACCAGCTCCATTATATGCCCTACTAGACTTGATCAGTGGACACTTATTGCGCAGATGGTCGGGCGACCCACAAGCATAACATTTACGGGGTGTGACTGGTCGGCGAGGTGGAGGCCGAGTATTACTAAACGAAGGAGGGGGTTCTTTCGCGACACGCAAAGAATCGGCGTATCTAACTCCTTCCGCTGAGACGGCCAATGCTTCAAGTTCAGAAAAAGTTTGCGGGCACGCCGCGAAACACAAATATGACCTGTAGGGTGGTGAAATCCCTTCCACAATAGCTTGTACAATTTGATCCTCAGGGAAGTGAAGAGCAAACACCCTGGTATAAAACTTAATGTCTTGTATGAAATCAGCCAAGTTTTCATCCAAGCGCTGTACCCGATAATAGTACTTCTGAATAAGGGAGGACCTAGCCCTAGCAGGGATGAAGTTAGCTAGCAAATGGGCATGGAAATCCTCAATAGATGATTGCTCGGCAATGGATCTTACGATTTTATCAGAAAGAATACCAATAGCATACGGATAGATAATCTGCAAAATTTGACATGGAGAAAGAGAAAACACAAGGGCATGATCCTGAAATTCAACTAGAAATCTTAAAAAAGAAATTACATCACTGGTGGTATTAACGGAAAACTTAGAGATCCCTCTGAGCAACATTGCCAATGGATGAGGCAAGCTGCTAAACCCGGGTGACATAGTCGGTAAAGGTTTCAATGGCAAGGAAGTTAATTCAGAACGGATGTTACTCAACGATGCACGGCGTTCAGGCTCGTTGTCCAATGGGGCAGAGATAGTTTGAGCAGCAACGGTTATCCTATTAACGTCTCCCTTGGGAGGCGCTTCCTCACTACCTGCATTCACAATGGTGGGTTGATCAGATTTGGGAGGAACTTCCCCAGTCAACAATAAAGTGACCTTACTAGATAATTCGGAAATATTTTCCAGGAGCGTACTAGCTTCCTTCCTCTGAACGTCATTCAGTTTTAGAGACAACAGATCGTTAACCCTATTCGAAAAATGATATAGCCTGCCTTGCACACGCTTAATTTGATTAGGAGACGGATCATTTTCATCAAAAAAACTAACTACAGAAGCTAGCCCAGTAATATTCTCGACGATCGTGGAAAGAGAGTCATCAATTTCTTTCTCTCCCAAATTGGGGATGGAAATGGGCAAATCTAGGGACTCTCTAAGCTTGTTAGTGTCTACTGCAACCGTGCCTCCAGATTGTACATTTCTAATAGTCAATTCATATATCAACTCCTCCTTGCGCAAATAATTAAGATGGGGAACATCGCGAGGGCCTGGCATGATGACAAAACAATTTTGAAAAAGTCAAAAAATTCCAGCAACTGAGAAAATGGTTAGAGTTCGGATCAAAACAATGTGTAGCCGTCAACAGGGGCTAAATTGAGACCCATTCAACCACGCTCTGCTACCACTTGTTACCGTGTTTTGGTGGTAGGTAGAGGTGAAAGAAGGTGCGGGCGTGAATGAGTCTCAAACTACGGAATCAAAGTCACTGTAAAATTTAACAAGGTTATATTTTCTTTTCAAAATTAAGTAATAACAAAGAACAGGTGCTTAGTAGCCGAAACACAATTTGAAATGTACAATTACAGAGATTACAGAATTTGGGCTTCGAGCCCTGAGTTCACAATTCTTGAGCAACTAGCCCAACCTTCCGATATACAAATTTTAACAAAGGGGCAGAATACCCCAATCAAACCCTGGAGCACTTGCTCCAAATTACACAGTAAAGCCTCCTCGAGGCATACAAAAATTGAATTCCAAAAGCGCAATCTGCTCTCAAAGTGTAAGCCAATCACAGGCCACACCAAACTTCACCTTCAAGCTGTCCTCTAAGGACATATACACAGGGGTAAAATACCCAACCTACTGAGGTCTATTAAATGAAAAAGAAGGTTAATTAAATGACCTCTAAAATAACAATTTGGGGAGGAGGCAAACTTGCACTCCTAGTACACTTTGATTAAGACCTACTTGGCACTAGGCCGTTAACACAAGGGCTAATCCCATACTAAAGAGGTGACTTAAGAAGAGAACACTTTGTTTTACGTTATCGAAGAATAGGTTGAGAAAATAAGTTCACCTCAAGACAATGTGAGTGGGAGCTCGAGAGGGTTAGCACTCTCTATCCCAATATGTCGTTTTACAAGAGAATAGATGAAAAGAGAAGTTACATTTTAGGAAAAGGTTACATGGTTGAACGCTTAGAACCCGCCCCGAAAGTTAAACTGCTGAGCTAGCAAAGAAAGAAGTTATTAATCGGCCATTACCTTGTGTTGAACGGCAGGAGAAGAAAGAGGCGCTTCCCGCCCCCTGCTATGTACTTAACACACTGAAAGATGGAACAGAAGTGGCCCGGAGACCCAAAAATCAGCAGTTTAAATACTCTCGCGGAAGTTTCTAGGCGTTAGGGGAAAGAAAACACCCTCCCACAAACTCTTTATTGGATAGGACCCCGCAACAGATTCAAGTTGGGGGAAGATACATCTGATTGGATAGAAATTAATTGAAGAAATTCGGGATTGGATACATTCATAACAAGGGGAAGAAAGGGGTAAATATTGCCAACTTAAACAATGATAGAAAAAAATTTAACAAGGAACAAACTCTTGAAATTAAATTTTCTCCAAAAAATAGTTCTTTGACTCCGCACTAGGTTGCACTATTGTAGATCTTCAGTAGTGTCCTCTAGAAGAGAAAGTTCACACTTCTTACTTCAAGCGAAACAAAAACACATCAAAAGTGACACAGTTCTAAAACTCAAAATTCTGAGAAGGTAGAGAATTAATAGAGTAGATAAAGTTCAGAGTTCCTCCAGCAGAGGAGTTTCAAAAGGCGCACATTTTAAATTAGCGGCGTGGAGGTGTACCACCCGGTACATTTATCATTAGATGTTTTTTCGTCATTGTTCTTCCACTTATTTTTTATGTTCGCCTTGTGCTACTCTATTGTAAATATAATTTTCATTGCGGAACTCTGTAATTCGGCTTCTCGCTGTTTTGGTTTCCCAAATAAATAAATAAATAAATAAATAAATAAATAAATAAATAAATAAATAAATAAATAAATAAATAAATAAATAAATAAATAAATCAGATCGATTTAATAAATTTAGCTTATGTAATGTAATTTTTTAAATATAAATTTGTGATTTTACTGTATACTACTGAAATTTGGATAACGTATCCGAAAGCACGCAATAAATTAAATCAAATGTTACTTCATGTTTCATTTTGATAATGTTAGGAATTTGTATTTCTTTCACGGAAGAGTGAAGACCTGTGGAATAGAGCTACAAGCAAACTTGCAGGTGTACGACGACAGAGAAAACTTCCAGTTAAAAGGGTTAATATGTTTGAGTTTCATAACAAGAAAATAACTTCTTTATCATTCTCTCCCTCGTAAAACCGCTAATCCAGTGTAGACAAATATTCTTTTGTCGCATTAAATACCATATTATCCATATCATTGTAGTGATTTTAATAAATATTCTTTTCTGACTTAAAAGGTAGGATCTAATCCCACCGTCAAAGAGTCTCAAGAAGCGCATTAGCACTTCTTGTTACGCAATGGCGTTTCCGTCTTCTTGCGCTTGCAGACACAGATGGCCACTGTACAATGCACATTCCTCACTTCATTTGTCCGCCCGAGCGTGTCGAATACACGCGCACTAGCAGCACTAAATTACTCTCAATATGTTACCCAACAAGAAACACGGCAGTCGCCGCGACCATTAGCTAAATTTGCATGTTACGGATTAGTCACCTGGATCATTGAATGTTACGGCGCTCTTACGTAAGGGAAATGAAAACAATTCATTAAACATTTAAGAAATGCTAAAGGACCAACCTTTGTCGGGGTTTCGGAGCATTTACTTGTTGATATGGCCGGTAATTCCTTAAGCAGTAAACAGTTTTGTCTGTACAGTGCTCAGAATTTGAAAATAATGGTATTTCTGTACCGGACGTGTCCACAGTAACAAGAAATGCACTATTTAATTTTCCATCATGTCTGTCTGTCTGTCTGTCTGTCTGTCTGTCTGTACGTCCATCACGAGGGAATGGCTAAAGAGAATGTAATGAAAGTCGTTATGTAAAGTCGAGGAATGAGCCACTACAATTTAGGCTGTAAATCATTTTATTTACGCTGAGTGAAATGGTAGTATAGAGGTTTTTTTTTGCTAGGGGCTTTACGTCGCACCGACACAGATAGGTCTTATGGCGACGATAGGATAGGAAAGGCCTAGGAGTTGGAAGGAAGCGGCCGTGGCCTTAATTAAGGTACAGCCCCAGCATTTGCCTGGTGTGAAAATGGGAAACCACGGAAAACCATCTTCAGGGCTGCCGATAGTGGGATTCGAACCTACTATCTCCCGGATGCAAGCTCTCTGCCGCGCGCCTCTACACGCACGGCCAACTCGCCCGGTATAGTATAGAGGAAAGCCTAAAATATAACTCTCAAATATTTATGTTATAAGTGGTCCTACTGATAAATAGTACATGACTTAAGCTATATATAATTATATTTCCGTTCATTTATGCCTGATATATTTTAACTGTACCAGCGTAACAGAGATATTCATAAATTTGTAATTTTGTTACTATGGCCATATCAACGCCGACCTACGAGAAAATCGGTAAAAAGAATTTAATGAAAATTGGTATGTTCTGTCAAGGAATAAGAGACTACAGTCTAAGCTATAAGTAATTGTATTCATCCTGAATCAAATGGTAGTTTAGGGGAAGGCGATTAAAATATCATTTTTAATTACCTATGTTATTGGTCCTACTGGAAAGTATTACGAAACAAAAGTCATAGAGAATACCATTTCCGATCATTTAAGTTTTATACAGTTTCACCGTACCGATCATGGTAAGAGTGGTATTCCAGAGTAAGAAGAAAACCAAATGTGAAGGCCTACATGTCGAAAGCTGAACAAATTGATCAACAATAACATTACATTGACCAAAGTTTGTTGTGCTATTCTGTGTCTCTTATGGTGCCATTCAACTCCGTTAGATGGGATTACTGCTGCGTACCGAGTATAACAGCCTGACTGAATACTGGAGGGAAATAGTTGGAGAGTTGGAAAACTTTTTTCTTTAACATGCCATTCCTCTGGTTCATACATTTCCTGATACTGCTGATATGTAACACACTGGTTCATCATAGTATTTCAGCTATTCGATCCCTACTCTTACGCGCTGTTTTGAATGAGCAGTATGTACATTTACAGCAGAGACTCACTTAGTAGTAGTAGTAGTAGTAGTAGTAGTAGTATGTCCTGTCTAGAATTACAATTTAGCGCGCGAGTTGGCCGTGCGGTTAGGGGTGCCTGGCTGTGAGCTTGCATCCGGGAGATAGTGAGTTCGAATCCCATTGTCGGCAACACTGAAGATGGTTTTACGTGATTTCCCCATTTTTGCACCACGCAAATGCTGGGGCTGTAGCTTAATTAAGGCTACGGCCCCTTCCTTCCAACTCCTAGGTCTTTCCTATCCCATCGTCCCCATAAGACCTGTCTGTGTCGGTGCGACGTAAGGTCACTAGCAAAGAAAAGTTACAATTTAGGTCGATTTCAAATTATAGCACCACAATTCACTAAATAACTCGAAATTCAACCCTGAAGAGAGCCGTTTCTAGGAAAAGCTTTTTCCTCTTCACTTTTATAAAATTCTACCTTCATATTATTCCAAATTAACACTGAAGAGGGGTTTCTCCTCTGGCTTGGGGAAAAATTTGCCTCCAAGTCAGATAGTTTTTTCCGCCACCAGTGTATGAATTCAGATTTTCCGACTCATCGGATACTCCTAGAAAAGTAAAAGGGCTTAGTTTTTGCCCTGGGACTCCACTATTCGACGCCAACGCCCCTCGCCCAAAAAATGACGAAGGGTGTTCACGGATCACGGCTGTCTGTGGCTTGGTCATTCCAGCTCTGGAACGTTGGACTGTTAGATCGGCAGCGTAGTACTGGTCGTTAAAAGTTAGAAAATGTGTGGTTTTTCATTTGTTCGAGTATTTCATATGAAAGGATTGCTCTTAATCCCGCCATTGCTACTGACGTCATTGTAATGACCTATGTTCATTTCAGTTGGCAAAACTACTAAGACAGTCTTTCTGTGGATGTAGAAAGGTAGGTGGAGAGCGAGTGTCTGTCATTATAATGAAAACTCCCCAACCTGATTATGGCTAATGATAGGCAAGCGGGCCTACCATTACAATAAACATTCCCTAACCCAGTCTTCATATGAGAAAATATGTTTGGTGACTTCCCCGTCGCGTTTCTAGGGTAACGTTAAGAGCTATGCAATTTAATACAATCTTACTCACAACGTGCACGCTATCTAATCTAGAATTCTGTAACGAAGCACGGGTACATCAGCTAGCAATAAAATATGACACTATTATTCGGAATATCGATGGCCTAGATTGAATACCTCGTATCTCAAAACGTTCTTCCTATTCATTATTTCCCTTAAGACTGGTCACGCCTCCCAGCCACACATGAATATGCAGTCCATCAGAACAATGTTCATTGGGTTTTATTTTCCTATGCTGATGCGTAAAGGAAAATGAACCTTATAAAATTATACTGTAGGAGTCAGTAAATACGTCACGCAGACATACTTTCCTATAGTACGGTACGATAAGGTTCATTTTCCTTCACACGTCGGCATAGGAATAAAGAACACAACGAACATTGTTCTGATGGACTGCGTATTCATGTGTGGCTGGGAGGCGTAACCAGTCTTAAGGGAAGTAATGGATAGGAAGGACTTTGTGAGATACGAGGTTTTCATTCTAGGCCATCGATATTTCACATCTGAGAGAGTGCTTATATCATAAATTTGTCTGGCTCCATGACTGAATGGTCATAAGCTCAGCCATTGGTTCAGAGAATTCTGGGTTCAATTTCCGGCCATTTTGGGGGATTTTAAACGTGTATGTTTAATTTCTCTCACTCGGGGACTGGGTATTATTTTTGCAGTACACTCCTCTTCATATGCACAGAACACAGTACAACCATCTCAGATACACGCAATATTTAATACATCCCTCTGTATAGGGTTGGCGACAGGAAGGGTATTTGGCCATAAAAAGGGCTAAGTCCACACGTACCACATACTTCTCACCAGCAACCCCAGCAGGTTGTGGGAAAGCGACAGAAGAAGAGGAAGCTGTCGAGATAATAATAATAATAATAATAATAATAATAATAATAATAATAATAATAATATATACGGCTAAAGAAACAGCTCTGAAATTTCAAAACATGCTCTGAATATCCTGATACGTCATAATAACATGCAAGGTTACGACAGAAATATGTATCTAACTGCGTCCGTACTTTCAAAATCTGCAACCTCGCATCTTATGCATTGTTCGTAACCGTCCTGTAGATTGTATAATACTGTGTTGATTAACAAAGGTTGCCACAAAGACACATACAGTGACTGCATCTTCTCTCGTATATTGGAGCATTCTTACACAGTCCGTTTTCCGAACACAAGCTTCACCTAGGAATGGCCGTCCACAGGTGCCACACAGTTCGCACAAGCGAACCCAACTCCGCCCTTAAAGAATCCAACTATTCCTGCCAGGTTTAAACACGCGATCATGGGAGCGGATAGTGAACAGTCTTACAGATCCACAGAGGGGAGATACTTCCCCACAGTTCAAGCTTCTCACCTTCCATATTACCCTGAGTACTTGTCAGGCAACGTGTCGAAAACAAATACGCTCTTAATAAAACGAAGTTACACATTCACAAGTTTAACAGTAATTATTGAGAAACTGTGTTGTTCTGGGTGCACCTTTTATTTAATTATTGCACTAATGTTCCCTTAAGACTAAATTATCGTACAAGATTTGGTCTCTATAGGTCATCAGTTTTATTATTTTGCAATCAATGAGTACGGTTAAGAAAATAAATATTACAGGTAAGAATACATAATAAGGGTTCCAGCATCTTAGTCTTGGTGTTATACTAGTGCTTCCAAAACATACACATTTAGGAGCTCTCAAATACACTGACTGACAGAGCAAATGCAACACCAAGAAGGAGTGGTCAGAACTTTATGCCAATTGCAGGGTAGACTGACGTCACTGAGGTATGCTCATGATGTGAAATGCGCCGCTGTGCTGCGCACGTAGCGAACTATAAATGGGACACGGCGTTGGCGAATGGCCCACTTCGTACCGTGATTTCTTAGCCGACAGTCATTGCAGAACGTGTTGTCGTGTGCCACAGGACACGTGTATAGCTAAGAATGCCAGGCCGCCGTCAACGGAGGCATTTCCAGCAGACAGACGACTTTACGAGGGGTATGGTGATCGGGCTGAAAAGGGCAAGTTGGTCGCTTCGTCAAATCGCAGCCGATACCCATAGGGATGTGTCCACGGTGCAGCGCCTGTGGCGAAGATGGTTGGCGCAGGGACATGTGGCACATGCGAGGGGTCCAGGCGCAGCCCGAGTGACGTCAGCACGCGAGGATCGGCGCATCCGCCGCCAAGCGGTGGCAGCCCCGCACGCCACGTCAACCGCCATTCTTCAGCATGTGCAAGACACCCTGGCTGTTCCAATATCGACCAGAACAATTTCCCGTCCATTGGTTGAAGGAGGCCTGCACTCCCGGCGTCCGCTCAGAAGACTACCATTGACTCCACAGCATAGACGTGCACGCCTGGCATGGTGCCGGGCTAGAGCGACTTGGATGAGGGAATGGCGGAACGTCGTGTTCTCCGATGAGTCACGCTTCTGTTCTGTCAGTGATAGTCACCGCAGACGAGTGTGGCGTCGGAGTGGAGAAAGGTCAAATCCGGCAGTAACTGTGGAGCGCCCTACCGCTAGACAACGCGGCATCATGGTTTGGGGCGCTATTGCGTATGATTCCACGTCACCTCTAGTGCGTATTCAAGGCACGTTAAATGCCCACCGCTACGTGCAGCATGTGCTGCGGCCGGTGTCACTCCCGTACCTTCAGGGGCTGCCCAATGCTCTGTTTCAGCAGGATAATGCCCGCCCACACACTGCTCGCATCTCCTAACAGGCTCTACGAGGTGTACAGATGTTTCCGTGGCCAGCGTACTCTCCGGATCTCTCACCAATCGAACACGTGTGGGATCTCATTGGACGCCGTTTGCAAACTCTGCCCCAGCCTCGTACGAACGACCAACTGTGGCAAATGGTTGACAGAGAATGGAGAACCATCCCTCAGGACACCATCCGCACTCTTATTGACTCTGTACCTCGACGTGCTTCTGCGTGCATCGCCGCTCGCGGTGGTCCTACATCCTACTGAGTCGATGCCGTGCGCATTGTGTAACCTGCATATCGGTTTGAAATAAACATCAATTATTCGTCCGTGCCGTCTCTGTTTTTTCCCCAACTTTCATCCCTTTCGAACCACTCCTTCTTGGTGTTGCATTTACTCTGTCAGTCGGTGTATATAATCAAAGGCAACCCTTACACACTGTGGATAGTATAAAATCTGCTAAAGTTCAATCACGCTCCTTACTTGGACATGTTAAGTGGCACATGGAATAAATTATTTAAACACTTTCTTACAGACTTATTGCTAGGTTCTGGGGGAATGTGGTCATTCGGAATCATTGGTCTATGAGTTGATATTATACCTAAGTTTCGAGGGTTCGATGTACACTTTTTTGAAGCAGTTAAGGTACCATCCTACATTTACAATCATATGTGTTACCGGAGTTTCGTGGATTACAGAGAGGTGGGAGAAGGTGCGGGCTTGAATGGGTCCATCTACGATATTTAAATTTATATAAAACTTTAAAATAAAGGTTACATTTTATTTTCAGAAAGTCAAACTTAACAACAATCTTCACATAGTGAAAACAACAGTGTATCAGGTACAATGACAATTTTGATATAAGAATAGAAAACCCCAGAATAGGGAATTTAACACTCTTGGGCTTCAAGGTTCCAGAGCACTTTGCTCTAACCGTTACAATTTACAGCCTTCTAGAGGCACCCCTTAATATTACAGTAATCTCAGCAAACTCAGAAATGAGCTTGCATGCTCTCCAATTTCAACCAAGGAGGCTGTGCTCTCAATTTCTTACAGCCTACTCAAGGCAACATCACACAAAAATCTTACAATTTCTGGTCTCTCTCTAGGCCCAAACTACAATTTACAATTTTGTACACAGGGATATCTATTACCCAACCTACTGGGCCTTCGTGGGTAAGAAGAACAGGTTAAATTACTAGCCCAAATACAAAATGTATGGAGGCGAACACTAGCGCTCCTAGAAAACCAAGTAAAAAACACTAATTGGGCTCGCGGCCCGATGATACAGAGGCTAATCCGAAGCTACTGAGGTGACTAGAATGTAAGGTTAATTTAATGCATTACAGGAAAAGAAACATTTACAAAATCGCAGTCACCTCAAGATAAATTGAAGGGGAACTCGAGAGGGTAACGCACTCTCTATCCCCGATTTACAGTTTAAGACTTTATGAAATTTTGCATTAAAAGAAAGAAGTTTACATATTAGATATCCACGAACGTACTTCGCTGGCGTAGTAGGTTGAGAGGTGATACTCCCACGTGGCGCGTCCCAGGTGGCGGATAGGGGGTTCCAAACCGGGTTGCCGGCAGACTTGAGGGAAATAAAATACCCTTCGCGGACCAAACACACAGTCACCTGTGGGTGGGGGCCGGAGATGAAGAATGCACCCACGGTATCCCCTGTCTGTCGTAAGAGGCGACTAAAAGGGGCGACCAAGGGATGATTATATTAGAACCATGAAACTCCTTGTGATTAGTACCACCACGCGAGGAACACCATGGGTCGCTTATACTTGTGCGTAGTACCACTATGTTAGGTACCAAATAGGTTTGTGATTAGTAGCAAACGAGAGCGCGACGGCCCTTATAGTACCTGTGATTAGTAGCACTATATGAGCGACACCATGGGATGACGGAACCCATGGTTCTGGCTTGCCTATAATTGGTAACCACTATATGAGGAACACCACGGGATAGTACGAGTCCTTGTGGTTAGTACACTTAGGTGAAGAACACCATAGGCTTGCGTTGCCTGTAAATGGCGCCGCAATGTGCGAAACGGCGTAAGTCTGTAATACATGTGCGAATTTCATTACCTGTGCGTAGTACCATAATGTGTGGTATACCGCGAGTCTACGCTACTCTTGATTACTACCGCGACATGGCAAATACCATGGTTCCACGTTTCTAGCGATAAGTACCATTATGCGGGGCCGATGACTTAGATTTTGGACTCCTTTAGACTACAAGCATCATCGATTCAGTATCGTGCTATAGAAGCAGTCCCATCCATCCATCCATCCATCCATCCATCCATCCATCCATCCATCCATCCATCCATCCATCCATCCATCCATCCATCCATCCATCCATCCATCCATCCATCCATCCATCCATCAATCGTCCTCACGTTTTGAATTGTGGTCAGTGGGGGATATTGGGTTTTTAATTTGTCATTTCATTTCGTCTCATTTCGTACCATTAGGGGCCGCTGACCTAGACGTTAGGCCCCTTTCATCAATCAATCAATCAATCAATCAATCAATCAATCAATCAATCAATCAATCAATCAATCAATCAATCAATCAATCAATCAATCAATCAATCAATCAATCAATCAATCAATCAATCAATCAATCAATCAATCAATCAATCAATCAATCAATCAATCAATCAATCAATCAATCAATCAATCAATCAATCAATCAATCAATCAATCAATCAATCATCATTTTAGAAATCAAACGGTTACATAGTTAAAGCTTAGAACCTTCCCCTCGGGTAAATTTGTGGAGCTAGCTACAGAGATAGAAAACTGGTGGCCATTACCTGGGCTGATGTTCAGTCTGCCAAAGGATGAAACACCCTGCCTCCTGTCTTAACACACACACTCAGTACTCCGACGATCAATAAGACAGGGTAGCTTGAAAAAGCCGCAGCTTATATGCCCGAGGGGATGGTTCGAGAAGGTTCTGGACTAAATCCGGACACACCTTATCATTTTTATTGGATGGTTTAAAAGTTACAAATAGCATATGATAGGCTGAAAAATAAATACAAAGAATTCCCATTGGCCAGAGTCAAAGCTGGAGGAACGAGAATGAAGTGTTGCAAACCTTGAAATATCAAAATAAACTAAAGTTAATATTGTTGAGAAAACATAAGAACACAAATCTTTAAATCACCAGTTCTTCCACCGTGCACCAGAGTGCATGACCACAGTTTTTGTAAGGACATCTATGGAGAAAATTTCAAACTTCTTGCTGTACACCAAAACAAAATAAATAAATCCAGTCAGTTTAGGAAACATTAAAATAACACAATACTCTTTTATTTATGAGTGACATCTTCCGCTCAATGTTCCGATTTCATGCACTAGCTGTTTCAAGGAGAGATAGCGTTCCTTAAGGCGCTTCTTTTCAATGTGCGGTGTTGAGGTGTACCTCCCGGTACAATATGTATCAGGTATATGTTTAACGTCACACTAACACATCGAAAATTTTGGTTGACGCAAGGATTGAAAAGCATTGGGAAGGTAGTGGCGTGGTGTTAATTAAGGTACAGCTCCAGTATTAGCCTGGTGTTAAAATGAGAAATCACATAAAACAATTTTCAGGACTGTTGAGGGTGAGATTCGAACCCATCACCTCCACAATGCAAGCTCACAGTTACGTGACGCGAGTTACGCGGTAATCTCGCTCAACACAAGCGTTTTCCTTAGATGTATTTTTCTGCATTTCACTGACTTCAAAAACAAATAACTTTTGTCCGTCTCCTTGACTGAATGGTCAGCTAGTCGCCTTCCTTTCAGAGGGCCCCAGGTTCGGATTTTAACCTTAGGTGTTTAATTTCATTCGCTCGGGCGCTGGGTGTTTGTGCTGTCCACAACACCCCTGCAACTAATACACCACACACAATACCATCCTCCACCACAATAATAAGCAGTTCTACCCATACATGGCAAATACCACCCACTCTCGTCGGAGGGTCTGCCTTATAAGGGCTGCACCAGGCACACAATAGAATACGAAATTATTATTATTATTATTATTATTATTATTATTATTATTATTATTATTATTATTATTATTATTATTAGTAGTAGTAGTAGTAGTAGTAGTAGTAGTAGTAGTAGTAGTAGTAGTAAGTAAACTTTTAAGTCAACTTCATGTTTTAACTTTTTAAATACAAGCTAAAACTATTGCTGTACTGTACTAAAATTTTATAAGTTAGTTTATTTTTTGTTATATTTATTACAAATGTCAAATTGATGCTGGTGCTTGTTGTTTCAAGGGGCCTAACATCTAAGTCGTCGGCCCCAAAGTTAAATTAAATTAATGTACTGTGCAGTACATGGATACTAAATATTTCGTTAATTTTGAAGTTTGTAGCATCTCTCATTTATTCTTGTAGTGTAATATTAAATAATTTACTACCAGATGTAGTCACATAAAGAAGATCCCAGAGAAACAGTACAACTGAGGAAGGTTCGTCCTACTTTAACAGTAAATCAGCAAGAACTTGGAGAAGTTACTCGTCCATAGCTCCAAGGATCGTTTTAAATTACAACTGTAACTAGATAAGAGTGACCTCGTAAGGCGGGGTTATTGGAGAGAAAAGCTCCCTGGGAAGAGCTCAGTGAGGTAGTGTTCATTGTGTTCTATATGAAGTGTTACCAAGCACATTGGAACAAGGTCTTGTAGAGCTCTAGACGGCATGGTATGTGTACAAAGATGATCGTACTCACAATACATTGCTCTCGTCCATATATCAAGCACATTCCAAGGGGCAACGTTTAGTGTGCCGTGTGATGCTCGTTTGTTCTTCTGGTTGTTAGGCCCACAAATCTTGACCACCAGTTCTAACAGACGACATGCTCAGGCTGTATGTCCTTTCACAGCTCGAGTACCATGACCAACCATAGGCATTAGTTACAGGATCAGTTTCAAAGATACAGCAATTACAAACGTAATTCTTGAATATATTGTAAAGTTTCAATAACCTTCTAAAATAGCCTGTCCAGCGTCTTGGCTACTATTCGCAATGTGTATCCCTCCTTGAGTGGCGTGGTTGCTGTTATTGATGTTGTTGATTGTGGTGGTGGTTGTCGTTCTTTCAGTGATAAAAACAATGGCATTGAGCTTGGTATTCTATTTAGGCTATTTTTAAATCGGTGGATATCAGTAAACGTTCATTTCCTACTTCCGTGTACTGTTCAGGCAGAAGATATATTCACTTCTTCAGGTTCCCAAATTTTGCGGTACTAGAATTTTGGGTATATTACCTTATTCTTCAATTAATTTTGATGGTTTACTAACAACTACTTCTTTGTGCCTTTCATACGCTATATATTCATTCACTCTTCTCGGGGAAAAACAGATGTTTTTTTTTTTTTTTTCGCAATAACCTACTAAGGTAAATGCTCCCTATCCTTTGACACTAACAAGTAGAGTCCGGATTTTTAGGTACTCATATGTTAAGAATGCAAAGTTATTGAAACGAGTAACAAGTATAGTCTACCCTGTAAAACGGTTATAATTTGAGATTTGCATAGACATTAGGGGTACAGTCTATAGAACTCCTGTCATTTATGTTACCCTTGCTACATTATGGAAGAAAGGGTTGCAGGACATTTCCTACTAACCAGATTACTTCGCATTCTAACCTATTACCACCTAAAAATCCGAGGTCTACTAATAAGATACGGCATTTCATCATAATGTTGAAGAAATAGCCAGATACAATTTTCAAGGTTAATTAAGAATAGAAATAATAGAAAAGAATAGAACGAGATGCTGCGTAATCTTGTTAATATTCTGCGCATTACTAAGAGAAGTGGCTTCAACCAGATAAGTCAGTTTGTGTTATGTGTAGTACATTCTCTGTGGTTATTGTCGACGTGTACATTATTTTCTTGTAATCGAATTATTGACAGTGAATTTACATAGCTCTTTCTGTTAAAGGCAACGGCTGTAGCTGTGTTAAAACACCGGATCCCTTAAGATCTCCGAAGTTAAGCAACATTGGGCGTGGTCAAGATTTGGATGGGTTGCGCTTTTGGTGGGGGTGGGGTAAGGGAATGGAGGAGCGGAAAGGAACTGGCCACCCTACCGCACGTAAACTCCGGCTCAGGCACACCTCTGCGGGGGCTCGGACCTGCCTTCGGGCAGAATACATCCTTACCTTACCTTCTGTTAAGGAGAACTATTGAATCTTACCAACACTACACAAAAGTGAGTTACACGCTTTGGTTTTTACTGTTCCACATAAAAAAATAATGCGTGATCAATATAGGAGAAGTCAGTCTCATTCACGATCCAAAGCAGGTACTTCATTCATTTTTTGAATTAAACAAAATCCAACCAAAGCCATGGTTTAAAAGCTGTTTCATATAACCCAGAATGGTTTAACAACATTTGGTGAATCGATGAATTCGTATTGTTTAGGAACAAAAATGTTTCTACTTAGAACTTTAATGTATTGACTTATCTTGTTATTCCCTTGGATGAGTGAATCTATCACATACAATAAGAGTTTTGTCTGTACCTTGCTCAGAATTTAAAAAGGATGGTGTTTGTGTATTGGTCGTGTCCGTAGTAACAAGGAGATGCACGTTTTAATTTTCCGTAATTTCTGTCTGTCTGTCTGTCTGTCTGTCTGTCTGTCTGTCTGTCTGTCTGTCTGTATGTATGTATGTATGTATGTATGTATGTACACGCATCACGAGTAAGCGGCTGAAGATAATTTAACGAAAGTTGGTATATAAAGTCCGGGAATAAGTCGCTACAGTCTGGACAATAAGTAATCTTATTCACGCTGGGGGAAATGGTAGTTTAGGGGAAGGCCTAAAATTTAATTCTCAAATATTGGTGTTATTAGTGGTCCTATCGACAAATACTACATAACTAAAGTTATATAGTATTAAATTTCAGATCATTTATGTCTGATACATTTTTACTGTACCGGCTATGATAACAGAGATATTCATGTATTTGTACTTTTGTTGCTAAGTCCATATCAGCGCCGAGTCACGAGAAAATGGGTACGCTATAAATAATTTTGTATGACGCCCTAATATCACAGAGTCGAAAGAAAACTAAATGCGAAGGCCTACAATACAGAAAGCTCATAAAATTGATCAGCAATAACATTACATTGAACATTGTTTGTTGTGATGTGCTTTGTGTCTCTGTTGCCATCCATCTGCGATAGATGCGGTATACCAAGTTTTTAAAAACTTGCTTTACGTCGTACCGACACAGATAGGTCTTATGGCGACGATGGGATAGGAAAGGGCTAGGAGTGTGAAGGAAGCAGCTCTGGCCTTAATTATGGTACAGCCCAGCATTTGCCTGGTGTGAAAATGGGAAACCACGAAAAACAATCTTCAGGGCTGTCGACAGTGGGGTTCGAATCCACTACCTCCCGGATGCAAGCTCACAGCTGCGCGCCCCTAACCGCATGGCCAACTCCCCGGTCGTACCGAGTATAACAGCCTGCCTGAATATTGGCGGGAAGTAGCTGGGGAGTTAGATAACTTTTTTCTGTAGCATGCCATTCCTCTGGTTCATAAATGTTCTGATACTACCGGTACGTAACACACTGGTTCATCATAGCATTCGAGCTATTTAATCACTACTCTGAGGAACTGATTGGAATGATCAGTGTGCATATTTAACGGAATAATTGCAGAGGAGTGTTCACGGCTGTTGGGGCCTGGTCATTCCAGCACTGGAACTTTGGACTGTTAGATCGGCACCGTAGTAGCCTACTATTCGTTAAAAGTGAGAAAATGTGCGGTTTTTCATTTGATCCAGTATTTTATATGATAGCATTGCTTTTAATTGCTACATTCCTACTGACGTTTTTGTAATGGCCTAAGTTGACTTCAGTTAGGAAAACCACAAAAAAAGTATTTCTGAGAACCCCGTAGCGAAGCACAGGTACATCAGTTAGTCTATACATATAAAATAAAATTTTGTCTGTACATTGCTCAGAATTTAAAAAGAATGCTATTTCTGCATCGGTGGTGTCCACAGTAACAAGGAAATGCAGTTTTACTTTTCCGTAATTTCTGTCTGTCTGTCTGTCTGTCTGTCTATCTATCTGTCTGTCTGCCTGTCTGTATGAAGAGAATTTAATGAAAATCGGTATGTAAAGTCGGGGAATGAGCCACTACAATCTAGGCTATAAGTCGTTTTATTCACGCTGAGCGAAATGGTAGTTTAGGGGAAGGCCTAAAATATAACTCTCAAATATTTGATATCAATGTTCCTATCGATAATACTACATAACTAAAGTTATATAGAATTAAATTTACGATCATTTATGTCTTATACATTTTTACCGTACCAGCTATGATAACAGAGATATTCTTGAATCTGTATTTTTGCTGCTAAGTCCATATCAATGCCGAGCCACGAGAAAATGGGTGAACAGAATTTAGTGAAAGTCGGTATATAGAATCGGGAATAAAAACGTACAGTCTAAGCTATATTCAGTTTTATTCATCCTGAATGAAATACCCATGTTGTTGGTCCTATCAAAATGTACAACATAACAGAATTTATAGATAATACAATTTCCGATAATTTATGTTTTATTCAGTTTTACCGTATCGACTGTGATAAGAGTGGTATTTCAGAGTCTGATGAAAATAAAATGTGAAGGCCTACAATACCTCAAGCTCATAAAATTGATCAACAGTAACATTTTTTTCTTCGCGGGGCCTCTAAATATTAGTTCCTAATTAGCGTCGACCTCAAAGATGTTTTGATACAACAATAACATTGCGTTGACCATTGTTTGTTGTGATATTCTTTGTCTCTTATGTTGCCACTCATCTCCGATAGATGGGATTACTGCTGCCTACCGAGTATAACAGCCTGGGTGAATATTGGCGGGAAACAGCGGGGGAGTTAAGTTTCTTCTCAAGTATACCATTTCTCTGGTTCATACATTTTCTGATACTGCTGGTACGTAACACACTGGTTCATCATAGTATTCCAGCTACTCGATCCCTACTCTGACGCGCTGATTGGATTGATCAGTGTGCACATTTGATGAAATAATGGCAGAGGCTTTCTTATGACATGGTATAGAATTACAATTTCGGCCTCTTCCAAATTGTAGCATCATAATTCACTAAATAATTCAAATTTGAACCCTGATATGAGTCGTTTCTTAGGAAAAGCTTTTTCCTCTTCACTTTTATTAAATTCTACATTCATTTTGTTCCAAATTAGCAGCCAAGAGGGGATTTCTTGAGATACCTGAGATTTTCCTGCGGCAATTCATCGGGTACTCCAAGGAAACAGATGAGTAAAAGGGCAAAGTTTTTAGTTTTTGCCCTGGGACTCTCCACGATTCGCCAATCTCCAGCCCCCACCTACAACCACCGAAAATAAGTGTTCACGGCTCACGGCTCTCTGCGGCCTGGCCATTCCAACTCTTAGATCGGTAGCGTACTATTGTTCGTTAAAAGTGAGAAAAAGTATGTTTTTTATTTGATCGAGTACTTCATATGATACCATTGCTTTTAATAGCGACATTCCTACTGGCATCATTGTAATGACCTATGTTGATTTCAGTTGGGAAAACCACTAAGGCAGTCCATTTGAGTATGTAAAAATGCAGGTGGAGAGTGAGTGTCTGTCATTATAATGAAAATTTCCCAACATGATTTTGACTGATGGTAGGGAAGAGGGCCTATCTTTATAATGGAAATTCCCTAACCCAGTCTCACATACAAAAAGACGTTTGGTGACTTCGCCGTCGCGTTTCTAGGGTACCGGTAACGTTAAGAGCTATGCAGTTTAATGCAGCCTTACTCACAACGTGTACACTACCTAGCCTATCATTCTGTATACAATGTACAATTCCATACCGAAGCACGGGTACATCAGCTGGTTAAACCATAAATGGGAGCTAAGAGTGCTGCTTCCCTAAGCGAAGCACAGAACTCTCATTTGATGCCGTGAACTTGGAAGCTCGTACCGTGATAATTAAATGAACTGCAGTAAAAATGAATTATAAATTCATTCCTCGATATGGTCATTTGTGGACCACGTTTTTGCAATCTACCGTATGTCCCTTCTGTTAAGCAAACTAACGTCGTTCTTTCTGCACTTGCAACAAAAGTTCTTCGGCTTCTCTTTTCTCGCTCTTCTGCCTATATGTTCAGTGGCTTGGTCAGTAGCTCTTCGAGTGCACACAGTGTTCTCGCATTCCCAAACTTTTTTCCAGACGTTGTTCTGTCCTGGACATTTTCCTCCCTGACTTCAGCTAGGTCTTTGTGCACCTGTGTAAGCGTACCAGGCTCTTTTTTCCACTTTTCTTGTAGGTTGAGTTTTCCGTTGTTGAACCTCTCTCTTCATTAATCTTTTTTATGTGTCCATAAAAAGTCAGTCTGATTTTACTCATCATCGTCGTAATTTTTCCTTGATTTTATAGAATTCCTGGTTTGATTTCGACCGGAAGATATGTTGGTAATTATGCGACTCTTTTGGACGCAAGATTTTTCGAAGGAATCTTCTTTCTCTCTTTCAAGGACTAAGTCTGCCAGCCTTGTCAGTGTTTTCACTCCATAAACGCACCATCTGCCTGCCAACTTTTCTTGATGGATGCAGTACTTTTGTATCCATCTCTTGGCAGAGGCCAGATTAAAGTGTAGCTTCCACCGAAGTTTCAGTCTCATCCATGGCTGTGACAATATGGAAGCTGCTGGGGTATGGGTGGTGCTACGTAATGCTATTCGGAGCACAACCAGTGCGTCTGAGTGTTATGAAAGGTGTTGCTCATAGGGTTAGTCGTACTAAAATCGCACTGTCTGTCCCAATGAGGAAAGCAGTGGCAAACAAACTCACTCCCCATTTTCCCTTGTACGCCTCATTTCGGTATTGCCATTAATTTGTGGGGTTTTCTTATAACTGTATAGCCTTTGGTGGTGCTATTTTAGGATCCAACCAGCCTCTGGGCTGATGACCTGACAGATAGACACTCCGTTCTGACGTCTGTGTAGTAATATTTTAATTTGGCTTGAATGGAAATGGGTTTGGACTTGTAGGTGCCATGCTATAGTATGAAGGTCATCTCCATACTTCTCTCCCTCTCTTTTAATGCCATCTTTTAATTTCCATTGGGATTTAGAATCTCTCCTAGGTATTTAAATTTATGAAAGCAATCGATGTCTCCAGACTGAGTTACAAATCAATTTAATGATAACGTTAACATCTTTAAATTCATTCATTACAGTGAAATAATTATACAGCATTAGGCCTACTATCGCCACGAATATCTCTGCATCCGAAAACTTACATGTTATCGAGAAGCTTAAGGCTACTTTTCTGAAAAGGGTGCTTTGTGTCTCAAAGTGGACACCATCCAGACTGATCTATGTATTATGTCGAAAACCATTGTTCATGGAAGACCTGAGATACACCCTGTCACTACAATCTACGAAGCCTTATCAGGAACTACTGCAAGAGCATTATTATACTTACTCATTGTAATTTCCGCCGCTACTTTTCCGATATTTCGTACAGATATCTGTCTCAAAGCAGAGATTTGGAATGACTTACTCAACTGACGCTATAATCAGCAGAGAATTGCCAGTTTCTAACTACGAGTTACGTCATCTTCTTACTAGATTTGCGGCACATGGTTTTCACCAAAACCTCTGCCGCATAACAAAGTTTCATACACCTGCCTTGAACTGTGTATGCTCTCTCTGCGACAATGCTTGTGGTCGATGCTATGTCGATAAGTGCCGGAAGAGTATTGTCCTTGAAAGAATTATGTAACTAGCTATTTATTCTATATTTCTTTTAACATATGGCCATTGGGTGCAATAAATTCTATTATTAACACTTACATGTTCAATTTAATGGAAAATGTTTCCTTTTAAAGGAACTGCTTCGAACTGAAATATCTAATCACAGGAATATGGTAAATTTTCTTAATAAAGTCTAAGAATTGCAATTGTATCATGTAACGTTCATAATGATGAAGCCGTTCTTCAGTATTTCCCCTGGTATTTTAAAATATATTGGAAACGCATTATGCACAAGATCATCACCATGCTGTCAACGTATATACCCACCTGACAAAAAATGTGTTACGTTAAAATGAAGTATTCAACCGGAAATAAATCAACGATTTTCTTACTTTCTTGTAACAGAAATATGTCGGGACGTAAGCTTTGAGCAGAACCCTTGGTGCTATTTCACAGGAGTAGGCTATGTGCCGGCACGGAGAACCACCGTCTCCCTTCCTGTATCACCTCATTCATCTTATCTTATCTTAAACTGTTTACCCTCCAGGGTTGGCTTTTCCCTCGGACTCAGCGAGGGATCCCGCCTCTACCGACCGCCTCAAGGGCAGTGTCCTGGAGCTTCAGACTTTGGGTCGGAGGATACAACTGGGGAGAATGACCAGTACCTCGCCCAGGTGGCCTCACCTTATATGCTGAGCAGGGGCCTTGTGGAGGGATAGGAAGATTGGATGGGACAGGCAAGGAAGAGGGAAGGAAGCGGCCGTGGCCTTAAGTGAGGTACCACCCCGGCATTTGCCTGGAGGAGAAGTGGGAAACCACGGAAAACCACTTCCAGGATGGCTGAGGTGGGAATCGAACCCACCTCTACTCAGTTGACCTCCCGAGGCTGAGTGGACCCCGTTCCAGCCCTCGTACCACTTTTCAAATTTCGTGGCAGAGCCGGGAATCGAACCCGGACCTCCGGGGGTGGCAGCTAATCACGCTAACCACTACACCACAGAGGCGGACACCACATTCATTCCATCTCATTAACGTCTCTGATGAAATTAACGTCACGAACGCCACCCGGCCGTAATATCTCTCGTTGAAAATTCATCTCACCTCATACCCGACACCGTGTTACAGAACTACTTGTCAATGTTCCTTGTTTTAATGTACTTCCTTTTTATTTTATTTTGTTATTCTGAGGCCAACGGCCGTAGCCGTGTTGAAACACCGGTTCCCGTGAGATCTCCGAAGTTAAGCAAGATTGGGCGTGGTCAGGAGTTGGATGGGTTGCCACGCGCTTTTGGTGGGGGTAAGGGAATGGAGGAGCGGAAAGGAACTGGCCACCCTACCGCACGTAAACTCCAGCTCAGGAATACCTCTGCGGAGGTTCGGACCTGCCTTCGGGCAGAATAACCCTTGCCTACCTGTTATCCTGAAATACCTTGTTCCGGTATTAATTTTTTGTAATGTTTGTTTTTCGTGCAATTGTTTGTTGTATTCTTGTTGTTATGTACTTTATGTCCTAATTGTACTTCGCTGTCATACTATTGTAAGTAAACATTCTTACCAGGATACCTCCAAATGGCAATGTATCTGTTTATAATAATATTCGAATGGCCTCAGCTACGGTGCGCAAGCGTAATAATTTGACACCATTTGGCTGCTTGCTCGTCAATTTCGACATTCAGTTTGACTCCAAGCCTACTAGATGGCAGAGTGAACCAAATCTCTCTTGGGCGTCTATGGCTGAGTTTTAATTAATCATGTCCGGTTAACACCAAATATGTAACCAGAGATCTTTTACATCCGACATCGTACGATATGGAGTATCCAGTGGACATTTCCTCGCTCCTCAAAAATCCGACTACCTCTGCCGGGTTTTCACCCGCCATCTGAAATCAGGAATAATAATAATAATAATAATAATAATAATAATAATAATAATAATAATAATAATAATAATAATAATAATAATAATAATAATAATAATATGCACGTTTCTAGTTTAGCTGTACTTTTATACTGGTAGAAATCGCTAGAATCGAGCAATCGATCAATAAATAGTTTGCGTAAATAGCTTTACTGCACGTCTCTGTGGTGTAGTGGTTAATGTGATTAGCTGCCACCCCCGGAGGCCCGCGTTCGATTCCCGGCTCTGCCACGGAATTTGTAAAGTGGTACGCGGGCTGGAATGGGGTCAACTCGGCCTCGGGAGGTCAACTGAGTGGAGGTGGGTTCGATTCCCACCTCAGCCATCCTGGAAGAGGTTTTCCGTGGTTTCACACTTCTCCTTAGTGGGGGAGCAGTGGGGCTCCCAAATCCGGAAATGTCGTCAGCAATTTTTCTCCTGCGTCAGCACCCGAGGTCATTGACCCCGGACAAGGTCATTGACCCGGTCACGTGACCGCGACGTCATCACTACCGGAAACGAGTCAGCATTTTTCTGCTGCGTCTGCACCCGAGGTCATTGACCTTCTCTAAGGTCATTGACCGTGGTCTCGTCATCACCACGTGCTCTTGTTTGTAAACAAAGCTACGTGGTTTTTTGATAGCTGTCTTCCGCCATCTTGCATCGCTAACCCCAGTGCTGCCGTCTTAATGGCACTAAACCTCATGGGTGCTACCTTAGGCATGTGGTGGCGGGCAATTTGAAAAATTCCACGTGCTCTTCAAAGCCATGTGCTTTTGACAGCTGTCATCTTTAAACAAGAACGCATCGCTAACCTCAGTGCTGCCATCTTTACGCCACTAAACTTCATGGCTACCACCTTTGGCATGTGATGGCGGGCAATTTGAAATTTCACGTGCTTTTTTGACAGCTGTCAGCGGCCATCTTTAATCAACAGAGCATCGTGCTGCCATGTTAACGGCAATAAACCTCACTGTTGCAACTTAGGCACGTGGGGGCGGGCAATTTAAAATTCTGCATGCTTTTTTGGCAGCCACGTGCTTTTTTGAAAGCTGTCATCGGCCATCCTTAAACAACAGACGATCGCTAACCTCAGTGCTACCATTTTGACGGCACTAAACCTCATCCTTAGGCATGTGGTGGTGGGCAACTTGAAATTCCACGTGCTTTTTTTTACAGTTGTCAGCTGCTATCTTTAAACAACAGAGAGCATCGCCAACCACAGTGCTGCTATATTTACAGCACTAAACCTCATCCTTTGGCACGTGGTGGCAGGCAATTTGAAAAATTCCATGTGCTTTTTTTTCAGCTGTCAGGCACTATCTTTAACTACATGCACATGGCTTACTGCTATCTTGACGGAAGCCGGTTGAAAGCCGGTTTCGATTACAATGCGATCGTGAAAATTCAATATTCATTAACTTAGCCTTCAACGGGCGACTTAAACGCATTCTACAATGTGAAGACAGTAGTGCTAGACCTGTAGCTTAGATCCTTTCCAACAGAACAAAGACGGTCTAGGCCACCATAGCTCAAATGGTAGAGCAATCGACGCGAAATCGGGAGGTTGTGGGTTCGGATCCCACTGGTGTCCGGTTGGCCATATTTGTTCTGTGCTTAACATCTCTTCAACACGTACTAAATGTACGTAACACTACCTAATAGGTTGAAAGTCGGTTTCGATGGTACTATTCGCTTTGTCCATTTCCCTCGAGGATCACTTTCTCGTCTCTGTTTCCAGCGCTCCATTCGACGGTTACAGGCTAAATTCCTTGCGCATTTCTGTCCGAGTTCTCCTTGAGTACGACAGATTTCCTGTCGTTCAAAAGAAAGCAAGTCCATAGGCGCTACTCCAGATATGGCGAGGATTGCAGGTTCGGATACCGTACGATATGCACATGCTATTCGCAACGCTACTCTTCGTTGTACCGCAGCCATCATTCTCCTATACTTTCCTATTTTCAGTGATTCAGCCCATACCTCGGAGCCATACAGAAGTACTCGTTGGATTGTTGACATCATTAGTCGTCGTTTGCTGGATCTCGAGCCTTGGATATTGCCCATCAGTCGACTAAGTTCGATCGATCATATATTTGGCTGCCCTTTATGTCACCCTCCCGATATGATGCCAAAATGTGAGTTTGGTATCAAGCGTAATGCCTAAATATTTCACTCTCTTAGTTGTTTCAATGGCTATCTCTCCAACATGAAACGACACAATGGTCTCAATTCTTTTTCTTGTCAAAAGAACGATTTCCGTTTTATGATCAGCAAGTGTTAGTCTGTGGTTATTCATCCATCCCGTTACCCGTCGCATCACTTGATTCAGTTTAAGTTGCGCGAATTCCAGATCACTGGTCACTATCAAGACAGCCACATCGTCAGCATAACCTATAAGTGTTGTATCTTCAGGCATCTTTAGTCGCAGTAATATTCCAAAGGTCTGGGCCAGGAATGGATCCTTGTGCTGCGAATAAGGGAGTGAGATAACCAAGTACCATCGTCACCGATATCTCGCCAAGGTGACCGTGGTTCCAAACCCTGCCAAAACACTTCGGGATTTTGATATGAGATACAAAGTCCCAGTATATAGGGTTCCACACAAAAGCTGGAGTGTCGCACTGAATGTCTCCGTTGAGGCGCTGGCCTTCTGACCACAACTTGGCAGGTGGTATATGAAGTTGCTCAAATACGTCAGCCTCGTGTCGATAGATTTAATGGCGCATAAAAGAACTCCTGCGGGTCAAAATTCCGGCACCTCGGCGTCTCCGAAAACAGTTAAAATTGTTAGTGGGACGTAAATTCATTATTATTATTATTATTATTATTATTATTATTATTATTATTATTATTATTATTATTATTATTATTATTATTATTATTATTATTATAAGCTGGAGGCCCCGTAGTCGTGATCGCGATAGCTACAAGTTTGCTTTTCGAGGAAGTGAAACAAGAATTTTTGTGAGATATTTCTTCGATGAAGCAGAACAAATGGCTGCTCTTAACTTATCTGGGGGCTAAGTGACACGAGAGAAGTGACGGACAGAGCCAGCGGGCGGGAGTCGCTCACTCACTGACCTGTGTGTCACTTACTCAATCACCTGCCGATGTATTCCGAATGCGTGCGACCCCTGCCGAGAAACCCCAAAGCTTTTATCACGTGGAAATAACGCGATAATTCTGTCCATCCATCAAAACGTCTGTATGATGACAGACTATCCATCAGATCATGACGTCACTGATTACACTTACAGGGCGTCAGATAAGTGGAGCGACGTCGATAAAATATCGACACTTCCCACCAAGTTCTACAAATTTGGACACATATTAAGGACATGTGTGCAAACTCATCCTAACCCTCAAAACTGGTACGAATTGAAGCCGTACTGAGAGGTTTCTAGAGTCCGGCTCTTTGGCTGAATAGTCAGTGTAGTGGCGTTCGGTTTTAAGGTTTCCTGTTCGATTCCCATTCGAGCTGAGGATTTTGTAGTAATAATGTTATTGTCTTTAAGTCCCACTAACTACTTTCACGGTTTTCGGAGACGCCGAGGTGCCGGATTTAAGTCCCACAAGAGTTCCTTACGCGCCACTAAATCTACAAACATGAGGTTGGTCTATTTGGGCACGTTCAAATACCGCTGAACTGAGCAAGGATCGAACCTGCCGAGTTGGGGTCAGAAGGCCAGCGCCTCAGGCCGGCTAAGATGTATGCACTGTATGTATGTATGTATGTATGTATGTATGTATGTATGTATGTATGTATGTATGTATGTATGTATGTATGTATGCATGAATGTATGTATGTATGAATTACTATCTTTTCCGTAGTTTCCCATTTTCCTACCAGGCAAATGCTGGGGTTGTACCTTAATTAAGGCCACTGCCGCTTCCTTCCAACTCCTAGGCATTTCCTATCCCATCGTCGCCATTAAGACCTATATGTAAAAAAAAAACGAAGTAAGGATCATGCCCCTAAAATGCGGGGCATTTAGATGGAAATAATGGACACTGCTTATTTGAGAACAGGATTAAATTACCTAACTTCTTTCAGGTGTATTTGCTATTTAATTTTTCTGCCTCTAGAACGCCAGGATCAGACTTTTTCATGCTAAGTAATTCTTGACATGATATTTTCATATTTAGCCTATTGGAATCAGAAGTTCACTCTTTACTAGGGACACTAAAAATTTATTTCACGCATCAGTCCACTTGTTCGCCATCAAGGAGAATATACGTTTAATATTTTTTTTTTTGCTGCTAGGGGCTTTACGTCGCACCGACACAGATAGGTCTTATGGCGACGATGGGATAGGAAAGGCCTAGGAGTTGGAAGGAAGCGGCCGTGGCCTTAATTAAGGTACAGCCCCAGCATTTGCCTGGTGTGAAAATGGGAAACCACGGAAAACTATCTTCAGGGCTGCCGACAGTGGGATTCGAACCCACTCGCTCCCGGATGCAAGCTCACAGCCGCGCGCATCTACGCGCACGGCCAACTCGCCCGGTATACGTTTAATAACCGTATTTACAGAAGACATACTAAAATGCACAAATATTTCAAGTTCATTATGTTTGGGTACCTTATTGCGCTTTGTAAACACTTTTGCCCATTTCTGCGGTTCATCTTCACCACTTTCTAGGATGTCCGAAAGGATTTTTCCAAAAATGCAGCCACATCAATCTTCTCTGATAAATTAATACATTCCACTGCACCTTCCAGACAAAATAAGAGAAGAAAAAAATAATGTTTTCTTCAAACTGAACAGTTCTTTGCTGTAGCATTGAACTCTGAGACATAATAGGACCCGAGGGAGATATTTTAGAGCGTCATCATAAAATTATGCGAATTTTCACCCTAATTTTGTTCTCTCTGTATCATTTTTTAAAAATTTTATCACGAAGAAAACGGAGGATAACGACAGATAATACGGAACACGTCAACTTTTCGTGAACCACGAGACGTCCTGTATAATGCGAAACTGATCGCCACCCTAATTCATTCGACACAAGCGTCGAAAATAAGAGGGGATACCAACCGTGAATTGAAGTGCTGCCAACCTAAGCTGGGGTCGAACACGCTCTGTGGTATGGAAAGAAAAAATAACTGATAGTGTCGAAGATCTCAACCATTTTCTATTTCCTTTAAGTGTTTAATAATAATAATAATAATAATAATAATAATAATAATAATAATAATAATAATAATAATAATAATAATAATCCGCCCGGAGGCTTTTGTATGCAGCTGAATGTTCGAACCTGATAAAACAGGATTGGTCAAGAAGTTGGTACTGGTGGAGAGAAAGATTCTGAGGAAGATATTGGGACTCCAAAGAACAGAGGTTGGTTCATACAGAAAGAATCTTTTTTTTTTTTTTGCTAGGGGCTTTACGTCGCACCGACACAGATAGGTCTTATGGCGACGATGGGATAGGAAAGGCCTAGGAGTTGGAAGGAAGCGGCCGTGGCCTTAATTAAGGTACAGCCCCAGCATTTGCCTGGTGTGAAAATGGGAAACCACGGAAAACCATGTTCAGGGCTGCCGATAGTGGGATTCGAACCTACTATCTCCCGGATGCAAGCTCACAGTCGCGCGCCTCTACGCGCACGGCCAACTCGCCCGATCATACAGAAAGAAAGGAAACCAAGAATTATATCTCAGGTTGGAACAGATCTCGGATATCATCCGAAAGAGGAGAGCCATGTTCTTAGGGTATATCTACAGAATGAACCAGGGAAGACTGACCAACCAAATAATAAGATTTTTTTGATATCAGGGAAACTACGGTGCGCTTGTATCAGGACGTTAAAAAAGAAAGTGGAAGAAATATGAATACAAAGAACGGAAATCAGCAACAGGGATACTTACAAGTCGGGGATCAAGGCCATCAAGAGGTTTCAGGAAAAGTTAGATCCTGTAATCAAGCGCCGTTGGAAGAAGAAAGGAGGAGATTGCAGAATGAAAGGACGAAGGGGTACTAGACGAGGATTAGGCCCAGGAAATGAATCTGAATTCAAATTAACGTGGTCCATACTCGACCAGAACGAAGGAATAATAATAATAATAATAATAATAATAATAATAATAATAATAATAATAATAATAATAATAATAACATCTAGCGAGATTAACTGCCACACCGTGAGGCCCAGGTTCGATTTCCGGCTCAGCCACGAAATTTGAAAAGTGGTACGAGGGCTGGAACGGGGTCAACTCAGCCTCGGGAGGTCAACTGAGTAGAGGTGGGTTCGATTCTATCTCAGCCATCCTGGAAGTGGTTCCTCGTGGTTTCCCACTTCTCCTCCAGGCAAATGCCGATATGGTACCTCACTTAAGGCCATGACCTATTCCTTCCCTCTTCCTTGTCTATCCCTTCCAATCATCCCATCCGCCCTACAAGGCCCCTGTTCATCATAGCAGGTGAGGCCGCCTGGGCGAGGTACTGGTCCTCCTTCCCAGTTTTATCCACGACCAAAGGTCTCATGCTCCAAGACACTGCCCATGAGTCGGTAGAGGTGGGATCCCTCGCTGAGTCTGAGGGAAAAACCGACCCTGGAGGGTAAAACAGATTAAGAAAGAATAATATCTTTATGACAGAAGTGTTCGTTTTCGATCATTTGGATATAACTTTAGAAGGACTGATTGCGCATGGGTTGGTCAGCAAGTGAGGAACTGGATTCGTAAAGCAACACCAAATAAAGGAAATGGACACTCGAGTGGCCTCTGAAACATCAATAAAATGAGCAGAACATCTTACAATAAAGTAGTAGCAATTCTTGAAGGGCGTTTCCTCGTGTAGTTCGACACCCACCTCTTAAGTTACCAAGTATTATAACCAAGTTCTTGTACCAAACGTGAGCTCATGATCCCCGACGAGGTTTTATATTGCACGTTGTTTGTCAATGTGCTAGGGTAGGTAAATGGCATGTTTATGTGTAAGTATAATAGTCTACATTTGAACAGTGCAACTGGCAAAAGCATATCCGCCTATCAAACAATAGTGGGTGCTTCCAAATCAAGACTCATGGCAATAAAGTATTGGTTAACTCTCGTATTATTAACGGTGCAACGTATACCATCTACCATTGTTTTGGGCCTTGTTGCTACCTATAAGAGATAGTAGGCTAGTACTTGATCATGAAGTATACAGTTATGTAGATACAGTTAGGGCCTGTACTACGACAGCCAGATAAAAGTTCGGTTTAAATTTATGTGGCAGTTTGCACATTTATCTGGAAGTTTTTTTGAAAACGCGTACTACGACTTTCGTTTGTGTACAGTCTGAAAGTATATTCTCCACATTACCTATGCCGAAGTTGGAGAGGCAGTTAATGCATTATCTGGGACTTTGCTCCTCTCAGGGGCGCTACTATAAAAATCAAGATGGCTACACATCAAGATGAATCTACATCTGCATGATGCTATTCGAAATAAAACAATGAAATGGCGTATGGTTTTTTGGCCGGGAGTGTCCGAAAACAAGTTCGGCTCGCCAGATGCAGGTCTTTTGATTTGACTCTCGTAGGCGACCTGATCGTCATGATGAGGATGACATGACAATGAAGACAACACATACACCCAGCTTCCGTGCCAGCGGAATTAACCAATTCTGATTAAAATCCCCGACCCTGCCGGGAATCGAGCCCGGGACCCCTGCGACCAAAGGCCAGGACGCTAACGATTTAGCCATGGAGTCGAACTGCTGTACGAAAAGTAGGTAGTTATAATGTAATCTATGTATATATTTATAAAATATATGTTTCCTGTCCAGGTATAACAAAATTTTTAAAGA
This sequence comes from Anabrus simplex, assembly GCF_040414725.1. NCBI lineage: Eukaryota > Metazoa > Arthropoda > Insecta > Orthoptera > Tettigoniidae > Anabrus > Anabrus simplex. The sequence goes on from NC_090268.1 coordinate 268,985,958, forward strand.
TTTCCCAAGCTAGCAAGTTGTTGCTGGGCCGATGACCTTCGATGTTAGGCCCCTTTAAACAACAAGCATCACAAGCTGTTGCTACTGACTACAGTATATGGGTGACACTCAAGCAATACAACGCTAAGCTCACTAGGCAGCCGTGGTTGTTACTGCAAGATCGTTTGATTCTACCACGGACTTATTTATGGGTTCGAGTCCCTATAGTCCAACGTTTTTTTACCTTCTAAATGTTAGCCGTTAGGGTACTAGAGGTGATAGTATACATTTCCTAATCATTACAGTGCGTGTCAAATGCTTGGGTTCCACTCCAAATCTATGCGCGACGCACGTATGTAGTAAAGGTATACGACGTTATTCACGGTGATCCATCCGTCGAATGAGGACGTTAAGTTATATTTCGTTGACTTCATAACAGTCTGCCACCGTGGTGTAGTGGTTAGTGTGATTAACTGACACCCCCGAAGGCCCGGGTTCGATTCCCGGCTCTGCCACGAAATTTGAAAAGTGGTACTAGGGCTGGAACAGGGTCCACTCAGCTTCGGGAGGTCAACTGAGTAGAGGGGGGTTCCATTCCCTCCTCAGCCATCCTGGTAGTGGTTTTCTGTGGTTTCCCACTTCTCCTCCAGGCAAATGCCGGGATGGTACCTAACTTAAGGCCACGGCTACTTCCTTCCTTCTTCCTTGTCTATCCCTTCCAATCTCCCCATCCCTCCACAAGGCCTCTGTCAGGCGTAGCAGGTAAGGCCTCCTGGGCGAGGTACTGGTCATCCTCGCCAGTTGTATACCCCGACCCAGAGTCTGAAGCTCCAGGACACTGCCCTTGAGGGGGTAGAGGTGGGATCCCTCGCTGAGTCCGAGGGAAGAACCAACCCTGGAGGGTAAACAGATGAAGAAGAAGAGATAAATGCTTGCCAGTTACAATTCTAGCATTGTCTTGGAAGAAAGAAACCAACTACTTATTAAATTAGCAACAGTATATTGAATTAATAATACAATTAATGATCCTACGTCACTTACAACGGTATTAATTAAGAATATAAACTTTTCTTTCGCCGTAACGTACATGCTGGTAAATAGTATTAGACAATAAACTAAATTATACCGTGTGGTAGGAATCATTTGATAAGATACATAACCTGAATCTTAATATTTGCATCCAGGTAACATTTTCAGTACTTTCTACAGCAATATTTCTGAGTTTCGTTACATAGATAATTAATTTTAACATTTCTCCGTATGTGTAGATTTCAGTCCTAATTCAGTTTTTGACCTGAACTTCCACATTATAACTTAATAAGATTCTGATATTGGACTTTAGTAATACAATTTCAAATGGAATAGCGCTAAACAAATGAAAACACCAGGGAACACATATACCACCGCGCTAAATTTGACTATAACCTTATTACTAACAAAATAAAAATGTTACTACATCTTGCGCATAACAATACTGTCATTAAAATCCGTTGTTAGTATGCAAGAAAATATTTAACTTCTAGTTTGCAAAACTGCAGCCTACGTATCTGGCTGTTTATCTCACAGTCGTAGTACAGGCTCTTAGTGTTGTTAATTCTTGAGTTTACTACGGTAAACTTTCTAACGCAGATATTGATCGGCAGAAATGTTTCAGTCCTCGAGAACAAACAGGACGGAAAGGAAAGGAGAATATTATCTGTAATAATATAAGGAGAGCTGCAGAATTTTCGAGTATCTTAAGAGAATCTGGAGCTCGAGACTCCAGTTGCCCTTAGCAAATAATAATAAATATAGAATAAATCAAGAAGGGAGAATATTATCAACAATAATATAACGAGAGCTCTAGATTTATCTTGAAAGAAACTGGAGCTCAAATTGTATTTATTTTGACTGTCTAGAGAAAGAGAATAAATGTACAGGATGTCTCAAATATACAAGGCATGATTTTAGGGTTGGATTCCTCACGTAAAGAGAAGGAAAATTCCCTATATGAACTTGGATCCGGAAATGCGTACTTTCTTGGCCTCCACGATCACCTGATCTAATCCCGCTGGACATCTTTCTGTGAGGATACGCAAAGTCTTTGGTGTACGCGACTACTGAGGAGAAGAAAGCAACACTTCACGGCCGAATTGTAAGGTCCTTTCAAACAGTACTGTACTTAAAACACCGGGCGTATTCTAGAGTGTTCGCAACTCCATGCGACGTCGGCCATAAGCCTGCAGCATGTTACGATGTGGGCATTTTGAATACCTCTTGTAAGGTAATGACCGGTGTACATCAGTACATGCAAGATAGCCCGTACCACTTGAGGATCTAGCCCACGACATATACAAAAAAATAAAAAAAAATAAAAAAAAACGCGTTTCCAGACCCATGTTTATATAGACTTTTATTCTCTTTCTCTATATTTGAGGAATCCAACCCTGAAAGTATGCCGTGTATTTTTGAAACAGCCTGTATAATAAATCAAGTACATCAGTATTTGATTTCGTTATAACATGATCCAGCTACAAACCATTCTGTCGACAAAACTATCAGCACGGAAAATTACTGTTTTATTTTTCCATCTAAATTCTTTGGGTTGCAGCCTGAAAATATGTCGGCTTCGTTAATATTCTTATTCTTTTTTATATACAATTTGCTTTACGTCGCGCCGACACAGGCAGGTCTTATGGCGACGATGTGATAGGAAAGGGCTTGGAGTGAGAAGGAAGCAACATATCTTAATTAAGTCACAGCCCCAGCATTTGTCTGGTGTGGGAATGGGAAACCACAGTAAACCACATTCAGGGCTGCCGACCATGGGGGTTGGAACCCACTCTCTCCTGAATACAAGCTGATAGTTACGTGACTCAGAGCGCGGGGCCACTTTATTGGTTACATCAGAGTAATTTCCGGCTCCATGGCTAAATGGTTAGCGTGCTGGCCTTTAGTCACAGGGTTCCCGGGTTCAATTCCCGGTAGGGTCGGGAATTTTAACCACAATTGGTTAATTTCTCTGGCACGGGGGCTGGGTGTATGTGACGTCATCACCACGCGCAGATCGCCTACGGGAGTCAAATCAAAAGACCTGCATTTGGCGAGCTGAACTTGTCCTCGGACACTCCCGACACTAAAAGCCAAACGCCATTTCTTTTTTTTCACCAGAGTAATTATGTTCATGTATTATTGAAGACAACTGAACCATGATACCTTACAATAATTAAAAAAAACAGATTTTAAATATAGTAACTTCGGAAGAATATTTTCTTCTCATATGATGGATATGTAAGACATGGAAAATATTTCAGTGCGCTGTTCTGATCATTTTACATGGAGACAAGTGCATGTAGCTGCGATGAAATGTAAGTTATAAAACGAAAAGAATAACCTTGTGGCAATAAACAGCTGTGATTGGTTGAAATATCTGATGTTCTTATACCGGAGTAGGCACGGATTCATGAGCTAAGTATTTATAGATATTTCTTGGTTAGTTAATACACGGTGGTTTATAAAAAAAAAACAATATAATCTGTGAAGATGTGGATATTGTCCTCATTCTTTTGTGTCTTTATGTTTGTCCTTTTCTTCTCTTTCCGCTCTTTCTCATCCCAGGATCACCTGTCATCTTGTTTATCTTAGTATGTGTTCTTTTTCACATTAATTTCTTTCCACGTATGACTTGATTCGTCACCTAATTATTCCTCTCCATTGTTGCTATTATTATTGTTATTATACTCGTAATATTTGCTAATAGAAAGGTGCACTTCTGTACATCAAGTAAGGCATTGCGGGTCGGTTCCACTGATTCCTGCATGTTCACAATCGTTGTTCATCGACATATTTTGAATTCTAGTCAGTGGATCAATTTTGGAATTATTCCACACTTTCAGTATTGTGAGTTGGCTCCGCTCATATTTTAAATTCATATTTATCCTTTCATTCTTCATAATCACGTTTTAAATTCTTGTCATTGGATGAATTTTGGACTTTTAAATTGTCATTCCATTTCGTCTCATTTCGTACAATTAGGAGCCGATGACCTAGATGCTGGCCCCTTTAAATAACAAGCATCATCATCATCATCATCATCATCATCACCATTTTCACACAAGGAAAATGCTGAGGATGTACCTTAATTAATGCCACGGCCAAGTTCTTCCCACTCCTAGCCCTTTCCTCTCCCATCGTCGTCATATGACCTATCTGGGTCGTAGCGACGTAACGCAACTTGCAAAGAAAATCACTTTCTACCCTATTAATTATAGTCTGATTTTCAGTTGAAAGATGACGAGTCTGGTAATAGAACTGTCAAACATTGAGATGCGTTGTGTGATCCGATTTCTACGTGTGAATGGGACATGAACACGTAAAAAATTCTTAGATGACGATATCAGTTGGCAAGAAGTTTCGTAGTACTCGACGATTACTGTTGTAAACAAAGAAGCATATTATATTGTAAACACAAGTAAAATGTTTATTGTTGAAGCTATTTTACTCTGTACAAAATGAAAGTTTCTCTAACTTGCTTCTATTACTGAATGTACACTAAATCCGCAATCAGAACAGGCTTGAGGATGCCTTGGAAAATGATACATATATACAAATCTAACATAAGTTGATCATGAGAAGAGTGTTAGCAGAAGACTATATAATACAGTCAAAATTAAGGGTCCAAATGTATTAGAGTATCCTTTCTACACTGACTGACAGAGCAAATGCAACACCAAGAAGGAGTGGTCAGAACTTTATGCCAATTGCAGGGTAGACTGACGTCACTGAGGTATGCTCATGATGTGAAATGCGCCGCTGTGCTGCGCACGTAGCGAACGATAAATGGGACACGGCGTTGGCGAATGGCCCACTTTGTACCGTGATTTCTCAGCCGACAGTCATTGTAGAACGTGTTGTCGTGTGCCACAGGACATGTGTATAGCTAAAAATGCCAGGCCGCCGTCAACAGAGGCATTTCCAGCAGACAGACGACTTTACGAGGGGTATGGTGATCAGGCTGAGAAGGGCAGGTTGGTCGCTTCGTCAAATCGCAGCCGATACCCATAGGGATGTGTCCACGGTGCAGCGCCTGTGGCGAAGATGGTTGGCGCAGGGACATGTGGCACGTGCGAGGGGTCCAGGCGCAGCCCGAGTGACGTAAGCACGCGAGAATAGGCGCATCCGCCGCCAAGCGGTGGCAGCCCCGCACGCCACGTCAACCGCCATTCTTCAGCATGTGCAAGACACCCTGGCTGTTCCAATATCGACCAGAACAATTTCCCGTCGATTGGTTGAAGGAGGCCTGCACTCCCGGCGTCCGCTCAGAAGACTACCATTGACTCCACAGCATAGACGTGCACGCCTGGCATGGTGCCGGGCTAGAGCGACTTGGATGAGGGAATGGCGGAACGTCGTGTTCTCCGATGAGTCACGCTTCTGTTCTGTCAGTGATAGTCACCGCAGACGAGTGTGGCGTCGGCGTGGAGAAAGGTCAAATCCGGCAGTAACTGTGGAGCGCCCTACCGCTAGACAACGCGGCATCATGGTTTGGGGCGCTATTGCGTATGATTCCACGTCACCTCCAGTGCGTATTCAAGGCACGTTAAATGCCCACCGCTACGTGCAGCATGTGCTGCGGCCGGTGGCACTCCCGTACCTTCAGGGGCTGCCCAATGCTCTGTTTCAGCAGGATAATACCCGCCCACACACTGCTCGCATCTCCCAACAGGCTCTACGAGGTGTACAGATGCTTCCGTGGCCAGCGTACTCTCCGGATCTCTCACCAATCGAACACGTGTGGGATCTCATTGGACGCCGTTTGCAAACTCTGCCCCAGCCTCGTACGGACGACCAACTGTGGCAAATGGTTGACAGAGAATGGAGAACCATCCCTCAGGACACCATCCGCACTCTTATTGACTCTGTACCTCGACGTGTTTCTGCGTGCATCGCCGCTCGCGGTGGTCCTACATCCTACTGAGTCGATGCCGTGCGCATTGTGTAACCTGCATATCGGTTTGTAATAAACATCAATTATTCATCCGTGCCGTCTCTGTTTTTTCCCCAACTTTCATCCCTTTCGAACCACTCCTCCTTGGAGTTGCATTTGCTCTGTCAGTCAGTGTATTACTGCCTAGCTTCTCCCTTCGTGAGAATAACAGAGGCTAATGGACATGACCATAAAGTGTTTTGATTCAAATCATTGTCATACGAATAACCAGATACGTTCTATCCAAACACTTATGGTCATGTCTATTAGCCTCTGTTATTCTCACGAATGGAGAAGCTAGACAGTAATAGAAAGGATACTCTAATCCATATTGTCCCTTAATTTTGACTGTATATTCCTTAACTCTTGGTTTCACTTAGGAAAGGCGACCTACAAGGTCTCTCATATAAAATAAGACCGGCGTTTGTAGTCTGCGGTACGTAAGCTGCACTAGTCCGTTCTTCCATCTGTTAACGGAAAAAGAAAAATCGCGTGGGTGGTTTAACCAAGATTCAACCCCTGCTCATTCAGCAGAAGATTCCCTTCTTAAAATCTCGGAAGTGTTTGCATACAGTGCTCGTTCTCCAGATCTAACAGTGTGTATTTTTTTACTTGTGTGATGAACTGAAACAACAAGTGTATCGAACAAATGCTCACACACTGGAGGAACTGAAAGAAAACATTGCAAATGAAATAAGAAATATTACAGTGGCAAAACTCACTCTCGTCAGCCATAATGTGGTTACTAGATATGATTCCTGTATAACCCAGGGAGGATGACACTTCCAGTATATTTGCTAAGGTTGTATACACCCTTAGAGCAAGGCGGCCGCGCTCAGGCAGCTGCGGAGCGCATTGTGCAAACACCGTGTGTTTGTAAGGGAGATACTGTACATAGGTACTTGTTGACACGTCCTCGTCAAGTGCGATCTACGCTATAATCTTAGAACATTCGTGCATCAATCTCTTCAGAATTCGAGATGAGGAGCAGAAAGCCTCTTTGTCATCTGTTTTGTGAGTAATGGTGGTCTCTCTTATCTCTATTGACTACAAAAATAACGAACGATGCCAACCGTATGCTCGGTTTTATAATAAGGAGTTCTAAATTATTTAATCAATCATCGATTGTTATTCAGTTATTTACTAGCCTTGTTAGGAGTAAATTAGAATATGCATCTGTAATTTGGGACCCGTGTTCTAACGAACAAATACATACTATTGAAGTTGTTCAAAACAAGTTTTTGCGGTATCTGTATTATAAAACAAATAAAACATTTTGCCCTTTTGATACATCAACACGGTATTTAAGAAGTAACTTTAACCTCACGTCGTTGCGCAACAGAAGAATCATTATTTCTCTAAAAACGTTAAACAAAATCGTAAGAAATAAATTTAATTCCATAGGACTGCTCAATTTTATCTCCTTTCATGTTCCACGAGCTGGAGCTCGCATGAACACAGTATTTCAAGTTCCAAGATCTAGAACATCTCATCACTTGAACTCATTTTATAACACATTTGCTGCAGGAATAGATTTATTTTCAGAATCACACACTGTCATTAATATACATTTAAAGGCCCGTGTTTCTAATTTATAAATTCAGACTCCTTTTCTATATAATAGGTGCTCTTTAACTTATTTATTAATATAGTCACTTACAACTATATTTATATCTTTGTTGCAATTCTTGTATTTTTATAGTGTAGAAATAATCATTTTTGTACTCTGGATTGTCATTGTCTCTGTGTATGTGTTTTCCATTCATTCTTCTTCCTTGTCTTTATTATCTTCAGCATTAGTTTTGTGTATTTATCTTTACTTGCATGTATGCATTATAAGTACTGTTGACTGTTGTGTTAAGAAGGTACTGTATTGGGCTTACTGCCTGTGTACTTCCAAAAAGTCAAATAAATAAATAAATAAATAAATAAATAAATAAATAAATAAATAAATAAATAAATAAATAAATAAATAAATAAATAAATAAATAAATAAATAAATAAATAAATAAATAAATAAATAAATAAATAAATAAATAAATAAATAAATAAATAAATAAATACATTTCTTCAAAATTAGATGCCTTTTTAACTAGAGCATTCTCCTCCCTGATATTGCTCTTTCAAAACTTGACTTACTTTTACATGAATATTTTACCATTGATGCTTTCACAACCCGTACTTATAGACATGATATAGGCTTTTGGGTTTATGCCGTGTCAAGAAGATAAAGTGAAATTCTTTTATTTAGAGTCGCAGAGAACGTTGCTCTGCCGCTTCAGAAGGAAATCTCGACTGTTAATGAGGAAGACTTGAACAAGAATGAAAGTTTGAATTTAGACGTTACTAATAGACGTGTACGTGATACGTTCATTCGTCACCAGATGGCTCACCGTATACGGTACAGCGCTAGCATTCGAAGCGGACACGGCACCATCAGAATCGCATAACAGGTGTACGCACAAGCATGTAATGAAACATCTGGTGATGGGGTACGTACGAATTTGGAAAACACTGAAACGAGATAACAATAGTGAAGGGAGAGGGGAGGGGACTACCCAGTTAAATATTTAATGGCTGGGAACCACGTATTACTTAACTGATAGTCACTGGCCGGTGGTTTGAATTTTTGAATAACTTTGGTGCACTTGGCTACGCAGGACTGCGGCGCGTGCTGGATTCATACGTCGGGGGACCGCGCCACTGATCTTTTCTATTCCGTTAGTAATTGCGTAGCATTTTGTAGCCGCACTGACAGAAATAATTTAATTCCTGCATTGATTGTGGGTCAATAAAGGCCATATATTAATATTGTTATGGAAATAATAGAGCTTAATCAATAATAAGGGACGTTACACATGAAATCAAGTTACTCCTAACAGTTTCTGCAACAATTGTGCTCGTGGTAGATATATTAAAAGCATAAAGCGGTTCTACACCAACCACACCTAACGAAGCGAGGATAAGGGCTCAATATTACATGTTCCATACTTTCCTTCCAGCGCAAAAATAACTTTGCCTATGTTCATTACCGTTATACAAACATTTGTCCCCTGCAACGACTAAAAGCGTATGTCAGCGTGGCCACAAATCACCTCCTGGAGAGTGCGAATTGCGGGTAGGATATGGAGTAGTGGCCTGCGTAGCGGAGCGCGCTAATTCAAACACACGAACTTTATCGCGTTCTGTAAGTCGCATGAGTTATTTTCCAAAAGAAGTATTTTGGTCATTGTGTTATCAATGGCTTATTTAACGTATGTGCAAAATTTACGCAAGACAGGTGATTCCCAGGTACGCGACCTTCCCTTGTTAGTTTCCGAGAATAAGTGTGTGTAGAATTTTTATATCTATTACGACCGAAGATTTACTGATTGTCATGTCATACTGTAAGAACATGTAAAATTTATTCAGCTGAACTAAACAATGTTAAAAATAAGATTAGAATTTCTGCACCTGAGAGTGAGTGCAAGTTTCTCAGCTTCTTGTACCGATTGCACGGGGTTCTCCCTTTTTATAATTTCCAGGATATGACTAAACTGACTGACACACAGTATGAAATATTTCCTGAACTTCGTCTCATCAGTTAAAATATGCCTGTTAATTAAAATGCTATAGCTCGTTGTGTGATACAAATATACTCTTGACTTTTTTACCTCCCGAGATACCACATTAAAATTATTGCGTCGTTTTCTTCTTCTTACATAAAGATGTCAAGGAAAGCCCTGCCACTAATGAAATCGCCCGTGCTCCTGTCCATTTCTGACGGATTGAAGTGCGCGACCGGCGGCTGTAGTCGTGTCTAAAGGAAACACCCCACGTGCCTGTCGCTGGCGACTGCTGTCGTCAACGTACTGTATATGGCTACACTAGTCGTACGGCTACTGTTGCACCTTGGAAAACGCTCCTTAACGGAGAATTATCACTACTCACGTCTGAGAAGTAGGAGATTTGAGATTCTTGTGCTAACGGTGATACATTTCCAACGTGAGAGAAATGTCATAGTAATTCTCACCGCTGTTTGGTGTGAACGGCATCTCATTGGAATCCTCTTAAATACATAATGGCAGTAAATCCTTTCCAGAGGATCAGACGGGGGGCTAAGCAGCGATATCACATGTGATCTTCAATTTCAACCTACTCTAAGCTGCTTGCACGTGTTCGTTTGGGGAAGTATGGAGTGAGTTAGTAACTCACAATGGGAAGTATGATGCATGGTTGGTATTGTGTGTTCGATAAGTAGGATTAGACCTCACCTTCACACGGCAACAAGTGAGATGGCTGCTGAGTGGTTCACCTCACTCCCACAAGTTGATGTACACGTTCTCTCAATCACTAACCTATCTTATAACAAGGCAGACATGTCTTCATTAGCACAATTGAAAGATTGATGGTTGATGTAATACAGAAATGCTCAGGGAGCTACTCGCACTTTTCAACTGATCTTCTCCGATAGGAAAAGCTTCCCTTGACTTACGGTTCAGTGGTGGAGTTCGGATCTCATGTCACGATTGGGTCAAGAGTTACAGATTACCCCTCTTAGTAATTCCTTTCCAAACCATTCGTTAAATCCCTTTGGTCATGGGAGCGTGAGTTGGCGACCATGAGGCATCTAGCTGAGACTGACATTGTTTCTACTCGTGTCAAGCTCCTTACTTTCGCGTTTCTTATACAACCTCTCTCGATCAACTATTGTTCTTTTCTGACCCCGATGGTATTGTCAGTGGCACGGGGATATGACGGAAGACCGCGATACAAAACCTTGTTTGCATACTTCGTACTTTTCGACAGCCAGAAATCAATCGGGTATGTATAAGACAGTCTGCTAAATTTCATACAAAACCGTGTTTATTTTCATCCTGATTTACTTCAGACTCCAATTCGTGATGTAGAAATATATCAATACTTATTCTCATGATGGAAATAAATTGCTATTGGGTACCAGGAAGATTTGTTATTAAGATCTCCTGTCCCATTATAAATTAAAGTAGCTTGTCCTTCTTATACAGTAATTTTGAGGGTTCATAACGAGCAAAAAGCATGACATAAATGAGCAGTGCTAAAGTAGCAAAAATTCGAAGCCCTTTTACAGCTCTAAGGAGTACATGTTCTGTCCAGAAGAAGGATCTAAGGATATGCCTTCGATGGCTTTTCTTCTGTTCAATGATATTTCGAAAATTCCTTCTCTTTCATCATTCTGATTGAGATCTGTCCTGGCAGTTTCGTTCGGAAAGCCAATATTTTGGAAATTCTGCTCAATTTCACAGAGACGTATGGGACACTTTTCGGATTGTCTGCGTTCATGAGTTTTCGAAGTGCTAACTTCCTTTTATTGTATAAATTATACTGAGCAACTCGTATTCGTACCCACTTGATTTCTTATCATTCTAACTTAGATGCCTTTGAGGATTAGACGAGCATTTTTAATTTATATCAGCTGATTATAACTGCGTTGGTTCCTAATTTAGTGGTATCGTTTCGCTGAATGTTCTGGCCTAGGTAACGTGGAATTTCCTTTGCGAAGAGAAGTCAGATAATCAGAAATTTTACAGTCAATAATTGTTAGTATCAAATTTTCTGACATTTTAGTGGAATTCTTCTACCTTCATTTCAACTTTAGGGGTTAATTTTGTATTGAGTTTTGGCGACTGCACGAATTCATTCATTCTGGAACTTTTGAATGCTAGTCTGTAAAATAGATTCATTTTCCTTATTATGGGACAGCTGAGCACGCATTTGGGATATGTGTATATTGAAGCCATGAGCCGACGTAAATTAATTTATTGTAACCTGGTGCGTAGAATTGCTACTTAAATTTTGATTATTTTCAGCTCTGGAATTACTTATCACTTCATTTTAAGTACCACATATCGAATAATCTTGGAAGTTCGACTCCTTGGCTGAATTTCCAGCGTTGAGGTGTTCGGTCCAGAGGGCCGCGGGTTCGTTTCCCAGCAGGGTCAGGGATTTTAATGGGGTCTGATTAATTCTTCTGGCTCGGGGTCTGGGTGTATTTACCAACACTCTCCTCCTCATATTCAGACACCACACTACACTACCTACCACCACATAAACACGCAATAGTGATTACATCCCTCAATATGGGGATGGAGTTAAAAAGGGCATCCGGCCATGAAAGAGGGACAAATCCGCACGTGAGACACAGTGTGCATTCACGACCCCACAGGTGTGGGAAATGCGGTAGAAGAAGAAGAATAAAAATAATTTTGCGAATATTTATGGTTTCTAGCAATGTGAATATTCATTGTTCTTCTAGTAAATCTGTTTCCAACTACAGCATGATTAAATTACAAAACCAATAGGTTATTAGTAGGTCTAGAAGGACGTCGAACTTCGTTGGAATTCATCAGCAAGCAAAGGTGTCCGCAAAGTTGTTTTCAAACTTAATTTTTATTCCTTTAAGGAATGCTACCGGCTACTTATACTCTTCATATTATCGAAGGAAGTTTCATATTAACCTCTCCTTGCACGCTTAAAAAATTCCTTAACCGCGAGCATTTAAAATGCTTCCAGAAGCTTGTCAGTGAGATTTCCTTTTACCTGCCTTTATAAGGTATTATGAATGATGGGTATAATGCGATGGAATCTGAACACATTGTAACCATAGATAAACCTGTAAACAATGCCTCGGTGCACAGTTTTGTAAAGCTGCACCACTAAATGTTCATAAACACCACAAAATAATTGTCTTAACTCTAAAACCGCAAGCTCCGACGGGTTCACAATGCACTGAACAGGCTTGCCAACGTAGGTGTATTGTACACAGCTATTGAATAATGTAAAAGGTGAATGGCAACGGCAAAAGATATGTTAGAGCTACAAAATATTGGCCTAGACAAGACCACGGTCTAGACTGGTTAGGTCCGGCTAGTGACGGGACCATAGGAACGAATAAAGTGTTACAGACTGCTACATTTTTATTTCTTTTACTGTATGTAAGTAAGACTTGATTTTAGAGTTGGTGGATTGGTACCTGGCAAGCTTCGGGGAAGGATCTCCCCTCTCTGCTACTTCAGGTATCGTAAAATATTATTTTTCTATGATTCCAACATCCGAAGCGAATACCAAAGCGCCAAAGAAATTAACTTCTACATTGTCAAACTCTTGTTAATATTGTCGTCTGTCAAAAACAATATTCATTGTAAAGGTTTCCAGCTGCGAGTGGCATTCATTTCTTTGCATTTATGTCCTGAATAAAATATCAATACACTGTATATATATGTTGTTTTACACAAAACGCTAATAAACACTGGAATTATGCATTGATGTGCTCGCATGTGAAGAATATGCTTGTATTACGTATATATACATTTATATGAACTATAAAACTTAGCCATTCGATTTCATATGCTAGGAATCGCCTTTATTTCTTCAGGACAAATAAAACATGCAAATATGTCAAAATCCGCCCTGTAGTATCAGAGCATCAGTCGAAAAGGTTAGAAACAAGCTTTCCACATCCGGAGAGGCACATTACTCTGAAGTTCACTCTGCCTTCATGAGAAATGAGTACCAGTGTAACTTCAGGCGACTAGGGCGGTCATAGAATGAACACAACATCCCTATCTCACATACTACTGAGGAAGCCTTTACCTTCCACTTCTCCAAGTGCCTTCAGGGCTCGTAGGGAGATGACTTTGCTTTTAGTATTTTAATCGGAGTATTTTGAAGTGAATTATTAACGCAAACAGGACTGTATACCCCTGATTGTCTGCTTTTAATACGCAATATATCTGCGGGCCGCGAGGCTGACTCCTTGCTAGTGTGACCCGCGTGACCTCCGCGCATCTCTGTGCGTCTATTCTATTAGCTGAGAAGACGGATCCCTCGCCTTGTGCAGGAAGTAATGTCGCTAACAGGTGGTACAGTCGTACAAACACTACAGTACTTGCTAATTAATGGGATTTGTCTTACAGCTGCGAAGCTTATTCTTTGTCAGTTTCACAGTGATGCTCTTTCCTTTATGTAGCCTGACAAGAGAACCGCTTTCTCTTGTTCAAATAAAATACGAGCAATCAATAACGTACTAGCCTACTATGTTGCTATACCCTAAATGTAAATTTAAAGAGAAGAAGGTTCGCTGCATTATATTCATTTATATGTTCACGGTACTGACAAATGATCCGTTCCTTCTTTTCCCTCTATAATAGCATTCATTTTAGTCTATCACTTTACTTTGAATGTAAGATCTTGTGAAATGACATATTTAACAGTGCACTTTCTCATATCCTAGTTGACTTTTAATACGCCCTCAGGTTTCTAAAATAACATCAATAAATAGCAGATCACATTGGGAAATATTTACTAGTAGTGTATATTGAAATATCGTATGGCTTTTTTTTGTGCCGGGATATCCCAGAACGGGTTCGGCTCGCCAGGTGCAGATATTTCTATTTGACTCCCGTAGGCGACCTGCACGTCGTGATGAGGATGAAATGGTGATGAAGACAACACATACACCCAGCCTCCGTGCCACTCGAATTAATCAATTAAGGTTAAAATACACGAACCGGCCGGGAATCGAACCCGGGACCCGGGACCCTCTGAACCGAAGGCCAGTTCAGTCAACGAGTCAGACGTAGTGTATATTGAGAGATGGCGACAAATATCCAACAAGAACTGCACAATAAGCCAAGTATCCCAAAAACGTGTAACCAATTCTAGCATACTGATAACTAGAGTCCGGATTATTAGGTACTGATAGGTTAGAATGCAAACTTACTTAAGCCAGTAACAAGTATACCCTACCCTGTACAACGGTTAAGCTATGAGATTTGCATAGATATTAGGGGTATAACCTATAGAACTCCTTGAATTTATTCTACTCTTCCAACATTGGGGTACAACGGGTTGCATCACGCTTCCTACAAACCAAATTTCTTTGCATTCTAACCTATTACCACCTAAAAATCCGAGGTATACTGATAACTTACACTGTTATTAAACATCATTCTATTTTTATTTTAGAACAATTACAATAACTTTAAAATTAGGTCGGTCATTAATATTGAAAACATTTCTTATCAGACAAGTTAGGGGTCCCCATACCACGAAGAACGTAAAATTAAGCAATTTCCTCAATTGTACCGAACGTTGAAGGGATAAAGGGCCCGAAAATATTTCAAATTGTGAGTGTTGGATAGGCATATCAAACTTTAAAAAAATCTAAGTTCACTTCCGGCCTAACTGCAGTTCCGGGGAAACAGCCTAAAATCGCCTGTCTTTTACTCGTTTTCTTTTTTATTCAAATCCTAGCCAAATTAACTTATTTGCATAATTATTTCTGTAATGTGTTCCTTGGTTCAATACCCTCCGGCATTTTTTGATATTCTGAAAAATGTCCACACCGAATGTAGTTTTAGGCACTTAAGTGAAACTCTGTATTGACTCACATTAGCGCTCGCAGTGGTAAAAAGGAAAACTGATAGTTTAATCGACCGGATAACGATGATTAAGAAAGGATTGTAATTTTTAGGAATAAATAAAGAATATATTATCATACTTTATTATTATTCACCTAAAATTCATGGCTCATGTCCCTAGGATGTTTTCAACATTGATTTGCTTGCCTGAAGAGCTAAATTAATGTCGAGTTATTTAAATTAATCTATAAGTCATAAGATGATTTCTATCTGTAGAATTATTCTACGTATGTCCATATGTTCATATATCACGTAAAGGCGACTGAACACAAATAACTGAAATTGTAAATCGAAAAAATTTTAATGTCTCACTTTAGTCATTTTAATTTCGTGTAGCCGGGATTCGAGACCGGGATCCTCTAAACCGAAGGCCAGTACGCTGACCATTCAAGCAATGTCCCACTAAAATATAGGACATAGTTTGCATGAAATACGTCGACAGAGGTGAAGGTTATGTAGTGGGTCGAAACATAACATCATTAATCTCTCAGTAAATGTGTACCGAATGGAATAATACCATTTAAAATATCATTTATGTTTAATAACTTGAGCTTTGGTGGCATTTCTGACAGAAGAGGAGATATTTCATTCATTGAAGGACATTGGGGTGATGGCCTACAATGTCCTAATCCCCTATAACTAGTGAACGAAAACAAAATACTGACTGATTCCTTTTAACTGAGATGCGGTGTCTTTCACTTGTTGCCAAACATTGTCGCCAGACGGCATTACTACGAAGGTTTGCAGTCCTCCAGTAGACCTACGATAGACGTACACTCCCGTATAGCTCAAAGAAACCAGACATTCAATGAAGATAAGCTCTTCTTAGAGCTGCAGGTCTATTCCACAAACATTACATAGACTTTATAATATTGACCGCAATTTAAAAGTGATACGGAATTATAAATGTACCGGGCGGTACACTCCTACGCCGCACCTTTAAATCTTGCGCCAATAAATCCTCCTCTACAGGAGAAACTCTGAACTCAAAAACTGGACCTACTTAAGCCTTTCCTCTGAAGATGTCACTGTGTGAATTTCGACGTGTTTTGATTTACTATTTATCAAGAAGTTTGGACATTCTCTCATAGATGCCTCTGCAAAAACTATGATCATGAAACCTGGTGAGAAGTGAAAGAACTTTATTTGAAGAAATTTTGTATTCGCAAGTTTGTTCTTTACTAAATTTAGTGCATTCATTTTTGGGTTGGCAATATTTATCCTGTCTTTCCGCCTGTTTTGATTTTAACCAATCAAGAATTCCTGTAATTCATTTTCTACCAATCACAGGTTTCTTCTTCGATTTTGGTGTGTAACTCTAAGCGACCCAATAAAATTAAGTGGGTGTGGCTGTTTTATTCATGAAAGGTCTCGAACTTTCCCTGAGGGTATTAAAATTGCTGATTTTCACGTCTCCTGACCACTTCATCAACATCTAACCCAGTGTAAGGACGTGTAGCAGGAGGCGGGAAGCGCCTCTTTCATCTGGCAGCAGCTCTTCAGTAAGATAATGGCCGTTTAACATCTTTATTTTCTTGCTAGCTCAGCAGTTTAACCCGCGGGAAAGGTCCGAAACTTTTACCATGTAACCTACTTTTCTGTAATGTAATTTTTGCCGGCTTATGTAAATATCTTTAACTATAAACCGGGGATAGAGAGTGCCTTACCCTCTCGAGCTCCCCTTCATTTTGATTTGAGGTGACTACGTTTTGGTAACTGATTTTCTTTTCTTCCTTAATGTTTAAATTTCTTCCTTATACGGCTCACCTCCATAGTTTGGGAATAGCCCCTCTTTCATCGGCCTAGTGACTTTTAGGTTTTAAGAAGTTTCATGTAGGAGTGCAAGTGTACGCCTCCATTCAACTTGGTGTTGCGGGCCAATTACTTAACCTGTTATTTTCTGCTATGGCCCAGTAGGTTGGGTACGAGATGCCCCTGTTTCAGTTGTTGTAAGTTGTGCCTTGATTGCCTTGAGTGCCTTATTGTAAAGCCTGGCATTGCCTTAAATAGGCTTAAAAAACCGAGAGCGCGTCTGCTCTTTTCTTGTGTTGAAAGAAGTCATCTGGGAGGCTTGAGGTTAAAAGTTGTGAGCAAACGCTCCATGTGGTAGGGGTTTTCTGCCCCTTTGAACAAATTGTGCTTTTGTAAAACTAGGGGCGTGTAGCCCGAGAGAGTTAAAGTTCTGGAATCTTTGATCTTTCTAGTCTTGTTTAAAATTGTTATTCCCAAAGTAAATGTTGTTAAGATTTTGTCGTTGATTGATTGTTAAAATTCAAAAATATAACCTTTATTTGAAATTTTAAAATTAACTTTGATTCTGTAGTTAGACCCATTCATCCCGGCACCTCTGCTAATCCACCAAACCACGGTAACAATAAAGATATGTTCTTTGGAACTATGTAAATATTAACCCGTCAATAATCGAAAGGAATGAACTGAATTGTACGTTACAATAGACAAATAGAACGGAAAAAAATTATAACTTTCCATATGAATGACTAGGAGAGCCATAGTGGAGCAGACCACCGCCGAAAATCATCTGACTCTCAGGCAAGCGATAAATGTAATACGGCAGCTAACACGCAATGCAAATTCAAGTACCAAAAAAAATGGCAAAGATATGAGCTTGAAGATCCCAAATCAGTTCAATTCTTTAACAAACATTAATATTAGTCACGATCATACATCGCACCTTGGGAAAAAGAGGTTCACAATTGCAAAAGAATGATACTTCTGAAAGAATTGCAATGTAAGAATGTAAAAATATATAAAATGTATAATATAAAATATATTCAAATACATTACATACATAATTTACTAGACCTTTTTAAATCTTTCATTGGATTTATCTCAGGAGTATCATTTTGTACTTGTAGTCTTCTTCTTCCTAAGGTTCGACATGCTCACATTTCCATTTTAGTGGTTTAGATTTAAAATTACTCTTCCGGAGAAATGAGCATGCGACCGGTACATGCTGCCCCACGAGTTTACATCGCATTTCTCAACATTGCATTTTTTCCCACCCGTAACAGGTTGAGTTGCTAACACTTGGTTAAGGAGCTTCTCTTTGTGTAAGAATGAAGAAATGAATCCTAACACTGCCAGCTGACTTACAAGAATATCTTACAGAGGAAGATTATTTCAGGTTATTCATTGCAACTTCGAGGATCCTACTTGAAGGACGAATACCTCAGCTGTCCGGCACATATTCAAGTGATTAGAAAATGTAACGTGTTATGACATGTTATGACGAGGCAACTGTAAGTGTGCGTGACATTTTACATCCTGCTTATTAAGCCATATCTTAACGATTTAAAAATCATGTATTGCACAGCTTTCAGTTTTAGAGTTAAGACAATTATTTTGTGGTTTTTATGAACATTTCGTGGTGCAGCTTTACAAAATTGTACACCCAGGCATTGTTTACAGGTTTATCAATGGTTGCTATATGTTCAGATTCCACTGCATTGTACCCATCATTCACAATACCTTATAAAGGCAGGTAAATCTCATTGACAACCTTCTGGAAATGCTCGCGTGAACGAATATACGGTTAAGGAATTTTGTAAGCGTGGAAGGAGAGGTTAACATGAAACTTCCTTGGATAATATGAAGAGCATAAGTAGCCTTAAAGGAATATAAATGAAGTTTGAAAACAACTTTGCGGATACCAGTGCTCACCTGATGAATTCCAATGAAGTTCGACGTCCTTCTAGACCTACCAGTAACCGATTGGTTTTATAGTTTTACCACACTCTAGTTGGAAACAGATTTACTAGAAGAGGAATGAATATTCATATTGATAAAAGCCATAAGTGCTCGCAAATGTCTTCTTTTTATTCTTCTTATTCTACCGCATTTCCCACACCGGACACATTCAGCCAAGGAGTCGGAATATCAAAAACCTTCGATATGTGGCACAAAAAATGAAATGGTGAAAATTCTAGAGCTGAAAATATTCAAAACTTAGGTAGCAATTCTACGTTCCGGATTACACTCTATACACATGCCTTTGCTTTGTGTGGTTTATGTTTACCTCTGCTCATGGATTTAATATACACACATCCAAAAGACGTGCTCAGCTGTTCCATAAAAACGAAATTTAAACTATTTTACAGACTAATATTCAAAAGTTGCAAAAATGAATTCCTGCAGTCGCCAAAATCTCAATATAAAGGTAACCCCAGAAGTTGAAACGAAGGTAGAAGAATGCTACAAAAAATCGGAAAATTTGATGCTAACAATAGTTGAGTGTAAAATTTCTGATTACCTGACTTTTCTTCGGAAAGACAATTCCACGTTACCTGGAACAGAGAATTCTGCTACGCGGTACTACCAAATTAGGAACCAACGCAAGTATGATGATGGGCTGTCCCTCGTTGACGAGTATGATTGTCTTTCTGAAACACTTTGTTTTGTGAGATCTTAAGTAACTGTAGAGGCCAATCCTAGAAACGCAGATTTTCCCCCATTTTTGACACATATTTGTTCTGTTAGGCACTGGCTGTGTAGTTTGGTTTCTCTTCATGAGCTCCCGTTGTTTCCTTGCATTGCGCTTATCAGTTTCTGTTCTCCGCCTTTGTTGCTCGAAGCGCTGAGTTCCTTCAAAGACATTACGACGCCAGACTGTGCGGTTACGTGCCGTAGCTTCCCAGTTGTTAGTTTTGATTTGACATTTTTTTCATGTAGGTTTTTAGCGCATCTTTGTAACGCTTTTGTGGTCTTCCAAGTTTCTATGACCATCCTTTAGCTGGAAGTACATAAGTTTCTTTTGGGAGGCGAAATTCAGGCATGCGAACGATGTGGCCTGTCCAGCGGAGTTGGCTCTTGATAATCATGGTCTCAATGCTAGTGGAGATAGCTTCTTCCAGAACACTGATTTTAGTGCGTCGATCTTGCCATTTCACGCTGAGGATCCTTCTCAGGCAACATTGGTGGTATTTTTCCAGGCATCGTATGTGCCTTCTGTAGGTAGCCCACGTTTCTGATCCGAATGTAAGAGATGGTACAACGGTAGCTTTGTACATATAAAGTTTGGTCTGAGTGTTGATATTATGAATATCAAAGACCCTTACCCGAAGACGACCAAAATCCTTAACAGCACATTTGAGGCGGTGTTGAATCTCATCATCAATATTTGCAATTGTTTAGAGATGGCTGCCAAGGTATGGGAAATATTCTATGTCCTTCAGAAATTTGCCTTGTACTGTGGTTGTAGGACATACGGAGGTGGAGCTGGGTTCAGGCTTGTAAAGGATCTGCGTCTTCAGGATGTTAAGGCTGAGGTCAATACTTGTGTACGCTTCATCAAATGCGTTTAAGATTGCTTGAAAATCTTGTTCAGAGTTTGCAGGAGCAATATTGTCATCAGCATACTGAAGTTCAGTGATGGATGTAGTGGATTTTTGGTCTTGGCTTGTAGTCTACTGTGATTTAATAAACCTCCATCACTCCTGTATTCAATTTCGATGCCTTTTGGTAGTTCCCATGAACAAGATGAAGTGTAGTACGAACAAATAGAGAGATAAAAGTGGGAGCTATCACACAACCTTGCTTCACACCTGCTGTGATTTCAATTTTTTTTTCCAAGTTTATTGTTGACAAGAGCCATGCCCTTCATATTATCATGCAGCAATCTGAGAATATTTATGTACTTCTGAGGACAGCCTATCCTTGCTAATATCTTTCACAGGGAATCTCTTTTAACCGAATCAAAGGCCTTGGCAAGATCTATGAATGTCATTTAGAGAGGGATATGTTGTTCTTTGCATTTCTCCTGCATTTGTCTAGCATAGAGAATAATATGGTTTGTGTTGCGATTGGGTCGAAATCCACACTCCGTTTCAAGTAAAGCAGTCTTCATCGAGAGGCATCAGGCGGTTGGATAGAATTCGAGTGAGTATCTTGCCATAAATAGACAGAAGAGTTATTCCACGGTATTTACTACAGCCAGTTCTGTTTCCTTTTTTGAAGATTGTAACTATCAGAGCATCTCTGAGATCACGAGGTATTGTTTTAGTGTTCCATGTTTTGACTAGGAGCATTAGTGTGTGTTCAGCAAGAATTCATTCGCTTCCTTGAAAACTTCAGCAGTAATTTCATGTGATCCGGCAGCTTTATTGTTTCTGAGCTGTTTAATAGCATTTTCAACTTCTTGTACAGAGGAAACTTTGCCAAGATGAGATTTTGTAAGTTTTGTGGAATTTTCAAGATTTCTACTATGTTGATCTCTGGATCCTTGTTCAGCAGTTCATGGAAATGTTCTTTCCATCGTGCATTAATGGAATTGCTGCCTTTTACAAGAGTAGAGCTATCTCTAGATTTAAGAGTGTTTAGTCCTTGAGCTGATGGCCCATATACGGTTTTTATCATGCTGAAAAAAGCTCCAGTGTTGTTAGTTTCTGCTAGATGTTACATTTCTTGAGACTTCATTGTCCACCAACTGTTTTCTAGAACACGGGTTTTCTTTTGAACATCTGCTTTCGCTTCTTGATATTCCCGTTTCTTAGAGAGTGAACTAGGATTGATCTGCCAAGCTTGGTGTGCTGCTCTCTTTTGTCTATAAGAGTCTGAATGTCTTGGTCATTTTATTCAAACCAGTCTTTTGTGTTTGATCCTACGATGTCCTACCGATTCTTTACCAGCTGATAGTATCGCAGTCTTTAGTGTTATCCAGTGTTCTTCAGTGCTTTCAGGGTATTCATCAGGCAGTTTATCGCCTAGGAGTTGTTGAAATTTTGCTTCAGTGCTATAATCCTTGAGAAGGTCTCTGTTAATTTTAGGTCCCGTAAGTTTTCTCTGTTTCCTTCGCTGCACGTGGTAGTCCGTCCAGCAGTCATCAGCACTTGTTAGAGCCTTTGGGATTATCACATCGCGTTGGTCTAGGGCACGTACAATTATCTAATCAATTAGATGCCAGTGTGTTTTGTCCGTGGATGTTGCCATAATGTTTTAAATTTATCTTTCTGTCTGAAGAGGGTATTAGTGATAACTAGATTGTGCTCTGAGCACTTCGTGAGCAGAAGGATTCCATTAGAGTTGCAATTCCCTAGTCCCTCATTTCCAATTACTTTGGGCCATAGTGTTGAGTCTTTACCAACTCGAGCATTGAAGTCGCCCAAGAGAATTATTTTGTCATCTTGAGGTATTCTTGTAAAAAGTATGTCAAGTTGGCAATAGAATGCTTCCTTATTATCTTCTTCACAAGTGAGGGTCAGGGCATATTCACTTATTACTGCAACTCGTTGATTGTTGGTGAGCTTGAGTCGCAAGCTCATGAGTATTTCATTTATGTCAGAAGTAGGTTTATCAAGATGCGGAACAAGTTCGTTTGCAATGGCAAAACCAACACCCTGAATGCGGGGCTCATGAATGTTTTTGCCTTCCTGAAAGAAAGTGTATCCGCCTTCTTGTTCTTTAATTTGTCCTTCACCGGGCATTCTAGTTTCACTCAGTGCTGCAATATCGATATTAAATCATTTTAGTTCACGAGCCACGATAGATGTTCTCCTTTCTGGCCGATTAGCTGTATAATTATCCATTACATTACGGATGTTCCAGGTTGCAAAATTTATCTTTATTTTCTTCTGACCGCTTATGGTGTACCATCTGGGTGCGCTTTCACAGTCGGGTTGTGTTGAGGCTGACTACTTAGGGCACCTTTTATAGCCCCCTCCCCATTCAGAGTGAGCAGAGTGGTTCCTGAATAGGCCTGTTCAGTCACGAATGCAGCACACGAGTTGCTTTACAGCCTCTCCTCAAGCAAAACGGCGATCACACATTCGTCGCCTACGTGCCGGTTTGTCACTAGGAGCTCCCAGACTACACAATCCTGCTCCCGTCACAACTCCCCGATCGCCGCAGGACTTGTACTGTATGTGCTGAGTTCTTCAGAAGACACGTGTGCGTGACATCTTTTAGTGTGGGAATGATACTGCACGTCAACAATCACACATTTCTTGACAGACTCAGAACCTGGTCCCAGTTTCATAGGAGTAACGATGACTGGAGGCTCCGAGACTGCTGCAGCCTTCGTCCGCATTCCCAAACGCCAGGGAAGCGTTAGTTGTCCCTACGACTAATCCGCCGTTGAGGGCTTACTATTCCGTTAACCATATATGGTTCCTCCGCCTTTAGAGGTGATTTCCCACCTCAAGGGCAAGAGAGTGCCCCAGCCCCTGCCAGCTCATCCGCCTTCATAGGGAGACGTTTGCATAGCAGAGGGGGACTCCTTTTCCCGGGAGTCGCCTGGTCGCCTCGTCAGTATAATCAGCTGGTATAAATTAAGAATGTCCATCTAATCCTCAAAGGTCATCTAAGTTCGAATTGTACAAAATCAAGTGAGGTACGACTACTAGTTAATCAGTATAATTTCTACAATAAAAGTCAGTACTTTGAAAATTCATGAACGCAGGTAATCCGACAAGTGTCCCATACGTCCCTGTGAAATTGAGCAGAATTTCCAAAACATTAGCTTTCCGAACGTAACTGCCAGGACATATCTCCCTCAGAATGATGAGTGAGAAGGAATTTTCGAAATGTCCATGAACAGAGGAAAAGCCATCGAAGGTATATTCGTAGATTCTTCTGCTTGACCGAACATGTACTCCGTGTCGCGGCCTTCCGCCATATTCTCCGTGCCATTGACAATGTTGTTAGAGCACATATTAAGAATTGTCTCGCTGTCTAAAGAGCTTAATCTAACCTTACAATCTGATTCCCTCTCCGCTTAAATAATACACGGTACAAGTGAAACTTGGCAATATGAGCATCAAAAAAATACCTGTTCGGTGTAGCGTCGCACAAGGGTGGACCAATGTCACTTACATTATTTCATCTGGCCATTAATTTTGTTTCTTGTGCGATCTATGATACTAGATTTGCTAGTAAATATGCTATGGTTATTTTCTGTGTAACGGTGCTGAACATGTTTGCTTCATGAGATTCTCAAATGATTCATCTGTACCCGCTAGTAGCTTTGGATCATCTGGTTGGATACTTAATGCGATACAAAATCACTTGTCACAGATTTGTCTCAAATTAAATATCTGCAAAAGTTAAGCAGTTTCAAAAAAAAAAATGGTAAGCTGACACAATGCAATCTAAACCTAGGATGGGGAGACATTATACCGTCTATATCCTATAATGCAGCTACGAAATATTTAGGCTGCACATTTAGAGACGAAATTATAATAAACATGCACTTGTACCCCTCTGTAGTGTGCCTGCCTCTTACCCGGAGGCCCCGGGTTCGATTCCCGACCACGTCACGGAGTTTTACCGGGATCCGAGGGCTGATTTGAGGTCTACTCAGCCTACGTGATTACAATTTAGGAGCTATTTGACGGTGAGATAGCGTCCCCGGTCTAGAAAGCTAATAATAGCGGCCGAGAGCATTCGTCGTGCTGACCACAAGACAACTCGAATTCTGCAGTCCTTCGGGCTGAGCAGTGGTCGCTTGGTAGGCCATGGCCCTTCGGGGTTTTGGTTTGGTTTGTACCCTTCTACAAAAATGGATTAAGTAGTAAAATCACCACGTTTAGAGACGAACAAAAAGCTGAACATTATCAGTCAGTATATTCTTCCTTTCCTTGTTTACTCTTTGCAGACAAGCAGTACTAGCAAAGATTCCACTTCATATCCTTGATAGCGTGGACGTCATTATTCGACGTACCGTTAAAAGAATTGTCTGTCTTGCAGAGAGAGCTGCTAATAACATCATGCAGTATGCGTCATCCTGATTTAATAAACTGTACGTGGGAAGCACCATTGTAGCACATGTCTATTTCAAAAAAAAAATATTGTGTAGATCCACGCTTTCTGGCCGCTTTCCAATAATACTAAGGAGTTAAGGAATTTTATGTTAGACTTAAGGGACTGGGAATTACTGCAACAACTTACAAAAACTAGAGGCAGCTACGTAAGCTATTGAGAGTAAAATCATTTCAAAATTGCTCGCTGATTCCATGGCAAGGTGTTGCGTTTTAAAGAATTCATGTCAACCAACAACTTCACGTCAGAGTGGAATGCCCAGTTGAAATTAAACGAATGTTATGCATGTCTTCGCTGACTTCCTGGTAACGACAGAAAAATGAATCGGTTGTCACTTTGGAGGAGGCGTGCTAACAAGAAAGAAACTCCGCGCCATGTAATATGGTGAACCTTTCAATTCATTGCTTATCAACCAAAAATACCGTAATATGTATTTACACAATTATAAAGGATATGGAATCTACGAAGAATTCGGTGCCTTGGAAATGCGGAGTATGAATCGATTTACGGACAATGTAGCAACGACGAAGTTTTAAGCTTATCCGAGGTTTAGAAGTGCCTCCTTATCTTTCTAAACTGAAACGTTTTTATTCTTCATCAGTTAAAAACATTTCTTCCTCGAGTAACTAAGCGTGACGTCCTAAATGTATTTCTTTTCCTAAATGGAAACCTACCGTGATGATCTCTTCATCTATGTCTCGTTTCATCCATATCTTTTCCCTTT
This sequence comes from Anabrus simplex, assembly GCF_040414725.1. NCBI lineage: Eukaryota > Metazoa > Arthropoda > Insecta > Orthoptera > Tettigoniidae > Anabrus > Anabrus simplex. The sequence goes on from NC_090268.1 coordinate 269,011,837, forward strand.
TATACTTCTTTTCATTTTCTATCATTTCGTTAGTCATTAAAGACGATAATAACGTAAATGTAATCGATCTCTTCCCATTTACTCACCCCACTCTGCCCAAATCATCAATGCGTGCTTCACTGCAGTTTATTTTCATTTTTATTTTATCCCGCACAAAACTTTATTCGCCAGACATTCATATTTTCATTTCCACTCTCTGATTACCTTGCTTTTTTTTTGACTGAATTATCTTACCACTTTAAATTTTGCCACTGTAATTTTGAACTTTAAAAATTTAACACTTATCAGAACTGAATTGAAAACACAAGCAAATGTTAATAAGATATATCCCCGCACAAAATTTGGAGTTGATTTGTTAATTCGTTGCTATGTTATTGAAAAATCAATTTTATTTCTATAATTTTCCAAATGCTCCATGAGGTAGAGTTTTCATATTTTTGGAGCTATAATTTGGTAGACTACTCAAAATACTCATCTATCTATATATATAAAATAAGAGCTTTGTCTGTACATTGCTCAGAATTTGAAAAGCATGGTACTTCTGTATCGGTCATGTCCATAATAATAAGAAAATGTACTTTTTACTTTTCCATAATTTCTGTCTGTCTGTCTGTCTGTCTGTCTGTCTGTCTGTCTGTACACGCATCACGAGAAAACGGTTGAAGAGAATTTAATGAAAATCGGTATGTAAAGTCGGGGGATGAGCCGCTACAATCTAGGCTATAAATTATTTTATTCACGCTGAGTGAAATGGTAGTTTAGGGGAAGGCCTTAAATTTAATTATCCAATATTTATATTATTAGCGGTCCTATCGATAAATACTATATAACTAAAGTTATATAGAATTCAATTTCCAGTCATTTATGTCTTATACATTTTTACCGTACCGGCTCTGATAACACAGATATTAATAAATTTGTATTTTTGTTGTAAGTCTATATCAACGCCGAGCCACGAGAAAATGGGTTAACAGAATTTAATGAAAACCGCTATATAGAGTCGGGGATAAGAAACTACAGTCTAGGCTGTAAATAATTTTATTTTCCCCGAGATGAAATGGTAGTTTAGGGGAAGGCTCCTAAAATTTAATTTTAAATACCGGTAACTATGTTATTGGTGCTATCTAAAAGTACGGTACTACATTACAAAAGTTATGGACAATACAATTCCCGATCATTTATGTTTCATTCAGTTTTTTTTTTTTTTGCTAGTTGTTTTACGTCGCACCGACACAGATAGGTCTTATGGCGACGATGGGACAGGAAAAGCCTAGGAGTGGGAAGGAAGCGGCCGTGGCCTTAATTAAGGTACAGCCCCAGCATTTGCCTGGTGTGAAAATGGGAAACCACGGAAAACCATTTTCAGGGCTGCCGACAGTGGGGTTCGAACCTACTATCTCCCGAATACTGGATACTGGCCGCACTTAAGCGACTGGAGCTATCGAGCTCGGTCATTCAGTTTTACTGTACCGACTGTGATAAGAGTGGTATTTCAGAAGGCCTACAATATTCAAAGCGCTTAACACTGATCAACAATGACTTTACATTGACCATTGTTTGTTGTGATGTTCTTCGTGCCACTCAGCTCCGATAGATGGGATTACTACTGCGTGCCGAGTATAACAGCCTGACTGATGGCGGGAAATAGCTAGGGAGTTGGAAAACTTTCTTCTTTAGCATGCCATTCCTCTGGTTCATATATTTTCTGATACTGCAGGTACGAAACACACTGGTTCATCATAGCATTCACCAGTATCCAGTAATCGGGATATAGTGGGTTCGAGCCCCACTGTCGACAGCCCTGAAAATGCTTTCCTGTGGTTTCCCATTTTCACACCAGGCAAATGCCGGGACTGTACCTTAATTAAGACCACGGCCGCTTCCTTCCACTTCCTAGGCCTTCCCTAACCCATCGTTGCCATAAGGCATATCTGTATCGGTGCGACGTAAAGCAAATAGCAAAATAAAAAAAAATAAAAAAGAAAATTGCATCATAGCATTCGAGCTATTCAATCCCTACTCTGAGGCACTGATTGGAATGAGTAATGTGCATACTTAACGGAATAATGACAGAGGAGTGTTCATGGCAGTCTGCGACCTGGTTGTTCCAGCTCTGAAACTTTGGACTGTCAGATCGGCACCGTAGTACTGTTCGTTGAAAGTGAGAAAATGTGCGGTTTTTCATTTGATCGAGTATTTTATATGATAACATTGCTTTCAATCGCTACATTCCTACTGACGTTTTTGTAATGACCTATGTAGAATTCAGTTAGGAAAACCACCAAGTCAGCCTCTCTGAGAATCCCGTAGCAAAGCACGGGTACATCAGCTAGTTTAAAAATAAATACGGGTTTTTCAGTCAGGTAATGTATAAATTATTGGAGATATGACTATTTTCAATTTTTCGTTTTTCATTCAGTAGGCAAAAATTTAGTTTCCTTCTCTTTCAGGAGTAAAAATATGAAGGCAATATTCAACTGACAATAACATGCAAAATTGTACATATTCAAACATTCTCTGGAAATTTCAGGTGAATCCGATAAGAACTCTGTCACAAGGAGCATTTTATACAGGGCAAAGTGATGAAGAAAGTATTAAGGCAGATAAAAGCAATTGAAAGTTCTAAGAAACGTACTCGGTTTAAAACTGCCCTAGACTGTAAATTATTCCCTCAGATGTCCTTTCCCTTTTATGCACAGCGTAGGCCTGCTACAAAGGAAATATACACTCATGTTCATAAAAACCAAAACACCTTCAAAGACTAGAGATAGGCAGTTCATATTCACAGGACAAGTGCATTAGTATGTTCTGAAGAAATGGTTAGCATTTGAACTATGTCGGCCCTCAGGTTCAAGGTCAACAGCTATATCTCGTCGCACCACTACCGACTGGTTAAATGTGCCTGCGACTCTCGTTGTCGCTATAAACCGAAGGCAATGTATCAGTGAGACATGAGCAGGACGTGCAGGATGCCTCGCAGACGTATGCGAGAACCGTACCGTCAAATGAGTGAGTTAGAATGAGGCCGCGTTATTGGTCATGAGAAAGCGTGATGCATCCACTCCAGAAATTACTGCTCGTGCAGAATGAAATGTGTCGGCATTGCAACGGGTGTGTACAGAAAGGTTCACAGTAGCCGTAGAACACGACGAGATGGGTCTAGTCGCACCACCCACACCATCCCCCGAGAAGACAGGCACCTCATCCGAATGGCATTGCAGGACAGGTCTGCGTCCTCCTCGGCTCTAGCGCAACAGTGGAACAGAGTAACACATTGTACACTATCAGGAGTGGCAGTCCGTCGCCGTTTATTACGGTCTGCGTTACGGGCGCGTCGTCAAGTCCTCCTCCTACCTTTGACTAATGTGCATAAACATGGTAGATTGCAATGGTGTATGGATCGACGTCGCTGGGACAAGAATTGCAACAGATGGATCCAGGTTCTCGTGGCTCATTGTATTAACATAAACAAATAAATGTGTAACTGGATTAAAACCACTATAATTATACGTGTATTTAATATAGCCGAACTTTCCGTCAAACTGCGGAACTTTTATACAGTTCAGACCATGAAATCCCCTTTGACCAGGCGAAGGTCGTCGTACCTGTAAAATACTTCGGTGCTCGATTTGTAAGGGAAGGCATAGAGATAGAGCTGCGCCCAAATAACGTCAACAGGGAATACCTGTACCGCAGAAAATATGCGTAACACCGCCATAGCATAGCGGGAAGCACTTAAGAAACTGTCGACAGAGGGCGGTGAATCAGTAACTTCCCTCCCAACCACCGCAGCACAGTGCGACGATCCTTGAGTCCAGTTAGTGGGGTAGGCCGTTCATAGTACGGCTGTGACTTCCACGTTCCTTCGAAGAATTTATTTGCTCACTGTCGGAGGCAGAACTTCATATGCCCTGATGAAGGCCAATCCAATTTGGCGGAAAGCTCGGCTTTATTAACTAAATCCAGTTACACGTTTATTTCTTTATGAATCCAGGTTCTGTTTGTTTGAAAATGATGGCCGAATTTCGGTTCGCTGCAGACATTGTAGAGACATCACATTGACCGCATTCGCACAAGACATTCAGTGCCAGCTCAAGACCTTATAGTGTGGGGTGCTATTGGGTGTAACCACAAATGACAGTTGGTGCGTGTCCAGGGCACTATGGCCAGTTTGACCAACGTGAATGACATCCTGCGACCTGTAGCCACACCCTTTCTGCACGACACCCCAGACGCCATATTTCAGCAGGCCGATACGCGACCACATGTTGCTGCACGAACACGTGCCTTCTTGTTGTCACAGGATGTCAGACTGTTGCCCTGGCCCGCCCGATCACTGGACTTGTCACCAATGGAAAATGTGTGGGATATGGTGAAACGACGGGTGCGGCGCTGTGACCCAATGCCAACCACCAATGATGAGCTGTGGAACGAGGTGAATGCAGCATGGATGGCTATACCCCAGGATGCCATTCGCACCTTATATGCGTCGATGCCATAACGCATGGAACAAGTAGACCCAGTGTCTACTAAGCAAGAGGACACGTGCTGAACCTAGGGGACTGAAATGCTATTCGTTTCTGCAGAACATACTAATGAACATGCTCTGTGATTTTTTTTTTTTTTTTTTTTTTTGCTAGTTGCTTTACGTCGCACCGAAACAGATAGGTCTTATGGCGACGATGGGACAGGGAAGGGCTAGGAGTGGGAAGGAAGCGGCCGTGGCCTTAATTATGGTACATCCCCAGCATTTGCCTGGTGTGAAAATGGGCCGCACTTAAGCGACTGCAGCTATCGAGCTCGGTCTGTGAATTTGAACCTCTTATCTCTACTCTTTCAAGGTGTTCTGTTTTTTATGAACATGAGTGTATTTCAGCGGAGTTACTGAAATGGTAGTCCAAAAGAACTTTGAAGCTTTGTCTGATAGCGTGGGAGGAAGGAGCGTGGACCTGCTCTACATACGCCGAACCGCTACCTTTAAAGTTTTAGAAAATATGGCGTTTGGGGAAAAATAACGGGATTTGGAAGAGGAAGAATTTGGGGGAGTTTTTAAGATTAAGACAGAAAAGTCGATTTTTTGATTTTAAAAAAATCGTAACATTTCAGTCACGAATCTCATTAATTTCTGAAAATACCTCTAAGTCTGCATTTCCTGTTACCAATACTACTGCTTTCCTCCTCCCTAATATTTCTATTATTTGCCGCATAAGTGTCCGTCTCTATGGTGTAGTAATTAGCGTGATTAACTCCCAGCCCCGTAGGTCCGAGTTCGATTCCCGGCTCTGCCACGTAATTTGAAAAGTGGTACGAGAGCTGGAACGGGGTCCACTCAGCCTCGGGAGGTCAACTGAGTAGAGGTTTGTTCGATTCCCACCTCAGCCATTGTGGAAGAGGTTTTCCATGGTTTCCCACTTCTCCTCCGCGCAAATACCGGGATGGTACCTAACGTAAGGCCACGGGCGCTTCCTTCCCTCTTCCTTGTCTATCCCGTCCAATCTTCCCATCCCCCCGACGGCCCCTGTACAGCATAGCAGGTGAGGCCGCCTGGGCGAGGTACTGGTCATCCTCACCAGTTGTTATCCCCTGACCCAGATTCAGGACACTGCCCTTGAGGCGGTAGAGGTGGGATCCCTGGCTGAGTTCGAAGGAAAAACCGACCCTGGAGGGTAAACAGATTAAGGTAGAAAGATCTGCCGCATGATAAAACTGCAGTAAGTCTCGTGTAACCACCCACCATGTTCATTACCTTCATTTAATATAAACTGATTATTTTACGTCGGGCTCATTTCATGAATGTATTAATGTGTCCGTGCTGAGTAAGCTCGTATATTTACATCAATTTACTATTATTTTTATACTGCTCGTAATACCATACTTTCAACGCTCTTAGACTGTCATTGCAATAGAATGCACTTGCAGTTTATGCAACCATTATTCATTAAAATTTAGTACTGTGGAGAAAGTTAATGGCAACGTATTTGCCTATTAACAACACATAGTACGTACTTTGTACTTGACAGAGTGTGGAAATAATGAGGTAATTAAAATATATTTAGTATACACCTTGGTATTTTCAAGTTGCCGATAACACACTGTATCCAATAGGAACTTTGTATATTATTCCAATATTGAGATTAGTTTCGTGGATGGTTATAATGTACGTATAGACCAGCAATTCATTGTAGGCCGCCTCTGTGGTGTAGTGGTTAGCGTGATAAGCTGCCACCCCCGGAGGCCCGGGTTCGATTCCCGGCTCTGCCACGAAATTTGAAAAATGGTACGAGGGCTGGAACGGGGTCCACTCAGCCTCGGGAGGTCAACTGAGTAGAGGTGGGTTCGATTCCCACCTCAGCCATCCTGGAAGTGGTTTTCCGATGTTTCCCACTTCTCCTCCAGGCGAATACCGGGATGGTGCCTAACTTAAGGCCACGGCCGCTTCCTTCCCTCTTCCTTGCCTATCCCTTCCAATCTTCCCATCCCTCCACAAGGCCCCTGTTCACCATAGCAGGTGAGGCCGCCTGGGCGAGGTACTGGTCATACTCCCCAGTTGTATCCCCGACCAAGAGTCTGAAGCTACAGGACACTTCCCTTGCGGCGGTAGAGGTGGGAACCCTCCCTAAGTCCGATGGAAAAACCGAACCTGGAGGGTAAACAGATGATGATGATGATGATGATGAATTAATTGTAGGAGATTTTATTCATGATTATTTTCATTTGTTTTGCCTGATTCTCTGAATTACCTAAATTAATGACTTTGTGTCCAATGTTATCGGAATATTAATAATTAGTGAACAAATCCGTGTTGTCTTGTAAATCAGTCTGTGAACCAGTGACATGCGTATTTTCAGAAACCATTGAATCAACTGCAGTAATATTTCTTGGGGCTACCCGCAGGTTTAGTAGCTTTATAATAGGTGAAATATATCTAGAAAGTAAGTAAAATGTTGATCATAAAAATATGAAATTCTCTTTAATATTTTATGAGAATGTTCTTAATGGAAAATTCTAAGTTCCCATCGAGGGAATTAGATATTTTTCAACAATAGAACATGTCAAAAACAGAACAGATGTAAGGCGTTTGCCCTATTAACCAGCGTTTCGTCTTAGGTCTGACACTAGACTTATCAGAGTGGGATGTGCCAGACCCTCAGTTGTTAATAACATTAATGTATCTCACCTAGTATGTAAATCTACGTCTATGAATCATATGTACGAGGTTTAGTTGCTCTCTCCGGGCAACATTCTGAGAAAAGCGCACCTTTGGAGAGAACCAGGGGCTGCCTGGCCGAGGCGGTAAAGGCGTGCTCGGTTCGCCCGGAAGGACGGGGGTTCGAATCCACGTCAGGAAGTCGTAAAATTTAAGAAACGAGATTTATACTTCCGAAGGTGCATACAGCCGCGAGGTTCGCTCTGACTACACCAAAAATGAGTACCAGGTTAATTCCTGTGTGCAAAGGTGGTCGGGCGTAGAACCAACTCCTCCTCTCCACCACGTGCCGAGGTTACGAATCGTGGAAGCACTTACCTTCCTCACCTCCAAGGACCTTCATGGCCTGTACGGGGGTGACTTTGGTTTTCTTTTTCTTCGTTAGAGAAAAACACATTAAAATAATATTTTAGACATGAAATGTATTTTTTTTCTGAAAATGAATGCATAAAAGAATGCCATACTTTGGGGGAGGGGGTAAAGAAGGATTGTATAGTGCATGTGTAAAATTTGAGTGTTCTATGTGTAAGAAGATGAGAATACAGTAAGGTGGCATTATCATGAAAACATGTATTGTTGTGCTTAGGTGTACTCCCAACCCTATCATGTGTCCTTAATCGTGCCTATCTGCCAAGACTTTCGCTGGAATCTAACGTTCTACCTTGGGAACAAAAGGACTCGCTAGGTGACGCTACTGTAGCTGTAATGATTACCCTGTTTTTTTCAAGACTCTTCATATTAATTAGCAGAAGTAGATGGCGAGTTTTAAATAATAAAGTAAAAATGTGTTGTTTGTATTAGACCACTGATGAGCATGAGTAATACGCTTTATGTGATAGTAGCCTCTCTACCTTACTGTACAGCCTTGCATTATGTAAAGCATATATCGGATTTTGATTTTCTTCATCTTCTTTATCTGATTATCCTCCAGGGTCGGTTTTCCCTCGGACTCAGCGAGGGATCCCACATCTATCGCCTCAAGGGCACTGTCCTGGAGCTTCAGACTCTGGGTCGGGGATACAACTGGGGAGGATGACCAGTACCTCGCTCAGGTGGCCTCACCTGCTACGCTGAACAGGGGCCTTGCGGAGGGATGAGAATATTGAAAGGGATAGACAAGGAAGAGGGAAGGAAGCGGTCGTGGCCTTAAGCTAGGTACTATCCTGGCATTTGCCTGGAGAAGAAGTGGGAAACCACGGAAAAACACTTCTAGGATGGCTGAGGTGGGAATCGAACCCACCTCTACTCATTTGACCTCCCGGGGCTGAGTGGACCCCGTTCCAGCACTCGCACCCCTTTTAAAATTTCGTGGTAGAGCCGGGAATCGAATTCGGGCCTCCGGGGGTGACAGCTAATCGCACTAACCACTGCATCACAGAGGCGGACAAATTTTGATTTTGAATTGACAAATATTTTTCTGGTTATTATGCAATACGTTTGAAATGGATATATTATTATTTCAAAGAAATTGCGCATTTAAGGATTACAACGTATGCTGATACAGACTGTATTTTAATTCGATAAATTGTAAATATTATCTTGGAAATCATTTTATCACCCTTTGAAATCCAAACGAAAACTATCGTCGCCTGTATTTTGTGTATAGTACATTTTGTAAGATAGTGGGCGTGACATAAATCTTACAGCAAACCACTAATTGCTATCAGGTTAGAATAACACTTTGTCAGTTTTACGTATCAATTCATATCGTGATCGTAGCAATGCGACCTCCAGTTTCATGCGTAGTACGACCTGAGGAGGATGTGACATTTCCTTTCATGAATTACATATGCATCGGCCGCTATTCGAACCGTCGTCGCCTTTACGAGAAGATACTGGTGATATCACACAATGATAACGCCCCCTGTCATCAAGTTACTAGCCACTTTCCAAGTAGTTTACATGAATAATAAGCTTCAAGAAACAGTTTTCATTATCCTCACTGTCATGTTTGTAGCTGTAAATGTGGTCAAATGAATATATCTAACGTAATTCCCATGAATTTATTTCACTGGGAGAGTTGGTCGTGCGCGTAACTGTGAGCTTGTATTAGGGAGATAGTTGGTTCGAGTCCCACTGTCGGCATCATTAATTTATATTTTGATATTACTTTGTTTTTGTTTCGCTTTTTCTTAAGTCTATTACTTCCCGGCATCCAGAGTTTTTGGTTCGGTCATACGGCACGGCTGAAATTTATAGAGGATCCTTCTAACATGTTCGTAGAGGAATTTATATTCATTTAATACAACTGACTGAGCGCTACTCGGAAGCTCCAGGTTAATTTCCTATCAACTTCAAGGACTTTTATCTTGAACTGAGTACTGGAATTTGGTTCGTTTAAATGAGAAGCTGACCCCCTGCGGGTGGGGGACGCACATGTAGAATGCACCCGCGGTATCCTCTGCCTGTCGTGAGAGGCGACTAAAAGGGGCGACCAAGGGATGATTGAATTAGAACCATGAAACTACTTTTGATTCGTACCATCACGCGGTGAACACCATGGGTTGCCTGTACTTACGAGTTGTACCACTATATTCGGTACGAAATGGGCTTGTGATTAGTAGCAGCAGAGAGTTGGTTCCCCTGTGGGTTTCCAGTACCCGTCAGTCGTACCCGTGTGAGCAACACCGCGGGTCTGGGCGTTGCCTGTGAGTTGTACCACTATATGAGCGACACCGTGTGTCGGCGTTGCCTGTGATTAGTACCCATTGTGTGAGGAACACCACGGGATGTGTGGTTAGTACACCTAGGTGAGGAACTTCATCGGTTTGCGTTGGCTATGAGTGGCGCCATTGTGTGAGAAACACCATAGGTTTGCGTTACCTATACGAAGTACAATACTCGTGGGTAGTGGAACACCGTGAGTCTTCGCTACTTTTGATTAGTACTCCAACATGACAAATACCATGGTTCTACTTTACTCGCGACATGTACCATTCTGAGGGGCCTTAGACCTGGATTTTGGACCACTTTAGACATCAAGCATCCTCGATTCAGGATTGTGCTTCATGAGTGGTCCCTTGGTCAGTAATAAATTATCTATGATCTTTTTTTGAGTTGGATCCACTCTTTTTTGTTTGCTCGTTTTTTGCTGTTTTTTGTTTTTTTGGTTCATGTCCATCCATTCCTTCATTACGATTTTTTTATTTTGGTCAGTGGATGATTTTGATTTTCTTGTTGTCATTTCATTTCGTACCATTAGGGGCCGATGGCCTCGATGTTAGGCCCCTTTAAACAACAAGCATCATCATCATCATCTAAATGAGAAACAGCGGACCTGGTCGAGAGAGCCAGGTCATACGGCTCAGGATCTCGTCATTATGCCTACGTGACACTTCAGTATCTGCTGGCCACCCGGCTGAATAACAGTCGTCTTGGTACACCAAGGTCCTTAATAGGTTGTATATGCCACAAGTTTTGTTGTTTGTTTGATAATGGTAATACAGTGGGAAAGTTAGACAAAAGTTCTTACTCTTAACCCTAGTTTACGGGATGAGAGAGAACGGGAGAGCATGATCAGTAGATAGTGGATAGATATTCTTGTAGGTCGTTTGTTTTGCCGTTTTCAATTAACGGATTTGAAACATAAAATACACCATATCCATTAACATCTTGTGTTTAAGAAACCTGATTTAAAAAGTAAATATCAGTGAACTGACTGCGTAACTTCATTATTCGCTCGTTTTCTATGATCAGGTTTGTGTGGCGAAATTCTGGTGCAGTGTGTTGTATTTAAAACAATTCGGCAGTCGGGCGACTCCTATGATATGCAGCAATGATTTATATCTACATAATGGTACAAAAACGAGAATGTGGTTTTTGCCGTTGAAAAAGTCACCCTAGAACAAATTCTACGTCAGAACGTAATGCTGAAATGTAATCTGGTCAGCGGACCAGATGTATATAGAACGGAGAGGATGAAATAATGAAGACAGTTTAGGGAGGACGGAAATGTCTCTGACCAGTGATGTTCGAACCTGGACTCGTCATGAAGCTAATATGAAGAGAGGTAAACCCAAAAGAGGCAGAGGTGATGTTCTGCTCTGAAATCACTGGATAAAAGAGAGATAAATTCTGGGTCAAGAATAGTGGAAAAGAGGGTGTCCAAATTATGTACCCATACTCAGGATTCGTGATCACCGGGTCATATTGTTGATTTAGCATTTATCAAAAACCAAGAAGTTTTTACCTTAACGTAAAATTTCTCACGGGCAAGTTACATCTGACCGAAGAAGGAGCACTGAACATTATGAATTATACCGGAAAATGCTATAAAGAAAGGAGTAAAGTGATTATAAAAAGTATATATTACATCATCTATACTCTAAAGGACATATATACCTCTTCATTATAGACTGTTCTGCCTTTCAGCGTTCAGTCTTCAAGCCTCAGTAAATTTACTAAACGCCTCCACAATCCTTTATTTGTAGCTGTTATCTTTAAATCATTAGCAACTGTGTCTGGTCATCGTCTTCTTGGTCTCCCTCTACTTTTTCTACCCTCTGTGACCGAGTCCATTATTCTTCTAAGTAAACTATTCTCCTCCTGTCACATATCTCGAGTTCATTCCAAACCTTTTGTTTATTCATTCCGAGTACCCTCCTCCATTGTTACTACCTGTTTGTTCCAGTGATCATTCTCACTAATTTCATAGTTGGTGGTGTGTGTTACTGTAGTCATGTCCTAGTTCGTGAACAATGGGCAACGGCTGAGTGGCCTAGTAAATGTTCCAGAGAAACGGGATATCGTTTGTTATGGAACGGGAATGGGCACCTAGGAAATATTCTGAATCAAGGTCCTTCAATCCATCGCTGGTTCTTAACCCGTTAGAGGAGAGATTCTTACTGGGACTACATGTAAGTAGGGTAGCAACCTGCTTCACAGAATTTACCAAACTCAGTATATTATTTTAAAACAAGGCTTGGACCAATGAGAGTAACGGAGTACCACTTACATTCAGCAGGGACTCCTTGGAAATTTTATAGGAAAATAGTAATATAGCCTACATTCTTCACAACCTTCTGTCTCTATAAATTAATACATTCTATAATACTATCTACGAGTACACTAATAATGTTTAAGGTTTTAAATCACTCCCTCTACTTTCATGGATTTTGGAGTATCATTAAGGCTGCATTAGATCTATTGACACGTGACTGATGTATTTGAGCGTTTTCAAATACCGCCGCTCTGAACTAGAGTCAAGCACGCCATACTGAGGTCAGAGGGCCATCACTCTACCATTTGAACTACTCAGCATGGTAGAAATAAAATTCAGGAAACTCAATCATTAAAAGTTACCAGTGTTTCGCCCAGAGTGCGGCATGGGCTCATCAGTTGGATACCGCACCTTTTCCAAGACACTGGCCGGCTAGCACGCCGGTAACGACACCACTGCAAGCCATACATGTGATAAGCACAATGCAGTGCCGACGTACTAGGGGAGAATTGCATCTCCACTTGCTATATTGCCCTCCCGGGCTAGCATGACCAAAATATGGCTTCCGATTGAGATAGCTAGAAATAAAATTCAGGAAACTCAATCGTTAAACGTTACCAGTGTTTCGCCCAGAGTGGTGTCGCTACCGGCGTGCTAGCCGGCCAGTGTCTTGGAAAAGGTGCGGTATCCAACTGATGAGCCCATGCCGCACTCTGGGCCAAACACTGGTAACTTTTGACGATTGAGTTTCCTAAATTTTATTTCTAGCTATCTCAATCGGAAGCCATATTTTGGTCATACTCAGCATGGTGTTTTCTATATTAATAGTACTCTTAGACTGATATGAACACCCCTGAATATATCCTCACAAGTAAATGATCTCATTCCTAATGCCGTATCTAGATTTAGCTGCATTATAAATCTAACTTTAACGCCTTCGCAATTAAACAAGGCTGATTTTGATGTGGCTTTTTATTAGATATTATTTATGGACGATGTAAAAGTCTCCATTATTTTATGAGAGTTATAAAGCAAGAAAACGCCTGTTGTCGTCCGCCTAGCAATGTGCAGCTCAGAGAAAGGGACCGCTAGCCCACGGCAAACATACGTTCGTGCCCTACCGTGCATTCAAATCACTGGACAACCTTCGAAGGATTTGTTTACTCTTAATGTGTGTTTTTATTACTTTATCTTAAGTGCATCTTTATGTTATACCAATACGAACCTGTAAGCCATTTCTTTAATACCGTTTACAAATTTCAACGGTAGAAAACTCGTCTACAAGTCTACTTCTGTCTGTAACGTTTCAAAGATATTCCTTTGTCGTTCCTCCTCTTCCTTGTATGTCTAAGATATGCGATATGGGATACATACGTATAATCATATTTATTTGTAAAATTATTCATTTGAAACTTTTACACTGAAGTAACGTTCGTTTATTTACTTCTAATGCAATCACTAGGATGACAAGTCGTATAATTAAATCTTTGTATTGACTTGGCTCACATTAAAATTGTGTTTTCCTTCTGCCTAAAGTTTTATCTGGCTTTTAATTCCGTGATTATATTCTATGATGGCTACAGTCCGTTTTGTGAAATCCAAATATCAAAATCGTAACATAATCTTTCAAAAACCTTACATTTACGACCGGTATTTGAACAATTTCTATCATTGTGAGAAGCCACTAACAATGTCACTAAGCTATCACATCGACCATAATTGTCTGCGAATAATTTCCAGTCATTGTAGTGGCTGTTAAGTAGTGGAAGTTCAATAGTATCTGCAACCATGTGCTAAGGTCCATACTTACACTGAGATTTGATTTCTAACCGTTTACACTCGAAGGTTTGATACTGATAACTTTATCTCAGTCACTTGTACCGGCTCACACAAAATAGTAACTATATTTAATTATAAATAAAAATAATAATCGTATGGCCTCAGCTACCGTGTGCAGACATTTCAATTTGACGCCATCTGGCTGTCTGCTCATCAATTTCGACGTTCCGTTTTACTCTAGGCCCTCACTAGATGGCAGACCGAGTAAACAGAAACTCTCTTGGGCGTCTATGGCTGAGATTTAATGAGTTATCTCGGGTAAACACCAAATGTGTCACCAGAGATCTTTCACATGCCGATATCGTACGACATGGAGTGTCGAATGGACTTTTTTCCGCTCTTCAAAAATCCGACTACCTCTGTCGGGTTTGAACCCGCTCTCTTGGGATCCGGAGGCCGACACTCTACCGCTGATTCACAGAGGCAGCTATATTTTATTAGAATTATATTTTTCGCTTTATTGTAGAATGGTCTGTCAATGTTGTCCATTGTTTTTCATCAACAGGCAAGATTTTCAGACAATTAATGTATTATTCTGAAATAAGTAATTTTACTTGCCAAGGACGACAGCCTGTGATGTATTACCCGAAGAGAGAAAATAGCAAATAGCAAATGGATTTAAGCCGGTAAATAAGTTGAATAAGCAAGTTTACGTTCTCAAAAGCGATGATTTGACGTTACACGTTAGACGCTCGATTCTAAAAATGTGAATGTAAAGTCGTGCTCCGCCTCCAGATGGGGCAGCTCACTTCAAGCACATCACTAGTGGAAGTGACTCGTTGGCTGAACGGTCAGCGTACTGGCCTTCGGTTCAGAGGGTCGCGGGTTCGATTCCCGGCTGGGTCGGGGATTTTAACCTTAATTGGTTAACTCCAATGGCACGGGGGCTGGGTGTATGTGCTGTCTTCGTCATCATTTCATCCTCATCACGACGCGCAGGTCACCTACGGGTGTCGAATAGAAAGACCTGCACCTGGCGAGCCGAACTTGTCTTCGGACACTCCCGGCACTAAAAGCCATACGCCATTTCATTTACTAGTGGAAGTGATCTGCCTGTACCGTTTTAGCCGTGTGTATGTATGTATGATGGGTATTCAGTCCGAAGGCTGGTTTGATCCTGTGCAGCTCCGCTAACAGCTGTCATAAATAGCCTAGGCGTCACTGAAGAGGCGTACTAGGGAAATGAGGAGTGAGGTAGTTTCCCGTTGCTTTTCTCACCGAGCCAGCCGTTGCTATTACATATCAGTCTGCCAAGCCCACTGAAATGCATGCACCAACCGACCCTATGAGCGATATTTTCACACGATTCATAACAGGGACTGGCTGCATAAGGAATGGTATTACTAGCATCACTCACACCTCAGTCACTTTCATATTGTCAAAGCCAAGGATGAGACTGAGACAGGTCAATGAAAGTAACAAATTTGATATAGCCCATACCAGAAGACATAGTGCACTGTAAACACTACATCTCGCCAGGGGCTTTACGTCGCACCGACACAGATAGGTCTCATGGCGACGATGGGATAGGAAAGGCCTAGGAGTTGGAAGGAAGCGGACGTGGCCTTAATTAAGGTACAGCCCCAGCATTTGCCTGGTGTGAAAATGGGAAACCACGGAAAACCATCTTCAGGGCTGCCGATAGTGGGATTCGAACCTACTATCTCCCGGATGCAAGCTCACAGCCGCGCACCTCTACGTGCACGGCCAACTCGCCCGGTTATCCATGTTTTACTTCCGTACAGTGTCAAGCTCCAGATGAACATTTTCAAGAATATCATATTTTTATATCAATGTTCGAAGTGCTACTCTGTATTTAATGTCCTCCTTACTTCTGCCATCTTTAGATATTCTATTGACCAAGAAGGAATATTCGCGTACTTCCTTTAGGGCTTCATTTCCTAAACAAATACTTCCTGCCTCACCTGACCTCGCTCAACTGCACTCCATTACTATTTTTTTCGATTTACTTATTTTGATCTTGTATTCCTTCTCCAGGACTTTGTCCATACCACTCACCAACCTCCCCAGATCATCTGAAGATTCAGATAAAATATCAACATCATCGGCAAATCTAAGAGTTGTTAATTCCTATGCTTGGATTATGATTCTAATATCAAATTCCTGTTTGATTTCATTTACTGCCTCTTCTACGAGAGGGACAAACTACAGTCATGCCATGCTCCTTGATGAATTGCTACCTCTTTCTTCGATTCCTGTCACTGCGGGCAGATTTGTGTATAGATTGTCGGTAATTCTTCTTTCCTGGATGTTCATCCCTATCACTTTCGGGCTCTCAAATGGCATGGTCTAATCAACATTTTCGAATACCTTTTTAGGTCTACGAATTTATTTATTTATTTATTTATTTATTTATTTATTTATTTATTTATTTATTTATTTATTTATTTATTTATTTATTTATTTATTTATTTATTTATTTATTTTTAAAGTAGACAGGCAGTGTTGCTTGAGAAAGAGGTCGTCATACGCATTCCACCGGTCCGTTCACTGTGTTCAGTGTGGTCTGCGTTACCTATGAGTAGTCCCCTTCCGGAGATCCGAATGTTGGAGGAAACCATCAACATTCATACAAAGAGAGCTACATGTATTCGAGAGGTGATTACGGCTGTAATTCCCTATTGTCTTCAGCCGTGTAGCAATATTCACGTAGCTAAACCATGTTAAATATTATTGCAAGGCCATATAAGTCAATTATCCAGACTGTGGCCCTTGCAGCTCCCAATTTGATGAATCATGTGTTAGTCTGGTCTGTCGACAGATACCCATCCGATATATCATAGTGTTCCATGGTCTCCTATCATCACCTTCATAGTTCAAATAAGGGCCAGGAATTATCATCATCGGTTTAGGCCAAGTTAAGTTTGTCATATTGTTAAATAGTTACCGAACTTTCATTACGTTTGCTTAAATTTAAAACATGAAGTTATGCTCTGTACTGTCACAAAACTCGATCAATGCATTAGTGCTAGTCATTCCTCTGGAAAGAGGGTGTGCATGTTGTTATTGACAGCGGACGCTCAATATTGATACTGCAGCAGGCCACACCAGGTTTAAACATTTGCGCTCTATCCTAGTAGCCTCATCGGTATCTACCGCCAGCTCCTCCGTTGAAATTCATGCAATTCCCAAAACAAGACTTTCACCGAGAACGGTGAAAGCTACAGATCTGTTACATACGATTTTGTGATCTTCTCCCCGAGATCTATTACTTGTGTTACTTGATGCATATGTTACTTTCCATTCTGTATATACAACGGGGCACATATATATGTATATATATAAAATAATGTCTTCATACAACGAATTGCATCTTATTATCAAATTCAGCGGCCTAGAAGACGGGAGAGAGAATAATGTCAAGACATTTCTGTATACAATATTGAATGGTAGCACTGAAAATTCTGATTTCATGCTACTCTTAAAAATGTCGTGTTTCTATGGTCAATAATTCAAACTGAGAAGGTTAGAATATCGGATCATGCAAATTCTCTCCATGGACTATGCAAAATGTCAAAATGTAGAACAACGCAGTTTGTTAAAATGAATCCCAAGACTTCAACTCGCCAATTAAAACAGTGATAAACTCGACAACATTCACAAAATTGTAAACACATTCCATCGAGTCATTATCTAAAAATATAACATTGTAAATAATTCACACTGCACGCATCTCCAGAGAAGCTTTCCACGACATCACAACCTTAGAATGGCCCGCCAGTTCCCCGGACCTCAGTCCTATTGTGCATGTGTGGGACATGATGGGTCGACAACTGGCCAACCGTCCTCAGCCACCCACAACTCTGGAACAACTGACCCGTGCAGTGCAGCAAGCATGGGCCACAATTCCTCAGGAAGCGATCCAGGGCCTTATTGACTCCATGCCTCGACGAATTCATCAATGTATTGCCGATCGTAGTGGGCGCATCCTGTATTGATTGTTGTCCAAACTTGCGGTCAGAGGGACCTGAAAGTGTAATCATCGAATCACAACCGAACACTTGTCCTACATGTTCAATTTCAGCAATGTAGCACCACTCATTCTGGATGTTGCAATTTCCATTTTCTTCAGTGTATTTCAGGAATTATATTTAAATGTTCCACACGTAGGGGTTGAAATGGTAGGTAGCTCTTTAAACAAGAATCTTAATTCCTCTGAAACCGTTGAACGTGTGAGGTTGATATTTCACACGAGTGTTGCTCTCATCACTATTATATAATCATAAGAAACGGTCTTAAAACATTCCACCTTCAAGGCGTTTGCATAGAGTTTCGTCCAGATAACAAAACTGTTCATTCTACAAAACCATTTGAAACACAAAGTGGAATTTCGACTCGTTGGTCGCTTCAACGTGCTAATTAACAAATATCTCAAAACACACTAACCGTAAGGCGTATAAATGAGGGTTAGCTTCAAAAACCAAAATATTTCCTCCCAGGCCGTTTGACGTACGAATTTGAAATTTCACGTGATGTTTCCTCTTTTCTGTTCAAATACAAAACGAACTGAAAATATTTCACCCTCAACGGGGTTTAAGTGCGGGCTTGGGTTATACCAGATAACAAAAGTATTCATATCTCTCAAACAGTTTACATTACCAAGTAAAAATGTTAAATGACACTCACTGGATGTTAAATAAGACCAGGGTTGACACATATCATCTCTGAGGATTTAAATTAGAGTAAAGGCCCGAAAACAATAATATATTAATCCATTTGACCTATTGAGGTAAAATTTCACTTCATGATTTCTCCTTTAAGTCCACGATGCTATGTTTAAATATTCCATCCGTAAGAGTTTTAAATGGAGTTTTGCTCCGAAACAAAAGTGTTTATTCCTCCGAAGCCGTTTGATGTACGGAGATAAAAATTCACAGGCTGGTCACTTCTATATCCTAGATAAAATAGAAAATACGATTTAAAAAATCTCGACGCTTAGAGTGTTCAATGGATGTTAAGACCACCAAAGAGAATATTTATTCCCATAAAACCGAACTGAGGTTGTTTTCTTACAGGCTATTCCATCAATATCTCCGGAATTTAAAACTTTGAAAGAGAGCATTCAATTTAAAATCGTAGAAAACCACTATCACTATAAGTTTGGAACTAACTTTCCCTTCCTTATTTCGATTAAAGCCCATTTACCTTCCGGTGAAACGCACTGTCTACTGTGCACCATGTCTTCTGGTACCGGCTAGAGGTAATTCGTCACCTTCATTTACTTGTCTCAGTCACATCATTGGTTTTCGTAATATGAACTTTAATATAACTGTCAAACAGGAATATAACACTTCGAACACTATAAATTACTAGTAATACTTGTAAAAAATACAGGTTGTATAAGTCATATTAACTGAGTCGACACTGGGAAATAATGGCTTCGTTCTTAGAAAATTATAAACATGACTGAGTTATGGACATTGCTAGTAATGCCATTTCTTATTCAGTCAGGCCCTCTTGCGAATGGCACGACTTGCCACACACATCGTGTTCTTTTCATTGGGCATGACAGACTCATATATAATAGTACTTTCCATTACAGTGCGGAAAGCAACGGGAAACTACTCCACCCCCTCTTTTTCTCTTAGTACTGACTAGGCAATCTGTGATAACTTTTAGTGGAACTACTGTGGATCCAATCAGTGTAAGGCCTGAGGATTCAACAAACAAACAAACAAACAAACAAACAAACAAACAAACAAACAAACAAACAAACAAACAAACAAACAAACAAACAAACAAACAAACAAACAAACAAACAAACAAACAAACAAACAAACAAACAAACAAACAAACAAATTTACAATTTGCGAATATGCCTATGTATTGGAAGCATACTTCAGGGCTGGAGATTCTTTTGCTAGTGGTTTAACTTTGCACTAACTCAGGTTTTCGGTGACGATGATATGGGAAAGGCCTAGGCTTGGGAAGGACGTGGCCGCGGCCTTCACTGACATCTGGTATGAAAACTGGGAACCAATCTCAGGCTGCCGATGATGGGGTTCGAACTCACAGTCCCCCAAATGCAAGGTAACAGCGGGAGAGTTCCCTGGCGATTACAGCCCAGTGTATGTATGTATGTATGTATGTATGTATGTATGTATGTATGTATGTATGTATGTATGTATTGAACCCATGACCTTTACCTCCCAAGGGTTGAGTATGTATGTATGTATGTATGTATGTATGTATGTATGTATGTATGTATGTATGTATGTATGTATGTATAGTCTTCCCCGTGTAAGGACGTACCCTAAGGGTGCAACCTTACCCTTTCTCCCCTGTAATATTAAAGTATTGATTTATAGTAACTTTTCTTGCTGTTGGGTCTTTTTCAGTGTCGGTAACCATACAGTTTAGGGACCCTACTTGCCGATACGACGTCTTACATTTACCGTTAATCTGGCACGTTGGCAACGTTCAGTCACTGTTCTAGCGTGAATTGCGTGTTGCCACCGCATTGGTATTAAAGTCACTAATGATACATTTGCGAGAATATTTAAAGAATATTTTCTTTTTCTGTGGGATTGTAAATCTATTTGGCTAATACCAGGTAAGTAGAATTGTGGCATGTTCGGATAATGCATTTAATAACATAGTTTGTGTGAAATGATGAGCACAACATTTTATTAATTACGTTCCTATTTCGTCCCATACTTATACGAACAGAATTCGATTGGGATGTCTAAGAAGGAAGAAAAATCCGCAAGAACTCCTCCGAAAAGGAAAGCAAGGTTACGGCCTTTACAAACATCAGGTCAAGAAATGCTTGTACATTGCTACGAGCAATTGAAACACGAACTACGACGAAGAAGGTATCAGTCGCAGTGATACGAAGCTAATGGCAAGAGTTTCATTATTAACTGGGGTAAGTGTTCGTTTTTATCTTGTTTCTATAATTTTCTGACATAATGACAATCAGTTCAAATGGAGCAGTATTTCATTCTGAACCTAACCTAACCTAATCATGTAGGCCTATACCATGTCTTGTGTCGACTTCGATACGGTTTGTAGACTTAACCTTTGTGTATTCCTGTTGACGTACGGTGTATGTGTATGTAATATATTTCTGTGTGTGTATTCTTACAGGGTAGTGGTGAATACATATGTTACATATTATATTTTATTTAAAAATCTTAGAATAATTTATCTTCATCAGGTGTCTTTGGTTTCAAATGTGCATTTCTCTTTCAGGGTCGCCCACATACTCCTGGAATAAACCACACAAATCTGGACATGATGTTCAAGGAGTAATTCGTCGACCTGTGTCTGAGGGAGGAAGACTGGTTATGGTTCATGCTGGAGCTTGGCAGAATGGTAAGCTTGAAGCTTGAAGCTTGAAGCTTGAAGATATAACCAGCCGGCAGGCTGAAAATATGCCCAGTAATCTCTCTCCTTACTGGTTACCGGTATTGAAGAGAGAAGGAAATGTTCGCGCAAAAGAAAGGGAAGTCATTGGATGTCTGGAACTTTCGAAAATCACACTGCAAAGATTTATTAAATAAATTGTATCGTTTAACACGCCCCTCTTTTCAAGAATATGGTTAGTACGCCTACTGTATATCAAAATAAAGACAGATACATGTAACATTAATTTGAGTGAGAAAGTGTGTTTATTTCCTTAATTCCTCATTGAGCGTGGAAACCGACTTAATTATGAATATTTTGATTTATTTCATCTTAACTTTTAGCATTTACTAGGGTAGGGACACATTCATTATCGGTGTTTACATTGAGGTTAGTTTGTTATTGTTATGTCTGGTGATTTTAATATGTAACCAGGCAGGTTGGCAGCAGTGATCAGCCATTACAAAAAAGAGAAAAGAAGAGCATCGGGCGGCGATATTTACTTTCTGGGGTATATCCTTACGCGGCGATTACTATATGTATGTATGTATGTATGTATGTATGTATGTATGTATGTATGTATGTATGTATGTATGTATGTATGTATGTATGTATGTATGTATGTATGTATGTATGTATGTATGTATGTATGTATGTTCACCCCTCAATCACGTTCCCTGGCACGAGGTCTGGAATGAGGTGACATAAATTTGTATGGCATGTTTTTACAGCCAGATGCCGTTTCTGACGTTCATCTCAGTTGGGGAGCTAATGAAGATGATATACATGACACTGAATGAGTCTGGGTAAAGAGGACGAAGGGAGCAGCAATGACCTATGAATGGGAACTCTCCCGACATTTGCCTGGAAGTGAAAACGGGAAACTACAGAAAACCATTCTCAGGACAGCCGTCGGTGAAGTTCAAATCCACTTACCTCCTGAATAGAGAGCTTGTTTCCATAGTCGTAGCGCATTTGCACCCGAAGTCACTTCACTCAGCAACAGCCCAATAAGTATTAAATAGATACATATTTGATTTATTTACTTATTTATTTATTTATTTATTTATTTATGTATTTATTTATTTATTTATTTATTTATTTATTTATTTATTTAAAGTTCATCACTTATCACATTGTTAAAATGCAGTTTTTGATACAAGGGATCCTTAAAATCGCCTTCTACGAGTATATATTAAAATATCCTTTATGCATAAGATTATTAAAACAATTCCTTCGATGCAAAAACCTATTAGATAATATAGTAACAATATTATCATGCATTTTTATTCTTTACAGCGTCTTCATATCTGGCAGTGATTGATACTACGGAGTTTGGTAACAGACCTGCTTTACTTATCAGGGGACTCGTACAGGGTCATGTTAAAGTTTATTTCTGTGTACCAGGTTACTAGAATTTAAAATTACAATCTAAGGAGTCACGTACAGAAAATTAATGTCTTCTGTGGGGATGTAAGACATTCTAGTTTAGAAACACTGCGAGATCGGCTGGCATCTGAGGACGTGATCTATTCCAGAGACTGAGGTAGCGATAAACCTGCACCTCCAGTTTGTCGTGAATCTATTGCTCATCCTATTTTCACCCGATGTAACCCATTTATCTAGCTCTTGCTGCATATAATTCCTGCTCGGATGACTTATCGCTCTGTAGAGGTGTTCGCTGTCACGGACGGCGCGTTCCATTTGTCTCCAGCTGAGCCATGTGACTTGTTCCGACGACCAGCACCCTTGTCGTCGATGGTGTGAAGAAATATCCAGACATGTTTGACAAGGTTTCAGAGTTTTGTCTGTGTCCTTGATGTTATTCATATATTGTTAAGGGCATTCGCATGACTTCTACAGAAGAAAAGAAGATACATACCCTACAGA
Organism: Anabrus simplex; assembly: GCF_040414725.1. NCBI lineage: Eukaryota > Metazoa > Arthropoda > Insecta > Orthoptera > Tettigoniidae > Anabrus > Anabrus simplex. Next base: position 269,035,080 of record NC_090268.1, read on the forward strand.
TTTTCCCGCTTCGTACTAAACAAGGGTGATATTAAGATATCTCATCATCTTACGTTCGACTGAATTTAATATCAAAATCTTGTAGCTCTGATTAACGTTCTGCAACTTTCCCAACTCGTTCATTTAAATTTTCAAAAAAGAAAAAGGAACAAAAAGACAAAAAGAAAATCCTTAATTCTAGCCGTTCAGGCAAGCAACTCAACATTGAAAACATCCTAAAGATATGAGCTACGAATATTAGGTAAATCAAATATAAAAAAAGGATAAAAATATATTCTTTATTTATTCCTAAAAATTAAATCCTTTTCTCAATGATCGTTATCCAGTCGATTAGATAAGCAATGCGCCTTTTCTACCATTACGAGCGCCAATGTGAGTCAATGCTGAGTTTCGCTTAAGCCCTTATAAACCGAGCTCGATAGCTGCAGTCGCTTAAGTGCGGCCAGTATCCAGTATTCGGGAGATAGTAGGTTCGAACCCCAATGTCGGCAGCCATGAAAATGGTTTTCCGTGGTTTCCCATTTTCACACCAGGCAAATGTACCTTAATTAAGGCCACGGCCGCTTCCTTCCCACTCCTAGCCCTTTCCTGTCCCATCGTCGCTGTAAGACCTATCTGTGTCGGTGCGACGTAAAACAACTAGCAAAAAAAAAGCCCTTATATCTACACTCGGTGTAGACATTAAAAAAAATAAAAGCAACGCGTTAAGGTATTGAACAAGGGAACACATTACAAAAAGAATTATGTTTAATTTGGCTAGGATTTTAATAAAAAAACCATTAAAGGAACAAGCGATTTTAGGCTGTTCTTCCGGAACTGCATTTAGGCCGGAAATGATTTTCGAAATTTGTGTGTTTTAGCTTTTTTTTGCTATTGGCTTTACGTCGCACCGCCACAGATAGGTCTTACGGCGACGATGGGACAGGAAAGGGCTAGGACTGGAATGGAAGCGGCCGAGGCCTTAATTAAGGTACAGCCTCAGCATTTGCCTGGTGTTAAAGTTGGAAACCACGGAAAACCATCTTCAAGGCTTGGCCCTTTAGCCCTTCAACTTTCGGCATAATTGAGCACAATTGAGGAAATTGCTTAATTTCACGTTTATCGTCGTGTGAAGTCCCCTACATTGTTTGCTAAGAAATGTTTTAAATATTAAAACTACATAATCCTTGTGATTGTAATAGTTTATGTCACTAGTGGTACTACAAACCTTTGTTTACTTATATCTGTTACTGTATTTATGTATATGACGTAGATTTTAGTTTCCGTAAAATCATCATCATCATCATATGTAGTTTTACGTGATATCTGATAACATGATCATCTAGTACATCTAGTTTTTAGTCAAATAACTGTTTATTTCAAAAAAATTATACGTGTATTTTCCAGGATTCAAATAGCAGCCACCTCAGTGAGAAGCCAGTGGTAATCCCACTTGGCTGTGACACGTATTCTGCATATTACTCTCGATTTGTTATTGAGTGTCCTGGGACGGTAATAAATATTGATTGTGTGACCTCAACTACAAGGTGCAGGTATTTTAATTCAGTATTGGTTTAATACCGTAATTTTTCGAGGTTGACATTTTATTGGTAGGTATGCTGGATAGTGAACCTGCTTCCAAATCGTAATTCAAGTTTTGATACAGGTACAGTATCATCCAATTTGGTAATTTGGAAAAAAAATTAAAAATATGGCTCTGATATTTATTCCTGCCACATTAAGTTATAGTCTTCAATTGTTATAGATCTTCTTTTTTGTGCTATTTTGCTTTACGTCGCACCGACACAGATAGGTCTTAAGGCGACGATGGGACTGGAAAGGCCTAGGGATGGGAAGGAAGCGGCCGTGGCCTTACTTAAGGTACAGCTTCAGCATTTGCCTGGTGTGAAAATTGGAAACCACGGAAAACCATCTTCAAGGCTGGGCCCTTTAGCCCTTCAACTTTCGGCATAATTGAGCACAATTGAGGAAATTGCTTAATTTCACGTTTATCGTTTATCAGATTTGCCTGGTGTGAAAATGGGAAACCACGGAAAACCATCTTCAGGGCTGCCGACAGTGGGAATCGAACCCACTATCTCCCGGATGCGAGCTCACAGCTGTGCGCTCCTAACCGCACGGCCAACTCGCCCGGTTGTTATAGATCAATAGAAAAATTAAAACCTACAATCTGTTTTCCAGTCATTGACCGGGTCAGGAATGTAATGAATGAAGCAGATATAGGCTGTTAGTACGATGGGGTCGCCACTCCCAAAGTGATTTATTAATGAATGATAGATGCTATGAAATGAGAATGGAGAGTGTTGCTGGAATGAAAGTTGACGGGGAAAACCGGAGTACCCGGAGAAAAACCTGTCCCGCCTCCGCTTTGTCCAGCACAAATCTCACATGGAGTGACCGGGATTTGAACCACGGTATCCAGCGGTGAGAGGCCGACGCGCTGCCGCCTTAGCCACGGAGGCTCCAGATCAATAGACACCAGAATTTTTATAGTTCTCAAGAGACATCAATTATTATTATTATATTAATGGATTTTCGTCCCCTAATTACTTTTCGATTTTTGGAGACGCCGAGGTGCCTCAATTTAGTCCCTGAGGATTTATTTTATGTGCCAGTAAATTTACAACACGAGACCGCCGTATTTCAGCACCTTCAAATACCACGGGACTGAGCCAGGATCGAACCCTGCCAAGCTGGGGTCAGAAGGCCAGCGCCTCAACCGTCTGAGCCACTCAACCGGGCTCAAGAGACATCAGAGTGCACTTCAAGAGTTAAGCGATTTTAAGAGACGCCAGGTTGGTGGAATCTGGCCATGAAACCGGTTCCTTCCACGATCAAGTAAAATGCTAAAATGGATCTCCTTACATTTACTTTCCCCATCTAACTGATGCTTGCTTGATGATGATGCTTGTTGTTGATAGGGGCCTAACATCTAAGGTCATCGGCCGCCCAGCTAACTGAATCGAGAAACAGTCTCATAACATTTTTGGTGATATGTAGATCGAATCAAAGGTTGAACGATACCGAATCAAGATGGCGAGAGGAGAACAATTTGTTTAAAATCTGACCAATGCAAGAGAGATTACATGATACAAAGGGCACAAGGAAAGTACTGCAATGTGAGTGAACGCTTTAGACTTATTCAAAATCATTTCCACCACACTCAATACACTTCTCCATACACAGAAAGAAGTCACTGAACCAACTCAGCCACTTTTCTTCGGTTACATTTCCACACTCTTGATCCCATGCTGCCAGAAGCTCCTCGTCGGATGTAAGACGCTGCCCTTTCAGCTTCATCTTCACTTCTGAGAAGAGTGCGAAGTTACATGGGACAAAATCAGGACTGTATGGAGGATTATCAAGCACAGTCAACCCTGATCTGGCAACAAAATCCATTCTTACATTAGCACGATGTGCTGGAGCATTGTAGTGATGCACGAGCCAAGTGTTGAGCCGTGACTTTGGACGGAGCGCGCTTGAGACCCTGGATGACCTGAGGCAGACAAGTCTCACTATACCACTTAGCAGTAACTGTCCTTTATGTTTGTAGAACAACCCGAGTCAGGATTCCCCGTTTAGTGAAGAATACTTCAATCATCCTTTCTTTCACTGACCTTGACTTTCGCACAGTCACAGGAGTACCCTCATCTTCAAACAGCCACACCATGTTCTGGGATTGTAAAATTGTACAATAAGTCACACCAAAGACCTCGAAATGAAAATCACAAACTTTGATTCAGTTAGAAAACCATCATTGGACTTCCGCCGATTGAAAATTTGTTCGGTTAGTTTCCGAGGGAAGTTTAAGACGAAGCCAACACATGAATATGGCAAGCAGATTAGAGTGGATTTAAGTTATTTTGTTACAAAGATTAGCAGAGGATAGCATGAAGAGCTGTATTAATCTAGTCTTTGGAGTGATGATCCCAAGTAACAAAGACATTGTTTAGCAATTGTATCCGTGGTATTAAGAAAGATCCTCTCACCACTAACACAGCCCTCCTCAGACTTATCATGATGGGTTATCTGTCGGTCATCTGTTGCCAGCCTCCTTTCTGTGACCAATCCAACCAACTTGTTCTGTCACCACTCTCTTCATATCTTCTTCCTATGATCTTTCTTGAAACATACCGCAGGCCTGATTGTCCTCCGAGTTAAGAATAAATACATTTTTAAAAGACAATATATTACTCAGAGAAAATGTTACTTCTTAACTCACTCCGAGCTGCACTGTTGGACATCAAGTTGAAATCTTGTATTTTCCTCCTTGGGGTAAGGGATTGGTATATGTTGCTCCATAATCCTTCTTTGCATCTCCCATGCACTGATTATTCCAACAGTCTAGGAAAAACATAAAGGCTTTCGAACAGGTATATTTCATTTGCTCTCATATTAATAATCAACCCTATGATTCTCGGTCAGTCCAAGATACTGATTTTAGACCAAGAGCTGATATGGGCTTCATTCAGCTTCGTGAAAACTACCGAAGAACTGTCTGATACGAGAGATAGGGGACACGCTGTCGGAGGGAAAGTAATACGGCTGACAATATCGTGACGCTGATCACGTGACACTCTCAATATCTGAGTCCCCATGGTATGGCCTCGCCACGGGTTATGGGTTATCAGATAAATAGGTTCGATTACAACTTAATTGCGAGATAACAATCCATTTAGGCCTTTCAAAGCCAATAGCTTTCCTCCCAACACCAGAAAATGCTATTGTAGCTCGGCCAGTCTTATGAGCAGCACGTTTCATAACATCTAGGCGCAATTGTCGTGCTCCGAATACTATTATACATTATTCAGCACCACCTATACCTCAGCAACTTCATTACTGTCACAGCCAAAAATGGGACTGGGATTTCAGTGAAGTATACAATTTACTATAATATGTGCAAAGAAACAGGCGAAAGAATACTACAAGCGTGAAAAAATAGCAACATGTGTCTTATTCAACTATTCTTCTTGGTACTCCCAGGATGCTTAAGTAATAATTGTCCTGTCAGACTAAGTCCAGGTTTCGCTTTCATGCACGACTATGGATTGGCTATTGCCTTATAATTACTTATCATTACTTTCATTAGCATCACGTCACTGTTGCTTGTGTCCGACTTCATGGCTAAAAGGTTAGCATGCTAGGCTTTTCCCGGGTTCAATTCCCGGCCTGATCGGGGGTTTTAACTTTCATTGGTTAATTCCTCTGGCTCGCGGGATGGGTGTTTGTGTCGTTTTCGGCGTTGGAATTCATCTTAGGTGGGGCACCATCCTCACAGACACGCAGGTCACCTATAGGGTGTCAACATCAAATGACCTGCCACAGGCCTCACACCATTATCACGGAAAGTTATTGCTTGTAAACGAGTCGAAATGTTTTGAAGCAAGTTGCGGTTTTCAAACTTAGTATTATTTGACGCCACATTAGTTGTAGCTGGAGTCCGACTCCTTGGCTGAATGGTCAGCGTTGACGTCTTCTGGGTTTGATCCTCGGATGGCTTTGGACCTGTTTATGTCCAGTCTTGATCTTCTACCTTTCCATTCCCATCAATCCTTACATCTAATGCAGTCTTGGGTATACTGACTCAATCCGTTCTGTTACGTGACCCAGTCCTTCCCTTCCAAAAATTTTTACCCTTAAGTCACTTACCACGATAGGATCTCGGTGTAAATTACTTGTTTATTAGCCCAAAGTCTGGTTGGATCCTCAAACAGTACCAATGAAGTTTATAGTGGTAGGGATACAGCAAGAATCTATGGTGACTGGGTGTTCGTGTTTCCCCCAATACACTCCTATTCGTACTCACACAACATACGACACTACATCTACCACAGAAACACGCAATAGTAAGTACGTCCCTTGATAGGGTTGGCGTTGGGAAGGGATACTTGGTATTATAGCAGGTTATATTTATTGTGACTATTCTGCAAGTTCACTTCTCATAGAATCATTCCTCTTACAGATCACTATTTCCAGTTAAATGAGTGAATAATAATAATAATAATAATAATAATAATAATAATAATAATAATAATAATAATAAAAACCGGCCGGGTTGGCCGTGCTGTTAGTGGCGTGCAGCTGTGAGTTTGTATCCGGGGGATAGTGAGTTCGAACCACACTGTCAGCTGCCCTCAAGATGGTTTTCCTTGGTTTCCCATTTTCACAATAGGGAAAATGCTGGGACTGTACCGCAATTAACGCCATGGCCGCTTCCTTCCCACTCCTTGCCCTTTCCTATTCCTTCGTCGCCGTAAGACCTATCTGTGTCGGAGCGACGTAAAGCAAAAAGTAATAATACTAATAATAACACATTCTGAGAATGGACCGGTGGGAGGTTAACTGCGAATAGTACAGTTTCTTGTGAACAAGAGGACCAAAGTACGCTGGATCCAGGGGTACAAAGCGATCTAGAATAAATGTGAATACGGGAACCAGAGATATACAACAGAGTGATTATTCAATTTTTAAAAAAATCAGTATTGTACAGGTTTTCAGGACAGAACTAGGACCAGAAAATAGAGCGGAGAATGTTGCGAAGTATGAGAATGAAAAAAATATTGGGCAAGGAGTCCAGAAGAAACGAAGATGATACTAATTAACGTGGTCCTCAGTAGGCCAAAAACTAAAATAAGAATAGAAGAAGAAGAAGAAGAAGAAGAAGATGATGATGATGATGATGATGAATGTGTTGTAAAATCGTTTCATATAAACATTTTCTTCATTAGTTATACTCTGCAGCCAACGTGAATTGTAAGAGTGATCACTTGACCAGTGTGCCGGCGGATCTCCCTGTATGTTTAACTACCTCTCCTCGGTGATTTCGCACATTCTATCTTTGTTTGGAATCAGGAAGCATCACTTGAACAACTTCTCACCCGGGGTTCAGACCCATGGCCTTCCGTCTTCAGCGTGATGGCCGCAGGGCTTGATCGTTACGTGGCTGTGGAGGTGAGGTCGGAATGCAGGTGGATATTATTGAGAAAGAACAAAAACAAACACGTGGTGTGATGTTAGTAAAGTAGCCCCTAAGTCAACACTGCATCCTGTTTGCAGAGCCTACATCTCAAATGCTCCACATGGAAAAAGTGTAGGTGATCTTCTTGGAGGAGAAGAAGAGTAGGGCGGGCAACTTTTGTCAACACTGAAGAGCAGAGCAAAGTGCCTGCAATATTCTTGGAACAGCCTGCCACTTGCTAATAGCCGAGGTCAACACAAGGTTCCTCCCATCCCACAGGGGCACTCACAACACATTCATGTCTTACTGCACGTTTTTCTGGCTGCAGCCTACATTCCTTTTACTAATAAAACCGAATGAAGTTCATTATCGCAAGGATTCAGAATTTGTACAAATCGTGAATCTGAGTGACCCAGATATCGAAACGTTCTCCCTGACCCAACGTTACTGAGTTCTGGTGTTTTAACCTTTATCCAGCAAGTTGGACGTACTGTTGGGGGCGCCCAGTTGTGAGCCTGCTTTCGATAGAGTGTGGGTGCTAGCTCCACTGTCGGCAGCTCTGAAGATGGAATTGCGTGGTTTCCCATTTCCACACCAGGCAAATGCTGGGCTGTACGTTAATTAAGGCCACTGCTGCTTCCTTCCCACTCCTAGCTCTTCCCTTTCCCATCGTCACCATCAGCCCTATCTGAGTCGGTGCGACGTAAAGCAAATTGTGAAAAAATCTTAAATAAATTAAAACACATATTTTAAAATGTGTCAATGCCAATACGCATAGAATAACACACATAATAAATCTTGTTATAATCCAACAATCTCTAACATGGTACCAATTTTCTTATGGTACTTTGAAGTACAATAAATTATTCGCAAATAAGTTGCACAACTGGAAGAGAAAACAACGCAAAACGCAATATGTAATGGTCACAGTTGACTGATAAAAATATACCTAGTTGTCAATCCGAACATAAAGCATAGAATGCCTATTGTGCTTTCCTAGCCGAATTCTACGTACGTGCAAAATATTAGTTTTGGGATAGTTGACTATTTTCTGTAGATCTTGAGCTATTTTATCTCTCTTCGGCTCTTAGGCGAATCTGCCTTGTGTTTAGGACAGTTATCCATTTTTTATATACCAGGTGGCTCCCGAACGCCGTACTTTCTACTTATAAATGTCCCACATGCACAATGGTGAATGAAATGTCTACCAACTGATTTTCACAGGGGAACTACTGACAGCGGGCAGGTTACGTCAGAATATGAAGAGATAAGAACCGGAGTATCGCTCGCAGCATGTTATCCAGCGCTACCGGTCTAATGTACCCCTTGCGATAGTAAACATCGTTTTCGACCCCATAGTTCTAGGCTAGTCTATGGTACAGCCGCACTATATTTGCTGTCTGCATATCAGCAGTGGCTAGTGTGATCAGCAGCGACGAATACACAGACATTATTTTAATCTGGACAATCTGGTCGGAATGCAGCAGAAGCTCCAAACAGACGTATGACTTCTACACACGTACTTCACCGAACAGTATTAGTTTTTGTTTCATGCAAGCAACTAATCCATCGAATGGAATGTCTACACGTGTATAAATTAATAAGTGATTAGATTTCCTTTTCTGCATCTTTGACGCGTCTACAAACAGTAGCGGTGATTAGGGATTGGGGTAAGGAGGGACAGTCGCCCTCCCCCCCCCCCCAATTTGTGGAGCAAACATTACATTTTTATTCCACTTTAGCCAGCTGGAACTATGAATTATTTTTAAAAACTGTTTGTACAAACCTTGTTATCTTATCTGCTAATTCCTTCGTTTATTTTCTTTAATTATTAATATATTGATGGAAATACGCACAAAATGCTGTTCGTCCCGGCTAACAAATTTGTATAGGACTACGGAAAGTAGTGGATACTTTGCATGTGCTGTGAGGAAGGGTTGTAGGGGTACACCTTTTTTGCCAAGGTCGTGGCCACTGAGTTATAATTCATCCACTTGTCGCGCGCATTCATCAGTCTGGCAGTCTCTTTAGTGTCTGTTAGTTTCTTAGTGTGTATTTAAATACTAACTGATTTTTACTTGCATAATCATGCCGTACGTCTATTTAATTGTACCGGTCGAGGTGGCCACGGGATTAGGGGCGCGTAGTTGTGAGCTTGCACTCGGGAGATAGTGGTTTCGAATCCCATTGTCGGCAGCCCTGAAAATGGTTTTACGTGGTTTCCCATTTTCACACCAGGCAAGTGCTGTGGCTGTACCCTATTTAAGGCCACGGTCTCTTCGTTTCCACGCGACGTAAAGACAATTGTAAAAAAAAATATTCATTTGTAATTGTATTTCAGCGGGACATAATACAGTCGTTCCTTTCACTGGGCTAAATTATTTCCTTGTATAATGTTATTTATTAAGTAAAAATGAAAAATGAAATGGCGTATGGCTTTTAGTGCCGGGTGTGTCCGAGGACAGGTTCGGCTCTCCAGGTGCAGGTCTTTTGATTTGACAACCGTAGGCGACCTGCGCGTCGTGATAAGGATAAAATGATGATGAAGACGACACATACACCCAGCCCCCGTGCCAGTGAAATAACCAATGTTGGTTAAAACTCCGGACCCTGCCTGGAATCGAACCCGGGACCCCTGTGACCAAAGGCCAGCACGCTAACCATTTAGCCATTGAGCCGGACATTTATTAAGTAAATGCATTTAACCTGCCCCGTAGTATGTTTGTGAGACATTATTATACTGCATTGAATCAAAATCGCAAACAAACTATTATTACGAATAATCCACGGAGCAGGTTAATTATATTTACATATAAAATAACATAATACAGACGAAAGAATTTAGTCCGGTGAAAGTAAAGTTGGTATTCTCTCGCGTTGAAATTACAATTACAATTAAATATATATTTTTATACAATTGACTTTGCGTCGCACCGACACAGATAGAACTTATGGGAAGGAAGCGGCCGTGACCTTAATTAGGGTACATCCCCAGCATTTGCCTGGTATGAAAATGGGAAACCACGGAAAAGCAACTTCAGGGCTGCCGGCAGTGGGATTCGAAACCACTATCTCCCGAGTGCAAGCTCACAGCTGCGCGCCCGTAACCCAACGGCCAGGTCGCCCGGTACAATTACATAGAAGTAAGGCATGATGCAATTAAAATTCATTTAGTATTTGAATACACACTAAGAAACTAACAGACACGGAAGAGACTGCCAGACTGATGAATACGCGCGGCAAGCGGGTGAATTATAACTCAGTGGCTACGACCTTGGCAAAAAATATGTACCCCTACTACCCTTCCTCACAACACATGCAACGTCTCCACTGCCGTAGTGCTATACAAATCGGTTAGCCGTGACAGGCTTATACAAATAGCCTTTTTTTTAAATAATTCCTAGTTCCAGCTGGCTAAAGTGGAATAAAAATATAATGTTTACTCTACGATGTGGGTGGGGGTGGGTGCGACTGTCCCTCCTCGCCCCACCTCCTAATCGCCGCTACTGTTTGTAGACACGCCAAAGATGCCGTAAAGGAAATCTATAAACTTATTAATTTATACACGTGTAGACAATCCACACGATAAAAGAGTTGAGTGTATGGAACGAAAACTAATACTGTTCGGCTAAATACGTGTGTAGAAGGCATGCGTCTGTTTGGAGCTTCTGTTCCATTCCGACCAGGTTGTACACTTTAAAATAATGTCTGTTTATTCATCGCTGCTGAACACACTAGTCATTGTCGATTAGCAGACAGCAAATATAGTGCGGTTGTACCATACACCAGCCTAGAACTATGCGGCGGAAAACGAGGTTTACTAACGCAAGGGGTGCATTAGACGGGTGGCGCTGAGTAACATGCTGTGAGCGACACTCCTATTCTTATCCCTTCATATTCTGACGTAATCTGCCCGCTGGCAGTAGTTCCCCTGTGAAAATCAGTTGTAGAGATCCCATTCATCATTTGAGCATGCGGGACATTTATATGTAGAAAGTACGGCGTTCGAGAGCCACCTGGTATAAAATGCTATTTCTTCGGGGCGTCGACCTATAGAGATCGTTTGTCCCTACTTGCACCACATGATATGAACTTGCGTGTAACTGGAATTGCGGAACTGTAGAGTGTTGATTGTGAGGAAAGGAGCGTTAAGGGCGGCACAAACACACAGTCCCCAGGCCAGGAATATTAATAATTTACAATTAAAAACCCCTGACCCGGCCGGGAATCTTACCTGGGGCCGCCGGGTGACAGGCGGACGAGTTGCCCCTTAGTCCTGTTTCCTAATGCGGGGTCGGGGATGAGGTGAGATGAAATTATATAGCATGCTTTTACCGTCAGGTGCCATTGCTGACGCCACTGTCAGTTGAGGAACTAATGAAGATTAAATGAATGACGTTGAATGAAACTGGGTAAGGAGGAGGAAGAAATTGAATGTATCTTATGAATAGGAACTGTCCGGACATTTTCCTGAAACTGAAAACGGCGAATTCACCAAAAAAATAAAAGCAATCCGACGGTGGTGTTCTATCCCAATCGTCCCCCAAATGTAGAGCTTGGCTCCACTGCCATACCGCGTTGAAACGCACGGCCACTCCGAAATAGTCAAAATAAATAAATAAATAAATAAATAAATAAATAAATAAATAAATAAATAAATAAATAAATAATTTAGACTGCAACCAAATGAGGAACTATACAAAAGGACCGAAAAAATCACAACATCCTTCAAGAAGAGAAGACTCTGCTTCTACGGACACATTAAAAGAATGCCACCAGAGAGAACAGCCAAGCGAATTCTGGAATACATGGAGAACAGGAAGACACAACCTAGCTGGCTTAAAGGGGTCAAGGAGGATATGGAGGAAAATAATATATCACAGCAGGTAGTATACAACAGACAGGAATACAGAAAAATCATCAACAAAATTAAGGGATTCCAAGATCAAAGTACCAAAAAACGGACCGGCAACAACTGGTCACGAGAACGTAAAGAAGCCCACTCCGAAAGGATGAAGAATTACTGGGCCGATCGAAAGAGGAAGAACCGTAAATGAATGATGCCTAACGTGGTCCATAGTAGACCTATTCGAAAACAAGAAGAAGAAATAAATAAATAAATTCAGAAGTTGACATGAACTTCAAGCTTCTGTCTTAAACCAAGAATCACCGACCTTCTCCAACATGGTCCTTAGGACTTAGCGATGAAGTAAAGGATGCGAGTCATGAACAGACTCTCTCGAAGGTTCTCAGATTGGTGCATTTGTTTCCATTAACGTTCTATAAATGTATCTCAACACCGTTGGAGTGTGCTTGTCCGCCTCTGTCCGACCAGTAACACTGATTAATTTAATGGATATGCTGTCGGATGGCGAGCGTCAGTAATCGAAACTCTCTAATACTATTTGACAAGACACTGTCACTTACTCTCGCGCAATCCCTTTCTGATTGATTATAACTATTTCAAGAGATTTCGACCTAATTTGGTCATGTTCGTTTTCCCTCTGAAATCGTGAAAAATTGAAAAAAATGATTGATTAATTATTTATTCTGGCATGATTTAGACCAGGAGTTATTCTCTCACATCTAACCAGTTTTATAGACAATTTACAGCAAATTATTTGCAACTATGATGAGTATATTGGCTAAAGACGATACATTAATTACGTTAACTTAAAAATTGTTATATTATTAAAATTAGGTCCATACATACACTGTACAAATAATAAAATGTGAATAGTGTTTTCTGGTTGCTAAACATGTTTAAACGTTTATTTACACTATCAAAATATTAATTAATAATACACAACTCACAGGCAACACAAGACCATGGTGTTCCTCACATAAGGGCACTCCTCACATGCAACGCAAACTCTTGAGGTTCCCCACAGAGAGGTACAAATCACTGGCTATAATTATAATAAAAATCTTTGAAGCTTGATTACATATGAATTTAACTGGAGTCAGCAAGTTACACTGGGACGCCTTAATGATACCAGTGTAATGAAATGAAGCGATAATTAAAACTTCAAAATATATCCACTGACTATACTCTAAAACGAATGATGATGGAAAAAGGACCATGAATCCAAAAAAATCAGTGGATCCGATTCACAATACCTTATTTTCAGGGATGATGCTTGTTGTCCATAGGGGTCCAAAATTCAGGTCGGGCCGATGACCTTCGATGTTAGGTCCCTTAAAACAACAAGCATCATCAAAATTCAGGTCAACGGTCCCTAATAAGAGTACTAATCACTCATAAAACAGAACCATGATGTTTTCCCTATAGTAATACTAATCTCAGATAACGAAGAATCATGATGTTCCTCGCATGGTGGTACTAATCACAGGCAATGTAGACCTAGGGTATGTCACACGTAACGGCACTACTAACAGGCAACAAAGGACCATGGTGTTCCTCACATAAGGGAACTCCTCACATTCAAGCAAACCCATGAGGTTCCTCACAGAGAGGTATAAATCACGGGCGGCAGATAGATCAGTGGTGTTCCTCACACAGTGGTACTAATTACAGAACACGTATACTCATGGTGTTCATTACATAGTGGTACTCATCACAGACCACGTGTACTCATTGAGTTTATCACATTATGGTACTATCCATAAGCAGTGTAGGTACACGATGTACCACATATAATGGCACCACTCACAGGCAACACAGACCCATGGTGTTCTTCATATAATGGTACTGATGTAACACCTATTGCATCCTTCACTCTGTTTACAGCAAATTGTTTGCAACTATGTATTTGTATATAAACTATGATACATTCACTGAAATATTGTATATATACCTATACTGTAAAAGTAACAAGATATGAAAATAATAAAACTAGGCATCATAACATTATTTCTCCTTCAGCAGTTCCGAATTGAATATATCTCCAGGAGAGTTCAGCTAAATATATCGATTGTATTTAATTGTATGCCAGGGGATTTCACCTTGGAAGCGTGGATTGAAAACTGTAGTTGAGTCTGGTACTGCCTCCACCTACTTGAGCCAAACGCTTCGGTATCATCTTTCCTATCCGACCCCCATTGCTCAACTCTTCCACGTTCTGGAAACATAGGCATAGACTTTCGGTTTCATAAACTGGACTCCTTGTCCTAACTGTGGATTAAATAGGAACAAGATTAATTTTGGGAAGGATTACGTGTGGATTTGGTCCTGTTGAATCCTGTAAATCTAAAAATTGGTTGTTGGTATATTTGAGTAATAGACTCGAAAACTACTTGACAGATTTCGCTGAAAATTTCACAATTTGTTCTTATTACTTCTGAGAGGGTTTATGAAGTTGTTTGAACGAAATCGGATTGACAGTTTTGATAGTTTTATAAAATTGCAAAGCCGCACCAACATTGGATCGACTTGAAGGACAAATTGTCGCTAGGCGACAGCATCTTACGCTATATCATGATAGTCCGGTAATAAATGCTGTATATAGGAGGATGGGAACACGCCGCCATGTTTTATAAAGTAGCTTTTTTGATAGGAGGTTCATTCTTAGGCCTGTTATTTGGAAATAGCAATTCAACATGCCGTGATCAAGATGTACTTTCATGTCATAGGGCCAACTTTGGTAGGTATGCCCAGTTTGAAGAACGTAGATGTGTAAAATATTAAAGAAACTCTGAAAAATATCCACAAAGGATATCAGCAGTGGAATGACACGAGTTATCGTTCACTCTTAACGAAGAGCAACTGGGGGTTCCCAACCAGCAAAGGCGAGTCAATGTAATCTATATATAGGTCTCTATTATATAAATGCCATTGTGTGTGGGTATATATGTATTGCATCTCCTGAACAACTGGAGCGATTTAAACCAAACTTGGTACACATATGACTTAGTATCAAGAGACAAACCACGTAGGGGTATGACACCACAATCACCCTGAAGAGAGGGGGATGGGGTATAAAAATAATCTAAAATAGTGTTGAATCCGTACTTTTTGGGATCGCTAAGCTGAATAGCGACACTCCGGATTTTTCAAAGTCCAAATTTTAGCCACCATTTGGAAGGGGTTTTCGGGGTCGATGAGATGAATAGTGACATTCCGGATTCTTTATAAGTATGAATAGTTACCCTCCGGATTCTTTATAAGTCCACGTTCATCACTCTTTGGGGTAGGGGTGAGGAGGTGTTATATATTAATAATCGGAAATAGTGTCGAATTCATAGCTTTCGGGGTCGATGAGATGAATAGTAACACTCCGGATTTTTTATAAGTCCAATCTCATTACCCTTTTGCGGAGGAGTTTGGGGGAGGAGGGGGTGTAATATATATAAAAATATGAAATAATGTCGAATGAATAGACTTCGGGGTTGCTGTGAGGACACTCCTTATTTTTTAATTCCAAATTATAACTAATTGGCATAAGGCGAGAGAAAGTGTGCAAAAAATAAAATGACAAAATGACCGAGGTTGTGGATGTATGTGTATTTTGCAGCATAGCTGTCAACTAAATTTGGTGCAAATATTACTTACTATGTTTGAAAAATTCTGTGAGGACAAGACACTCCTAGAAACTTTCTAAAATACAAATATAAATTAAAACGATTAATAATAGTGCCGAATCCATAGTTTTCAGGACTACTAGTGCAATTTGAACCAAGCTTGGTACACCTATGACTTAGTATCACGAGACTAATCGCGTGGGGGAAAGATACCCGTAGTACACTTAGGGGTGGGGGTGAGGGGGTGGAACATAAAAATTATCGAAAATAGTTTCGAATCCATACATTTCGGGGTCGCTGAAATGAATAGTGACACCCCGGATGTCGTTTAGTCCAAGTTGAGCCTAATTCTCAAGGGAGTGAGAAGGGGTGAAGAAAATAGAATTTCCAAATGACCGAGATTATGGATGTCTGTGTGCATGTTCCAGCATAGGTGCCAACTAACTTGGTACAAATATTACTTGCTATCTGGAAAAAAATTCGTGCAGAAGAGGACTAAATGTAATTATAACTAAAAAGACCGATGCTAGTTTTGAATACATATTTTTCTGAACTATGGGAGTGATTTCAACCAAACTTGTATACTTATGATTTACTATCAGGAGACAAACTGCATGGGGGTACAATAACCACAGCACTCCTAGGGGTGGTGTGGGAGGGGCTGATATGTAAAAATAATCGAAAATAGAGTACATAGTTTTCGGAGTTGCTGAGAAGAACAGTGACACTCTGGACATCGGTGAAGTCCATGTCCCCACCGGCGTGGATAAGAAGGGGTAGAAAAGATAATGTCAAAACTGAACAAAATTACGGATGTATGTGTGTTTCTTCCAGCAGAGCCCTCTGACTTACTATCTGAAAATACACTGTTGTGGTAAAACACCCCTAGCACT